>NC_058411.1:23828536-24550599 GCF_002201575.2 Neomonachus schauinslandi | reverse complement strand
GGGGGGGGGGGGGGGGGGGGGGGCCCCCCCCCCCCCCCCCCCGCAGTCTACTTAGCCGTTATGGGTTCTCACAGCGTCACTGCTGCCGGCTGCCGGATGGGGGGTCTCATTCTGTGCTACTGGGCTGGGCTCCTGGGCCCCCAGGTTTAGAGGATGCCGCCTTTTCTCATATGCTTTCAAAGAAAGGTTCTTGCCTCCATCCCCCTCTTGGCCTTGAGAGAGAAACTTCGGATTTGGGTGATGGACCTGGGGAAACTGAGGCCCAAGCAGGGGTGCTGTGGCTTCACCAAGGTCACTTAGCAGGTCCCACAGAGCTGTCCTCCCAGGCACTGCCTTGACCATCTGATGCTCCCAGGAGAGGCAGGGGCCAATCTTGCTCTCTGGACCTCTGGTCCAATTTGGGGTGGACCACCCCACTGCAGGGCCCCCTTTCCCTATCCCTGAGAATGGAGGAGGTTACAACTTCTGCATGGGCTGTAAGGTGTTATGGGTGTGAACACTGCAAGGATAAGAATTGTCTGGGGACGGGAGAAAATCGCTGGTGAAAAATGCTCATCTGAGCAGAGGGGACTGTGGGCCTCTACTACCCTTGTGGGTTCAGGGAGAGAGGGAGAGTTGGCTTCTGGGAGAGGAAGGCCCAAGGGGGCAGCCCAGTTCCAGGCTTCAGTCTCTGTACCCGCCTTGATGAAAGCCACCTGCAAGTTCCCAGGCCGCTGTGGGAAGGACAGGGGACGAGGAGATGGACTTTCTCCTTTGACAGCCTGTATCTCACTGGAGAAAGGCTGGGGAACCATGTTGGTAAGAAGGCCTTCTCTCGATGCCACTCTCTGTTCTGTGGCATCTCACCCTTGCTCTCTCCCTAACTCCTGTCCCCAGGGGAAATGGACTACTGTTGGGTCTGTGGCTCTTGGAGGTGAACTCTTCCCGAATTCACCTTATCCTCCTGTCTGAAGCAGATGCCTTTCTCTGGAGGGAAACTGAGGTAGGGAGAGAGCTATATTTTATTGGAGAGCTAGAGCCAGCCAGCGCCATGGTGCAGGCGAGGAGACTGAGGCACAGAGGGTATAGTGAGTTGCTCCAGGCCTCTCACCTACACACAGGTCTCTACTCCCTGGCCCACCACAGGGCTGTGGATGAGGCCCCTTCCTCTCCCTTCTCCGTGCACAGCCCCCAACCTTGGTAGGGTGAGGCCTTGAGTGCCTCCTGAAGGGTGGAGGGGGCTGTCAGCGAGAGGGGACAGCTCCAGCATTTTCTCCTTCTTTACGAGATGTTTTCAAGTTAGAAAGAAAGAAGCAGCTAGAAAAGGGGAGCCACATCACTCAGTTATCTTCCCATTGTGCTCCCACAGGGGACGCATGGTTTCTGTGGGGCTCTCAGGGGCAAGTGCACCTCTCCCTCCTGCCCCTTGGGCCAGCAGTTGTGACCACAGCTGGGAGAGGACCCATGGGGCCAGTGACTTCATTTCCCTCTCTGACAGCATGGCCGGATGGCAGTTTCTGCCCAGCCCAGCCTTATTCTGAGTGAAAGGGAGTTAGCTTTTGCCTGGCGCATGAGGTGGGGCTCTTTGGACACACCCCCTGAGCACAGAGACCCTGAAGCCGGACCCTGGTGATTCTGCAGCATGGCTTGGGCTGCCTGGGGATCACTAGTAACCACTAAGGTGACCTGTGGAAAGGGATGGGGTTCCCAGTAAACCAGATCAGAACTAGCTGCCCATGGACTGACAGAACAATGCTGGAGAGAGAGGAAGACCCGTCGTGTGCCCAGCTTCTCTGCTGGGATGCCCTGAGGGTCTCCAGGAGGATGGCCACTGCCCCGCGGTCCTGGGAAGCTGGTGGTGTGTCCCTCCTGGCCCAGCAGAGGCGGGGTCAGGCTGCAGAGAGGCTCCTGGCTCGTGGGAGAGGAACCACTCGCGGAGGAGCATGGTTTCTGGTTCTGGACCAGAGCCCCTATTGGCTGGCACCCCTGCCCTTGGTTTTCCTACCTGACAGCTGGGCATGAAAACACCTTCCCCAGCTGGGTCAAAGGGCTTTGGAAACATGTCACACATTTATTACAGATGGGAAGTGTTATTCCTGGAGACTGTGGTGTAGATCGAAGCCTGTCCCCTGTGGCCAGTCTAGGGCACCCCTCGAAGGCTTGGAAGGCAGGCTGTCCCTCCCAACGCACCTCAGGGTGTGTTTTGGCCCTTGAGGGCTTCCATTCCCCTTGGTTGGCCGCCTGTGGTAGTTGCCAGGATTCCCTCCCCCACCCCCTGCAGTAAAGAGTAAAGTACTGGTGACTGGGGGCACAGTGGACTTTGCTGCCGGCCTGTATCCTCCCCACTGACTGTCACAGCCCAGGGACACTCTCTCTCCTCTGGTTCTTCCTGGAAGCAGCTGGTGGAAGAACCGTGGAGATAATGGGCTAGAAAGTGCTGGGAGCTCTTTGCACACAGTGTCCAGGGCGCAGGAGTCCATGGGGCCTTCAGGGCCTCGGGCAGGCTCACTCTGGGACCGGCTGTAATGAAAATGCTCTGAGGAAGTGAGATCAGCAGCTTGAAGGCTCCAGTTTGCCTGAGGCAGGGCCCCTTGTCCTCTCTGTCCTGGGAGAGCCGGGTTTTCCTGGGTTACTCACCCATCAGCATGGGTGGTGTGGACCGGACTCCCCATTCTTGTCATGACTTGGCTGGTGCAACTCATGCAAAATAGGGCTGCAGGGGGAGCTGGGATGAGAACCCAGGCAGCTCATGAGGCACCGTGGGTCCTTGTCATAGAGCTGTCTAGACTGCTGTGGGCAAACTGAGACAGCTTTTGAGAAGAGCACCTGTGGCCAGAACCCTGTGCCCCGTGTTTCTAGGGCAGGGAACGCAACCAAGCTGCCGTGTTACTTCCCAGCACCCTGCGGCTGCTGAAACATGCAGAAGCAGGGTTGGCGGCGGTGGGGGGATGCCCGCGGTCACCCCCTGCCTCCTCCTGGTGATCCGGATTGTTCCAAGAGGGAACTGAAGCCTGGACCCGCTTGCAAAACCAGGATCCAAGTGTCCTGGGCTCCCATGGTCTGTCTTTCCCACCCTCCCACCCTGCTGTTCTGCACGAGCACTCTCAAGGCAAGATCAGCTGAGTCTTCTCAGAATTGTGCCCAGCCAGAGGGTCAGTGGCCTCAGGCCACGGGATCCTGTCAAAAGAGAAGGGCATCCTGAGGTCTTTGGAGATACAGATGGGCTAGGTGTGCCTGTGGCCACTTGGCTGAGGATGTGACCGTGTGCTGGGCTCTGATGTGGGGGCCTCATCACCTCAGGTGTCCGAGAGGCAATGACTGGACCGTAGCCTGGAAATGCTGCAGAAGGCAAATGAGCCCCGTGGGGACACCAGCTGGGCTGTGTTGGGGGGGGCATGGAGCATGAGGGACAGGTCATACACAGACACCTTGTCTGGGCGGCACTTGGGAGCTGAGTTTCCACCTGCTTCATTATCTGCTTCACTTTTATCTACGGGTCTCCTGTTCACAACCTGGTGAACAATCCCCGCTGCAGGGGACCAGTCAGAGGAGGAATGGCGAAGAGCAGAAAGGCGCGCGTGCCTGTGTGTGCTTGGGACCGGGAGCCCCCGTCTTTCCACGCGCCCCCCCTTACCTGCCCAGTGGCAGGCTGTCCAGGGTCTCTGGGCTGGCCGTTCTGGTGGCAGTGGCTGACCAACAGTGCCGATTGCTTCGGGCACTGTTTGAACTGAGCTGTTCCCTCCAAAAGAGCTGGCAGATGGCGAGGTCTTCTCAGAACCAGAGGGGGTGTGTGGGGCGTGGGGGACGGGCGTGGGGGATGTCTGTCCTTCAGTAGGACCGGAGCCCTTCTGGGCTGGGATCTCATGTGCCCAGACCTGCAAACTGGGCCAGGCTTTGGGGAGAGCCGCTCAGGCAGTGGAACTGAGTGACCAGTGCCACTGACTGACCTCACATTCCTTGTGATTCCTTTAATCCAGGGGAGGGGCAGAGCAGGTGGGAATAGCCCACTTGATAGATGGGAACGCTGAGGCTCAGAGAGGTTTTAACAGGCGCAACCGCATGCACACGCACGCACGCACGCACGTAGGCACCAAAGCGGCCGAACCCAAAGCGGCTCCAGGGCTGTCTGACTCCCTTGGAGTGGGTCCCTTGTCCCCAGAGCACGGCTGACACATCCTCCGCTCACCTATCGCCGCTGCTGATGGTTTTGCTGAAGTGGCTTAAGACAAAAGGACTTGGAAGTGAAGGTCGTGCGTGTCTCCCCTTTCCTTCCACTCTGGGCCGGGTGCCCAGAGCCGGGCTCTACTGAAGGACAGCAGGGAATATGGAAGGACAGGATTCCCACCCCACCCTCACCCCAGGCCCTGGGGCGCACTGCAGGCTTGATCAGAGGGGCTGAGCTAGACAACGGGAGGAAATTCAGTGCAGGGGCCCTGGCTTCGTGCTTCCGGGAGGGTATCCCCAGCACCCTGGCCTGAGCACCTGCCTGGAATAGCTGGGGTGGAGGGGACAGGCAACAATGGCTGGGCTCGCAGCGCCACAAAGTGAAGGACTCGGAGGTGCCGAGTCCCAGCACTCTCCTGTGGGTCTGGGTCAGAAGTCCAGGCCTGATCTGTCCCCAGAGACAGAGGGAGAGAGGTGGGGAGGGACAGGTTCCCCGACCTACGTCTATTCCAGGGCCAGGGTGTCCCCGTGATTTGCCTGCTTATCAGGTGAGTCATCTTTGAGCCCATCTCTGATCTGTCACTTCTCACTGACTCCCAGAGCCTGCCATTGGAGGCTGAGCTTGGATTAAACCCGATTACCTTTTCCAGCCTGTCTTCCTGCTTCCTTCCGCTTCCCACACACTCGCCCTGGCTCAGAGGCTTTTCCTGCTTGCGATAGGGGTTGGATCAGATCACCTTGAAGATTTTACAAAATACACACCCTGGGCTTTTCTACCCTTCCTCCCCCCTCATGCTCACCCCTTAGCTCAGCTAAGAACCACCACTCTGGCACATCAAACGTGCCCAGGCTCTTTGACCCACCCCCTCCTCCCAGCCCAGTCCTTCTGTCATCCCCATCCTCATACGGTCAGATCCTCCCTGCCTTTCAAAGTCCAGCTCACATGTCACCTCCTCCATGGAGCCTTCCCTGGATCCCCACCAGAGGAGGTCTCATAGCCTTTAATGCACTTGTCCCATTAGCATCTGTCTCTTCTGCTAGACAGTGAGCTCATCATTCCATTTGTCAAGCGTTCATTGAGTACCAGTCCCACACATGCCCTCTGGTAACTCGTGAGGAGGGGGCAGGTAGGCAAGTCAACTGATCATGGCAACAGCTGCAGAAATGCTAGATTAATGGCGGGACGAAGCACTAGGGGATGTTTTGGCAATGACATTCAAAGCTGAAAATGTACATCCTTTATGACCAACAGTTTCACATTTAGGTGTATAATTACCTCGAGAAATTCATGCGTGTGCGTGAGCAGACCGTTGCAAGGGTATCTAGGGCAGTAATGCTGGAAGCACAAAAGAGGTCTCCACCTCAGTATCACGGTGTCTACAGTGATGGAACAGACAACTAAAAACGTGATCTTACGCAGCAGGTAAAACACATGGAATTGGGGAATTTTATGTTTTGTAGCTTAGACCTCAATAAACACACATGCTATCTGTATTAACATAAATAAATCTCAAACAGTATTGCAAGAATAGGAAATTGCAGAATAATACCATTCACGAACATTTAATTTCAGTGGAAATCACAAACAAAACAAAACTTGGGATTTATGGATGCAAACATGTTGCAGTAGCTCCTAGATTCCCACTTGTGGTGGTCTTTGACGAGGGAAAGAAGGAGCTGGTGCTGGTGGATAGATGGAAGGACTTTTGGGGTTTGGGGGGATGGGTTAGCCCAGTGATGGGTATTAAAGAGGGCACGTATTGAATGGAGCACTGGGTGTTATACTCAAACAGTGAGTCATGGAACACTACATCAAAAACTAACGATGTAATGTATGGTGATTAACATAACATAATAAAATAAAAATTTTTTTAAAAAGGAAGGCCTTTTAATTTGTCAGTAATGCTTCTTTTAACAAAAAAAGATCTGAGGCAAAAATGACAGAATGTTAACACGGGTTAATTCCATTGGTTTTATTCTTTAAATTTTTTTGTATTTAAAAATTTTCAAAATTATGGGGCACCTGGATGGCTCAGTTGGTTAAGCGTCTGCCTTCGGTTCAGCTCATGATCCTGGAGTCCTGGGATGGAGCTGCATCCAGCTTCCTGCTCAGCGGGGAGTCTGCTTCTCTCTCTTTCCCTCTGCCCCTCCCCTTGCTTGTGTGCTCTCTCTCTCAAATAAATAAATAAAATCTTTAAAAAAAGTTTTCAAGATTAGGGGCACCTGGCTGGCTCAGTCAGTGGAGCCTGCAACTCTTGATCTTGGGGTTGTGAGTTCGAGCCCCACATTGGGTGTAGAGATTACTTAAAAATAAAATCTTAAAAAAATTTTTTTTTTTCAAAATTAAAAAAAAAATGTAATCTTGAATGTCAGAGGAAAGGCGTCGACTTTTCCCAGGGAAGCCAGGAAAGATTCCAAGAGGAGGTGACAGCTGGGCGTTGAAGGCAGGGTGGGAGTTGTCGGGTGTTACTGGATGTGGGGGAATTGTGAAAAGGAGATGCAGGATGTTCAAGGCCAGGGCATATGTACTGGGGCTCTCTGCGCTTTTTAAATGTTTTCTGAATGCCCCCCCCCTTGTTACCCTCCTCATCCCCGTCCTGATTCCCGCTCCTCTATCTCGGCTGTGCACATAGTCAGTAGACTACTGTTTGAACAGCATGTGTTATTGGATGATTTTTTTAAGGTCTAAGTAATCTAATGGGGGTTGGGGGAGGAATGAGCCAAATATGTAAAATTGAACATTAAAATAGGGAAATAGCCACTGATACAGAGAAAAGAGAAAGAATTCTTGGAGGATACTGTGCTTGACCACATATAAATTCAGTTGAAAATCATCTGAAACAGATTTCTGAGAAGATATAAATCACCAGTTTGACCCCAGAAGAACTAACTAGAAAGCCTGAATGGACCAATAATCATGAGAGAAACTGAGTTTTCACAAAACTCCACCCCAAAAACCTGAGGTTTAGCCAACTTTGAATTTTTATAAAGCTTCAAGGAAAGGATGATTCTTTGTTTTTAAAAAAATATTTTACTTATTTATTTATTTATTTTTTAAAAGATTTTATTTATTTATTTGACAGAGAAAGAGAGAGCACAAGTAGAGTGGCAGGCAGAGGGAGAGGGAGAAGCAGGCTCTCCGCCGAGCTGGGAGCCAGACGCGGGGCTTGATCCCAGGACCCCAGGATCATGACCCGAGCCGAAGGCAGCCACTTAACCAACTGAGCCACCCAGGCGCCCCTTTACTTATTTATTTTGAGAGAGAGAGAGCAGGGGAGGGACAGAGAGAGAGAGAACCCCAAGCGGACTCCATGCCCAGCCCTTGATTCGGGGCTCGATCCCATGACCCTGAGATCATGACCTGAGCTGAAATCAAGAGTTGGATGCTTAACTGACTGAGCCATTCAGGCACCTCTAATTACATGATTTTTAAGCTTTACCAACCATACCAGATCATAGAGAAGGAAAGATACCAGATTATTCTGTGAAGCCAGCGCAACACTGACAAAGAGCACCAAAAAAGAGAAGAATTACTGGAAAAGAATCTAATTTATGAATATTGGTGAAAATTCATAAATTAATAGCAACAAATAGAATCACACACACAGCATTATGTTTAAAAAACGAATACACCACAAGCAAGTGGGACTATCTTGAGCAAAGTAATAGGTCAAAGGTGAAAAATCACATAAACAGCTCTATAAATGCTAAAAATGGCTTAAAGGCATTTGGTAAAGTTCAACATATGTCCCTGATTGTATCTCCTTTTTTTAAATGTTTTTATCATTTTATTTTATTTTCTTGCATCATGATAAGTATACCTTTTAATCCCCATCCCCTATTTCACCCATCCCCCGCCGCTAACCGTCAGTTTGTTCTCTATAGTTAAGAGTCTGTTTCTTGGTTTGTCTCTCTTTTTCCTTTGCTCGATTGTTTTGTTTCTTAAATTCCACATATGAGTGAGACCATATGGTATTTGTCTTTCTTTGACTTATTTTGCTTAGCATAATACTCTCTTAGCTCCATCCATGTCATTGCAAATGACAAGTTTTCATGCTTTCTTATGGCTGAGTAATATTCCATTGTCTATATACACCACCACTTCTTTATCCATTCATCTATGGATGACACTTGGGCTGCTTGCATAGTTTGGTTATTGAAAATAATGCTGCTATAAACAACGGGGGGCATGTATCCCTTTGACTTAGTGTTTTTGTTTTTTTGTGGGTAAATAGCCAGTAATGCAATTACTGGGTTGTAGGGTAGTTCTATTGTTAATTTTTTAAAGAAGCTCTTTACTGTTTTCCATAGTGGCTGCACCAGTTTGCATTCCCACCAACAGTGCATAAGTGTTCCTTTTTCTCCACATCCTCGCCAACACTGTGTTGTTGATTTTAGCCATTTTGACAGGTGGGAGGTGATAGCTCATTGTAGTTTTGATTTGCATTTCCCTGATGATGAATGATACTGAGCGTCTTTTCATGTGTCTGTTGGCCATCTGGATGTCTTCTTTGGAAAAATGTGTGTTCATGACTTCTCTCCATCCTTTAATTGGATTATTTGGTTTTGGGGTGTTGAGTTTTATAAGTTCTTTATATATTTTGGATACTAACCCTTTATCAGATATGTCGTTTACAAAAATCTTCTCCATTCAGTAGGCTGCCTTTTAGTTTTGTTTCCTTCACTGTGCAAAAACTTTTTATTTTTGATATAGTCGCAATAGTTGATTTTTGCTTTTATTTCCCTTGCCTCAGGAGACATATCTAGAAAAGTGTTGCTACAGCTGATGTCAGAGAAATTATTGCTTGTGCTCTCTTCTAGATTTTTATGGTTTCAGGTCTCACATTTAGGTCTTTAATCCATTTAGAATTTATTTTTGTGTATGGTATAAAAAAGTGGTCCAGTTTCATTCTTTCACATGTTGTTGTCCAGTTTTCCCAACACCATTTGTTGAAGAGACTGTCTTTTTCCCATTGTATATTCATTCCTCCTTTGTCGAAGATTAATTGACCTTATAATTTTGGGTTCATTTCTGGGTTTTCTGTTCTATTCCATTGATCTATATATCTCTTTTTGTGCCAATACCATACTGTTTTGATTACTACTGCTTTGTGATATAACTTGAAGTGATACCTCCAGCTTTGTTTTTCTTTTTCAAGATTGCTTTAACTACTCACAGTCTCAATTTTGACTTTAATAGGAATAGATGGATATTGCATAACATAATTTTATGCATGTATGTGTATGTGTGTGTACAGATACACACATACGAGGGGAAAATGACCACTCTTACCTTAAACATTCTTTAACACTCCTCTAGAAGTACACTCCAATACAAATTTTGAAAATAGAAGTTATAAAAGGAGGCTAATTTATCCATGAAAGTTGTAGATGATAAGATTAACTACCTGGAGAAAAAAAGAACAAGGTCATCCACTGGAAAACTACGAGAAATAATAAAGGAATATAGGAAGATGACTGCTAATAAATATTAAAACGGTACTTATAACATATAAACTTTAGCCTCTTAGAAAATATAATGGAAGGAAACATTTACAATATCAATAAAGGCGCTAAACATAACTGGAAGTCAGTCTAACCGGAGGTGGCGAGAACTGGTCTCGCTACTGCTGTTCACTTCTGGTTCCCCAGCACTTAGAGGAGGGCCTGACAATGGTGATAAATATTTATCAAATGGTGAAACTGGCTCACAGATCAAGGGAACAGAAACGTGTATCTATTTTTTTAATTTGATTTATTTATTTGACAGAGAGACAACGAGAGAGGGAACACAAGCAGGGGGAGTGGGAGAGGGAGAAGCAGACTTCCCGCCGAGCAGGGAGCCCAATGTGGGGCTCGGTCCCAGGACCCTGGGATCATGACCTGAGCCGAAGGCAGACGCTTAACGACTGAGCCCCCCAGGTGCCCCCAGAAACATGTATCTAGACAGAGACCCAAGCACATCTGAGAGGCAGTGGTGATCATAGTAATAGTGTTCCACTGCCCTTGCGTGGGGTGTCCCGCATCTGTGTGTTGGGACCAGTTGGTCTGTAGTGTTGTATATATTCAAGTCCTCTGTGTCCTTATTGATCTTCTGTCTGGGGGTTCTACCCATTATTGAAAGTGGTTTATTAAAACCCCCTCCTCTGTTGAGTTACTCTTTCTCCCTTCAATTCTGTCTGCATCATATATTTGGGTGCTCTGCTGTTAGGTACACATATATTTATAATTATCATCTCTTCCTGGAGAATTGACCTTCTAATCGTTATATTCTATTCCATTATATTCTATATCCTTGCAGCAGTTTTGGACTTTGCATCTACTTTGTCTGGGGGCGGTGTGGCCACCCCTGCTCTCTTTTGGTTCTCATTTGCAAACAGTATCTTCTTCCATCCTGTTGCTTGCAGCCTATATGTGTCTTTACAGCTCGCTCGGGTGAGTCTCTTAGAGACAGCCCCTTACCCGAAATAACTCACTTAATCCTCACAATAGATGGTGCTATTGTTATTACCACTTTTAGATGAGGAAACCCAGGCACAGGAAGGTTAGGTAAATTCTCTTAGATCCAGTGAAGCTAGAATTTGAACCAGCACTTGACTTAGAGGTTGTGCTCTTTGTGTCCATCCTAGTACATAGTTAAATTGAGATTTTGAATTTAGAGGGAGGGTGGTGGGGTGGAGGGAGGGAATAGATTATTCCTACATGACTTTGGGGCAACTCTCTAGCCCCTTGGGGGGGAAAATAAAGCTGGGCCCTATTATACTTCTTACACCAAAATATATTCTAGAAAAAAAAGATTAAAACGAAGAAAGAAAACCTGAACAGTACTAGTGGAAAACAAGGGCAAATATTCTTAGGATGCTCTAGTAAGAAATACTTTTGACTACAGAAAAATATGAAATATCTGTAAGCCAAAGATGACATAAATAAAAATAAAAGAGACCTATGACAGTTTGCAATACACATGACAAAAAGTTGATTAATTTCCTTAGTTTAGAAAAACCTCTTAAAAATCAACATCACTTGGCATCAGGGAAATACAAATCAAAACCACAGTGAGATACCATCTCACACCAGTCAGAATGGCTAAAATTAACCACTCAGGAAACAACAGATGTTGGTGAGGATGCGGAGAAAGGGGAACCCTCTTACACTGTTGGTGGGAATGCAAACTGGTGCAGCCACTCTGGAAAACAGTATGGAGGTTCCTCAAAAAGTTGAAAATAGAGCTACCCTACGACCCAGCAATTGCACTACTACGTATTTATCCAAAGGATACAAATGTAGTGATTTGAAGGGGCATGTGCACCCCAATGTTTATAGCAGCAATGTCCACAACAGCCAAACTGTGGAAAGAGTCCAGATGTCCATTGACAGGTGAATGGATAAAGAAGATGTGAGATACATATATATATGTATATACAATATATATATATATATATTGAACTATTAGCCAGCCATCAAAAAGAATGAAATCTTGCCATTTGCAACAACATGGATGGAGCTAGAGGGTATTATGCTAAGTGAAATAAGTCAGAGAAAGACAAATACCATATGATTTCACTCATATGTGGAATTTAAGAAACAAAACAGATGAATATAGGGGAAGGGAAGGAAAAATAACATAGGATAAAAACAGAGGGAGGCAAACCATAAGAGATGCTGAACTCTAGGAAGCAAACTGAGGGTTGCTGGAGGGGAGAGAGGTAGGGGGATGGGGTAACTGGGTGATAGGCATTAAGGAGGACACTGGTGTAATGAGCACTGGGTATTATATGCAATTGATGAATCTCTAAATTCTACCCCTGAAACTAATAATACACTGTATGTTAACTAAATTAAATTTAAAAAAAACAAAAAGAAAGTGCTTTCAAAAAAAAAATCAGTAAGATGGGAAAGGACATAGGCAGTTCACAGAAAAATAAATGCCAAGGCCAATCAATCAATAAACATGAAAATAATGTCTGCCCTTTCTGATAATTACAGAATGACACATCGAAACAAGATATCATTTTTCAACACTCCTATTGGCAAAGTTTAAAGATCTGATAAGGCACAGTGTTGCCGAGGGTGGAGGTGAGCAGGCACTCTCGTGCATGGCTGGGCAGTTCAAACTGGTTCATCCTCTTTGGAAGACAATTTGGAAACATCTATCAGAATTTTAGACCCACCTAACCTTCGACTCCTTACTATTTATCCTACAACTAACCTCACACATAGGCACAAAGATACATAATCAAAGATGGTTTTTTGCAGCCAAAAGGTAGAAACAACCTAAACACCCATCAACAGAAATAGACTCACCTGAATTACAGTGCATCTTTCAATGGAACACATGAGCTGCTACAAAAGTAAAGGGTCTGTGCTGGTAGGCAGAGATGTGTGCTGTGTGTTAACTAATGAAACAGAGTACTGGGAATATGTTCTGGGCTGGGCTTAGAATAAAGATGAAGGCATAGATATGTATTTGTCAATATTTGTGGGAAATTCTTTGAAGAAAAGTTACACAGGAAACGTGGCTGTGTTTGGGAGTGGGACAGAGGTTTGGGGAGCACAAGGGGACTTTTCACTGTGCCTTATTTTGAATGCTTTGATTTTTTTTCCCGATAAACATGTTCTTTTCAGAATTTGAAAAGAATAGTTAAGAAGAAAGCAGTTTGAAAGGGAGAATACTATTTAAGTGCCTCGCCCTGAACTTTCTTTTTAAATTTCACAGTGGGCTCCCCTCCTCTTACATTTGTAATTTTCAGTCTGGAAGGGCCAAAGAGATGTCTCCAGTCTTCATCTTGTCCCCAAGGAAATGAGGCCTAGAGAGGTTTCAGCAGCTGCCGGGGACCCCGGCTAGTCTTTCTGCAGAGACGGGGCTCCTATCACACTGTTTGCAGGAAAGGGACCAATGACCCCTTTATGCATATGATCAAAGCTTTCTCCTTAGTTGTGGCCCTTTTCTGAGACGTAGTCCAGCAAGTCTTATTTCATATGCACCCACGTGGAGAACCTGTTAAAATGCACATCCCCAGGCACCTTCCTGGAGATTCTGATTCAGTGGGCGAGGGTAGGGCCCCTAAACCTACATTTTAGCAAGCTCTCCCCACCAAATGATGCTGAAGTCCTACTTGAAGTCCCCTTATGAATATGGGCCCCTCTGAGCTCCCCAGCTCAGCCCTGCTGGCAGTGTCCACATTTTCCTGTGGAAAATGAGGGCTTCCCAAGTCACCAGGAGGGAAGTGGCAGAGCAGACCTAGGTGCTTGGACTTTTATTTTTTATTTTATTTTATTTTAAGATTTTATTTATTAATTTGTCAAAGAGAGAGCGAGCACAAGCAGGGAGAGCGGCAGGCAGAGGGAGAGGGAGGCTCCCCACTGAGCAGCGAGCCTGATGCGGAACTTGATCCCAGGACCCTGAGATCATACCTGAGCGGGAGGCAGCCGCCTAACCAACTGAGCCACCCAGGCACCCCGGTGCTTGGACTTTTAGTGCAGTGCTCCATCCGTGGGCTCCCCCCCTTCAGGCTCATGCTCACCTAGGATGAAGGATGGCTCCCCAGCTCACCCACCCCAGGGATGGGCAGTTGGATGCAGAGATAGGGGGCAGACTGGGCGTCATCTGGGGTGCCCTCCCCCCATGAGAACTCCCCTGAGGCAGGCGTCCTGGCAAGATGCTGACAAGCATGTTGGGCTTATGCCGCTTGGCTGGGTGAGGCGCCGCAGGGAGCCTGGGCGATCTGAGAGGGCTTTGTTGTCCCTGTGCCACGAACCTTGGAGGAGCCAACTTCATGGTCAGGAGCCGAGCAGGGACAAGGCTGGGCCACTCGGAAGCACCTGAGGACTGATCAAGAGGAGGGAGGGCCGTGACCACCCATCTGCCTGAGCCACACCTCACCTGCTGGTCCAGGTAGGTGCTCTTAACACCATCCCACCCAGTAGTGCTAAGACCCTAGCACCAGCTCTTCTGTCAGCCTTAGGAAGTGCGGGCACCCCATCGCCCGGGACCTGGGGCTCTCCAGCCACTGCATGGATGTAGGCTCTCCCTAAGCCCTCCTAAACCCACAACCTGATCGGGGGGAGGGGTGTGCAGGAAAGCCCGGTCCTCTCTCTAAAGGACACTGTCCCAGGTGACCTTGGCTCCCAAAGCCTGGGAAGGGGTCCAGAGACTACTCTGGCTCTGGTCAGGGTGTCCCCTGCTCTGCAGAAACGACCCCAGGCTGAGCGGTTAGCTGGGTCCTGCGTGGCTCCTGCCCAGTGGAGCCCAGTCTGGGATCGGCCCAGAACACAGCCAGACACAGGTCTCCCAAGAGTGCCCGGCCTCTCGACACTTTTTCTTCAGGAAGGGATCATGACCCATGGTATCTTCATAGACTCTTAGAGCTGGAAGGGATCTTAGTGATATATCCCACCTCAGTCTCTTTTTTACTTCTCAAGCTTTACTTATATCAACAGTGCTGTTGACAATGTTGAGGAACCGGGTGTCATTTCATCAAAACAGCATAGGACGCCCTGGGGTCTCAGGCAGCCCTTCCCGGGTTCAGCTGCCTCTTCCCGGCCTGGCCTCAGCCAGTTCCTCCCCCTACCTTGCCTCTCCTTTCACCTACCCAGTGGCTCCTAGCAACTCATCTGCTTTGTGACAGGGACACTGGTAGTGATCAGACATCCCAAACTAGAAGGTGTTAAAGCCCAGTTAGCATCACAGTGAGGCTTTCTCCCCAGTTTAAGTAAGTTAATAAAATCAAGAAAGGATTGGGTAGTCGAGGCAGGCTCTCACAGTGATATCTCCATTTGAGAGTCTCTAAAATCTCTTTGCCGCCAAAGAAGAAGTTATCCTGTGTGGGCTGTTGGCCAAGAACATTGTGATTGTTGCCATTATCAACAAAAGATATAGTACTTTTCTGTGCAGATCAAAGTGCTTGATGTCCACATCTCCCTCCTAATTTCCTGGTCCAGCCTGAGAGATCCCTCGAGGGCAAGGAATCTTAGGCAGAGGCAGGATCTCACGTCCATCCCTCTGGCCATGCCCACTGCCCCCGCCTGAGCCGGACCCTTGGCCCTCCCGTTTCCATCATGTGAGAGGCAGCATCGAATTGTGCAAAACGCAGGCTCAGGAGCAAGGAGGGTTCAGGTCCCAGCTCCACCACCTACTGGCCTTGCCATCTCTCTGTACGTGTCTTTTCACCTGTAGAATGGGGATAGCAACAGTACCCCAGGGGGGCTGAGAAGATGAAAGCTAATATCTGTAAAGCACTTGGAACAACCTCCAGCACTCAGTGAGTGCTTCGCACACGTTAGCTCCGGTCATGACAAAAGCCACCCTCTGCTTCCTGAAGCAGGGCAATCCTCTTGCTGCCCTCTCCAAAATCATCTGTGGCTCCCCATTGCCCATTCAGTGACTATGTCTATGAGGTCCTTTAAGGGCCTCAAAAGCAGAAGCTTTATAATTTTCCTTGCACGTAATAAGCAATCAATAGCATTTGCTGAGAGAGAGGGTTTTCCATCCTCAAGGTGGGCGAACTGAGTCCCTAAGTAAGGGGCGTGCAGCCACAGACAGCCCCACAGCTGGGGGGCTTGATCCAGGCTCTTCTGCCTCCCCAACTATGCCCTGGATGCCGGGGGCTGGATCTGCCCACGGGGCAGGTTTGGTTTCCCTTGGATCTTCTGGGGCCTCAAAGGCAGGGGGTGCCATTCGGACTCCAGCCTTCCAGGTGCACATCAGATTGAGGAGAGGACACCCCGCACAGGCCAGAGCAGGCTGCAGCCGCAGGTCTAACTCCCATTCTTGGATGAGTTCAGGCCTTGTCCTCGCTCATTACCGGGAGGCGGCCAGAACCTCTGCTCCCGAAGCTTGGCTGGGAAGCCCGTGGCCAGCAGAGACCACCCGTGGTCTGGCACCCTGGACAGAGAGCCCGGCCTGCCCCACACCCCACACCTCCGCTGTTTCCCTAGCAGAAGAGAGGCCAGTGCCACGGAAGAGCAGGCACTGGGTTGGAGTAGGACAGACCCATGTCCAAAACCAGGCTCCTCACCAGGTGGGAAGACCTTGGCCATGTCAGTTAGCTTCTCTGAGCCTCTTTTTCCATCTGTAAAATGGGAGAATAAAACCCATTCCATAGGTTGCTGAGAGGCCAGAATGGATCAACATGCCCAGGGCACCTGTCCAGTGCTTGCACAGGGTGGGCGCTCGGTGACTTGTGGTTATTCTGTTCCATCCGTCAGAGGCACTCTTCCAAGCTGCCCGGGGGTGAGCAGCTGCCTCAGTCCTGCGAGTCTCTCGCTTTCCTTGGTTGAAAATTTCCTCGCTTGGCCTCCACTTCAAGATGAAGGGAAGTGGTGGTATCTTTGGCAAGGGAGGGGAGGAGGAACAGTCCAAATCTTCGCAGACTCCTGGCAGGGGCACGAGGCTCAGTGGGGAAGAAGCAGAGCTCTGTGAGGCTTTCGCAGAGATTTTCCGCTCCAGTGCTGCCAAGCTCAGGAAGCCAGGAGTGGAGAGACAAGGAGGGAACACACTAGACCATGCTGCTTCACGCAGGGTGCTGGGTTCCTCTTTATTCATGCGACAGATGAATGCATTTGTTGGGATTCCAGGCACCAGGCGAAGCACTGGGGTATTCGGCGACAAGACGGATGGACGTAGGCCCTGCCCTCGTGGGGCCTTCATTTGCATGGGGGTGAGGGTAGACAGTGAACAGCATACTCTATGGATAAAATGTGATAGGGGATCAATGCAGGGGGAAAACAGAGAAGGAGAGGGGGACTGGGAGCGCCTGGGGAGTTTCCTTATTAAATAGGGTCATCGGGACAGGCCTCACCAAAAGGTGACATTTGAGACACCAATTGTCTGCTCCCCTCAGGACCCCCTGACAAGCCCATGAACTCAGAATCAGGGCCAGGTGCCTTTCATGAGATCCCCAGATAGGAGCTAAATCTAGAAACCCTTCTAGTCCCAGCCCAGGTAATGTCATGCCCTTCCTCTGAAGCCTTCAGTAGTTCCCTATTGCCTACACAATTAAGTACAAATCATTCATTCTGAGATTCGGGACCTTCCTGTTATCTCACCAGACCCTGCTCATGCCAACTCTGCAGTCACACCAGTCTACCTGCCATTTCTGGAATATTCCATTCTCTGCTTCCCTCCATCATTCCTCTGTCCCCTCTGCCCAAACTGCCCCTGTCCCCACTGGTTCCTGTTAGCCTGCCACCTCTCTGAAGCCTTCCCTGCCCCGGAGGAGCTGTGGTCACTGAGCCCCTTTCTCATTCCATGGCCCTTACTCGGCCTTGGGTGTGCGCACTGCTTTCCCTGTGTGATCTTTCCACGTGGCTGAAAGTGCTCTGGGCAGGGCCCAGGGCTCTTTCACCTCCAGCGGGTGTAGGGCTCAGCAAACATTGGCTGAATTGAGTGTGGCCAAGCTCAGAGGCCCCCAGCAATACTAGGACAAGCTGGCGGAGCAGGGGTGGCCCACTCACAAAAAGAAGGCAGAAGGGGGAGGCCAGGGGCACGTGGGTGGTTCAGTCGGTTAAGCATCTGCCTTCAGCTCAGGTCATGATCCCAGCGTCCCTGGGATGGAGCCCCGCATTGGGCTCCCTGCTCGGTGGGGAGTCTGCTTCTCCCTTTCCCTGTTTGCTGCTCCCCCTGCTTGTACTCTCTCTCTGTCAAATAAATAAATAAAATCTTAAAAAAAAATAAGTGGGGGGCCAACAGGAAAGGAGAGAGGGAACGAAGACATGGGTGAGACAGGATGGAGGAACTAGAGAAGAAAGGGGACAGAGATCCCCACCGTGTTTTTTCCAGAGAGACAGACCATCAGAGACAGAAGGATGGGTTCTTTTTCCCCAGAAATAGCTATGACTCCCTTCAGCATCCCAGAGCAGTGCTTCCTTGTGTCTACCTAGAATACCTCTTGCTGCAGCTCGCGCTCATTTCCTTCGGTTCTATCCTCTGGACTCAGGGAGCTATATGAGCCCTCATTCAGCATGGATCACAGTGGCTTTCTTGACCCCCCCGCCCCATCCAAGAGGCAGGTGCAAGGTCCTAATGAGGCTGGCCCCTGGCCCGGGACTTCACACTCTAGTTGAGGAAGCCAGGACCCCTAGAGCTTCCCAGAGATTGTTTGGGGACCAGAGTATGGGGGCCGCCCCACGTCATGGAGGCTGTGCCTCAGCCACTCTCCAGGGCTACCCTTCACCACAGTCAGATCTGTAACCAGAGAGCCCCCACTACCACAGCGCTGTGATTCTCAGGCCACTTTGCTCTGGGCCCTCTCTGTCCCCCAGGCCCTGTGAAGCCCCACGAGCCGCCCGCGGCCTCTGCCATCTGGTCCCACCCATCGCTGGAGCTCTGGCCGCTCCCCCCACCTCTCTCCGACTCCCCTGGAGACAGCCAGCCTGGCTCCTGCCCTGTTTCAACAGATGGGGACAGAGCTGGGTGTCCCTTCCATCTCTGCTGTCCAGAGGGGTGGCGTGGTTCCATCTGGGACCCAGACTCTCTCAGGGGAAAGCCTTTACATAATCCAAGCCCACCTCCCTCTCCTCCGGGTATGTCATGCCCTTGGCCTCCCTGTGGCCGCAACTCCCAACTCCCCAACTCCAAGTCGGAAGCCCCATGTGCCCCCAAGGCTCAGTATGCGGCTGCCAATCTCCTCAGTGATGGTAGTTCCCATCTTGGAGCTGTGAGGATGGAAAGAGCTTATGCTGGCAGGCTCTCCGCACTGCACCCAACAGTAAGCCCTCGGTCAGGGGGACTCCTGCCCTCCTGCCTTGGCTGACACCATCTCCAGGCAGCCTTTCCAGGTTGTTCAGGGCTCCTCCACCGGGCTCCCAGCACCCCTTCGCCAGGCCTCTGCAGCACACCTCTGCAGATCTGTCGTGGCTCCTTTGGGGGTCTGTGGACCCACTAGAATCTAGTGCTTGGACCATAAGCACCTTGAGTGCAAGGAACTGAGTCTGGCCCATTATTTCGCTGAATGAATGATTTCATGAGTGACAGTGGGCAGCTGGGAGAGACAGACTGAGAGGATAGGATCGAGCCTGCCAGGGCTGACCTTTCCAGGGCCTGTCCTGAAAGACCAGGATGCCCACACTGAGGCCTGGGGGAGGGGGAGGAGGATGAAGACCACCCCCACCCCCTGTTCCATGGTCTAATGAAGTGATCTTCGAAGCGAGGCCCCATCCAGCAGAGTCGGCCTCACCTGGAACCTTCTGGACTCTAGCCAAGCCATATCAGAAGCCCGGGGAGGGGACAGCTTTGGTGGTGGAACAGACCCTCCAAGTGATACTGATGCACTAGAGTTTGAGAACCACTCTCATGCGTCCGAGTGACTCAGATTCATAGGAAGTCAAGTCTCGGGGTCTCTGCTCTGCAGAAGGCTTCCATGAAAGCTGTCCGGCTAGGACCCCAGGGCATAGCTCCTGCTGGCCTCACACCCCTGAGCTGGAGACCCCTTTGCTGACAGGCCAGGTGCCGTGGAGAACACGGTCCCCGTAGACCTCCCCTTTCCCAAGTGGCCCCAGACCAGAACAGGTGTTGCTCCAACCTGGGCTTGGTGCTAGTCCCTCGCCATGGCCATTGGCCAGCATCCCCTGTGGCAAAATTCAGGGCAGACTTCTGGAATGTTAGGGCTAAGAAAGACCCTGGAGATCATTAGCTGCATACATGTGCACGCACACACACACACGCCCACACACACGCAGCCCGGCAGATGATCAGATCTTATGGGAGAAGAGTCCCCGAGGTCAGGGCTGCCCGGTCCTCCTCTCTGGGTCGCGCCCTCCTCCAGCGCTTCTCCCATGGGGCCGCCTTGCAGCTCCGTCTGGCTTTGTTTTGTTTGAGTCCGTTAGGTATGCACAGTATAAAATTCAAAAAGCAAGAAAGAGAATATAACGAGAGTCAGTCTTCCTTCCCCTGCTTCAGCTTCTAGTTTCCCTCCCTGAAGGCAAGCCACTTGTCAAGAGTTTCTCGGGTCTCCTTCCAGACACCAGGCAGGCGTGCCAGAGGCAGCATTCTCCGTGTGCCGTCCACATCTTGCTTTCTTCGCTGACTAGAGCATCTGTTGCCCTTTACTCTGACGGCCTGCTTCCCTGCTTCCAGGGCGCTCACCAAGGCCAGGTCCGTCTGCTGTTGACCTCCCCCCCCAACCCCCGCTTCCTGGTCCACTGCCAGCACTGAGCAGGTGCTCAGTTAGGCTGCTTCCAGCTACACCTTAGCGAACCAGCAGCTGGTGGGGGCTGCATGGGCTGGGGTGCAGCCTCCTGGCTGCAGAGCCTTGGGTCTGTCTGTCTCGCCAGCACGTGGCACCGTCCACCAGAGCCCTTCCTGGCAAGCGGAAGGAGCTGAGGGGGATGACACCCAATAGCGTCCTCCAGCCTGTGTGCTCCTGCTGCCGGCCCCTTCATCCCGCTTTGACCGGGGCTGACTCAGGGACCGATCCGGCTGTCTCTCCCCTCCCGCACTCTCCCCTCTCGGCCCACTCAGGACTCCTGCGGGGAAATCCAGCCGGGAAGAGGCTGGGGAGAGAGCAGCACTCTGGCCCATGATAATGATGATAAATGACGGGCCCTTCGTCCAATCTTTGCTAGCTGAAGGCTCAGTCTTGCTTGTTACCATGGAGACGAGAATTATGGCAACATCTCAGGGTTGGACTGAAGCCTGCAGCTTTACCTGCTTGTGGTGGGAATGTGTTTGCTCCATGACACTCAGAAAAGAGATGTGCCACTTTTTTTTTTTTTTTTAAATCAAGACAGAACTGGTTGCTCAGCCCGAGATTTCACCAGGCCCCCAATCTACTGATTGAGCTGAATTCCAGAGGGAGATGGAGGTGATCGGGGGCTGCCCAGCCCTGTGAGATTGGAATGCAGGGAAATACTCGGCAGCAGCAAACTCTGCTTGTCTGTGGGAGGAGGGGCTTACGTTAGAGGGTTTGTAGGCCCCCCCTCCAGCCAAACAATCTGGGATGCAGATCGGGGGACCAAGTGAGGCCCACCACAGCCCACTGCCGGTCATTCCTTCTTTCTGCAAACATTTGTAAAGCACCAAGCTCTAACCAGCACAGCAGAGAAAATATTATGCAAATATAGCCATCACGGAGCATTGTATCCACTGGGGGAGTCAGCCATTTGGTATGTTATCTGGTAAATCAACATCAAATGTAGTAGGTACAAGCAAGGAACACAATAGTTAGCTGTATTGAGCCATTGCTATGTAGTAGGCACTGTTCTAAGTGAATTGGTTCATATAATCCTCACATCTACCCAATAAGATAGATGCTGAAAGAAAGGAGGAGGCGGCATCCTCCCGGGCTCAGAAAGATAAGATAAGAAAACTGAGGCACAGGGACACTAAGATACTTGCCCAAAGACATGGAGCTTGTAAATAGCAGAGCAGATCGGGGTCCCTAGGGACCCATACCTAAATGTCACACTATGTCTGTCTGATAGTCTGAGGCATGGAATGTGGGGGCTTGACCTGGTCTGGGGTTCTTCCCTAAGGAAGCAAAAATTGAGCTGAGATTAACTAGAGGAGGAGTTAACTAGTGGGAGGGAGGAACACTCCAGGTAGAAGGACTAGCATATGTGGCCCTGTGGTGGCAAGAGAGAAGGTGGCATGCATGCTCCAGGCATTGAGGGAAAGATGGAGTCTAGGGGAGGAAAGAAGGGGAGAGCTGAGTAAGATGGAGCTGGAGTGATAGGCAGCCTTGCTGGCCAAGTTAAGAAGAGTGACAGCCCTTCCAGCTGATTCCATCACAACCTGCAAGGGCCACGCAGTCTCACCTTCTCCAGGAAGGTTCGCTGGACGCTCCAGACGGGGCTCGGTGCCCCTTTCATCTGAGTCCTGCTGCAGCAACAGAGCCTCTCACACACTTTGTGTTGTTTGCCTCTTAGCCACGGCCTTTCTTACTCCCTTCTAGATGGAGGTTTAAGGGAGAGACACATCTCATTCTCCCTAGCAGCCACTCCCCAGTAGAGAGCTCAGGAAAGGGTAATGGAGGGCTATGGGGATTGAGGGGAGGAAGGGGCTGCTGCTGAGGGGGTGCTGGGGGAAGGCTGCCTGGAGGAAGCGGAGTTGAGTTGGGCCTGGCAGTGGAGGAAGCATTCTTCCTAGGGGAGGACCGGGAGGCCTTTCCACAAAGGAGAGGAATGGAGGAAGCAGAGAAAGCCAAGGCCTTTGAGGGGCCGAGGGGCCACCCATTTGCTGGGGCTGAGGCTTCTTGTCGGGACATGGCGGAGGGGTAAGACTGGAGGGGTCCCTGTGGCCAAGAGAGCCTCCCCCTGGAGCGGGCCAGGAGCCAGGAGCTCAGGTGTCAGAAGGAGCAGAGCCATGTGAAAGCCCGAACTAGACTCCTGGAGCCCTGAGTTCAAGTTCCTCCACCTGCAAGCCGGGGAATGGGGGCCCCCTGCAGCCTTTGGCATGACTGCCTCTCCCCACCCCCACCCCTACCACCCCCAGGAGCCAGCGAGGGGGCATCAGTCCTCTGCTGAGAACTCCTTCCTCTCCTCAACGTTGCTGGTGGGCAGAACACAGCCCGAGCCCGGGGGGATGCCGCCTCCTCCTTTCCACCTTATAAATCTAGGTGCAGTGCATTTCACTGATGGAACCTGACTTGTAGTCCGAACCCCAGCTGCAAGGGAGTGCTGGACACGTCGTGTCTCGCTTTCTAGCTTGTAGAAGGCACGTCCGCTAGAACGAGGTGGAATGGATGCTGAAGGCCATCGACCACACCTAACAGACGATCTGATAGATTTGTTAACCCAGATGATGCGTTAAGAAACCTGGCGTGGTGCCCGGCACGTAGAACTCTCTCAGAAGATGTTAGCTATTCTCATCGGGCCGGGGCACTGGCGAGCGCGGCCTGCCCCTGCCCACAGGGAGAGCAGGGCAGAAGTGCATTACCCTGTGTGGTGCTGTGCACGGTGCTGAGGGTCCAGATGCTGCTCCCAGCTGCTGGCTGCCTTAGTGTGTTAGGGGACCTGATGGCAAGGTAGAACCCCAACCCACTCCCCCCGTGCTAGGGCTTCAGGGGTGGCTGTGGGGAAAGACTGACCTCAGTGCTAGGAACAGGATTGCAAAGTCAACAAGTGACATTCATGGAGCTCACGGTTTCTACCAGAGTGTCCCCGTACTCTCTCCTTTGACTGTCAGAGCCGCCTTGGGGTAGGCAAAACAGACATGATTACGTCCATTTTTTAAGTATTTTATTAAAGATTTTATTTATTAGAGAGAGAGAGCATGAGCAGCAGGGAGGGGCAGAGGCAGAGGGAGAACCGGACTCCACACTGAGCAGGGAGCCCGATGCAGGACTCGATTCCAGGACCCTGGGGTCATGGCCTGAGCTGAAGGCAGATGCTTAACCAATTGAGCCACCCAGGCGCCCCTGATTATGTCCATTTTATGGAAGAGAAAACTGAGTAGGAGTGGGTTAAATTGCAGTTAATAGAGCCAGATCACAGCCATTTTCCTGACCCCAAGTCATACATTCCCTCTACTCCATGCTGTGACTTGGGGAACAAGACCTGGTAACCCACAATGTGCTGGGGGGGGGGGGGGGGGCAAAATGAGTGACTCATGCTATGCAAACATATGCAAATCACATTTTATTATTTCCTGCCCCCGAGTATGGCCCTGGGGGGCAGGACCATCTGTCTTTCACTGAGGCCTCCCGAATGCTGGTCATTGTGGGAGAACCACAAGGGGGGGGTTGCTGGCTGCCCTCGGGGGGACTTGTGGAGTTGTCAGGAGAACTGGCTGCTGGCGTCCATGGAAAAGCGCCAGACTACCAGGCAGCGATAGCAAGGGCAGCTGTATAAAGAGGGTGGGGACAGGGTGCAGACCAGGCAGCTCACTGGAGGCTTAGGAGGCTTTGGGAGTGGGATTTGAACTGGACCCCCGGGCTGTAAAGGCCCCAGCCAGCCCTGGGGTGGGGGAAGTGGCACAGCTCAGGGAGACACGGGGACAGGACAGACGGCAGGCGTACTGTCCCGTGGAGTGGCCAGGCCAGTGACCTCAGGCACAGGGAGAACACAGGAGTTCGAGGATTCACGTGAAGAGGCCGTGTGGCCTCTGCAGGCCTCTAGCCCACCTTCCCCGGATTCCTACCAAGCCCAGGGGGAGGGGAGAGCTCCTGAGAGCAGAATGCAAGGACGCGTGTCCTGAGCTGCCCTGAGCTGCCCCCTGCGGCGGGATTTAAGGAGCGCTGAGCTACTGCCCTGTATGGCCACATCTCGTCATCCTCCTTCCTTTCAGGGGGAGTCAGAAAACCTTTTAGATCTGCAAGAATGCCTTATCTAGATGCAGATAATCCTGGGAACCCTAAGCCGGTGTCTCTCTGTCTTGGCTGCACCTAAAAATGGACTGGATGTTCTCATTCTTAAAGTCTGGAGTGGGGCGTGAGTATCTGGACCTACGAAACACCTTCCCAGGAATTCTGGTGTCTCCCACGCCCCAGCCCCAGGCTGCGGAATCATCCATCCAAGCCTGAGAGCTCTGAATGGGGAGCCAGGAAACCCAGTTCTGAGGCCTGCTCCACCACTTTCCCCAGCCTTAGGCAATCTCTTAGCCTGCTGGCAACCATTTCTTCACGTGTAACGTTGGGCAAAAGCCCTTTCACTATGACGATATGAGGAGACTGAGATTCAGGGCAGTTCAGGGCGAGGAAGACTCATGGCCCGGTGGCATGGCGGCTGGGGAGGGACATTACCCAGAACCCCCACTGCAGTGACCCCGCTTCCCTCCTCCCTCTCCTCCGGGGCTGCCAAGGGGACCCTGGAAAGGGCGATGCAGATCTGAGAGCAGAGGGTGCGGAAGGGACATGAGGAGAGACCCAGAGAAGAAGGAGAGGTGGGGGGTGCCCATGGCCAGGGGCTCCAGTTCATTTAAGGTCCAAGACGATGGGAAATCATCTCTCCTGTTGTTACCAGAAAGGTGAAGAATAATTGAAGGCAGTGAGGAGGCCAGATGGTGGGGGTGGGAAGCAGGTGCTGTGCTTTGTGCACTCTAGGGGGACAGGGTTAGGAGAGGAGGGGGCGGCCTCCCCACCCAGCTTCTTTCCCTAGGACATGGCTTTGGCCTACAGTGACTTGCTTGTCGAACCAAGTTGCAGGCCCTCTGGATCAGTTCCTGAGAACCCATGGGGATGGTGGCTTTGGGCGGTGCCAGGAAGCACAGGCTGTGTCTCGGAGACATCTGGAATCCTTGGTCCAGCCTGGCCCTTGGAGAATTCCCACAGAAACCCTTCATCTTACAGGCAGGGGGCCCAGAGAAGAGAAGGCACCTGCCCAAGGCCACACAGGTGACCCGGACCCCAGCTCTCGGGGGGCTCCCTCAGTCCATGGCCCTTTACACTGCACCATCCTGAAAGGCTGGGCAAGTTTCCATCCCTGGACTCGGGCTTGAGCGAGGTCACCCCCTTCCTCTGCCCCCTGCCCAGCACTGCCAGCCCAGCAGAGGTCCAGAGGGTCTGGGAGGTAGAGAGCAGAGGGCTACAAACTGCCCAGGTTCAAGGGCCAGCCCTGCCACTTACTAGCACCATGACTTTAGCCAAGTTATTTAACATGTCTGGACCTTAATTTTCTCTTGCTTCTAGGGATGATTTTAGTATCCTATGGTACTTATGAGAATTAATGAGCTATACTTAAATGGGAAGAATTTCTCCTATAGTAAGTGCTCGATAAATGTTTGCTATTAATAAGATTGTTCTCCTCCCTCCCCCCTCCCCAATCCCCAGGGCTTCCTGACCACCCTCGCTCTGGGATTTGGGGGATTTGGGCTCCTCACACAGAGGACTTGGCCTTAAGATAAGGAGAGGGGAGCAAAGTGCTGGCCTGGCTACTTAGGACAGCAGTAGCTGAAACCAGGCCAGGTGTGGAAGGAAGGGGGTGAGTGATGGGCCAGGGGACTAATAAAGACGGAGCTAGTTCTTTTCGAAGCTTTTTGCCCATGTGCCAAAGTAAACCTTGTCCAGGCCTGGGACTGCTAAGCCTCCAGCTTTTGGCACTGGAGGCCGGGCTGGGGGAGAAATGGGAAGGGAGGAAGGCCACACACTTCCCCATCAGATAGGATGTGCAGCTGAGGAGGGCCTGAGAATCCTGACTCACCAGCCAGCATTGCCACCATCTCTCCCTGCCCCTCGTTGGCCCAAAAAGCAAGGCTGATGTTTGTCTCTCCTGCCCAGGAAGAACAGAGGCAACAACCCCTACAGGCTGCAGCTTATGGGGCATTGGACAGTCCTTCCCATATTCCAGATCTCTCCCCTGGCCTGTTCCAGAACAGAGTAGGAGGACGGAAACCAGTGATGACGGCACTAAGAGTGAGCACCCTTTCTCGAGCGCTCTGCAAAGGCTTTGTGCGAGTTCACTTATTTCGTGTTCACAATAACTTTGTGAGGCAATGCTTCTATTATCCCCACTTTCCAGAGGTGGGAACTAAGGGTCACAGAGGTAAGGTCGCTGTCCATGGCCACCCAGCTGGCAAGGGTAGCCCTGGGATTTCCGCCCAGTCTGGCTGCAGACAGTCCACTTCTTCCCACTGCCCTGGTCACCTCCCTGTGCTCTGCCGTGAAATTCGTGCCGGAGGAGGAGTCCCCTGCCGCCCCCTGCCCCAGCCAGCTGGGTGCCCCCACTCTGTGTTCCTTTCTATCCCTCAGATTTCAAGTTCCGTTCTTTCCAGTGCGGATATTTTGGTCTCCAGAAAGCTCTCTACCCCTGTTCTTCACACCCAAGAGCTAGAAAGAAGGAAGGAGGAAAGCACTCCAGAAAGGAGGGTCCAGGCACAGTTTAGGGCTGAGGACGAAAGGCAGGGCGATGCTCTGGGTTTCCACAATAGCCTCCCTCATCCCACCTCTGCCTGCCGCTGAGGACGCTGGGGAGGGTGCTGAGGTGGGGGCGAGGCTCTCTTCTCTCTTGTCCCTCCTCACCTCCTTCCCTCATCCACGTCGCTCACCTGCCTCGCCTTCAGGCACGCTGCACCTGCCTGGCCCTGACCATGGGTTACACCCCTCTCCAAGCTTAGAGGCTTACACCTTGTTTCTGGAGACCTCCCGGGCCGAATGGCTGCCTGGGCCACGCCTCTCCCAACGGCAATCCTCTCGCCAAATCCCCAAGGCTGGGAACACCCAGAGTAGCTCTGCCACGAATTCTCGTCGAATGAATACATGAGCAAACAAAAGCACGAACTAGCCATCCACCCTGCACGCCAGCCATGACTATTTGTTTGCACGTTTCCAAACGCCATGCTTTGTCCCCCCTCTGGGTCTTGGCCAACATGGTTCCCTCCGTCCACGCTTCCCACCACCCTGTGCCATTGCCACCTCCTCACGTCTCACCTGGAGGTGACTTCCTCGCA
Organism: Neomonachus schauinslandi; assembly: GCF_002201575.2. Classification (NCBI taxonomy): domain Eukaryota; kingdom Metazoa; phylum Chordata; class Mammalia; order Carnivora; family Phocidae; genus Neomonachus; species Neomonachus schauinslandi. Next base: position 24,523,136 of record NC_058411.1, on the reverse strand, counting down.
GAAGCCTTCTCTGACCACTCGAGGTGGGCCCGCCCCGTGGCCCCCTTTTCCCGGGCTATCAAAGTGTGCTGGAGTGTGTGGTGGCATGCCTACGTGTCTCCCCGGTGAGGCTGGGAGCCTCCTATGGATGGGAACCAGGTCTGCCAGGCCCCCAGAGCCTGGCAGGATGCCTGGCACATGGTAGGGACTCAGCCCTTCTTTGTTGAAGGAAGGAAGGAGGAGGGAGGGAGGAAAGGGGGTGCTTTTGGAAGGAGAGAGAATGAGTGTGTGGGAGCTGAGTGGAAAAGAGCAGCATCCAGGACTCAAACCTCCTTAGAGCCAGATGGAAGCTAGAGCTCTTCCCAGCCCGGGACTGCCCCCTCCCCTCATCATGCACGGTATTACCCAAATAACAAGTCACACGTCCCTGTGGCTGGCTGCGGGTCACCAAGCGCTTTCACATCCCTGGCCTGGCTCCAGTCCCCAGACAGCCCTGACCCAGGCTTCCCAGCTCTTCCCCTCAGTTTAAAGATGAGAATCCAACAAAGGGTGCTGGGCAGCTGGATAGCCACACGCCGAAAGATGAACTTAGACCCTTACCTCACCTCCTGTGCCAACTTCAACTCTAAGTGCATCCTAGATTTTAGTGTCAGAGCTAAAACAAGATGACTTTTTATTTTATTTTATTTTTAAAAAGATTTTATTTATTTATTTGAGAGAGAATGAGAGACAGAGAGCACGAGAGGGAAGAGAGAGAAGTAGACCCCCTGCTGAGCAGGGAGCCTGATATGGGACTCGATCCCGGGACTCCAGGATCATGACCTGAGCCGAAGGCAGTCGCTTAACCAACTGAGCCACCCAGGTGCCCACAAGATGACTTTTTAGAAGAAAATATAGGAGAACATCTGTAAGCCTTTGGTGTAGGCAAAGATTTCGTAGACACCATACCAAAAAAGCCTGGTCCATAAAAGAAAATTTGTTGAATTGGACTTTGTCAGAATCAAAACTGTGGTGCTTCCAAGATACCATGAAGAAAACAAAAAGAGAAGCAGCAGACTGGGAAAAACCATTTGCAAGACACACGTGTGATAAAGGCCGAGTATCCTGAGCATAAAGACGCGGAAAGGCGCCCTGAGAGATGACACCGCCCGTGAACACGGCCTGGGTCCCTAGGTTGTGTGGTCTCTCCACTGCCTTTGTTCTTTTGCAGGGGCCCCGTAGCTGAGCCGAGACCCCAGGCCTGACTTGGCCCCGCCCTGGAGAACTGACTCAGGTAAGGACCGGCCCTCCGAGGCCTTCAGATCGCGCCTGCGCCTCCCTGCCGTTCCCCAGCGGCTTCCTCAGCGCGGGCTCCCCCGGGTGGCCACTAGCAGAACTGCAGCTTCCTTCCGCGGCTGCCCGATACTCGCTACTCCGCTCCCTGGCAGGAGGCTTGCAGTGTAAAGGTACTGTGGTCAGTGTAAATCGTTTTAAGTTTACGTCCAGCCAAGCATGCTTGTGTCAATGAGTTAAACAGTGACCTAGGGTAATAAAACCGTGGGCAGCCTAGGGCAGAAAGAGAAGGAGCAGAAAAAGATGGGCAGGAGGCTCCCTGCTCCCGTTAGATGCTAACCCGGCTGGAAGGAGGGTGGGTTCTGGTATTCTCCTATTTCTGTGAGTTAGCACAGGGAGCCCCAGACCCCCAGGCCACTTCCCGTATCCTGCACACCAGCCCCTTCACTTTTATTCCCTCCTCCATCCCCCTCCGCCCAGCTTTCCCAACTCCGGCCAGCATCCCACTGTGCCCCCTGGAGCCATGCATCCACTTTTCATTTGACAAGTGTCTATGGGATACTTCTGTGTTGCAGGCATTGCTCTCCATGACTGACGAATCTTAACCCACCTATCCCTCTTGACAGCACTGTGAAGTGGGTACTAGTTACTAACACCACGCCCCTTTTACAGATGAGCAAATGAGGCAGGGAGACCATGAGTAGCTTGCTCGAGGTGGCTCGTGAGTGTTGGAACTGAGATTCAGTGCCACAGAGCCCACGATGCCCAGAAAGACCCCCAGCTCCTGCAGCGCCTCACCTGCCCACTGAGACTTGAAACCACAGTCTCCCCAGGACAGGACTTCTCTTAACCACCACCACCCCCAGGCCAGGGGATGGGAGACACATCTTCCTTGCTCCTCTTTGCAACTTCCAGACTTTTCCTTCCTCCCTGCTGAAGGCTCCGTCTTGGACCCAAGGTGTCAACCTAGATATCTCGCTCCCCATCTTTGGTACAAGCACTAACTACCCCGCACCCTCACCCCCCCCCCCAGGTCACTCCCCTCCTTCCCGGAAGAGTTCACTTCCTGCCTCACGGTCAAGACAGTGCTGTTCTGGTCTTCATTCTTACTGATTTCCTCAAAGGACACCATTCCCCCGCTCACGTCATGGCCATGCCCTAGATCTTCTCACTACCCATAACTAATCCCTTCTCAGTCTGTGTCACACAGCTCATTTTCCTATCTGTCAGTTCACGGTCTGTGGTACTCGACAGTTCTCCCTCCCTGGACCTCTGGCACCTGTCCCCATCCCTTGCCCATCTCGCATCTCCTTTCCCTTCCTTACCTGGCCAGTCATTAACACTACTCCCTCATATACAGTTCCAACCCTCTAATTCTCATACTTGGGAAGACCTCTAGCCTGGTTAGGTCGAGCTGTGCGCCTCTTCCTCACCTGCATCCACACAGATGAGTACAGCTGGGGGAAAGGCCAGTGAGTCCGGCTGCTCTTGTTGTCCATTCAAGACCATGAACTTCAGTGGACCCTTAGTGCTGCCCGGCCGTCCTCCACATTCCCATCATGCATTCACTCCATCACTCCTCTAGGTTTCTATTTCTGCCTTTTTTCCTGTCCTCAGACATCCCACATCTGCCCACCACCACCAGCATTGCACAGTCACCTTGAGACCTTGTTCCCTCTGAGGCTGAGAAATAGAAGCTGTGGAAGGGCGCGCCCGCCAGCTCCACCAGCACCCCTTCCTCCCTCCTGCTGCCGTGGGTCAGTATCCAGCTCTGGGCCAAGGCCAATTTCACTTGTGCACCAGTTCCCAGCCCTTCCCACGTCCTCACATTGCTCCAGCGATGCCCCGTCTCTCCCACATCACCAGCTTTTAATGTTCTACTGGACCGTTCCCACTGGCATACCATGTTCTGCTACTTCTCCCATCCTAACCACTTCCAAACTCTGGTTCCTTTCCAAAGGAATCGTTCACGCCCACTGGCTCCAAATCCGCCGGCATCCTTCTTTCTCGCACCTGTTCCGGTCTGGCCACCCACTAAACCTCCTTGTTGCTTTAACTGTGGCTAATCCTCAGTTGTCATCTTACTCGGTCCCTCCCTTCTCCTGGAGACACTTCCTTAGCTTCCAGGACACCACCCTCTCCTGCTGTTCTTCTTTCCTCACCGGCTGCTCTTCTAGTCCCTTTCCTGTGTCCTCCTCACCTGCCCCAGCTGTCTGCGCTGGAGCATCCCGAGGCTCAGACCTTGAGCCTCACTCTGTGCTCACTCCTTCGGTGATCCAGTCCTACCCCCCTAGGAGTCCTCTGTCTGCTGGTGATGCTCACATCTATGTCTCCTGACTCTCCTCTGAGCTGCAGACTCATATCCAGCCACCCACCTGGCATGTCCACTTAGCATGTCCCGCACCGGGCTCCTGACCACCCCCACCCTGCACTTCTTGGCTGTCGCACCTCATAACGGCACCTCCCCTCTTCCAGTTGCTGGGCCCGGAAACTTCAGAGTCACCCTGGACTCCTCTCTTTTACACCCTACCCCCCACCATCCATTCTATCAGCAAATCTTGGCTTCACCTTCAAAATACTTCCAAAATCTGAGCACTTCTCACCACCTCCTCTGTTTCCATCCCAGTCCTGGCTGTGGTTACCTCTTGCCTGGATTGCTACAATTTCCTCCTAACTGACCTGTCCGATTTTACTTCTCTGCTTGGCCCACCCCCATTTATTCTCAAACCAAGGATCAGAGTGATCCCTTTAATACGTTCAGCGATGCATCCACCAGCATCAGTCTGGTGCATTTAGTAATACTTGTTGAATGAAGGAAGGAAGGAAGGAAGGAAAGAATGAGCCTGCTTTTCTTGAATTGGAGTGAAGAGCTCCTAGGGTGATATGAGGTCTGGAGCCAAAACGAATGATCTTAAAAACCAGAACAACTTTGCAGATAACTTCAAGCAGCTACGAGTCACTTCCCGTTTTCATCAGGGCTTCTCACTCTTCTCCAAGTCTGGAGAATACTGAAGCCCATGACCCTGAGCCCTCACCGGATTGGCTCAGGCCCCTGGGCAGATGCCGATCTCCCTGGCTCAAGTTCGACATTAAGACAGTGACATTTACTGAGTCACTGCTCTGTGCCAGGTACCCTCCTGCTTTACCTCATTTAGTCTTAGGAACCTTCCTTTCCTGGGAACTGGATCGGAGAATCATAGGATGTTGACCCTGTCTGCACAGGCGTCCCATGAATGCAGTTCTGTTCTCCAGACTGAATACTCTCACTCTGGGGTCCTACCCACCTTTGTGAAGTTTGTTCATTTCTATGCAAGAAAAGCTTCACAAAGGTATGAATAAGAAGATCCATTTGGAGATGCATTTGAGGACTCTTTCAGTAAAGGGAGCAAACGGGGATCTGGGCTCTTCTGCCATCGTGGCTCTGGGTTTGGGGAAGCTGCTGTCTTATGGGATAAGGCTGTGTGCCATCTCAGGGCTGAGCCTCCCACCCTGACCTGTTACTGGCTGGCAATGGACACGCAGTGCGCCCCGCCCCATCTCCCCGGCAGGCTTCTGCGATTACAGAGTGAGAGGGTCTCTTTTGTCTGACCTGAGCGTTCCTTTGTCACCAGGGAGCTCCCAGGATGGCCGTCCCGCCGCGCAGCCTGAGCGTGATGGAAGAGACTCGGAACATGACAACGAACGAATGCTTCCAATCCCGGAGCACCGTCCTGCAGGGGCAGCCCTTTGGGGGCATCCCCACCGTGCTATTCATCAACATCTTCTTGTGGGTGGTAAGTCCTGGGCTCCGCGCTGGGCAGTGAGGCCTTGGAGGGGCGCAAGTGATGCAGCAGGGGCCTCGGCTCTCCAAACGCATGCCAGCCGTAGTGGTGGGGACTCCCCGAATGTCAGTCGTGTCCAGGGCAGCCCGGGAAGAGGGGACTGCAGGAATAGGCAGAATTCCTAAGACTCCTTTCCCCGCGCCTTTGTCCAGAAGCCCACCTGGCCGGAGCCCTTGAGCCTCCCTTCTCTCTCCCCTTGCTGATTTCTTCAAGGAATGTTCTTTTTTTTCTTTTTCTTTTTCTTTCTTTTTTTTTTTTTAATATTTATTTATTTGAGAGAGAGAGCAAAAGCAGGGGGAGGGGCAGAGGGAAAGAGAGAAGCAGACTCCCCGCTGAGCAGGGAGCCCGATGTGGGGCTCCATCCCAAGACATTGAGATCATGACCTGAGCCAAAGGCAGATGCTTAACTGACAGAGCCGCCCAGGCGCCCCTTCAAGGAATGTTCTTATCGGATAGTTCCAAGCATGACACCAATGCCTTTATTCAGCAAATTCTGAGAATCCACTCTGTGCCAGGAAGCTGCTGGGCACTGGGCATCCAGAGTTGAAAAAGGCATGGCCTTTACCCTAACAGAGCTAGCCACCTTGTTGGGGAGCCCAGGGAGCCCCTGGGAACCTGAGGGACAGGGCCTCCCCCATGGGGATGCAGGGGCCAGCCAAGCAGAAGACATATCCCCACATCCCCTTCCCTGGCCTGTAGGTCATCATTTTGGTTTACTCCTTCCTCCGGAAAGCTGCGTGGGACTACGGGCGCCTGGCTCTGCTGATACACAATGACAGGTGAGGGGGGGGCTGGGGGTCAGGAGGAGCGAGCGGCTTGCCTCCTCGGGGGATGTGCCGCCATAACCGGGACCCAACAGGTGTCCTCTGGGCACCCACTCCTGCCCCTGCGCTGGCCCTCCTCGCAGAAAGAGAACTTGGTGGGGAAGGGCAGTCATCTCTGGGCACAAGGCCACTTTTTTCTCAGATCTCAGACTTTCTGGATCCCGTGACTCCCAAGATACATTGGGCACCTGGCAACAGGGGTGATTACTGTCTGTCCCCAGAGCTGTGTGCTCAGGTCCTGGACAGGAGGGTACCGCAGCTCTCGGCCTGGGAGCCAGAGGGACAGCAAGCCTGAGGCCTTTTCTCTCCTTTTCTGCCTCCCTGCTCACTGCTTTTCCTGGCTGCAGCTTGACCTCACTGATCTATGGGGAGCAGAGTGAGAAGACATCTCCCTCGGATATTTCTCTGGAGATGGAGCACAAGGACAAGGTGAGTGCTGGGGTGGGCCTGGGCCCAGAGGGTTCCTGGCCTGGAGCCCAGCCGTGTGCCGAAAGGAGCATGCTCACACTCAGGGGCTTTGCAGCCAGCGACACCCGGCCTGGCCATGTGACCTTGGACAAATTCCTCAGCCTTGCCACGCCCCGTTTCCCCATTGGAAAGCTGGAGCTATTCACCATTCCTACCTCCAAGTAAGAGTTAGTTAATTCTATTATTTTAGAGGGATTTTTAAAACTAATTTTCCTGCTCTTCTCAAATCCTCAACCCTCGTCACAGCCCGCGTCCTGCCCAAGCCCCACTCTGAGCCAAGGACTCACCTCCTACTTCACATAGGAGATTCCTCACATGAGGCAGGGATTCCCTCAGCCTCCTCCATCCCGCTCCATGGAGCCCGGTCTTCTCTTCCTTCTCGTCCCTGTCGGATGCCAGTACTCCACGCGAGCTTGTTCATTTGCTCAGCCAGTTGCCCTGGTGCACCTGCTGAGGGCCACTGCTGGTCTGGGGACTGGACAGTGAACAAAATGGACCAAGTCCTGCTTCATGGGACTTTCTCCCTGTCTGAGAGACACCCAGACAGATGCACACAGGACGGTGGTCAGTGCATGAATTCCAAAAGGGGCAAAGAAGGCAGGCCACAGTAATGGGACGGAGCTGGAGTGTTGCAGAGGGTGTCAGGGACGGTCGTGGGCCCCGACACAGCCCACAGCTGCCTGTGTCCCTCTGCCCCATCGCGGCGAAACTGGAAGAGCCGTCTGCACCTGCGCTCTCCACTTTCCCCCTCACTCCTCAACCCCTGCAGTGTGGCTTCCGTCCCTCCATCCCACCCAGACAGCTCATCAGTTGTCCCACGCCATGAAATCCGATGGACTTTCCTGAGTTCTCATCGCATCTGATTTCTCAGAAACATCCGGCCTTATAGACCATCTTCCCCTCCTGAACAGGCCCTTCCAGTTGCTTCTGTGACACCACACTCTCTGGGCTTCCCTTCTGCCACTCCATCTGTTCCTCTCTGTCCCCTCTGCAGGCTCCTCCTCCACAGCTGGAGTTTCCCTCAGTGGGTCCCAGACCTCCTCCTCATGCTCCTGGGCAGTGTCACCCACACTCACGACCTCAACTGCCACCTCTCCACAGACCCTTCCTAAATTTCCGTCTCCAACTAAACTTCCCTCTGGGCTCCAGGCACATTTATCCAATGGCCTTCAGAATATCTCCCCGTGGATATTGTAAAGGCATTTGGGATTCAATATGTCCGAAACATGCCACGCTGTCCGTCTACCCACCTGTTCCTCAATCCCTGGTCTCAGACTCTGCCCACCACCCACCCAGGTGCATCCCCTTGGTGTGGCCCAGGCCCCCAGGCACAGCCAGTCCATTACCGAGTTATATTGCTGTCACCTTCCCAGTCTTGTTCCTCTCCCCCCGCCCCCCAGTCCAGGCCCCCGCTGGTCTCTTGTTGGATGACCAGAGTGGCCTCTAACGAATCTCTATGTCCACACTTATGTCCTGCCCCACCCATTTCCCACCTGCATTCGGAGCGATCCCCATGAGCGGGGACACACATTCCCCTGTGTAAACCTTCACTGGCTTCCTAGTGCTCTTGGAATAAAGCGCAGTTGCCTTGCGTGGCCTCGTGCTTGGTCTCCCGCCAACCTGTCCAGTCTGTCCTTCTCCTCCCAAGTCCCCATCCCTGGCCACATCGGCCACCTTTTAGATCCTCAAAAGTGCCACCTCCTTTCCTCCACAGGGCCTTTCACCTGCTCTTCCCTGTCTTCCTCTGCAGTGGTCCCCGCTCAGGGCTAACACACTGACCCTTCGTTCAGATTTCAGCCCCCGCACCACTGCCCCAGGAGCCCCATCCACCCCACGCGGGACCGGATCTTTTGTCCTCTGCGCACGGAATGTGCATTCCTTTTCTTCAGAACTCTTAACCCAGTGGGTAACAATCCCTCATCTACCCAATCGGTCCCGTGCGTCTGACCAGGTCTTGCCCGCCACTGTCCCCGCACCCAGGCCAGCCTGCCGTGTAATTAGCATCTGATAGGTATTTGTTGGAGGCAGTGAGTGAGTAGAACCATTTTCCTTCCCCTATCATCCTTCCAAGAGACCTGGTCCCGCTACCTGCCACGATCTGCCCCAAGCTGTGTGGTGAGCTGCAGACCAGTTTGTGTCTCAGGGTTTCTCCATAGAATAAGGACAGTCACACCTGCCTTACAAGGTGGTCCTCAGCTTTATTTTCAGAAACATTACTTTGGTTGGGGCTTTTTTGTACAATGGCACAAAGATCATTTATTTAAAAAAGATCTGAGACATCATGAGGGCGGCAGTGGGCAGTCACCCTGCAGAGCTGGAAATGAGGCAGGCAGGGAGAGTGGGAGGCGGGGAGTGGCCCCTGGAGCGCCCCAGCCGCAATCCCGGGACCTCAGCCAGCCCGAGGGGCCTGGGGACAGCAGACGGGTCATTACCCCCCGTGGTGGGAATGAGGAGGGTGGGGCCACCAAGAGAGGTGCAATGAACTGACCACTGTCACAGGCCTTGTACCCCAAGCTAGCCCCTGGTTGCTTGTGGCCGTCGCCTGCAGGGGTGAGGCAAGAGGGCACGTGGCATCCCTTCTCCGGCCTGCTATTCAGCTGCTAAGTTTGCTGAATGGTTTATGCCTTTCGTAGCTGTGATGTACATGCGGTGGGGGGGCCTTGGGGGGTCTGTTGTCTGTGAGCCCAGAGAGAGGTAGTCCACACAGGCTCGCGGCACATCCGGGTCTGTGCAGTTGTCATGGTATGGAGGCCACACTCTGCCCTTTGATGGACAGTCCTGTCCTGTGGGAATTCCAGGGCGCATGCTTGCCCTGTGTGTTATCCCCCTTGGCACCTGCCGTAGAGGGGGTGGAAGGGGTTCCCAGGAAGGTGTGTCCTCCACTGTGCACAACCACTAGGGACTGTCAGCAAACCTACTTGCTCCCTAAATAAATCACACCCATTTGCCCAAAGGTGGGTGGTGGAGAAAGCCCCTCCCTGGCAGGGAAGGGTGGTCAGACTCTGCCCAACTCTTACTTAGCAATTCACTCCTTCCCTGGGGACATTCCCAGTCAGTGCCACCAGTAAGTTATTCTCCTTCTTTGCTTTGACTCATACCTGGGCATCTGTCCTGATTTTATTTATTATTTTTGGGGGGGGGGGCAGAGGGAGAGGGAGAGAGAGAGAACCCTAAGCAGGCTCCACGCCCAGCGCAGAGCCCGACATGGGGCTCGATCTGACGACCCCAAGATCATGACCTGAGCCAAAATCAAGAGTCTGACGCTTAACTGACTGAGCCACTCCCCCCCCTACCCTTTTTTAGAGAGTGTCTTTATCTTAGTTCCCCAGGACAGAACTGGGGAAATGGTCCCCCCCTGAGGTGGACATCTGACTTATTAGGCAACCCCAATCCAGGGAAGGAAGCAAAGAACTTCCTTCTGTTTCTTGCTTGCCTGACTCCCCATCGCTTCCTTTTGGGCAATACCCCTTCCCCAATCAGTGTGGTGCCAGGGAATGTCAGCCAGGTGGGCCTGCCTGTTTCACTGATGTGCTTGTGATCAAATGGGGTCAATCAAGAATTGCAGCCTTTTCCCAGATTTTGCTAAATCCTGCAGAATCCCAGAAGGAAGCACACACCAGGGCAATTTAACCAGCTACCAGATCTGGCAGCTTTTAGGGCCATGGGCCCCAGCCTATCCTCATGCACACTCTTCCCAAGCACACGACCTCTCTAGGCCTCCCACCCCTCCACCACTGAGGCTGCCCTTCCCTACCACCCAGAAACCAGACAGCAAGACCCTGAGAGAAAGACATAATCGGCAGGACTCTCAGATGTAAGAGAAGAAACCCAGGGCGCCTGGGTGGCTCAGTTGGTTGGGCGACTGCCTTCGGCTCAGGTCATGATCCTGGAGTCCCGGGATCGAGTCCCGCATCGGGCTCCCTGCTCAGCAGGGAGTCTGCTTCTCCCTCTGACCCTCCCCCCTCTCATGCTCTCTCTCTATCTCATTCTCTCTCTCAAATAAATAAATAAAATCTTTAAAAAAAAAAAAAAAAGAGAAGAAACCCAGCTCAAACTAGGTAATATGTGGCTTGAGTCAGGGGAAATTAAAGAGAAGTGGCTGCCTTGGGTACAGGGAGATCCAGGGAGTCCAGAGATAACACCAGGATCCCCCCTCCAGCCCTCTGTCCTCTGAGCAGGCTATTTTTCTCAGACAAGCGCCTGCCTGTGGCATCGAAGATGCCACCAAGCCCCTGCAGGCTCCATGGTGTTCACCAAGGTGCAGGAGCTCAGGTGGAGAGAGACTCCCTCTCCCGAGATCCCCATCAATCCCCCTAAGAGAATTTTGATTGGCCCCACTTGGGTCATGCTCCCATTGACCAACTGACCACTGGTGGCAGACCCCTACTTCATGGACAGCCCACCAGGCCATATGCATGGGGTGGCGGGCATTTCCAGAAGGAAGCAACGAGGGACAGACAGAAAGCAGCCGATGTCCACCGCACAAAAAGGATCCCTTCTCTCCGTCTGGTCCAAGGCCCACAAAGCCCCCATTTCCTGTAACAGGATGCCACATGGCAGGAATGTGAACTCACAGCTCACTTCTGGGGAGACTTCTTCCTGGACAGTCACCACAGATTCCAGTTGGAGCCCACTTCCTTCCAGAATCTGAACTCTTTCTCGCTGCCATCTCTTGCCAGGAAGGAGACCCCTATGGATGCTGCCTGGGTTCACTCAGCTGGAGGGCAGGCCTGGGGCTGGATTTTCTCACATGTTCTCTCCTTTCTCCCCAGGGCTTCTATTCCTGGTTCTTCAACACAGTCACTATGAAGTAAGTGCCTGAACTTTCTTTTTTTTTTTTCAACTTTTTTTTTTAAGATTTTATTTCTTATTTGTCAGAGAGAGAACACGAGCAAGAGCAGGGGCAGGGGCAGGGGCAGGGGGAGTGGCAGCAGGGAGCCCGATGCGGAGCTCGAGCTTGATCCCAGGCCCCCAGGATCATGACCTGAGCAGAAGGCAGACACTTAAACTGACTGAGCCACTATGCAGGCGCCCCTTTGTGCCTGAACTTTCTGAGCTTGTGCTGGCAGCTGCCTTACTTGGGGGAAGATGGGGGTGGAGCCTCCTGCCCCGCAGGTCTGGGGCTGGACCTGAGTTCTGTGCCCCACCCCCACTCCCCCTGACCACTTCAGCCCTGCCCAGGCAGAGCAGGCCCTCTGGGGTTCCGGTGGGGAGGGGGAGATGGGAACTGGACATAGCCCACAGCCCTCAGGAAGGCACCACTTAGTCACGCGTACAAAAACACTTTTATGAACTCCACCCTAGGAAAAAAGTTCTTCCTGCAGTGCTCTCTGCTTTATTTCTGTGAGCATCCTTCATCATACTGAAATGGGAAAGAACACAGCGGGCAGAAGGGCTCAGCCTTGATAACAGAGGGACAGCCCCTTGCCCACCCCACCTCCTGGATCTCTTTAGGGCCGGACCCCAGTTGGCAGGGAGACAGACCCCAGGTCACCTGTTTCTCCTGATTCCCCCACACTTCAGCATTCTGACTTCCCGCTCCTGATTCCGCCCCACTTCAGCTGGGCACCTTCCAGGGCTCTTCCAGCTCTCCATGCCCCCACGGTGTGTGTGTGCATGCTTTCACGTGCACACACACACACGCACACTCGTGCCTCTGTACACGGCTCTGCCGCCACCTCATAGCCCTGCACATTCCTGGGCACTCCCTAAATATCCCCCATCTGTCCTGCCCTGCCCATCTTCCAAGCCCCTCCTCCAGGGCCCTTTCTTGCCTGGTGCCTGCGTTAGGGTGCAGCCTCGCGGCCCATCCGAGGCCACCTGCAGCAAGGGGCCGGACTGGGCCTGCTAACTTGCTTTCTTGGCAGAGGCTCCTAGAACTTCCTCCTGCACGCCCACCAGTCAAGGTCCTGGCTGGGAGCCTTCCTCCATTTTCCCAAGACCCCACCTCACCCCCATGAGCCACCTCAGGGCGCCTCTCTTTCTCCAGACCTGCTGAGGGGGGCAAGGGCACTGTGCCTGGGCCCTGGGAACCCTGAGCTGGACTTAGGACCGTGAGCCTCTGGTGTCTGAGCTGCAACCCTGCTGATGGGGGAGTCCCTGTGGCCTTGCCCCCAACCCCCACCCCCCACCCCAGTCTACCTTCATCATTCATCAGGGTCCACCGGAAGTGATACAGCTAGTTTGTATGTGGTCTGGGGAGCTTAGCCACACGCAGGGGAAGTGGAGGGGAAATGGTTTATCTCTTGGCACCTTCTCTGGTTTTGCTTTGGTAATTTTTAAGACATGCACAAGCTCACATTAAATATGTTTTCATTCAGAGAAATATGAAAGTCCACCTCCAGCCCTCCTCCGGAGATGCGATCCTTGTCAACAGTGTTAGGGAATCTTACCTTTTTTTTCCTTTAAACAAGCATTTACTGAAAAAAAAAAAGTGTTTTGTTTTTTTTTTAAAATGACCACTAGGGTGTATGATCATTTGGAGCTGGTGACCTCAGGAGGCTGTCCGGGCTGGCTCTAGGTTCCTAGGTTTAGCAAAGTCATGAATGCTGGGCAGGGGCAGGGTGGCACGTTAGCCAGCCCTTTGCAGGGGTGAGAGGGAAGGAATCCCAGGGCACCTGCGCCTGTCTGAGCTGACCATATCCTCAGTCCTGAGTAGCTTGAGGCTGACTTTCTGGATCTTCTCTGCCATCTGCTGACACGTCGATGGGTGTATTCAGGGTGGGGAAGAATGTGTCCGTGTTGCAGGAGAGAAGCATAAGTGCCAAATACAAGACTTCGGGTGGTAGGTGACTCTGTGGTGTGCATGCAAATATGAAATAAAAGAGGCACATCGCTACATTGGCGCAAATCTGCGTGCAGCTGTTCAGGTGTGCGTGCCCGGACCTGCAGGTCAGGGGAGGTCAGTGTGCGCAGTGTGTGTGTCTGGGTGAGGATCCTCTTCCCCCTACCTGACTCCACCCAAAGGCTCCTCCATTGGGAGCACATCATCCGGGAAGGGAAGATGGCTGGCCGTTGCACGGTGCATCCTGCATCCTTTAGGAGCAGGGTCTAGAAGACAGCCTCACACCGCTGAGACAGCTCAGTCCCTGAGCAGGGACAGGGACGCCAGAGTCCCCGGGCACAATGCCCAAGCAGTCTAGTTGGAGAGGCAAAGGTTAACAAGACTCACTCATAATAGGGAAGTTTTATTGCCGGACAAAGGGCATTTGGGGGAACAAGAAATTAATTCCAGCTAGGGGGTTCAGGGGAAGCAAGTTTTGAGCTAGGCCTTGAAAGATGGGAAGAATTTCCACACTAGGCCCAGTGGAGGGCCCATCACAAAGAAAGGACTGCATGAGTGAAGATTTGGGACAGAGATGGGCCGAAGCATCCAGAAATGGTCAGTCTGGTGTGGCTAGAAACAAGGATACATCTCAAGAGAGAGGCTAAAAGATTGGGCTAGAAGAATCAGCTAGGATCTTGACTGCCATGCTAAGAATCCTGGGCTTTGATCTAGAGGCAGTAAAGAGCTAATTCCTAATTTTGAGCAGGATACTCAGGGTGAGAATCTGTTTGTAGGCAGGAGTATGGGGGGGACTGGCAGTTGAGCAAGTCCAGAGGCAAGGTGAGCACCTAAGGAGGGTTTTCCAGTGTCCAGGTGAGAGGGGGTGCTGATCAAGGGAGGAGGCAGATGGCCTCCCATCTGGTCTCCAACTGGTTAAGAAAAGGAGTGATCCAAGTCTGGTTTCTGGGGAAGATGGTGACGCCACTAGTTAGATGCTGATGAGATACGAGGAGTTGGGGGAATGATGAATTATGGCTGGGGCAAAGCCGCGAGTTGACCAGCAAGCTATTGAAAAACAGGGTTCGTTAAAGCTTTGGAGAAAGGCCGAGCAGGAGGGCGCGGCCTGGGAGATGGGTGCACAAGGTCATAGTTGAAATTGTGGGAGCAGATCGGTCACCTAAAACGGGAAGCAAGATCAAAAAAGAGTGTCGCAGGGGCAGGAGGAAGAGGCGGTGATCTTTAGGGCTGGCCTCCCTGAAGGCCTCGAGGGTGTGGCGGGCAGCCTGTGAGCTCTGAACTCCTGGTTGAGTGCAATGAGAGCACGAAGAGGGCGTGCACGTCAGTGGACGTCAGTGATTTGGGTCTCCGTTGGGGGAACGGTTCCTGGGTAAGGTGTCTGTGAAGTTGAGGCAGAGGAAGAGGTGGGCGGGAGGAGGGAGGTGACGATGTTGGCTGGAACTTGAGGGGAAGCAGGTCAGGGAATGGAGGCTTGAGGAGTTTCTTGTATTTCAGAGTAGCCAGTGTGCCCTTGAGCCCGGTGGTAGTTCCAAGATGTGGAGAGAGGTGGCTGTGAATTCGAAGATGAGAGAGGACAATGGATACAGTGGGTCTCCTGAAAGAGGAAACAGGAGGGAAGCGACTAGAGCCAAGAGGAGAATTAGTTGTGAGGAGGAGGGTGGTGGCTGGAACTTCCGGGCAGGGGGTCGGTGTCTCGGCTCCCTCCTGAGACTGGAGGCTCTCTCAGCCCCACCCTGTCTGAGGCTCACTCCTGTCAGGTGACCAGGTCTTGGCACCCAAGCCTGCAGCAGGACTCTCCCTTCGTTCCTGCTCCCCAGCACCCCGCCTTCTCACCAGTTCCCACCCACCCCATTCTTGGGATTTAATTCTCAAGTCCAGGGCAGGAAGTCTTTTAACGGCTTGCAGTTAAAAAAAAAAAAAAAATCGAGAGCTCTAAATAATTCCCTAAATGGGGATTATTGAAACGCCTTGAAGATATGCTCTTTATAGTATTGTTTAAAAATAAATCTGAATCCTGGACTGGATGCTAGAAGTTGCATACTCCCTACAAGCCTGACCGGAGCGCAGGGGTGAGTAAACCCTGGGACGTCCACCAGCCGAGTGGGGAGGCCACCTTGGTGCTGGGTATGAACCAGCGCCCTGGAAATGGAGGCCACTATCACCATTACCACTGTGCAGCCATGAAAACATTTACACAAAACGTGAAACAGTCAGAAAAGGCTTCAGATGAAAACCTAAGCAACACAACAATACATCCAATGCTGTTTATATTATAGTCACGAAATTCAACCGGCACAACGACAAAAAACTAAAGGCAATGGACCAAAATGCTTCATGGTCATTATCTTAGGTTGGATGAGATTCTAGGGGAATGATTTTCTTCTCCTTTGTATTTCCCCAAAATTCTGTAATAAGCGTGTGTTGCTTTTAAATTTCTTTTTGAAGTATAACACACATATGGACAAGCGCACAAAAATCAAGGTCCAGCTCAGTTGTAGCAAAGCAGATCAAGGATTAGAATTGCCAGCACTCCAGGAGCCCCCCTCCTGCTCCCTCCCAACCCCCTGTCACTTCCCCCTACCTCCCCCTCTCCAAAGACAACCCGTATCCTGACTTCTCTCTCCATAGTTCAGTATCGCCTATTTTTGAACTTTGTGAATGGAAACATTTGTATGTATTGTTTGTGCCTAGATCTTTCACCCAACATTGTGTTTGTGAAGTTCAGCTGTGGTCTTTCATTTTTATCTCTGTACAGTATTTCATTCTATATCTATATCATTACATATAGATCTCACATATATACATATACATATGTATCTCACACTCTTTTTTTTAAAGTAGACTCTGTGCCCAATGTGTGGCCTCAACTCACACCCCCAAGATCTAGAGTCACACGCTCCACTGACTGAGCCAGCTGGGCGCCCCTGTATCTCACAATTCTTGTGTCCGTTTCCACCTTTGGTAGACATTTAGGTTGTTTGGGGCTGTTAGAAATAATGCATCTGAGATTCTTATACATGTCTCTTGTTATACATGTGCATGTGTTTCCACTGGGAATAAAACGAGGCGCGGAGTTGCTGGGTCACAAGCTGTGCATGTAGTCAGTGTCCTTAGATAATACCAACTGTTTGCCAAAGCAGCGGTGCCAGAGTATGTACCCGTGCGTGGGGGAGAGCGCCCAGTGCCCCCGGACCCTCGTCGGCACTTGTTGTTGTCTTTCTAACTTTGGCCAATCTGGCCGTGTGGAGTGATATCTCATTGTGACCTTAAGAATTCTCTTTTAGGGGGCGCCTGGGTGGCTCAGTTGGTTAAGCGACTGCCTTTGGCTCAGGTCATGATCCTGGAGTCCCTGGATCAAGTCCCGCATTGGGCTCCCTGCTCAGCAAGGAGCCTGCTTCTCCCTCTAACCCTCCCCCCGTCATGTACTCTCTCTCTCTCTCATTCTTGCTCTCTCAAATAAATAAATCTTAAAAAAAAAAAAAAAGAATTCTCTTTTAGGGCGTCTGGGTGGCTCAGTCGGTTAAGCAGCTGCCTTCGGCTCAGGTCACGATCCTGGAGCCCCAGGATCGAGTCCCGCATCGGGTTCCCTGCTCAGCGGGGAGTCTGCTTCTCCCTCTGACCTTCCCCCCTCTCATGCTCTCTCTCTCTCTCTCATTCTCTCTCTTTCAATAAATAAAAAAAAAAGAATTCCCTTTTAATTAACAAATTAAAAGAAACAACTTAAAAAAAATCGGATGCCTCTCCATATCACTACTGGTTGGTCTGGTGCACGCCCCATAGAAAGCACTCAACACGAAGCAAGGAAAGATGGAATGACTGCATGATTTCAAAAGTGCCTCTGGATTCCCAAGCGTGTGTGTGTGTAACAGCTTCGACTTTGGATATGCCCATGAAGTTCAGTGAAATACATTTCAGGCATGATAGAGGCTTTAAGACAAAGGGTGATCATTCTAAAAAAAAATTAAAAATAAAAACTTGGGGATAGGGTGACAATCTTCTCTTCCTTGCCCTCCTTCCAGTATACCTGTGGCCTCACAGGCTCCTGAGGAATGTCCTTTCTGTGTGTCTCTTCCAGGAACGAGGATCTGATCAGCAAGTGTGGAGATGATGCCCGCATCTACATCATGTTCCAGTATCACCTCATCATCTTTGTGCTCATCCTCTGCATCCCCTCCTTGGGTATCATCTTGCCTGTCAACTACACCGGAACCGTTCTGGGTAGGCGGAGCTCAGTGCACCCGGGGCCCTGGGCCCCCAGAGCAGAGGGGCAGCCCGGGAGACAGGATAGAGCATGGGTCTCGAGTCTAGAAATCCAAAATTGAATTCCACTTCTCAAAATTAGTGATGTGAGCTGAGGCCACCCAAACTTCAGTTCTCCCACGTGGAGACTGGAGAAGAGACGTCCGTCGTCACGAGGTTGGCTCAGGACCTTGGTACAGCAGGCGTGCAGTAGTAATTCAGCCTGGAACTGAAGTTTCATCGGCAGCCCCGCGCTACACCTGGCCAGGTGCTTGCAAGGCCTTTTTATGGCATGTGACCTACGGCAGAGATCCCTGAACTTGATCTCTCCCCACCTGCACGGTGACCAGACACAGCCCTAGAAGTGCAAAATTGGTCTCCTAGGAAGTCTCGCTATGCTTGTTATAAAAGGGCAAGTCCTTTGGACAGACTGACATTGTGGGCTTGGGCTTCGAAGACAGAAAAATCTTAGTTCCCCAACTTTGACCCACATCTGCTTCCCAGAAAACACCTTCGCCCAGTCTCACAAATTATTTCATCTTATCTGCAGCAGATCACTCTCCCCGGGCATCGGGTCCTCAACTGTCATGGGGATTGGGAGAGAATGCATGCCTGGTGCCCGGCTCGTAGTGAGCGCTCAGTGAATAACAGCCGGTATTTCACTTAGCAACGTGAGGAGGGGCAGGGCTGGAGGCTGTGTAGCTAGGTGGGGTCGTGTAGCGCCCACCATGCCCGGGTGGCAGCCAGTGGTACCCTGCTTCCTCACAGGGCTGTTTCTCCTCAGCCAGAGGTAGACTTCAGTTAATTCAAGGTAGCACGCGATGTCTGCGCCACCAAATACCGTTACCAGAGTCAGCAACTTCTGTCTTTCCAAATTCTCTTCCTAAGAGCTAGTGTGTTGGTGATGATATATTGTATATAATGTATATGTTATATTAATGCAGGATTTCTGGACACGTTTCATAACATTCAGAGGTGTCTACACCGACAAACTAATGCACTTTGCCAGAAGGATTTATTCTGTCCCAATGAGGCAACGTGACATTCTTGTGATTGTTGCCAGTGGTAACAGCCTTGCTGATTTCATCCCTCCCCTCATGGTGGGGCCCTGGGCTCCTTCGGTAAGCGCTTACTGGTGGTGTCTGCCACGCTCCAGTTGGGCACTGGGGATGCCACACCAAGGCTTGGTCTCACGTCACAGCCGTAGAGCCCCAACCAGTAGTCCCAGGGAGAAGAAGAGGCCTCTGCTGGCTTTGTTGGGAGTTAGAGGCAAGTTCTGGGGCACGAGAAGGAAGGGCAGGACATGGGCAAGCATCTCCAGACCCCAGGCATGCATTCAGGAACCTTGAATTCAAGCAGCCCCCTCGACTCACTCAATCAAGGAACCAGCCTTGAGGTCAGCCACTTTCTTCTCTTCCAGATTGGAATAGCCACTTTGGTCGGACCACCATCGTCAATGTCTCCATAGAGTAGGTACCTGATCCTCTTACCTCCCGTTCTACTGGCTGGGCATTGGTGGGGAGAGAAGGTCCAGTGTGTGGGTCAAAAACGTGGGCACTGCTTTGCTGCTAAGAAAGGCCTGGTTTCCTTGGGACCCATGTACTGAGCGGGAGGCCAGAAGTTGTATTCTCTTGGTGCCTCAGTGTCCCCATATCTGTAATAGGTAGAACCACCCAAACTGGCCACTCCAAAGACCTGGAAAGACAGTCCTGTTGGTTTACTACATCCAGCGCCCAAGTGGCAAAGACCCTGTAGCAAGCAGAGGCTTGAGCTATTCTTTCCTGCCCAAAAATAGTGCATGTCAACCCTCATCTAATGACTAACGCATAGACCCAATTCCCATACCCCCGGGGGGAAGGTGGGGGTGCTGAGGACCCATGCGACCCGGCTTCATGCCCCGCCTCTGCTGTTAGTTGGCCCTGGGTCCGGGGCAGTGCCCGCTCACCCCGAGCTGCATTCCTAGTCTGGGGGGAAGCAGGGGAGGAACAAACGTTGGACGTGATTCGTGGATTTCAGCAGCAGCCAACCCAACTGGTGGCTCAGTCAATGTGTACTGAGCCACATGTGGCCCTGCCGGTCCACACTGAGAAAATAGGCCCGCTGGGTGTCTTGGCCACGTGTGGCCGACTTCCTGACAAAGCTGAAGGGGCAGGTCCAGCAGGTGTGAGTGGGGGTTCACCCATCCCTGCCCCACTTCCCCCTGCACCCTGCAAACCATCAAGCTCCCAAATCAGCAGGATGGGGCTATGGCATCCTCTTACCTCTCCTTCCAGGTGGCCCCTCCCCTGGTGCTGCCAACCCCGGAGCTCACCAGCTTCTCCCATGCCAGCCACTGGTGTAAGGTGCCTACGCCTTCCCGACAAGATGTTAGTTTTAATAGGGCAGGAAAGACCTTCAACATCCATAAGTCCATACTGGCAGAGAGCTGGAGTGTTCCTCAGAGTCCAGAGAAACTTGCCCCCTCCGAGGACACCTAGCTGGATAGGGAATATTCGGTGAAATGTCAGGCACTGGGGCAAGTGTTGAGGAGAGATTTTGAAGCAAGGCAGCTTTCTCTTCTCAAACAACACCAAATAAGGTGGGTCCTATTTCTGAACAGTCCTCTTGGCCAGATGCCTTGGGACAGCATCGTACGAGCCCAAAGCCCTGGTGCCACCACTCTTCCTGTCCCAGGAGAGGTAGAGCGAATCCGCTGGGCCCTCCTCCCTCGGGGCCCGAGTAGGACCCCCCATCCCTCGGCACTGAGGGCTGATGGCCCCCCCACTTGGGCTGCCTGGCAGCTGTGGGAGCGTGAGCTGGAGCCTCCAGCAGCCCAATATGGTGGTGGTGAGTCCCTGGGCGTCCTCTGCCCCAGGCTCACCTCCCAGTGCTGCCATGGCCGGGAGTGACCTCTGCCTCTGGCCCTCATTTCCCTATGGATAAAATGAAGATAGCCACAGTAGCAGCCTCATAGGGTGTGAGAATCTGGTGAGAAAAGGTACAGAAAGCATCTAGTCCCACCCTGGGTCTGGCGTATAGTAAGCACTCAGTAAATGCTGACCTGCGGTAGCTGGCGTGCCCCCCCACCCTTCTTACCATGGCCATCCCCTTCCAAGGTGGCCAAGTGTCTGGAAGTACCGGAGGGCAGCAGGGGGAGACTGCCTGGGATGGGAGAGGGTGGTCTCACCCCTTCTGTGTCTGGTTCCCGGCAGGAGTAAGGTCCTGTGGCTGCATAGCTGCTTCTCCTTCCTCTACTTCCTCATCAACCTCGTCTTCATGGCTCATCACTGTTTAGGGTTTGTGCCCAAGAAGAGCTACAAGGTGAGTAAGTGAAAAAAACTCCCGAGCTGCTCCCTCCCAGCCAGAGCCGGCCCCCACTGGACCATTGCACTCCCGGCCTTCAGAGGCATCCCAGTTCGCACATTCTGCACACCTGTGGGGGGCAGTCTCACCGGAGCAGGGCAAGCCTCCTCCCCTTGGCCCGGTGAGTCATTACCCAGCACCTCGCACAGCTGTCCTGCTTGGTAAGCCACTGGAACGCTTCCACGCCAGTCGGTAAACAGCTGCTCCCAGGGGCCTCCTACCCCTTGCCCTGCTGCCCGGCCCCTCTCTGAAGACCCCTGAGCCCCAGCCATCCACAAACTAAAAGGTTAACAAACCCCTGCACCGGCAGGCACTTCCATCCTAAGTGCTCAGTGTCCCCTGCTGGGGAGTGCCCAAGGTCCTTGCCCTTCCACAGTCTCTGAGGTCAGAGAGCCCAGGGCCCGGCCCAGGTAGCCCCACTGTCCTGGTTTGGGTCACCCCACCTCCCAAGCAGGCCCTAAGATAAGAGTCTGCACAGCATTCACTTATTTTGAAGGTGATCCTAGGAAAAACCACTAGAGGGTGGGAAAGTGGGATGCAAAAGAAGATGCAGGTAAGAGGGAGAGGTTAAGGAGCGACTCTCACTACCCTGGGAGTCGGGTAGAACAAGCACCCTAGATTTTCCCTGCCTAGGGGGGCAGTCCGCACATTTCCACCAGCTCCCTGGCCATCACTGGTTGAGGCTGCATTCGAGGCTTTACACCTTGCTGGCTAACATTGGCAGTCCAGGGTTTAATGTGCACAGCTGCCCTTGGGGTGTAGAGATGAGGCTGAGGGGCTGCAGGTGGGCCTGGCAGTGCTGCCCACCCAAGCTAACACCCACACCCACACCTGCACCAGCACCCACATAGCCCCAGCCCCAGCCCCAGCCCCAGCCCCAGCCCCAGCTCCAGCCCCAGCTCCAGCCCCAGCCCCAGCACCTGCAAGTGAGGGAGCATGCCGGCTGTCCTGGCTCTGGTGGGGAAGGAAAACAGTGACAACTAACATCCTTGGCTCTGTCCTCAGCCATTCAGAGCTTTAGTGGAGTAGGATCAGCTCCCTCGATGCCATCCGTCCTAACGGACTGATTCAGTCTACCCTACCCCAGAACGCAAATCCACATACCCCTGAAAGGTTACCCCAAATGCGTTTGGCCTGCAGGCACAGAGGCTTGGGCACCCTTGACCAGTCTGGACTCAGCTACTTCAGCTTTCCTTCTTGTCACCAGAGCTTCTGCTGAGACTCCTATCTCTTGAAGCTCAGTTTACCAGATTGTCACCCTGAGGGGATGACTCAGGACGACGTTTCCCACTCACAGAATAAAATGTGAAGTTTGAGGGGCTTCCTCATCCCCTCCCCAGAGTCTCCTCACCTCCTAACTCCCTAACTCTCCTCACCTCCTATCTCCTCACCTCCTAACTCCCTGACTCCCAACTCCCCTGCCCAGTCTCATGTTAGGGACGGCCCTACTTCGCTGACGACAGCGTGGCCAGAATGATGGCGGGGATAGTCAGCACAAGAGCATGAGCACCGTCTGTCGGTCCTGGAGCTCTGGACGTCCTCCCTGGCTGGCCCTGTCTGTAGCTCCTGGCTCTTTCTCCCTTGACCTCAGCTGTCTGGCAGGGGGCCTGCAGCAGGCCCCAGAGAATAACAGAGATGTGGCTTGCCTGCCTGTAGCTGCCCACTGCCCACAGCCCACAGCCATGCTGAAGTCAGGGATGCAGGCCAGGGAAGCGAGGGGGCAGCCTGTTGAGTAGTGGGCCTACTCCAGACAGTTCTGGGCCACCAAAGACCCAGACATCTGGGAGTCCTGTGTAATCAGTCTTCTTTCTCCATTTGCCCTCCCCACCTAGGTCACAAGGACACTAATGATCACCTATGTCCCCACGGACATCCAAGACCCAGAAATCATCATTAAGCATTTTCAGTAAGTGGGTCAGAGTGGGCTGAAGCATGGATTGCCTCCTCCCGGTAACCCTGCCTACATCTTCATGTCGGTAGTAAGTTGGCATAGGATGGTAGAGCGAGAGACACCCCAGGTGGTAGCCCATCCTGGACTTGGCTCAGGAGTAGCCTTCCAGAATGGCAGAGGCTCTGGGGCCAGAGCAGGGTTTCTGAAGTCAAGGGCTTTCCTGCATGGTGAGGGGTATAATTTTCTTTCTTTCCCTCATTGCTCCAACCACAGAGCCCGGCGAGCTCCTGGACCACAGTTATCTAGAGCAGGTCATGTTGGGACATCTTTTGCGACCCAAGTTCCTAGCCCAGGAGCTAATTATCTCTCATGGGCAGGAATTTCCAGTTCTGCCTGCTGGCCCTATTCTGGATCATCCGGGAAGGATGTGGCAAATCTCTGATTACCAGGGATCAACTCTGAAATTTGACCTTAGGAACGAGGAATAGAGTCTCCCATCCAAGAACCAGGGACCACAGGCAGCTGAGCTACCCGGCCCTGTGGGCTGTAGTTCTGGGTGGGGGTCGGGGTAGTATGGCCCATCCCCAGCACCACAGGCTGGTTCAGCCTCTGTGTCTGTGGCTACAGTGAGGCTTATCCGGGGTGTGTGGTGACCAGAGTCCACTTCTGCTATGACGTCAGGATGCTGATCGAGCTGGATGATCAGAGGTGAGTCGGCAGCAGGGCCTGTCTGGATCTGTGCTGGGGGGGTGCAAGGGGAGGGTGTGGCGCTGCTGGCCCCCTGGACCACAAGATGCTTCCTCTCATGGCCCGCCGGTCGACAGGCGCCACGCGATGCGGGGCCGGCTCTACTACACTGCCAAGGCCAAGAAGAGCGGGAAGGTGATGATCAAGACCCACCCCTGCTCCCGCCTGTGCTTCTGCAAGTGCTGGACCTGCTTCAAGGAGGTACCTGGCCCGGGGAATCAAGGGACACGGCAGAGGAGGGGCTGGGGCACAGGGTCTCCAGCTCTGTCCCGGGCTCGGTACCCTTGGGGCCCATTCAGATCTGCTCTGGTGCTGTGACTCCTGGCTCCTCTCTCCCTTTCTGCCATGCCCTGCATCCCCGTGGAGAGTGTAGAGGAGCTGAAGCCTTTCTTGGATCCCCTCTGGAGCGATCCAGGGAGGCTTGCTCTTGTCCACTTCCAGTCTTGGGTGGGAGGACCAGAGAGAACATGGCAGACTGCTGTAGGCTGCCATGCCTCAGGCTTTCAAAGGGCGAGGACAGGAACATTTGAAGGCACTGGGCTCCATCTTCTCACCCAACCACTGTGGCTGGGAGGAGGCCACAGGGCAGGACTGAACTCTAGCCAGTCCAGAAAAGAATCATTTCCATTTCCTGAAAATGCTGGAGACGCATTCTATCACTCCTCTGGAGTCCTGCCCAAGTCCAGAAGCATCCCCTAGCCCCCAGCTGTGCCTCACGTTCCCCCGATCTAAGAGCAGGGAGCTAATTTCAGAGTCATAGGCTTCTCCTGTTCTTGAGCTGGGATCTGGGAGCCCACTGGGATCCTGAGCTCTTTGCCAGGCTTTGAAGGGAGTTGGGAATAGAACCAAGGCCTCAGGCCCACCACCTGAGTGGAGAGAGGCCTTATGTCTCGGCGCAGCCTTCCTAGCGCTCTGGCTTCTCCAGCTCTGAGGGCCAAATCTCGCCCCAGGTAGATGCAGAGCAATATTATAGTGAGCTGGAGGAGCAGCTGACTGACGAGTTCAACGCTGAGCTCAACCGCGTTCGGCTGAAGCGTCTGGACCTGATCTTTGTCACCTTCCAGGACGCCAGGATGACGAAGCAGTGAGTGCCGGGGCCAGCGGCTTGCTGTGCCCAGCCCAGCCCTGAGAATGGGCTTCTGCTTCTCTGAAACCATCTTCTTTCACCCCCATTCCAGCCAAGGGGAGATGAAAGAGAACCTCCCTCCAGTTTGCCATATTCTGACCACCCCTCAACCCCTCCATGCTCCTCACAGGCAGCCGCCATCTTGCTTTTCAGAGCATGTCTGCATCCATTTCCCCACAGCTGCCAGACTCAGCTTGTCTCCAGAGATACCCAGGCCCTTGGGCTCCCCATCCCCGTATGTCCTTGCTTCAGCATGGAGGTGGTCAGAGTAGACATCTTGGTTCCTCTTCCAGGCCTTGACAAGAATGAATCCATTTTTTCCCCATTACACATCACCCCTTTCCTCACCACAAATGACAGAGTTAGGGTAGAGAAGCTCTACTTGCTATTTCTGCTCTCTTGCTGCAGGCCTCCCCTAATTCATAGCCTTACAGCCTCCTCCCTCCTCTGCCCCTGCCTCTGGCAGCTCTACTTTGGTAGGCAGTGGATTAGATGCAATCAGGTATGTTCTGGAAGGATCCTTAGGATAGGATCAAATAGATGAGAACCCCGGCATCAGTCCCTTGAGGATTGTGGGGGCCCTCCTCTCCCTGAGGGAGCCTGATCATACACACCACTTTGTCCTCGCCCACCCACACCCTACAGGTAGAACAGCCTAGAATTTAGTCAAATGCGATTGTGTGCAATTCGCAAGTCCCTTATACTCTCAAATTTTTTATCTGTCAAATTGGTTTGCTTAAAACTTCCCTGTCCACCTCCCAGAGGGTTAAGAAGGGATATGTGATCTATTTAGTATATATGTGCTATAAAACAGTATACCAATGTAAGACAATACTGCTTCTTTTCTTTTCTTTTTTTTTAAAGATTTTATTAATTTGTCAGAGAGAAAGAGAGCACAAGCAGGGGGAGTGGCAGGCAGAGGGAGAAGCAGGCTCCTCACCAAGCAAGGAGCCCGATGCAGGGCTTGATCCCAGGACCTGGGGATCATGACCTCAGCTGAAAGCAGATGCTTAACCGACTGAGCCACCCAGGTGCCCCAGTACTGTTTCTTTTCTGAGACACTGTCACCCAGCAGAAAGGATCTGAGGTTTAATTACAGCAGAAATGTGAATAAGACCAAAGACTTCAGTGCCGGCACTTGCCCCTCTTTGGTTATGTCTTCAGGCATCTCGATTTAGTAATCTGTTCGACTGGGATTTCTATTCATTGCCAATTAGCACAGTGTCAGGCACACAAAAAGAACTCAGTTGGTAGCTGTTAATACTAAGATGAGGCTGAAGTTAGCGCCTCCCCCGTCAACCTTGAGGAAAGAGCATGTCTTTGTGCTGTCCCTGCTGTCAAGGGGAAAAGACTTTAACTGAGAACCATGTGGTCCCCTCCCTTCCCAGGTAGTCCCTCCCACTGCTGCCCCTTTCCTCCAGGGACTAGGCTTTAGGAGCTACCTAACTGTAAGATCCTGAGAGGCATTCCCAAGGCTTCGAGAATCCCCAGGAAGTGGGGCCATCTGTAGGACCCTGGCGTGAGACCCCCTCCTAAGCCTGTTGTCCTCAGCCCGAGACCTCTGTCTCCTCCCCGCATCTCCGCAGCATCCGGGAAGATTATAAATACATCCAGTGCGGCGTGCACCCCCAGCAGTCCTCTGTGAGCACCATCGTCAAATCCTACTGCTGGAGGGTCGCCCTGGCCCCACACCCTCAAGACATCATTTGGTAAGCCCCCTCTGCTCCTCCTCTCTCCCTTTAGCTCCTCTGAGACTGAAGAAGGGAACAGGGTGGGAAAGGAATAGGGGCCTGTTCTCCTACTCTGTTGCCCACGGGGCTGGGCCCTGTCCTCTTCTGAGCACCACAGCCTCAGCCTACCCCCAAACCGAGCCCACCACCAGGGCCTTGACAAAGGACGTGACTGAGGGGCAGATCCAGGGCCCGGTGCATGCAGGTCTGGGCCCCGGGGGCTGAATTAGACCAGGGCAGCCTGGGTCTCCAGTTGGCATGCAGGAATCTGGATGTGGGCCCCATCTAAGGGCTGGGACCCGAGCTCCTTCCTAAATGCGTCTTCCTCCTCCATCCTCCCCAGGAAACACCTGTCTGTCCGCCGCTTCCATTGGTGGGCCCGCTTTATCGCAATCAACACCTTCCTCTTCTTCTTCTTCTTCTTCCTCACCACGCCCGCCATCATCATCAACACCATCGACATGTACAACGTCACCCGCCCCATTGAGAAGCTGCAGGTGCCACCTCTGCTCGGGCCAGACGTGGGGGCCCCTGGGAGATGAGGGAAGGATGGGATGGGGGGCCCCTGGAACATGGCTCCCGTGAACCTGCCAACATGTGGCCAGTGTGACAGCTCTGTTCTCCCCACTCCCAAGAGCTAGGGGTCCCTCGTTTGAGGGAGACGGCTGAGGGTGGCGAAGAGTGAGGTCAGTTCCAATGCAGCCATCCAGGAGAACGGGGACCTCCACCTCCCTCACTCCAGGCTGGGAGTGCCAGGGCTTGGGGGGCCATCCCTGAACTTAGAGGCTGCTTCGTCCTGACAGGGGACTGCAGAGGAACTGGACTGGCCCCACCCATTTCCAAATCCTGTAGCCTCCAGGCTGTCGTAAGGGGCCTGGAAGGCCTCCTCTTCCATATTACCTCCATCCCTATCCAGCGACACACGCATGCCAATGCACGCGCACACAGACGCACACATAGGTGCTCACACATGCACACACACGCACACATACGCACATGCACGTGCACAATACACACACGTGCACATGCACACGCACGTACACGCACGCACACATGCACACGCATACACACGCACAGCCAAGCTGCACCACTTCTGCTGCTTGCTTCTGACCCCCCTTGTCAGCTTCACAGTAGGCCCCAGGGGCACCACAGCTCCCCTAGGGATTCTTCCTTCACACCTGCCCCCTTCTCTAGCACCTTTCACATGACATCACGTGAAAGGGAGTGTCTTCTCTCTGAGCTGAGAGATGTCAGTGACAGCAGCTGGCTCTGGCCCGAGGGCGAAGTCCCCAGGGAAAGCCCAGGCTGCCCCTCCAGGGACCTCAGCATAGAAGACCCATGCCCCTTGAGGGCACCACTTGACCTTGGCGTGTCAGCCTCTGCCCACCCCAGCCAGGCAGACTGCTAGCCAGCAAGGGTGACCAGGAAGGCCAGGTCCACTGCACAGCCTCGGAAACCAAACCTGCTCTGGGACTAAGTGGGGGGAGAAGAGGCCAGAGGTGTGGGAGAAGCAGGGGTGGCCTGAGAGGGGAAGGGGCGCTGCTTACACTGATGTCTCTCCACCCTTCCCCGCTCTACCCCCATAGAACCCAGTCATAACCCAGTTCTTCCCCTCCCTGATGCTGTGGGCATTTACAGTGATCATGCCTCTGATTGTCTACCTCTCCGCCTTCTTAGAGGCCCACTGGACCAGGTGAGAAGGGGGCCTCCTCCCCCAGCTCTGCTCTTTGCCCCGGCCCCAGCCCCTTCCCCTGCCCACTGCCCCACAAGCCTGGTGCTTGGGGCCTCCCATCTAGCCTGGGGAATAGAATTGACATGGGTTTTGATAACCAAAACCATCCCAAAAGACTAAGATATATACATATATATATATATATATATTTTTTTTTTTTTGAAAGAGGGGACTGAGTTGTCTCTGGGCCTCTGGCCTCAGGAATGCTGAGATGGGGCCACCATCTCAGGCACATTCAGGCCCAAACCAAGCGCTCCTTGGGCTGCTCTGTCAGCCTCCAGCCACGCACTGAGGCTCAGGATCCCTGCTTTTGCCTGAAGGCTGTGTGGGTCTCAAAAGTGATTTCCTGCACCAGAAGTTCCTACCATCCGACCAGGCAGTAAGCCAAGAGGTTTGTCCTAACAGAAACCCTTACTGGTCTTTTCTCTGGCCAAGAACATGGCTTATGTAGATTACTGAAACTCTGCAGGGATCCTGAGCCTCGTTGGTAATGTCCCTCTAACAAAGATACCAAGCACACAGCACCTGTGTGCCCTTCCCCCCATCCTGTGCCCCAAGCTGACGCGGCTGGCTGAGGCTGCCGCCCCTGCCCTCCCAGCGACCACGCGTAGGCACTGGCCAACCCTTTTCTAGGCCAGGTCGCTGTCTCTGTTTTCCATCCATTCTGTAGTTAGGCCTCTGGTTCTTATCACATGTTTGTTTGTTCTCTTCTAGATCAAGCCAGAATCTGATCATCGTGAACAAGTGTTACATCTTTCTGGTGTTCATGGTGATTATTCTGCCCTCAATGGGACTGACCAGGTACCTCCCCTCCAAGTATCCCTCTCTCAGACAGGCTCACCATAGAGTTGGAACCTCCTCTTTCAGATACTATAGGCCTACTGTGGTCGCTACAAATCCATTCCTCAAATGACAGTCCAGTGCCGGTCATGAGCCTAGCATGAGCCAGGTATCCTGTGAACCCTAAGGGGTCAGCCATGAACTCTGCCTTCAAAGAGCTTATCATCCAGCTGGGGCAAGAAGTCATGTCTATCAGCTAACTGACAGCCCCAGGTGGGAAAAACGCAGCCAATGTGCAGTGGAAATTCAGAAGAGGGAGAGAGCACTGTGAGAAAAACGGCTGGCAAAGATTTGCTAGAAGAGGCGGCCTTGAGATGAGAGGCCAAAGTGTTCGGGGCAGGGGTGGCCCAGCCTTAAGAAGGCAGAGAGGCAGTATGGACTGACCAGCTAGAATACTAGAATGCCAGAGTCTCTAGGGATTGAGCCGGGGAGGACAGAGGGAGGCAAGCCACGCCCAAGAGGGACTGAACCCCAAGCCTCTGCTCATAGATTCATTAACTAAAGGGCGTACCGTGTTCTTGCTTCTAGTTTGGATGTCTTTTTCCGGTGGCTTTTTGACATCTACTACTTGGAGCAGGCGTCCATCAGGTTCCAGTGAGTACTAGAGCATGTGCCCCAGGAGTGCCCCCGTGTACACTGGGGCTCCCAGGGGTCCATGCCAGGTAGACACATGTCGTCTTCAGTAGCTCACACAGGTAGAGATGAATGCATGCAAAGACTCTCATTAAGCAGACTCTTAACCTTTCCTGGGCCCGGGGCCCATTTGGCAATCTGGTAAAGCCCAGGGATCCCTTCTCTGAATGAAGTTTTGGAAATAATTGTAAATTTACAGGAAATTGCCCCCACACTGTCCTGTGTACCCTTCATCCAGTTCCCTCTCTGGTAACATCTTGCACAACTATAATGCCGAATCCCAACCAGGAGACTGACATTATACAATCCACAGAGCTTATTCAGATTCTGCCAGTTTTATATACACTCTGAATAGATGTCTTTAAATGCACGAAATACCTGGATTACAAAGAAAACCAATTATACTGAAATATTGCTATCAAAATATTGTAAAAAGTACATTTGTAATAAAATCTTTATTCGCACGTTTAATAAGAGGACAATGCATTTTAAATACAAGCAAGCTAAAGTTACATTTTATTGTTTTAGACGCATCAGTGTGAACCCTGAGGCTACTGAGCCAGCAGAACATTCAGCTGGGGGGCATGGAGGGATCTTTGACGAAGCAACACACGCGTCATGTTGGGCATCCAGCCAATTTTGATTTTGTTTTGGTATTAGGTTACAAATGTTAAAAAATCCCAATTTTCAAAGATGTAATGTTGCATATGACGTACAAGCTTTCAAGCTTGCTTTATAGGGCAAGGACCAGAATTCTCTAAGGTTTCTGCAATTGAACTATACTTGTGCTAAGTTGGACTCTTTTATTCTAAGATGAATGAGTTCATCTTTGGTTAGGTCATTATCTTCGATACAGTTTATGTATGAGAGAGAAGAGGGTTGTAGGTCCATGCCTCAATGTTGATGCCTTCAAGAAAGAATAGTTTTTGAAGGAGTTTTGAAATATATCCAGGGAGCTCACAGATTTCTCCTTTCAAAGTTGACAGAATTGTGTAGATGGGGACACGATGGGCAACAGAGATGCCTGGGTCACCAACGTGAGGACAGGCAGTGTGGCCATTCATTCAGCTGGCTGAACGACTCCTAGCTGAAGTTGGTCAGCTAGGTCAAGCACACATCTGCGGACAGGAACATTTCATTCACGTAAAGTTAGCGCATCTAATTTAGCTGCATGTTTAATAACTACCATCATTTTGAAGTGATGGTAAGTGCAAAGGTATTGTCAGATATCACCACTAACTGCAGTGGGCTATGAAAATACCTTTAAGATTTTATTTATTTATTTGAGAGAGAGAGCTAGTGAGAGAGAGAGCAGGAGCAGTGGGGAGCCTGCGGAGCAGGGAGCCTGATGTGGGGCTCGATCCCAGGACCCCGGGATCATGATCTGAGCCGAAGGCAGACGCTTAACCAACTGAGCCACCCAGGCACCCCAAGAAAATATCTGATTGCAACTGGTGACTGGGTCATAGCCAGAGCAGATGTTGCTGTGATTTGTTGCCCATGTTCTTAATGGAAAGAAGTGGTACATTGCAGTTAGAAGCTCATGAATGTCAAGACACGTGTCTCCTTCATTTACTCACATTCAAGGTCACAGACCCCCCGGTTCTCCCCATGGACTCTCTGGGGTCTGTGGGTCCTGCTCAAGCACCCCTGCTTTAGATCAAGCCAGAGAGTGTATTTCCCAACACACCCACACTTGATGTAGACCAGCCCCATCCCTGCTCAGAAGGGTGTGCATTAACCTAAATTGGGCTGGGGGCACATGTGTATATGAAGCTTACTCTTCCCATCTCCACCCCCACCCTCCACCCCCCGATCTCCACGCCCACCCTCCACCCCTCTCCCCATCTCTACCCCCCCACCTCCCCACCCCCCTCCCGTCTCCATCCCCATCTCCACACCCCTCCCAACGTCCCGGCCCTTTCCTTCTCCTTCTGGCTTCTGTGCTGTCTTCCACTGTCCGCACGGCCAGGTGTGTGTTCCTGCCGGACAACGGCGCCTTCTTTGTCAACTATGTGATCACAGCGGCTTTGCTGGGCACGGGCATGGAGCTGTTGCGCCTGGGGTCCCTCTTCCTGTATAGCACCCGCCTCTTCTTCTCCAGGTCGGAGCCAGAGAGAGTCCACATCAGAAAGGTGGGGGCCGGGCCCTTCCCTGCGCACAGCTCTTCCCTTGGGGGAGGGTGTCAGGAAGGGTGCCTGCTAGGGGCATGAGGAAGCCGAGGTGAGACGCGAGGTGGGCTGGGGGTGGCAGGGAGCCCGCCTCCAGGCCTGAGGCAAGGGGACCAGGCCACCTCAAGTGACCCCCACCTTCCGCCCCAGAGCCAGGCCATGGACTTCCAATATGGGCGTGAGTATGCGTGGATGATGAATGTCTTCAGCGTGGTGGTGGCATACAGCATCACCTGCCCTATCATCGTCCCTTTCGGTGAGGCTTCCCTCGGGCACCCCCAGGGCTGTGCACCCTCAGGCTGGGAGGAGGGGTTGAGCCCCCCACCCTCAGAGTACGAGGAGGCCGGGCGGGGACAGACTGTCAGCAGAGCAGGCAGGGGCCGGGGCAGGTCAGGGGAGGTTGGATGGCTGTTCACGCAGGACGTTTGTTGAAGGAATGACCCTTCACCCAACTGGCAGAACAAACTCTGGGGGCTCAAGGGAAACTGGGGTCCCGGAAGTCGGCGCCACAGGGCTCCCACGGCCCGACCTTGGCCCTCGCTGCCCGGAAAGACCTGGATCTGGCTTCTGCGGCCGGGGGGGCCTGACTGTGGACGCAGCCCCTGAGTGCGCGCCCCCCCCCCCCCCCCCCGGCCCCGCAGGGCTACTCTACCTTTGCATGAAACACATCACGGACCGCTACAACATGTACTACTCCTACGCGCCCACCAAGCTCAACGAGCAGATCCACATGGCCGCGGTCTACCAGGCCATTTTCGCACCGCTCCTGGGTCTGTTCTGGATGCTCTTCTTCTCCATCCTGCGATTAGGTGGGTCCCAGGCCTGCCTGGCCTTCCTGCCCCTGCCTGCTCCCCACTGCTGCCTAAAGCCCTCAGCAGCACCTCTGCTCTGTGCAAGCAGAGAAGGCCCGGGGGGGAGCGAGGGTTGCTCACGGATTGCAGCAACCCAGGTGGCTTCTTGAGGCCTCAGTTAGGGCTCGCGCCAGAGTCCCAGCAGACCTCTGAGGCTAAGGGGAGGGCTTGGACCAACACGGTACGGTATGCACTTTGGTTTACGACCCTCGGAGCAAGAAACGTCACACTCCTTCATTCTAACTCAGGGCTGGCAGGAATGAAATATTAACTATTGGGCTCAATTCCCGTGACATCCCCCTTGGGATCCTAGGGATGCCTGGTCTTCCAGATTGCCTAAAAACTGGAGGAGGCTTTGGGGCCTGCCCCCGGGGCCAGCTTTTCCCCTGCTCTTGGCTACACAGAGCTGCTGTCCCTGTCCCTGTGGACCACATGTGAACCATGCCCTCTGGGGCAGGAAGCTCGCACTGACCTGCGCATCCTCTCTGCCACCAGATGGCTTCCTGCCTTCTCCCCACACTGGTCTTCCCTCAGGGACCCTGGACCTTCATCATCTCAGTGGACTGGAGAAAGGAAACTGTATTTTCTTACTGTCTTGTCCCGGCGGCCGCTGGAAACAGCTCCGCTCCCAGTTACTTCTGTGCATCACCCATCTGTCAGCCGTCTCCCCGTTTCTTATCCCCCCGCCTTCCCCTGCCACCTAGAGGACTTCATTTATTAAAAATAATTTTTCTCCAAAGTATAAAAGACTATACATTTATTATCAAGATCTGAATGCCCTGTCCTCTCCCCTGGAGCCTGTCTTTTGCGCTCAGACCTCATTCTGTGTGCACAGTCTGGGGGAGAGGGCAGAGCAGGAGGGGCTTATTGGTTTATTCTTGCTTTTCAAAATCATGATTTCCATTTCATAACATTCAGTCCCGTATCCTGAGTTTTTTCACTCAACATAGCGTTCTGAGCAATTTCCTGTGTTACTGAAATTCTGTTTGAGCACGGGCCTTTGAATTAATTCTACCCATTTCCGTCAGTTCTCCATGGCTGGATACCGAAGCTGTTGGCCATTTTTGCTTTTATAGGAACACAATGACCAGCATCATTGTGGGTTAGCCTCTGACTGTAAAGATTGATTTTTTTTTAAAGATTTTATTTATTTATTTGAATGAGAGAGATCATGAGCAGGGGGGGAAGGGTAGAGGGAGAAGCAGACTCCCTGCGGAGCAGGGAGCCCGACGCGGGGCTCGATCCCAGGACCCTGGGATCATGACCTGAGCTGAAGGCAGATGCTTAACCGACTGAGCCACCCAGGCGCCCTGTAAAGATTGATTTTTAATCTTTACCTCAGTAGAAAACTGGTGTCATAAAAAAGTTACCAAATATCCCCGAGCGAAATGTACCTGACCTGAATTCTGGCTCACTCTCCAGGGCCGTTAGCACAGGTGAGGGCCAGCGCGGGAGCTTGCAGGGACGGGCGTGGGTCAGAGACTGTATTTGGGGGCTATATTTGGGGCCACTGCATGAGTGAGTCACCCGGAGCTACTGCCCCGGGACTGTGATGTGGGACGGAAACTGACGGGTGGAGAAGGACATGTCTCACGGGCACTTGAGTGGATACTTATGGCAATTAAATTTTTTCATATCCATAAGATGCCAAATTCCAAACTGGTCCCATAGCACTGAGGGATGATGTCATGGGCCAGGTGCGTTTACTCCAGTTGCTAGGGGGAGAACTGGGGCAGGGGCCTCTCTGCCTTGGACTCGAAGCATCCACAGAGGTGCTGAGGGGGACCCCAAGGACCCCACATCTCGGCTGGCAGACTACTGCCCACAGCTCCAGGCCTCAAGCACCAAACCCCACGGCCTGTTCTTCTCCTTGGCAGGTACGCTCCACACCATCACCTTCTTCTCCCTTTCCACGCTCATCATTTCCATGGTCATCGCCTTCGTTAGCACTCTTCTGGGGAAGCTCCAGGGGGTATCTGACTATGAGGTGAGTTACCCTTCCTTTCCTCCGTTCGTTCTCACTGGCCCCCAGGCCACGGCTCTAGGCTCCCTCTCAACCTGCATACCCACGGTGCCACAGAGATGGAAGGTTCTTGCCTTTCCGATGATGGGGTGTGCAAACTCAGGGTGCATGTGTGTGTGCCCTTGCGTGGCCCAGGCACCGGCCCCCTTGAGTGGTGGGGAGATTTAAAAGACAGCTGTCCCCTCCTCCTCTCCCCTCTGGCACCTCCTCCAAACAGCGGGCTGCTGGCCCATCCCTCCCTCCTACAGTGAGAGCCTGTCCAGCCACCGAGCTGTGAGTACCAGTCCAAGGAAGGAGGCTTGAGAGAGAGAGGATGAAGGGCGGAAGGGTGGTTGTGGAGAAGGACGATGCCCTGGGGAAGGGGGTTAGTTATCATACTTTTTAGCAATCCCAGTCTGTTGAACTTGAGGCCAGGCTCTCTGGGCCCTGTGACCCCTTGGGCTCTTTGCCAGTCGTTAGAGAAGGGAGCCAGTCCCTGCCTGCTGAGACCCAGGCCAACAACGCTGTGTGCCCTCCATGGGCATCTCCCAAAGTGGCACATCTGTGCGGACATGCTAGAATGATTTCCGGGGACTAAAACATTTTTTAAAATTTTTCATGGTTACCCATTTTTCTATTGGTTCACATTCATTTATATTTCTGCTTATGCCAACGAATGCAGGTTTTCTGTCTATAATAGTAAATTTAAATGACTGTATATAAAGACAAGGAAGGAAGTTAATTTAAAGTTCTGGTATCCTGCTGAGTCAAAGGAGGGAGCCTCTTGGAAGAGGATCCTTTTACTTTTAGTGGCCCTGCATCTGGGGGCCCTGGGCTTAGGCCCCCACTGCACTCTCTGCCCGGCCCCTCCTCCATCCCTGGCTCGAGTGCCATGAGGAACCAAAGTGGACAATGCCTCTGGCTCTGTCTTCCCAATCCAACAATGCCATGCGACCTGGTGGCCCAGGTGTGCACTCTAGAGAAGGGAAATGGCAGGGGACCTAAACCATGATATCGGACTGGTCTCAGAGAGAAGGAGAACCCCCAGGTGGAAAGAAGAGACGATTGAAGTCCAGCCTTTACGAGAGTCCGAGCAAGCTCATGTTTGAATCCCAATGCCAACTCTCTTTACTTTCCCCCCATTATGGTTCTTGGGGATGGGATCTTCAGAAGGGCAACCAGCATCCCGGTCCTCTTTCTGTCCCCCCGGGCTGCAGCCCAGGGCTGCAGTTCTGGGAAAACAGAAGATGGCATTGAGCACCAAGTGCAGATTTGGGGAGGGAGGGAGCAGAGGGGTGGGAGGGTGGACACCCCCATTCTGTGACCCTCTACATCTCTGCCCACTGCCGCAGCCCGAGGAGGAGATGGAGACGGTGTTCGACATGGAGCCCAGCAGCACCTCCTCCACGCCCACCTCCCTTGTGAGTCACTGCCTTCACCCCGGGGGACAGGTCAGGAGGGGGGTACCTGCAGGGGTGGGCTTCTCCAGCAGCAGTGTGGGGGGGCACCGGCATGTAGTGCCCACCTCGGGGGTTGGGGAGGAGACGGGCGCCCCTGGGCTCCCTCCCCTGACACAGCAGGACTTGGCCCAGGTCAAATTGCTGCCGTGGCCGTGGCTGAAGAGTTGGGAAGATGGAAGAGGCAAGACATACTCTAAAAGGAACTCAAAGAGGAAGAGAAAGGTCAGGGCGGGCCCAGCCACAGCGAGATCAGTCGTGTAGACACAGGGACGTGCTGGGGCTCGGCCTCCGAGGGCACAGATGCCAGGCAGAGCAGCGCGCAGAGCTTCAGGGAGCTATTGGAGGCCTGCGCCGAGTGGTAAGGCAGCAGCAGCGGCCTGAGTGAGCCCACCAGCTCGTGAAGAGACAAGGCCAAGGCAGAATGCAGGGGCCCAGCAGGCTGGGCGTTGGCTCCCTCACCGTGGCTCAGCCTGGAGGGGCCCGAGTGCTCACCCACATCCCTGCCACCAGTGTGGATGCAGGGCCACCGATGCCTGCTCTGAGCTGGGTGCCCCGATGCCAGGGCGCCTTGGAGGAGCACTGAAGAAGGGCACCAGCCAGCCTGGGCACTCAGGGAAGGCTTCCCGGAGGAGGGAACATCTAATCCGACTCTAGGAATGGGAGTAGGAGTTGCTAGGTGGAATAGGATGTGGGGGAAGAGCATTCAAGGAAGAGGATCAGCCTGTACAAAGGCCCAGAAGAGAGAATCTGGAGCGTTTGGGCACTGGAAGACAGCTCTCGACGTGGTGGAAATGCAGACTGGGCAGCAGAGCCCTGGGGAGGGGGGGAAGGAGGGGCTCTTTGGTCGCCGCAGAGTTGGGGGAAAGTGCACAGACACAACGATGGGGGACATGCCCACCCCAGTGCACAGAGCTGCAGGTCCTCCTCACCTTGGGAAAAAACCCTACAGAGAGCGGCAGATTTCCTCTGGGAAGTGGTGGGGAGAAGGGACGTTGGTGTTGGAGAGTCTACAAAGCTTTCAAAGCAGGGGCCTCTTTTCACATAGCACATCTCTCTGGGGGCCCCAAGACGACCCCTCTGGGATCCTCTTAGGAACCTGACACTTTGCCATTCTCGCTCCTAATCTTTATGATATGATACACCCACACAGTAAGGGGTCTTTATCCTTATTTTACAAGTAGGGAAACTGAGGCTCAAAACGGTCAATTAATTTAGGCCCCAGGGCATTACTGAGCAAGGCAATGGACAAACAAAGTTTGAACCAGGTCTGTCGAATACTGAAGCCTGAGCTTAAAAAAAAAAAATCACTGGAATTGATTTTCTTAATCTTTGATGATAACCACAGTAGTATATGAACATTGCAGATAATTATGGGGAAAAAACAGAGAAGCAAAAACAAGAAAATAAAAAGTTCATATTTCCACAACCCAGAGAAGACTACTAATAACTTAGTGTCTATTCTCCCAGGCGTGTATATAATTTTTGCTAAAATGAAATGATACTGTTCATACTGTTTTATAATCTGCATTTTTAGTTAATAATCTCCACCTTTCCATGTACATAAATTTCTATGTCTTCAAATACTCAGCCCATACTCAAGTTGTCCTAAGTGTTCCAGAAATATCTTTCACAAAGCATATCCAAGCCAAGATCCAGCCCAGGCTCTGTGCTAGATGAATCCGGTCCCTGCATGTGTCTCTTGTAGTTTCTCACAGTCTCTTCTTTATGGCCTGTCAGAGAGACCCAGCCAGTGGTCCTGCAGAATTTCCCACCTTCTGGGTTTTTCTGGCTATTTCTTCATGATGTCTTGCAGCAGGTTCCACTATCTCCTTCCCTGAAAACTAGAAGTTCAGTCCAAAGGCTGGAGAGATTCCGATTCAGCCCTAGGGGCTAAAACGCATCGCAGGCAGTGCCCTGCATACACCAGGAGACACAGACTACCCCATTTTTTTCCCACTAAGGATGCTGGTTACTCCCAGATGAGGGGGATGACAGCAGCCTCTTCCATTGTTCATTTACCATTTTGCCCCTTAGAACCATTATATGGGGTTTACTTTGGAATGCTACAAATATCTAGATTCTTCTGTAGGAAAAGTGTTCCCTCATCAACCAGGGCTCTTTGGTTTCACTGACATGAATTCCTACAGGAAAGATTTAATGCTATTCCATAATTACCTATTTTCAAAATAAGGAGTTGGTTTAAAAGCCATTCAAATGATGACAAACAGCTCTGTCCCTCGTACTTCCTGTTTTTCTATTCCGCAGCCCTCCCAGGCATTCCCAGGACCATTCCTGCATTTGACAGGTCACATGGCCAGGACCTCAGGAGCAATCTCCGTTTCAAATCCTGATTCACAGGCCAGCCGATGTCATACCCCAGGGGAGGTGTGGATGCACCTCTTACGCTGTATTAAGAGGTGCACTAGCTTAGGGATGGGGGTCTCTCCAGACCCCAGCGTAGGGGAGCCTCGCGTCGTCTCCCCGCCAGGTTCAGCCTGACCTGGCACCAAGAATGAATGGAACCTTAGTGAAGGAGCAGTGGGCTAGGGGCTAGGAGGCCTGCGCTGACCCACCCTCGGAGTCCGAGTTGCTCTTTGAATGATCGGCAGCACCTCAGCAGGTGGTCCGGCCAGGCCCTGGGCTGCTGGGGGAGAAGGAAGGATCCGTGGCTCGAGAGGGGCAGAGGCTCCGGGGGTAGGGCGTGAGTGCGAGGGTGTGCCCAGGGCCCAACCCCAGGTGTGACCTCACCCCTGTCTCCCCTCTCTGTCCCAGATGTACGTGGCCACTGTGCTGCAGGAGCCGGAGATGAACCTGTCCCCCGCCTCCTCCCCCGCTCGGCACACCTACGGCACCATGAACAGACAGCCGGAGGAGGGAGAAGAGGAGAATGGCGTGAGGGGCTTTGCACAGGAGCTGGGCTCCGCCCAGTTCCAGGAAGGGCTGGAACTGGACGGCCAGAGCCAGTACCACTGACCAGGACCCGAGGCCTCCACCTGGCGACTCCACGGGACCGGCGGCCAGGGGAGGGCCCAGCAGGGGGAGGCGGGAGGGCCATCCGGACCTCCCCACGGCCTCCTGCAGACTTTGGGAAGGCCCCAACGGAGACATCTGCGCCCCGGCTGTTGGCCACACGGAGGCCCCGCCCTGCTGACCAGCTCGAATGGGAGGTGCTGGGCAGTGCAGAGGGACCCGGGATGGGATGGAGGCTACAGGCGGACACCACATCTCGGGAAAGGTGGCTGAAGCCCTGGGCACAGAGACTGCAGGCTGAGGGACCTTTGGGTCAGAGTGGAGATGTGCGTAAAGGAGGGGGCAGAAAGACGCCCACTGAAGACTCTCCAGGGTCTCTGCCACCCTTTTACCAGCTGCCCTGCCAAGGAGCTTCCACGGCTGCCCCGACCCCGGCCCCCAGCCCGACTCTGATCCCGCCCCTGTGGTCTGAGGAAGCACAGGTGTGTGTGCTGGGCCTGATCAAGCACATCCCCTGCGAAGGGATCACCCGGAGCAAGGGGCAGCTGAGACCCTTCCTAGTCCTCTGCCCCTCGGCGGACATCCCCGGGAGCAGCAGGGTAGAGACCTTTTTCCTATTCTTGCGAGGGCAGCTGGGACATGATCCCTCGGGGCTCATTAAATGGGACCTGTGTGCATTTTGATGAAGGCAACCTTGGCTGGTTACTACAAGGTGGGAGGGGCAGAGGCAGAATTCATGGAGAGGGGTCTTCTCCCCAGATGCTGGGGGATGGGAAACCAGATACAGCTCCCCAAGCCCCGGGCCTTAATGAGAGGACCCTCAAGGTCAAGGATGTGGCCAATGAAAGTTGTTCCTGCCTCACACCCACCTGAGTGCCTGGGCCCCCAGCATAACAAAGGTGGGCAGCAGCTTAGAGTAAGAAGCCGAAGGCACGGGCCATTCCCTGGCCTCCCGAGCAGGACCCTTCCTGTCTTGGGGCCACCTGCACCCTGGACTGAATACCACTCAAGTGGCCTCCAGTATGGTCCTGGCCCAGACACTGCAGACACCCTGCCGGGCATGGGGTGGGGGTGGGAGCTGTGTCTTCCACAGAGAAGCCTTTTCTGGTAGAGTAAGGCCACCTTCCCAGGGCGGCCACCACTCAAGACCTGCAGGAACC
This sequence comes from Neomonachus schauinslandi, assembly GCF_002201575.2. NCBI lineage: Eukaryota > Metazoa > Chordata > Mammalia > Carnivora > Phocidae > Neomonachus > Neomonachus schauinslandi. The sequence goes on along the minus strand of NC_058411.1, from coordinate 24,483,094 downwards.
GAATCCTGAGTAGGAACCCCGCTGGTGACACCCAGCACCTTTGCCATAGTCAGAAGCGTGCAGACCTTTGCCTCTGAGGACAGGTCCCCATCAGGACCACCCGGCTGCACAGCAGGGGAGGACACAGAAAAGGGCTGGCCGAGGCCTCAGTGGACCAGAAGGAGCCAAGTCAAAAGGGGTCTGCGTGCTCTAGAGCTCTCCTGAGCTCCCTCCTCCAAGGGTCTCGGTCCCTGCAGCCCACCTGATGGAAGTCGGCCCCAGGCTCACCTCACCTGAGCCTTTCCCACCAGGTCCCAGGCACATGGGTGCCCCTGAACTCAGACCACCTGGGGCTCACCCCTGCGCACCTGTGCCCACATCTCAGCTGCAGAAGCTCCAGGCTTCACTTCGAAATAGCACCCGAGAGGCAAACATTGCCATACTCCCAGGGCTTGGCCCAGACCTTGCTGTGAGGGATCTTTCCAGAGAGCTTGAGTCAGCTCAGGAGGTGGCAGTCTCTCCCACTCCTTGTCCAGCTAGGAAGGAAATTATGCCCAGCCAGTCCCTCATGATCCCAGGCCCCTCCTAGCATTTCACCAGCCAACAAAGAGAAGGGTCCTTTCCAGAGCAGTGGTCCGGGCCCCAACAGGGAGCTCTGCCCTTGCCATGGGGAGGTGGCCAGCTCTGGACCCTCCCCGGCCCCCAGGGGGTATGTTTGGTGTGCGTGTGGCTTTCCTGCCAGAAGTTGGCCTGCAGACTCTCCTTCACTGGGCACTACTTGCCTGGCGCCTGCCCCCCAACCCCGCAGCCCCTGCTGGACTATTCCTGCCGCTTCTGCCACTGTCCGTCCTCTGTCCCCTGCCCACCCAGCAGCCTCTGGATGCTGCATGTGGAAAGGGCCCCAGCAGATTACATGGCAGCATGGCTGGGGGCTTGACCCTCTGCATTTGGGCCAAGTGCAGTTGGTTCTGAGAGAAGACTGTGCGAATGTTGGGAAAGTTCTAGAATCCTTTCACTTCCCAACTCTTTCTGGAGACGCCCTCCCCCGCTCCCAGCTGCTCAACCTCCATGGTCACTGTGAAGGCAGGGTGGGCATGCTTTGGCTCCTTTCGTACCACATCCAGGCGCCCTCTCCCAGCACCTCCCCTCAGGCCTGCCCTCTCAGCCCACACTTGTCTCACCCACTGGCCTCCGCCCACCACCATCTGAGCCCATCCCCCAGCCCACCTCCCAGCTGTCCTTCCCCAGCCTTCCACTGAAGCACAGCCTCTCAGACTTGATTCTTTCTGGAGGGGGCTGCCTCTGAGGGAACCCAGGATTGCCTAGAGCCTCTAAGAAGCGCCCCCACTGGGTCAAGAGTACCTCCATGCCTGCCTGCCTCTTCCTCAGATGCTTCCGGAAGCAAAGTGCCTATCAGCAGCATTGCATCCTCTGGGGCCCCCCAGTGTGGGGTGTGGACTTCCCTTGGCCACCACTACTAAAGGAATGTGCCAGAATGCCGAACCTTCTTGTTATTAATGCTATGACCGTGCCTTGAATAAATAAGTCCTCCCAACCTCTGCTGGCTTGTGCCTCTGCGTCTGGACTGGCCCAGCAGGGTCTCCCCCTCCTGGAAGGAGCCAGAGCTGCTAAGGGATGAACCTCCCTGAGGTTGCCAGGCTGGAGCATCAGACCTTGCTTCATGCCTTTAGTCCCCAAGGCCTTCCCAGGCCCCTGTCCTTGCGGGGGAAGGCCCGACAAGCGCTGCCCGGTCTGCTGGAGGGACAGGGGGATCTGCCTCACTCATTCTGCTGCGGGTGCTCCTGGGCGGGAGTAGAGGACTCCCCAGTCGGGGAGCCAACCATGGAGCCACCGAGCAGCCTCCCCGGGCAGCAGAAGCCCCAGGGTGAGTGCTGGCCCCCCTGAGTGGGCCGTTGGCTAGACGAGCTGCTGGGCCTGAAAAGATGAAGATTTCAGGGGGAGGCCACCAGAACAAGTGGCAGACAGGGCTCAGGTCTGCGCCGGCCTTGGGAGGCAGCACGAGGCAGGGGGAAGTGGGGGAGAGGCTGGGCCTTGGGGCGGTGGGGCTGCCAGGTCAGGCCTGAATGGGATACGAAACACCCTCTCGCAAAGACTAGTTAGGTCTGCGGTTGTACCCGAAGTTGGGGGTAAATTCCCTGCTTGTAGGTGGGGAGGTGTCCTGGCCTAGGAGATCAAAGTTCTGGCCTTCCTGCAGCAGCTCCAGGCCCCTAGGACGGTCCCGAAATCAGGGGAAGGAGGACAGCTGCTCTGCTTTACTACTGAGCGGAGCAGACGGCCGGGGGGACAGAGGGAGCGGGGCCGCAGGGGGAGGCCTCCCCCCTCACCTTTCCCTGGGAAGACAGGACAGTCTCAGGGTGGGCTGATGGCTGCTGTTGGGCCAGGGACCTTTTCCTGGGATCTTCAAAGCCTTGCCACAACAGCTGCCTCTCAGGCTCTCCTCGACAGCCTCCAGGGTCCCCCAGATCACAGGCCCTGGGCCATTCCTTGGTTCAGCGGACACTTCAGGGGCTTTGCTCAGGGAAAGACAGACAAAGAAGCTGCAGCGGCCGGGCCATAGCCCCAGCCACATCAAGTCCGAAAAGGAGGGTGGGTTGGTCCTTCTGCTCTGTATCAGTGGGCCAACAGGACTGGAGGCCTAGAAGGTCCTTAGAGCGGGGCTGGGAGGAGGACTGTGGCACAGGCCAAGAGGGAGGCCCAGGCCCCGGATCGGACAGGGCTGTGCCCACCGGGGCCCCAGAGCCCCTGACTGCACTCCGGGCCGCGCTTTGCAGGGTTGCGGAGGAAGCAGGAGGGCACTGGGCTCTGGAAGCCTCTGCCTGGAGGCCAAACTTTGGGGTGGTTTTGGGCTCCTCCACGGCTGGCTCCCCACCACCTAATCCCGTCGTCGTCATGCTGGGAGCTCAGGTCTGTCCCGAACACTCCGAGCTGGCCAGAGCTGGGTTTCTGAGTCAGCTCTGGGGCAGACCCTGGGGGAGCTGGGGAAGCTGGTTTACAGGACGGCCCCTGGGCCCGGACAGTCCAGCAGATCTCCAGCCACAGATGCTGTGGTTCTCCATCCTGGCTGCAGGTGAGAGTCTCCTGGGAGATTTTAAACAATCCCATCGTCCACGCCCCATCCCCAAACAACCCAAAATTTCTGGGATGGGGCCCAGTCACCCCTATTTTACAAAAGCCCCCCAGGTGACTCTATTGTCCGGGAGGGTTGAGAGGGCAAGGCGCCTGTGGACAAGGAAAACAATCACAGCCTGACACCCCCCAGAAGAGGGGGAGCTGGTCTTGGCACCTCACGCTGTGTCTCGGCTTGGGGAGTGTGGGCCTGCAGCCCGTACCTAAGTGCAAAGCCACAGGCTGGCAAGGCCTCCAGGGAGCTCAAATGTCAGGTGCGGGCAGGTCATCAGCAGGCTCAAACGTTTGTCTTCTGTCTCTAAAGCGAATAATACCTGGCACCAGCGCAACTTCCATTATAATCATCTTACTTTATTTTTTTATTTTTTTTTTTAAGATTTTATTTATTTATTTGACAGAGAGAGACACAGCGAGAGAGGGAACACAAGCAGGGGGAGTGGGAGAGGGAAAAGCAGGCTTCCCGCCTAGCAGGGAGCCCGATGCGGGACTCGATCCCAGGACCCTGGGATCATGACCTGAGCCGAAGGCAGACGCTTAACGACTGAGCCACTCAGGCGCCCCAATCATCTTACTTTATAATGAGGACTGCTGTTTGGGCTGGAGAGATGCACACGGGCCCTCAAGGATCTCTTCTGGCTACCATGTCCCCATCAGCAAGCCTGAAGAAGCAAGCCGCTGCTCTCCCCTCTAAACACAGAGCCCAAAGTGGCTTTCACGGCAGCCTTCTCACTGGGGTTGCAAGAGATTGTAAGTGCAATAAGCCAACGTACATGGCAGATGTCAGCAGGGTCAAGTGCTTTGAAGAAGGGTGGGGAATGACTGCAGATGGGGAGGATCTGGAAGGAGCTGTTCTGTGGATGAGACATGGGGGCGCGCATGGGCTGCATGGAGGGGGTGCAGGGCAGATCTAGAGGGAATAAATACAGGATCCCGGGCAGGGGGCGGCCGGAGCGTGCAGCAGTGGGAGGCCGTCTGGGAGGGCAGAAGGACCCTGGGCTTTACTCCAGCGACGTGGAGGCTACTGGAGGATTCCGAATGGGGGAGAGTTGTGATCACCTTAGGCTCCGAGGCAAGGTGGAGGAGAAATCCCGTCGGGGCTCTGCTGGGGGCATGCAGTGAGAGGCCATGGTAGCTCAGACAAGAATGGGGCAGGGAATGAGGAGAGAGATGGAGAAGTTCAGAACAGGTCTGAGGACTCGTGGACGGATTAGATGGGGGATCTGAGAGAAAGCAAGGAAGTGTAGATGGCTCCCGGTCCTTCTGCCTGAATAGCTGGGTAAACTGGTTTATCAAGGCAGAGGTTGCTGGAAGGAGCAGTTCGGGGAAGATACCAGGCTCTACTTTGGTGGTGTTACACTTGAAATGCCTAGTAAGGACATTGGGCAGGGGGCTAGATACGAGTCTGTAGCGGGGGGCGTTAGGCTGGAGATGAGACCTGGAGTCATCAGCATCTGGGGTGTTTAAATCACAGGACCAGCCGGGACCTGCGCAGGAGGCCAGAGGAGGTCCAGGGGAGATGGGAGGGGAATCTGCAGGGAGAACGAGGAACGAGCACTGAGGAAGGAGGAAAACCAGGAGTCCCTGGCATCTGGAATCCAAGGGAAGAAAAGGACTCAGAAAGCAAGCAGGGAGCTCCCAGTGCTAACCACACTTGACAGTGATAACGGGGCACAGAGGATTGAGTTCAAAGACGCCCCGAGAAAGCATCAGCCAAGTCAGAACGCTGGAGATGCCACTGGACAAGTGAGCTGGTTTCTCCCACAAATCAAAAACCTGGGACAGGGGCGGGCTGAGAATGAGAAGGTTAAGAGACGAGACCCAACCAGAAGCAATGTGTGGTCCTTGACTGAACAAACCACCTGCAAAAGACATTGGGGGAACCTGGAAGAAGCCCGGGCATTAGGCGATGCTGAGAGATCCTGCTCATCTTGGCAGGTATGTTGATGGCGTGGATTAAGGGGGAAAAGGTATCAGCCACACATGCCCATGGAAGACTTTACAGGTGAAAGAGCATGAAGTCTTAGATTCAGCAGGGGCGCCTGGCTGGCTCGGTTGGTTAACCGTCTGCCTTTGGCTCGGGTCATGATCCCGGGGTCCTGGAGCCTGCTTCTCCCTCTCCCTCTGCCTCTCCCCCCAAAACGAGGCTCCAGCTGGGAGCTAGGGAGGCCCTGGTGGCATCAGCAACATCGGTCTTGGCTAAGAAAACTGAAGGCTCAGGGCAAGGGCAGGGGGCCGGGTGCAACCATTCACAGCCCGGCTCCAGGGCCCCACAAGCCTGTTCACGCAAGGCCCACTCTTGATGCTGCTGCCCATCCCCATGTCCCTGGCTGGGTCTCTACCCTCATCTGCCCCATCCTCCTGACCACACACACACTCACACACACTCACACACACTCACACATGCTCATACTTGCTCTTCAACTCCAGTGTACACCCCAGGTAAACCCATTTAATCTCCTTAAAAAAGCCCACTCTGGGATTGGCACCTGCCCATCCAGGGAGGTTCTAGAAGCTTTCCTCAGAGACCTATGACTCTTTGGTGCCTTTTCCTGCTGTCCTGGCACCTGGCCCACTCCTCTCCCTGGCCTCACCTTGTCCCCCAGGAGGTGGGCTCCCAGACTCCTGACCAGTGAACTGCTTCAGCCCGTGGATTAGTGTGGGTGTGTGTTGTAACAAAACAACCCCAAATGTATAATGACACAAACACAACAGAAGTTTGTGTCTCTTTCCTATAAAATTCAAAATGGGTGAGTCCTCGTTCCACAGGATGGAGAAGTTCCTGGGTCCTACCAGGCACTTCTGATTAGTGGGTGCTCTCCTCCAAGCGGCAATTCATGGACCCAGGCTCCTTCTACCTTGTGGCTCTGCCACCTTCAACACACGGCCCTCAAGGTCACTGTAAGATCTGCATCAGGCTGGTGAAGGGATGACAGAGCACAGAGGAGCATGCAGGAGTTTTAGGGGGTCAGGTCTAGAAGTGGTGCACATGTCCACACATTCCATTGGCCAGAACTCGGTCACATGCCCCACTAATTGCAAAGGAGGCTGGGAAATGTAGTCTGGCTGTGTGCCCAAGACGACGAACTGAGGTTGGTGCCCTGCCAGCCAGTTTCCATCACAGACCCCTAGCTCCATCTCCGCCACCGGCTTCTGGCCTTCCCCGAGCCTCCCCTTTCTTTTATACCCACCCTGGCCTTGGCCCTCCTGACCCCATCCTTCCACCCTGCCCTAAGTCCCCTGCCCTGCAGCTTCATCTGGCCACAAGCCAACACCCAAGAAAGGACCAGTCCCGACAGGTCAGAGAGGCACACAGAACAGGTTTATTCCTCATGAGTTTATACAACCACGGCACGGAGCAGAAGGTAAAAGTGCAGACAGCTCGGGGCGAGGGCAGAGGGCCTCCCCTGTCACACTCTCTTCTATCCAGCAGCCTACATCCAGGCACACACCAGGTATTGAACGTGGGGAGCTGTGGGCCCCACAGTCCACATGAGCAGCGGCAGAAAGGAGGCTGGGGGGAGATAAGCCCCAGCCCTGCTGGAGGGGGTGGTGAGGAACAGCCACCAGAACTCAGGCCTCTCTGGAATGAAATCACCCCTCCTTCCTTGCACTACCCCCCCCCCGCCCCCGCCGCGCCCCCCGCCCCCGGCTGGCTAGCCGGTTCCTGCAGAGAGTGGTCCTAGTGGTACTAAAGGAGCTCCCAGCGGCAGCCTGAATGGGGGAACAGGAACAGGACACAGCAAAAGAAAAAGTACATGGCAGGGGCATCTGAGACCCAGATGAGGTCAGCTCTCCCGTCCTCAGCGGCTCCCTTGATTACCTGCTCCCACTACCTGGGATTCCACCCTGAAGGCTAACAAAGTCCCTCCTCTTTACTTGTGAAAGGCAGATGCTCCTGGGAGAGAAAAGCATGGAAGGCAGGCGAAATGGGAAGGGGCCCGAAGCTCTGCCTCCCACTCCCCTGCTTGGCCCGGGCCCACCTGACGAGGGTGGGTGACAAGCACCCATGCTCTCCGAGCTCTCCACCTTCCCAGCGCCATGCCACCTCTGTGGCCAAACACTGCCCCTCTCCCAGCAGAGGCGGGATGCCAGAGGGAAAAGAAGGCAGGCAGGGAAGAGGCTCCTAGGGGTCGGGGAAATCCAGAAGCCCCTTCCTGAAGGAAAAGCCACCCTCGTCTCACTTGGAGGTGAGGGGGACGGAGACCCAGTCCTGCTCTATCACCTCTCCCGGACGGCCAAGGGGACAAGGACCAAGATGAGGGGGGCCTAAGGGAGCCTGGGCTACCACAGACACAGAGCAACAGACAGACACAGACCGATGGGGGCCGCCAGCTGGAGGCTGCCGGGCAGGGGCCGCCTCTTACTCGCCATCCCAGCCTCGACTCATGGCCTGTACCACGGCCGCGTAGAGCTGGCTCCAGGCGGCCTGCACGGCTGGTGTGAACGCAGGGCCCAGGCACTTCTCCAGCATGTAGAGCAGGGACTCACCCACCGTCTGTAGAGGCAAGTGGCACCTTGTCATTCCCGAAGGCGGGAAGGCATCGCTCCATTCCACAGGTGAGGAAACTGAGGCCCGGACCTTTCTTCTCTCCTGCACAGGGTCCATGCTTCCCGAGCAGAATTCTGCCCCAATCCTTGGGTACCATATGGGACCCAATTTTCCCCTTCAATGTGAGGCTTCATAGTGAACAAAGCATTTCACTCTACTCCCAGCCTTGCAGTCACCCCATGACTGGGGCCAAGGCCTTGCCTGGGAACCCCAGCTCAGAGCAAGCAAAGTCATTGCCCCCAGGCCTCCGTTTCCTCCTCTCCAAGGCAACACTCACGGTGTTAAGAGCCCACACTCTGCAACTAGACACACCTGAGTTCACTTGCTGATTCCGCCATTTATGAGCTGTGTGGCCTTGAGCAGGTTTTGTGACCTCTCTGAGCCTCAGTGGCTTCATCAGTAAAACGGGGAAGGTAAAAGTTCCAACTCGTCAGATTGCTGGGACAAGCAAATGAGATCAACCCAGAAAGCTCTCAGCACAGCATCTGTACACAGTAAGCCTTCAAGAATAATAATGGCTCTCATTTGTTATTGTCAGAACAAAATATGGTTTACTTATTCCACAAATAATTACCGGACATCCACTAAAGACTAGGCACCGTACGGGTGCTCGAGATAGAGAGGACAAGACTAACTTGGTCCCTTCCTCGGGGCGCTTACCATCTGGCAAGGTGAGTGGACTCGGGTAGACTTGTCACGTCAGCGGCCCCCAGTGAGCCACACCTCGAGGATTCACGCCCCCTGAGTGGGGTCCCTCCTCCCTGAGCCGTCACCAGGAGGGATGCAAGCAGGGGCCGGGGCTCTGCCCTCTGGGGACTCAGCTGCCACTCTGCAGAGGAGCTCAGCGAGGCCCCCGCATAATGAGACACCACAGGGAAAGAGACCCTGAAGGATGACGGGCCGCCTTGGATGCAGCAGCCCCAGGTGAGCTCCTGGCTGAGTGCCTCCCGCCCCACCACAGGCAACGAAACCACTGCCCACACTGAACCCAGAGAAATGAGAAACCGTTTGCTTGGGATGGTTTTACACACAGCGATAGGAAACTGAGCAGACTGGCTAATCCCAGAGACTCTTTAACTTTCCATGGTTCTAAGAGAAGCCACACCAGGGAAGAAAAATTGGAGGCTCAGAGAGGTCAAGGCACTGCCAGGGCTCACACAGCATGGCAGTAAAGGCTGCAGACCCCCAGCCCCAGTCATCTGAGGGTATGGGAATGGGGAGAAAGAACAGATGGACAGGGAGGACCAGGAGAGTGGTGGCCTAGGGTCAGGAAGCGCCCCTTTACCCACCGAGAAGGAGCTGAGCTTCACACCCACTGCACGGTGCTTCTTGCCCAGGCCAGCAAGGTACTCCTCCAGCGAGGACAGGTCCTCTACATTGGTCACTGCAGTGTCAATCACGAGCATCACCTGCCAAGGCCAAGGTAGCAGTGAACCCGAGAGGCCAGAGCAATCCCACCTACTCACAACTACAGTCCAGAACCGGGGGGGGGGGGTCCCAGCCAGGAGTAAGAGAGGTCAAGCAGGACCCTCAGTTTTCCAGGATCAGAAATGCAAGGCCACGGGGCTCAGCTGGTGGAGTGTGTGACTCTTGTTCTCAGGGTTGTAAGTTCCAGCCCCACGCTGGGCGCAGAGATTACTTTAAAAAATAAAATAAAATCTGGAAAAAAAAAGAAAAGAAATGCAAGGCAATCCGTGTCTATATACAGTAGGCACTCAACATGTGGCCAAACTGCCAATGTTATATTGTGAAGGCAGCTCCTCTCCTCTGAGGGTCCCAAAGCCCTAAACATGGCAGCGGGACGGTGCTGTCTGCCCCGGACAAGGAGAAACTGAGGCACTGTGAGAGTCACTAGCCTCTAAGGGAACCCCAGCTTGGTTGTCATAGGCAGATGGCGCCTGGGGGATCAGGGCCAACAGCACCCTCAGGAGCTGGGGACGGCGCTGAGGGCAAGGGTGGAGCAGGGACCAGCTGGCTGAGGCTCCGCCCGGCTCAGCACAGAGGGCAAGGAGCAGACACCTCTGGCATGGAGGGCAGCAGAAGGGGAATGAGAGCAGGCCAGGGCGGAAGTAACTTCCCCAGCCCGAGCCTCCCGTTCTCTGCCAGGAGGGCGTCCTGCTGGATCTCCGGGCCGCTTCACCTCCGCCTCACCTTCCTGATGTGGTCCAGGAACTCGGGGGACGACAGGCAGTCCTTGGGGCTGGAGAACTGGCGACAGTTGTACTGGAAGAGCGGCAGCAGGTCGGGCTCCAGGTCAAACAGCCTGCGGCGGGGAGGCCCAGGCGTCAGCCCTGCGGTCCCCGCGCACCCCAGCCGGCCCCATGAGCCCCGGCGGCCCAGCAGCCGTGCGGTGGGGGGCGGGGGGGCAGGCAGGGAGGCAGCTGGAAGCCAGGACACACCCTCCCGCCTGCCATTGGCCCCTCTCCCGCCGGCTTCAAGGGGCACCCTGAAAAGAGCAATGAGTCCCGAGGCCTCTCACAGGGCCGGGCATAGAGCAGACCCTCCATAAACAGTTCAGAAGGCTGCGACGGGGAGGGGTCCTCAAATAGGAAAGCCCTTCTCTCTCTTTTCTCTTCTCTGTCTCTGTCTCTCTCTCTCTCTCTCCCTTCCACTCTTGGGTCAGAACCTCCTAGTCTCATCATGTCTGTAGGGACTTGGGCCAGTGATGATAACGGTACTATTAAGAACTCCTTACACTTACTGGACATTGAGTACTTTACATGTGGTTCACTTATGTATCCCTCACAATCCTAAGCAGTAGATAGAACTGTTATCCCAGTCTTATTGAGGAGGAAACACAAGCCCAGAGAGTTTAAGTAACCTACCTACAGTCACACAGCTTGGAAGTAGCAGAACCACAGAGGGTCACTAAGCCCACAGAGAAAACAGTGGCACAAGCAGAAGCTCTCAGTCCCTCCTGAGAGGGCTCGTTAGGCTTTTGTGTAGCCCTACAAATGTATTCCCCCTTTGTCTGGGGAGGAGGTTTTGCAAAATCCTCCTCAGAAGTTCTGGGCTGGCTTTGGGAGCTGAAGCTCCTGAGAAACCATGGTGACAGAGCGCTGCCTCTGGGGATGGCCGAGGGGTTACCTAGAGACCCTCAAGGTAAGCTTGGAGACTGGCCTCGCTTCCCCTTGGGGTCTGCGCACCGCCTCACACCTCTCTCCAGCGGGGAGACGTGGGGGTCTGTCATCCCTTCGCTGGTGGTTGTCTGGTCCTAGCCCGGTCCTTTCCTCGGAAAGGTTTATCCTTCTGTTGGCTTGCTGGCAATGTGCACCCCCAGGGCCTGGACCGTGCCCTCCCCCCCGGAGCCCCGGAGCCCCGGCACAGCCTCCCCGCACGAGCCCTCGGGGCATCCCCTTCAGGCACCACCCAAGGACTGAACACTCAGGGCGCAGCGCGGGGACCAGCGCCTGCTGTCCAGAGTGTAAGGAGATCCGCCGGGGAGGACCCCCGCCCACCCCCGGGGAGTCGCCGCAAGACGCGCCCACCGCCGGTGGAAGGCGGGGGGGGGGAAGCGCAGAAGGGGCTGCGCCACCCGTCGCCGCGCCCGCTCCTCTGGCGCACATCTGGAGGCGCCCCGGCGCCCGGGCAGCGGGCCAACCTTCCCTCCCCTGGCGCGGGCCCAGCCGCCGGGAACCCATTCCGGGCGAGGCACCCCGCCACCCGCACCCCCGGGGCGCTCGGGGAGCCCTCACCTGGCGAACAGCACGGTGCCGTGCTCCAGCGGGCTGCGACTCACCGCCCGCCAGCTCTGCCGGATCAGCTCGGGCTCCGGGAGCTCCATGCTGGCCCGGGGACGCGCGGGGCGCGAGGCTGGGACCCTCGGGGCGCGGGCACCGTCACCGCACGTGCCGCGCCATCTCCGCGGCGACGCGGGCCACTCTGCACCCCCTACGGCCCCCCGCCCCCTCCCCGCCCCAGGTGGAGGCGCCCCGCCGTGCCCGCCCGGCTGGCGCTTCCGGGGACCCCGCTCCGGCCGCTGCGCCCTGCGCCCCGCCGCTCCGACAGCGCCCCGCCCCGCGCCGCCCGGCCCCGGGCGCTTTAAAGCAACCGCGGCCCCCGCCCCCCTCCGCCCGTCAAGGCGCTCATCTCTGGGCAACTGGCTGTGCCAGGGACGACCTGGTGGCCGGGGAAACGGCTGGGCTTCAGAGCCTCACAGAAATCGTCGAGCCTCTCTGGGCCTCAGGTTTTTCATCCCAAAACTGGTGAGGATTTCGCCACTTGCTGGTTAGGGCACCAACCGAACTTGATCGCCTTAGGTAGGCTCCGCATGTGCCACCTCTCCGCAAGCTTTCCTCACCTGCTACCTGGAGGCATTAGAGTTTGCCACCCCCTTGGCACAGGTTCTCCTTCCTCCCGCCCCGACGTGGGACCGGGGGATGCGAGCACCTGCCTGTGGGACCAGGCTGGGCTGGAGAGGCCCTCTGCCCTACTCTGGGTCTGACTGAAGCATCCCCCACTCCTGTCCCTGCACATTGGGGGCCACCAGAGGTCTCAACCTTAGGGACAGGGCCAGGACCGCGGCCATTTCCAGCCAGGCCTGGGGGTTCTTGAGACAGCATCTTAACAATCTGTGAGCTCCAGTTCTGGCCCCAGCTCTGCTTGCCCGGGGCCAGGTCTAGGGTGCAGCAGCTCTGACCACTGCAGTACCTGGCCATCGAGGGAGTTAGGGTTCAGCATTCTATTCCACGATTTTCAATAGACTTCTAAAATTTTTAAATAGAAGTACTATTTTGTTCTTTAAATTGAAGTTCAGGTAGTAGAGTCTCATTCAGGGTATGAAGTTGACCACCTGTCAGGCCTAAACCTATTTCTCTCTCTCTCTCTCACTTTTTTTAAGGGGGTGGAGGAGGGGCAGAGGGAGAGAAGCCAACTCCCCGCTGAGCAAGGAGCCCCACACCCGGCTAGAGCCCAGAACCCTGAGATCGTGACCTGAGCCAAAAATCAAGTTGGAGGCTTAACCTACTGAGCCCCCCAGGTGCCCCAAAGCCTTTCTCTTTCAAGCATGAAAGTTCCTCCGGCCCCAGCCCAGTGCTAGTGCCCCAGGCTTTGGAGAGCCAAATCTTCATTTAACCTTCATTATTTCCAGTCTCTGAGCCTAGCTCCTCTCAGCCTCCCTCCTTCTCTCTTTCAGTGTCCTCAGTAAAGGGGTCGGGTAGTGGGGTCTTTAGGGGCCTTTCAGCCCACCTCCTTTGGTTCCTTGGATACAAGACGGTATTCGGGCCAGTGTTCATGAACAGGCTGAGGTTCCATGCCCAGGAGTTTGGAGTACACCTTATTCCTTTCTTCCCCATCTCCCCACACATCTCTGGGGTCTCTGGGCTGAGCAGGAGAGCAAGGGTAAGGCAGCCTGCCTTGTGTCCGAAAGAGTCCAAGATCCCCAAGTAAGAGCACAAAGGAACTGGGGGCAAAAGGGAGAGGAAAGCTAGGTTACTCGGGGACTAGATTTCTCATTCGGTATCCATGGCCCTGCACCAGGTCAGCAGGTCACAGGGCGAAGGCCACATGGGTCTCTGGTGACTTTCACCTTTCAGTGCCCAGATGCCCTGTGTAGGCCACCTGGCTTATCTAAGGCTTCCCACCCCACCCAGTGTGCACTTCCTGGCAAGAGTCTATACTGTGGGGGCGCCTGGGTGGCTCAGTCGTTGAGCGTCTGCCTTCGGCTCGGGTCATGATCCCAGATTCCTGGGATCGAGCACCGCATCGGGCTCCCTGCTCGGCGGGATGCCTGCTTCTCCCTCTCCCACTCCTCCTGCTTGTGTTCCCTCTCTCGCTGTCTCTGTCTGTCAAATAAATAAAATCTTAAAAAAAAAGAGTCTACACTGGGGACCTTCTTGCTTCCTTTCTCCTTTGGACAGGGTCTGGGTCTGATAAGTTAATGGCAGTTAATGGCTTTAGCTGGTGAGTGGTGGAGTCAGCACTCACTTGGTCTCAAGCCAGGAGGAGGGGGCTGAGTGTGCTGTAATCTCTACTTCCCTGGAAAAAAAGGCCTGAGAACCTGGCTGGGCCTATGCAGGGCCAGCGGGAAGGGAGGGTGTTCCAACCAGGAGACGGAGGGTCTGAGTCCATATTTGAGGGCTGAAGAAGTCACAGGATCTCCCCTCGTTGCCTGGCATCTGCCCAGGACTTGGGCAGCAGGTTCTAGAGGAGGAGAGTTGAGTGCTGTTCTAGAGCCCGTGGTGTCACTGAGGTGGAGCTGTCGACAATAACGGAGCCAGCATCCACTGAGCACTCCTGTCCCGACTCTTTACAAGGATCTTTACATCATTCACTCTTCATCCTCACAAGACCTCTATCAAGTAGGTACCATTTGTTATAATCTGGTTACACTGTTGAAGAAACAGAAGCCCAGGGGTTTGGTCACGTGCCCCAGATCACATAGTTGTAAGCGGTGGGGCCACGATTTGCCCTCAAGTCTGACTCCAGCCCATTCTCTAGGCCTCTGTGCTCCACGGCCTCCTTCACTTTGATGGACTGTGACCAAGAGCTATGTCCATAGTTGAGACCAAGCCAAGGTCACTGGGTCTAGGTCAGGGGTGTCCTGGAGCTGGCTCTTCGGTGGCTTCAGAGAGCCAGCTGGGCACATCTATCTTTCCAAATTCTCGTGTAGTGACATCAGGACGGTAGCCCGAAATGGGCCATAGTGGGAGTATTTACACTGTGGAAATTGGCAAGTGCTATCAGGGCTTGTTTTCCTCCCCGAAGACCACTGGGCTGGGTGCAGCAGCAAATGCCAGCCCCCGGATGAGCTGTGGATGCATTAAGCAGCACGTACAAAGGAACATGCTAAATCTGGACACCTCTGAGCTACGTCCAGGCCTTCTCCCAAGGGATCCAGGGTTGCCAGGTTGTTCTGGGAAGGTGCTTCTAGCCCCAGGACCAAGCTGGAGCAGCAGCAAAGCCCAACTTGGTGCCCAGGCCTGGCCCTGCTGTGGACTAATCACAGGAGTTTAGGCAAATAACGTAATCTCTCATGGGTAGAATGGAGACAAACCAGCACCGACTTCACTGTGCCTTCATGAGGATTAGGTGTTATAGAGGTGTGGGCGCTTGGTAAGCTGTGTCAGTCAAGAAGTGTTTGGTCCTTTTCTAACTTGCCTAGACACAGCATTTTCCATCCCTGCAGATCTCCATAAGCCCCTCCCCACCCCCTCCAGCCACTCTGGTCCCAAGGCGGGGTGGGGGGGGGCTGGGGGGGCAGGCCGCCCCCACTTCACAGAGCAGTGCTACTCCTCTCCTCCCCTGCTTACCGCCAACACACATCAGCTCTCACGTCCTTTGGACCCTTAACATCACTCCTGATGACGGAAGACCCCTGCCAGGATGGGGCCTCTGGTGAGCACAAGGGAAGCTGCTACAAGGCTGGGCCACACAGCTGCCTCAGCGGCGGACAACTGCTACTCCCCTCACGCTCCTTGCCCTACTGTGTGGCGGGTTACAAGAGAGAAAAGGTCCAGCTTCCTACTTATTTTGGAATAAGTTAAAATAAATTAAAAGAACAACCAACATTACTCAAGTAAGCTTGTAAGTGGGAGGCCCAAATGCCCCTTGGGGTAACGAGGCTCACCTGCCCAGCCAGGGCTTCTCCTCGAATTAGAATGGTCTCAGACACTGAGACACAGTGGAATGGTTCTTGCGCTCAAAACATCCCTGTCTTCTTTCTGGGAACCCGAGGGAAAGTCAGATTCAATTAAGGACAAGAAGAACACCATGGCATTCAAAATAAGAGCTATTTATTACAAAAGTAAATGGCCTCTGATTATCTGTGGAAACTTTTTATATATATAAAATTGTGGCCCAAAAAGCTGGCTGGAGGTTGGGCTAACAAACATCTTCTTCCTCTACCAGCAAGTTTGTGGGGCATGTCACATTTCCGCCAATTCCTGGGCACTGGAGCCCATATTCAGAGCCCCACCTTGATCGCCCCTCTCCCCAGTGTCTTCCACCGACCAAACCTGAGCACTGGAAGCTGCATCAACCCATATGGCCTTGTCCTCAGAGAAGTGTCTGCTAGTCTGGGCTAAGAGGAAGAGGAGGGAGTGAGCCAACAATTCTTCTCTCATCCTTGGAACGCAGTATTAAGAGAGGAACCCTTTGTCCCCAGTGTGGCCAAATTAGGAGGGAGCCATGGGCAGGAAGCTGGCTGGGCTTTCTCCTTCCTCACACTCACTCAGAGTGGCTGCCTCTCTGCTCCTTGGGAGTGCCTCCCTTCCAACAAGTCCCTAGTAGGAAATAAGAAGGTGCAAGGGGACATCAGTCACCTCCCAGTTGTCACGGGGTCATGGTTCTTGGCTGAGGGGCAAGCACAGACTCTTCATTCTCCCTCCAGAAAAACCCACCCAGATGGCTGCCCCCAACCAGCTTAGAAGAAACCAACTCCATCTTTGGGGAGGACAGACTGGTGCGGTAGAAGGGGTGAGCAGAAGTTCTCTATCCCTGCTCTCCTTCCCTTCCAGAAACGCAATTAAGCCCATAGCCCAGACTCAGCACACAGGCAGCACTTCCTGCCAGGGGAAGTCAAAAGGGGTTGCAGCCCTGGGAGAGGGAGGTCATCATACCCCAGATCTAATTAACAAACCTGCCTTGCTTTTGACATTGCTGCATTTCCTCTATTAACATTAATGATGGCTGGTCTGAACGGCTAAGGATGGCCAGAAGCTTCCCTCCCCACTGCCCGGTAGGTAGCACAGCCTGTCCCTGGGCCCAATTTCCAGTCTCCGTGGCAACCGCCTCTCGAAGCTGCTCTAAAGAGCTCTGACCCTGTCAGAAGTGGTGGGGGCTACAGAGGAGGGAAGATGAAGTGTGGCAGAGCCTCATCATTAAACCTGGAAGCATCACAGTCCTCTGAGACAAAATACTCTGTCATGCACCGGCAGGAGGGAGGCAGCCTGAAGAGCGGGCCCGGGGCTGGTTCGGTTCTGACCCAAGGGTTTTCTTAATCTCTTCCATTTGGGAAGGAAGTGAAAGGAACAGCTCTGAGCTTCTTGCTTGGGCTTTAAAGTGGTAGAGAGTAGAAGCTTTGCTGCATTTCTAGGTGCTCTAGGTCTTTGGGAGAAAGAGATCGGTGGAACAGTGACACAGAGAAAGGGAAATGAAATGCATCCAGGGCAGCAGGGAAGACTAGAGAAGTAAAAGTGGGAAACACCTCATGAGTGACAGGAACATCAACCCAGACAGGCTGGAGCAGCCCACTGGGACCCCAGCCCGGCACCACAGATCCCTGCCCTGCTGCCCACCAGCCTCAGCAGCTAAGGCGCCCCAAAGGGTCCCCCAACCATGGGGAGAATGCATCTGTCCCACCTCGTAGCCAGGCTGGATGCAGACGGAAAAGGACACAGCAAGGAACCACCTCTGGCACGCAGGGCCTGGGAACAGAGCAGCCAGGGATAGGACGCCATTCCTCCCACCAGTCACCATGTGGTGTTCTCAGAGAGCAAGGAACCGAGGGCTGGTGAGTGCTCGGCTGCCTCACTCCAGAGCCCCGTCCTCTGTGCACACTGCAGGGAGTGCAGCCACCTGCTGCCCCAGAGACCTCCCAGCAGCTGCCCTCCTCCCCACACCGGGAAGCAGCTGGGAGGCCCTCCAGCTCAGGGGCGCTCAGCTCTATTTGTTTGTGGGGAGAAGGCCCGCACAGCTTTGATGGCCCCATCTGCTCCGCCCTTGGTGATATCCCAAAGTGGGGCCAGTGAGCTCAGCCTTATTGGAGGTCAGAGAATTTTTGATGGCTCTTGCTTTCAAGCCAAATCCAGTGTGAAAGAAATACCAGAAAATACTACTATAGCCCTGGACTATTTCTTACAGTTTATGACACTCAGCTGTCCACAGTCACGGTCTATATTCCACAGGTGTATGGACAAACGAACCCTCCCACTCCCACACACTCACGCCCACTCTCTCACACACTCATCCTATGTTGCACACTCGGGGAAACGGGCCTGAGAGATGTCCGCTGTTGCTGAGCCATTCCCAGCGGTGGGATCTCTGCAGACAGCGCTGCGGCTCTCCCTAGTGCTGGGCTAAATTCCAGGTATGCTCCCAGAGCTTGGTCCTGGCAGGCAGCAGAATTCCTCAGGCTCCTCGGGCAGCTTTGCCCACAGCTGGGAGGGTCTGGCTGCACAGCTGGCTGTCCCCAGAAAGTTCCTGGATTCTGGCTGGAGTAGCAGTAGCCTCAGAAGTCCCATGATTCAAGCCACCTTAGTCCTGCCATGGGACTTCGGGGGTCCTGGGCTAGGGGACCGACCATCCCATAAGCCAGAGGGTGGAAGAGGTAGAAGCTGTGGGAGAAAATCCAGAGGGAGGCGGTTGGCACCCAGCACCTCAGCAGGGGCAAGGAGCCCCATGGATCTTTGAAAATTTAGTAGCCCCTACTGGAGCTTATCAGCTCTTCTCCACCTATAAGACCCACCCCTCGTCACAATGTCTGTGTTCACCATGTGGGCACACTGTAGTCGGAGAGCTTAGCAGATGCTGGCTTAATGAGAAAGAAGGAAAGGGCTCCTCCCAGGAGGCCCGGGAGAGAGACCAGTCCCGGGGTCTGGCCGTGGCTGTTTGGCTCAGAGTATTTGTTAAAATGTGCGTGTGCCCTCAGATCATAGGCCCACCATTTCCTGTTCACACTTTAATGCTGCCTCCCTGGCCCCTAAAGGCCAGTGACTCTCAACAGGGGATCTGTGAGACTGGCAAGGAGGGGGGGTTGGTGAGGCTTGCCAAACAACACCCTCCTTCCAGTTATTCTGAGCCACACCCCACACCCCTCTCCCCACCCTCTCCCTCACCCCAACCCCTCCAGGGCTTTCCAGTGGGGGGGGCCAAGGTGACTAAAGAGAGGCAGCCGGTGTGCTGGGGTGATACAAAAGCTGGGACCTACTGGCAAAAAAAAAAAAGAATGCACAGTTAGCCCCAGGTTTCTCCTATCTGGGTCCACATTGGGGTCACCTGGGGAGTCAGAAAACCGGCTCAATTGAGTGGTAGCCTCCGGGGATGGGGCCCGGGGCGTGCTTTAAAAGCACCCCAGGGGATTCTAAGATGCATCAAAGACAGAGGCAGGGAGCAGCAATAGAAGGGGTAGGGGCTACTCACCTGTAGGCAGTTCCCAGGAGCAGGCTCAGGAGTCCCACCGCATATATGCCCCTGGCCAGGGAAGAGGAGGCCAGACTCCAGGCACAGAGCTGCAGGAGAGTATCCCACAGAATCCCTAGGAGAAAGAAGAAAGACAGACCTAGTCTGTCAGAGGATGACTTCCTGGGATGCAGCAGAGAGGAGCTACCCAGGTCAGGAAGCAGCGAGACTCCCCCTCGGTGCTTATCCCTCGCCCTTCTCACCCAAGTCCAGGTAGGCGGTGCTGACCTGTCAACATGCTGGAGAAGAGCATGGCTGGGAAGTAGTGGTGGAAGTAGAGGATCCGGCCCATCAGGAAGAATGGGAAGTAATGGAGCATCCAGCCGAGCAGGAGCTGACCGCCTCCTTGCAGCAGGACCTGGGACAGCCCTGGGCCCCAAGCAGCACAGCTTGGTCAGCAGCCAGGGAGGGGGCAGAGACCCCTGGCTCTCATCCAGCTCTGCCCCTTCCTTGCTGGGTGACTAGACTAAGCCACGTGCCCTTACTGGGCCTGCCTCCCTCATCTGGAGGCCACTAAGCAAGGCGCTAAGCAAGTCTCCGGCAGCTGGACAAGATGAGCAGCTGGCCCTCGAGAGCCTTGCTCACCGCCTGCTTGCAGAGGCCTCAGCACCCACGCAGCAGGAGGCAGCCCAGCCTCTAAAGAAACCAAGATGCAGCACGGCCCCCAGACAGCTGCCCCCACCCCACGGCCATCTCCCAGATCTTTGCTGCCGCCCAGATCTTTGCAGTGGCAGACAGGGCAGAGGTGAAGTCAGAGATGAGAATGGAGGGCAGAGAGGGGGTCTAGGGCCATGGCTGTTCACAAGGGAGCTGCACAGGGCAAAAAGAGCCTGCAAGACCATCTCAGGGGCTGTGGTCCCTACCCCGCTAGAGGACAGGGCCATGGAACAGAGAGCGACAGAGGAGAAAAGGTGGGCAGTTCTATACAGAGCATAGAGGTTCAAGTGAGGGCTCTAAAGTCAGACCACTTGGGTCTGAACCTCAGCTCCACACTTACTAGTATATGTCCTGGATAAGTCTCTTCTCTTTGTGCCTTTGCTTCCTAAGCCATAAAATGGGGCTAAGAATGTTCTACTCTACAGGGCTGCTGGGAGCATGGAGTGTTTAACATAGTACTGGGCATTTGGTGACTGAGCTTTAAAAAGCAAAGGAGAAGGGAAAGAGGGGGGTGAGGGCAGAACGGTCCATCGGCAGTGCAGGCTCCGGCCAGCTGCTAGGTCAGGGGAGGGAGAGCCCAAGGGACCGACCTTCAACCTCTGCAGGCAGGCGTGCCCCTCTCTGCACAGCTACAGCCATGATGCTCCCCAAGAGGAGGTAGAGGGCAATGCTCAACAGATTCAGCCACCAAACCACCTGCACGGGAAGGAGGATGGGCGGGTGAGAGGAGAGCCACAGGCCCCCGAGGATCCAGGCTGAGGGCCCACACAGGGAATGTGCTAGGCACTCACCGGGTTGCCGAGCAGATACACGCGGAAGTCTGTGTCATTGATCCCTGAGAAGCGCAGGCCCTGCGGGGCAGAGGACACCCTGCTGATCCAGGGCCCAGTGCATCCCAGCCACACGTGCTCCGGCAGGGAGGAAGACCAGTTACCTTCCACAGACAGGGAGCCTGGGCAGGAGGCCGATTCTATGTGAGCTCGCTGGGAAGGCCGGGTCAGAATCAGGACAGAAAACAGAGCCCTGTCTCTGGCCACCTCATGCCAGGTAAGGCCTTGCCCAGTTGCCCCACCCCACCCTCACCAAGTCTCAACGGTCTCTTCTTTGGCTCCATTTCCTGGGAGCGGCTCTAGCCTTGAGCCCTACCTGATAGTTGATAGGCCAGTGCCAGGGTTTGGATGTGAACTCATTGTCCTTGGGTTTGAGGCCATTGTTCCCCTGCAGGAAAATGGCAAAAAAGAAGCTAGTCAAGGCAGAGATCTAGAGAGCTGACAGAAATGTGAGAAATGGGCATCTCTGACAGATAGCCAACTGTCAAGAGAAACCTCCCCTGTCTCCCTCCGTTGTGGGGAAGAATCTGGTGCTTGTTCTCAGTCACTGTCCACCTGCTTATGACTGCCTTACTTCTACCAACACACAAGCTTCCACTGCCACCAGGGACAGTCCATTCAGACCCACTATGCTTGAGAGAAAAAAGGACTTGTTTCCTGTGAGCACAAAACATTCATCCATCTTCCAGACCAAGTAGAAGTGTCAAGAGGGCTAGTGGGAGATACAAAATCAGGCTGGCTTACCTGTTCCCTCTGGAGGCCAATTTCAAACACAAAACCAAAACCAAACACTCTGATGGGTTCCTGAACTTGGAAAAAGTTACTTTAGTCCAGTATTTCTCAGCTTTTTTTTTTTCCATTCTTGCCCCTCCTGGGACTTTTTAGACTTTTTTTTCCTAAATGCCTCCCATCACATTTTAATACCACAGCTATACTGTAAATGTGTTTACATATTGGTTGACTACCTACATTAGAAAGTTAAGGGTTTTCTGCCCTCCAAGAATACATTTTATCCACTGGGAGTGATATTAACCCTGTTCAGAGTGCACACTTTAGCCTGAAGGACCCTGACTCAGCCCCTTTAATCCAGCAGCCAAGACTGTCCAACACCTTGTCTCTACACGCCAAAATTAGGGCTTTTCAAAAACAAAGAAAAGATCAGGACCCTGGATACTAAGCACCAGGACTGGTGTCAGCCTCATTATCAGAACAAATTGAGAAGGTACTTCCCAAGAAGAGGAGTGAGGTGTTATGAGTTAGGTCAGGATCTCTCTACTGAAGGGCCTCAGAATGAAGAATGGATCATCCTGGGCCCCAGAGGAGCTGCTAAGAGAAACTGATTTCTCCAAACCACTGCAGTTCAGTCCCAGACTCGGGGACTCCAGCCAGAGCTATAACCAACCAGGGGCATCCTATTCACTTTGTTAATCTCAGAAATACAGCTCCTTTACTAATCCAAGAAATGGAAGGAAGGAAAAGTCTGTAACCATTACAGGCCTATGCATTTATACATCGTTCTCTATGCTTAAAATCCAGAGTGGGCTCATTCCTTCTGACCTCAGCAGGCAAGGCAGCCTTCTCTGTACAGGACTCAGACCCTCCACTCAGTGGGCAGAAAAGCCCTCTCCCATGCAGTTTCTGTCGTCTGGACTATTTTGACCACTCTCCCCACCCTGACTCTATTTTGGTTGAATAAGAACGTTCCCTGATGCCCTTTTATTCTTTGGCTCTACCTCTTAGATAATGAAAGAAGAAACGAGACTATTTAGACTTAGTCTTAAAATTCTACCCAGACATAGAATGATATTTTGACTGACAGGCACGTATTCAAAAGAGCTATGTCATCAGACCACAGTGACAGCTACAAGCAGGGAGTCAGGGAAGAAGTGACCCGGAGATCACTTAATGTCAAGTCATCACCTCCCAATGTGCAGAAATGACAAAATTTGAATTTTTTGATCTAATCTGGTGAAATAAGTCAACTATATTTACTGAGTACTGCTTACATAATCACTTCCAGGAAAGTCCACTTGACAACGGCTCAGCAGGGGACAAATAACAGGCACTACACCTCTCTGCACCCCTGTGGGTGGAGTGATCATCACATACTGGCTGAAGATACAGTGATTCCTGAACACCTTTCCTGCAGGACACTGGCTTTCCATAAACCAGAGGAAAGGCGTCCCCCCTACACATCAACACTGCAGCAGGCTTTCTGTACAGCACAGGGGAGAAGTTAAGCTAGTGGGTAGAACTTTCTCAATTTAAAGATCTCCTCTGTCAATTGTTCTTACACCACTGAGGTTAGGACTGCTGTCAGATACTAATGATGGGGAATACCAACAATGAGTCTTACAAAACCTGCAAAAGACTCAACCACGCCCCTAAACAGTCCCCGTGTCTGGGAACATGCGTGGGCTCATGGTGGGAATTTTATGCTGCAGATAACAACTTTTGATCAGATCAGCTATTCATCCTAATTCATTCTAATTTCATATGCTGGAATGAACTATTACTGTCTCAAGGACTTCAACCAAGAACACTCTAGTTTTCCGGGGCTCTACTATTGGAATGGATCTGAGAATCACTTAGAAGCAGAAGAGTGTGGCGGTAGGCAGCACTGACTCTGCGAGCCTGCCAGCCCGGCTTTGAAGGCTGGAGCCACCTCTTCCATTTCGTTCTGGGACCCTGGGCAAGTTGTTTAACCTCTCTGTGCCTCGATTCCCTCATCTGTAAAGTGGGGACCATATCCCCGCAGGACTGTGATAACTACAGAATAAGTTAGTGCAGCACCGTGCATAGAGTGGCGCCGGGCACGTAAGAGCTACGTAAGTGTGCGCTGATGTCTGTTGTCCTCACCATCATCATCACCGTCATCATTCTGTGATAAGGGAAATGCCTTCGAAGACCAAGTAAACCAGAAGCGAAGACCCTTTCAAAGTCCTCCACCAGGGGACAGTGGATCTATACCATAGCTACTGATCTGTGATGCAAGTTTGTGGACGGCCAAGAGCTCACAGAGAAGCCTTCCAGTGAGAGGGGGCCACAGTACCCGGATCATCACCATGTGGGACTCCAGCAAGATCTCAGGAAAAGTGGGCTGCAGCACGTCCAGGCTGATGTTTGGCACTAGACAAAGAAAGGACAGAGAAGAAAACCTTGGTCACACGCACATTCTCACAGCCGTCCAGGGTACCAACACCGTGCCTGGAATCCGAGTGTAGCTTTCCTGACACGCTGGCTAACGAGTAAGTTAGAGTGTTGAAGAGACAGAAAGAAGCTTGGCCCAATTCTTGATCATCCCTTCAGCTTGTGCAAAGCCCTCATGAGGCATCTGGAGAAATACAAAGGCAACAGGCGACGGGGCCTGTCCCCAGCGTTGCCACTGCTCTCGGCACCATCACCCTTCGTTATGGTCCAGGCTCAAATGCTAGGCCGGTCTGTGAGGACAGGGACCAAGTCCACCTCATTCACCCCAGGGGCCCCTAGGCTTCCCACTGTACTCACTAAAGAGTTGTTTAATTAGTTAATTAATTAGCTGGGTGGCTAAATTAGGTAGTAAGAATGAAATGGAAAACACAGAGAGGGGAAATGAAGCAGAAGCTTAAAAGGGGTGGTTGAGGAGGACAAATGATGGATCCAAAGACGACTGAGTTGAAGATGATACTGATGTAGAAACATCAAATTGGAGCCTGGGAGTACAGATATGAGGGCTCAGATCCAGGGCTGTGGCCACCGCTTTCTATAAAAGTGTTGGCTGGCTGTGGGGAGGGGCGGAGCACTACACAGGGGCATAAAGGGAAAGCACCAGCCTGCTCTAAGCCTTGAGGGTGGGAGATACCCATGGTGCAGGGGACAGAAAAGCCCAGGAGAAGACCAGACAGGTGGATCCACATTGCAGGCGGCAAGGAGAAGCAAAGAAAATGGGACGAGGAAACTAGCTCTGGCCCACCGCAAGGTCACTGGTCACTTTCAGGGGAGTTTAAGGAGGATGGGAAGTTGACATGGTTGGGAAGAAAAAGGAGCGACCTGTCGAGACAACTCGTATGAAGAGACTAGGTTCAAAAAAGGCAGGAAATGACAAGGAGATACAGTGGCAGCAGAATCTATGAAGGTTGATTTTTCTAACATAAGAGTTACTTATAAATGTTTCCAGGAAGTAATCTCACTCACATTTGGGATTGATATGGTCCTCCACATTCCAGATAGAGTTGAGGGTTTCCTTTAGGTATGGGGTGCAAGTAACTTCCAACTGTTCCCAGCCCCTGCGAAAAGCAGTCACAGAGGTCTCTCAGAAGACGTGAAACTCACCAGAGAGTTGCGCTGTCGAATCTTTAAATTTATAGAACCCTGCTCTTTTCAACCCAGTGGCCACGCTTTTTGCAACCTCACTCTTTTATATCCCATGACTATCCTAGGAGGAGTCCAGCATAGAGTATTCCACTTCAGAAAGGCCCAGAGCATTTACAAGGTCCAAGACAGATGAACAATTATTCTGTTCAACTCTCAGAACACATAAAATACCAAAGGAACTCTGGAGTCCTGTGCTCTGTAACACACGTGATGCCTTTTCTCCCTCCACCTACCACTAAAATAAGAAAACATGAGGTGAACATTGACAACTGGGAAACAGGAAACTTCTGTTATACTCTTTGTAGTGTGAAAGGAGAAGCATGAGCCTCAGTTGGGACATCAAAACCCCAGAGACTCACCACTTGGGCAAGACCTTTCCTGAGGAGCCCAGGACACAACCTGTGACCAGATGGATGAGGCGAATGCGACTTCTCAGCACTTTGATCCGGTTTCCAAATTTTCTGTTTACAACCTCAATCCGCCAGAAATCATTTGAATCTCCTGTCCCATTCTGCCATGTAAATCAAGGAAAAAATACAAAGAAAGTAAGATGACTTTAGAGAAGACATGTCAGGAAAGGGAGATGGCCACCCTTCCGACGCCACCATGTTACAAAGGTCAAAGACAAACAGGCCTCAGTGGATGAGGTGGGAAGGGGAACAAGGGGGCCGGAGAAACACCCCAAGTGATGGACATTCCCCCAGCGCTCACTAACACAACTAAGAAAAAGTAGTGTTAACTCCTACAGCCTGCAGTCCAATTCTTCACTTCAAAGGACTAGAGTTTAAATTCTAAACATATGTCTTTGCTCTTAAACCAAATTCAAGACATCAACCTGAGCCAACAGAAATAGATTTGGGCCATTTGTACCCATTACTTGGCCATCTGGACACTCACTCATCTAAGCCAGAAAGATTTAGCCTGCAGATTATATTTTGGAAATTAAGACACTTGTGTCTAATTCTCCTCAGGAGATGCGCACAAGAAAAAGACAAGCAATGGCTCTGGTACTGTGGGATGAGCAAACAGAAGGAGGGTTGGGAAGTCCACCTTAAGGAACCCAGGATCTTTACTGATGCACCAAAGCCCCTGCAAGGGAACATAAGATAGTCCTAAGTCTAGCTGCCCTGTGTAGTTGTTTTGTTTCCAAATCACTCCCCAAGCCATAAGTACCCATAGAGCTGCTGCTTCTATTAACTGCATCACCCACGCTACTAAAAAATCCAAAAGCAATGTGGTTAACATCCCCCTGCAGAACAGGGAAGTAATCCTTAAAAATAAAGCCAATGAGGATTTGGGATCTGGCAAAGAATAAACATATATTCACCTAGGATCACATTGTGGGTCCATGGCTTCTATGTCCAATGTGATTTAAAAAGGGACCCAAATAGTATTCATATGTGACATTTATTAAGTGTCAGAACATAAAAATGGCATGGTTATTATGGGAGAAGAGAGATGGAGACAAATAGACTCACAGGCTGCTTTTCCCACAGCAAGCCTAGCCAAAAAGTTCCCAGTGTTAATAGAGTCCCTGTGTAGCCCGTCATCCTTAGGAACATTCCAGAATTCCAGGGAGGAGTGTTCTGTCACATGGCCCTGGACCAGGCCCCACAACTTTTTACAGCCTGCTCACACTCCAGTTGCTCACTTACTATGCCATAGCCAGTGACCTGATAGTGCTTCCTGGTCAGGGGGGCCTCATGATAGTGACTGTGCAGGTTCCGAGAAGTCCTAGAAGTTAAGCGAGAGAAACACCATTATCCTGGAGCAAAGAGACATGCAATGTCTCCTCTTTTACTAAGGATATTCAGAGTCCTCTGTTAGTGCAAAAAAAAATTAGAATCTGAACTATGAAATCCAACATATCAGGAACATCTTGCCTATTTACTCACAAGAAACATCCAGAGAGTCAGAGAATTGTCCAAACCAGCATGGACAGATGGTAGGAGTCCTGGACTCCATGCCAAGAAAGGGGTTAACTTCAGCAGTGGGGGGAATGACTTACCACATTTGGTGGCTTTGAAGCACTTAGCTTGCCTGACTCATGAGGCAGCTTTGGGGAGAAGAAATTAAAATTTGTAATCTACGCACGCCTAAGCCAGGTAAGCCTCCTCCCTCCCATTTACTCTTCCTGCCCTCATCACCAGTTTTATAATGTGGGGATCTGTGGGGGAAGAGAGGGATTAATTTGGCTTTTATTTACTTTGTGCCTTTTATAGTAATTCTTACTTTTATCCACAATAAGAAATAAGTGTTCTTTATAAAAATTCTGGAAATTTCCAAAAATAAAACTTAACAATAAATAATAAATAACTTTTGTCAATAAAACAAAATGAAATTTATTAAATAAGTAGTAAAGAATAAAAATTAAAAAGTATCCATGATTATACTAGAAAAAAAACACTGCTTATAGCTTTTCTCTATATATAATCCCTGATTTTTAAAAAATTCCACACCTGATGATTCCACTATACAAAATTTTTGCAGAGCTGCTTCTGCTATTGTTCCTGTTCACTCTTGCACATGGTGCCCTATTTCCTTGTGTGCTTAGTTATTTTTTACTATGTACTATTCACTGTCACTGAAAAACTATTTATGGGAATGGATGGCAATCTCCTTCCCAAAAAAGGATTTACATCTGCTTTTAGCCAGGCACTTAGGAAATATTACCAGTCTAGGATTATGTTCATTTAAATTCATGGCCTAAAGATTTTGAGACCATCCAGATGAAATTAATTTGGGCCACAAATCCATGTGAGGATCAACTGGTAGTTACAACTTTTCAGGAACCAGAAATAGCCCCTCCTCACCCCTACTCCCCCTTCTCAAGCCCTTTAGGGTTTCAAGTTTGGGGAAGGATCACTTAATAAATTTACCACTTTGGGTGAGCCTAGAGCTTTGAATTTACAACTCTTTCTCTCAAGGGGCAGTCAAAACCAAAGATCGAAACTCAAGATTGTGGGATCAAGGCAGAAGTGGCTGCAGCATCCCACTTATTTCTCTGGATTTCCCCTCACCCCCTCTTTTACTTAGATTTTTGGCCTGGTAACTCACTACTGCCTTGTCAGCTCTTTGATGCTTTAAGATGTTTTCATATTATTCCAGCATTTGTAGTCATTTTCAGTGAGAACACTGCTTAAATAAACCAGCTTGCCATATTCTCAGAAACACACGTCTATATCTTCCTAAAGGCAGCCACTTGAGAAGAAGCGTTGGGTAACTCAAAGATTTTTTTTCCTCTGGAAAAAGGGAAATTGAACAGTACCTTCAAAGTTCAAAGCTCCCCAAAGCCAAAACAGGCAAACAAAAGTGGCTTGCTTATTTCACAAGACTTCATAAAACGGCCTTCCCATTCTAGCACAGCAGTCTTGCTCCATTTACTAGAGCCGCATCCAAATCTGAGCTCTGTTTATTTCCAGTTTAGAAGAACTCCTTACCTTTGGTGCCCATACCACTCACTTATCCCAGACAGCAAATTTACTTACTCTTTGTGTTCTAGCCGAATGATGTCTCCATGTCTTACAAACTCTACTGGGAATGAAGGGTCCAGGGGATCTGCCAAGAAGAAACAAGCATTGATATCTGAACTCATTCACTCATTAGGCTAGTATGAATCGAGGGTCTACAGGTAAAGAGTTACAGTATAATACAGTAGGTGCTAGAGGTACGGACAGAGTGCTGGGAGGACAAAGAGAAAGGGCCCCTCACTGTCTCAAGGAAGGGTGTCTCAGAGATATGCTTGAAAAGACCCTACAAAGAGGGGAGAATTTTGTCAGGTCAACAAGTGGGGCCAGATGTATGAAAGAACAAAACGCATTTGACCGATAGCAAATGGTTTCATATGAGAGGGTAGGGTGTGGTGGGGAGGGGAACGGGAAAGACTGTGGGAATAGATGAGTGTGTGAACAAGTAGGGCCAGACGGTGCATGCCAGGATAGGAAAGGTGGTCTTTATCTGACAGGCCCCGAAGCCTCCACAGAAGGGTTTTTAAGCTGGGAAGTCAAATAATAAGATTTTCCTTTCTAGTAAAAACATAGTCTTCCAAAAACTAATGCCATGTAAATGACCATATGCGCTCTCCTCAGAGTCCAGTGTTAAACCCTGCAAGTTTTGTCAGTCATTATCTTGTCTCTGGCAACACACTTGCTGAGTGTGAGGCGAAGAAATGATGAAGTGACAAAAGAAAGGGACCACATCATCTAGAAACCAAGTCAGATCAGGTCTAGCAAGGCAATGACAATGGAAAAGGAGCTGGCAGTAATCAGCAACACAAAAAGATCCTAGCGGGGCGCCTGGGTGGCTCAGTCGGTTGGGCGACTGCCTTTGGCTTGGGTCATGGTCCCGGGGTCCTGGGATCAGGCCCCGCATCAGGCTCCCTGCTCGGCAGGAGGCCTGCTTCTCCCTCTGCCCCTCACCCTGCTTGTGTTCCCTCTCTTGCTGTGTCTGTCAAATGAATAAATAAAATCTTAAAAAAAAAAAAAAAAAAGATCCTAGCAAACTTCTTCCATTGAGACATTAACACTCAAGGTCAGGAAAGAGAAATGTGCCAGAACAAATCACTAGTTTTTAAGAGAATTAGAGAACTCAAGTGTAGACATGCCCATTCCTATGTGGACCTTAAGGTCTCTGAAAAAGATTAATCAGTGAAGGTGACAAATCAAGTAAGTCGATGGGAGGGAAGTTTCATTTTACATGGATGTGACGGGGAGGGGCGTTTTTAGCCATCAAGAACACAAAGACCTAAACAAATAAAATCACAAATGAGAGAGGAGAAGTAACAACCAACACCACAGAAACACAATCAATCATAAGAGAATATTATGAAGAACTATATGCCAACAAATTGGACAACCTAGAAGAAATGGATAAATTCCTAGAAACATACAAACAAAGACCTTAGTCTGTATGTCTCCCACTTCCCAAAGTGTTTATAGCTCTCCGTCTTCACACAGAGCCTTAGTTCCTTGGGTGAAATGCAACCACCTTAACCTAGAAGCCACATCGAATAACAGATCAGAGATGTTCAAAGATTTGGTCCATGCCCACATAACCTTAGAAGTAAAGCAGTGTTAGGACGCCTAGGTGGCTCAGTCAGTTAAGCATCTGCCTTCGGCTCAGGTCATGATCCCAGGGTCCTGGGATCGAGTCCTGCATCGGGCTCCCTGCTCAGCAGGGAGACTGCTTCTCCCTCTGCCTGCTCTGCCTGCCGCTCTCCCTGCTTGTGCTCTCTCTCTCTGACAAATGAATAAAATCTTTAAAAAAAAATGTTTTTTAATTAAAAAAAAAAGAAGTAAAGCAGTCTTGCCTCATAACCCCTCATTGTGATAGGCCACTTATGTTTGTCCTATTGGATGTAAACAATCAATACCGGTATTATAAAGGTACTGAAACAGACTCTGACAAATGGTGTCCTAACGTGTATTATTACTGAGGCAAAGACAGTGGTTGTGTACACCACATTTCTAGTCTCAAGACCGCAGCAAGAAGAGGTGGGGAAAGGAACAAAGAAGGTGAATTTAGGTGAACAGCCACCCACTGCCACACAAAAGCTCAGGAGCAGCTGACTCAAGAAAGGCGGAGAGCCAGGTGGGGTTTACTGAGGAGTCCTAGAGAATGCCTGTGACATAGGACAATCAGCAGGGGCTCAGAGGTGAGCAGAAGATGCCCTCTGTTCTCTTCTCAGCTAGAGCAGAAGGCACAGCCTGCAGGTGGCCAGCTCCCTGACCAAAGAAAGATCTGGATAGAACCCATGTCATAAAGCCCCGAGAGCCCATCAAGTGTGCTTCAGAGCAGCTTTGCCCAGGCCAATCAGGGGGCTGGCCAGCAGCTATTGAGTGAGGGCCCAAGCACCAGGCTAGAAAAGCCCAGCTACAAGCTCTGAGATCTACAACTGACTGGTGCAGTCCAGGGATGACCAGTGGGCAGCAATACTCTATCATAGCAAGACAACTTGAGCTTCACCATATGCTGGGGTCTAAAAGGCTTAGTGTGCTCTCATTAGAAATGAGAGTAGTCACCGTTTGCCCTCAGTTGGGGCTACTCAACCAGCCTCTGGCAGCATGTCCAGGTAACCAGTCTGAATTAAGTCTGAGCCCTGGCCAGGCCCTCTGGCTTCAACATGACAGCTATTAAGAGTGAGATCTTATCTGTCTTGCTCACTGCTTACCTCCTGTGTTGACAACAGTGCTTGGAACATAGTAGGTGCTCAATAAATAGCTGTTGAAAGAATAACTGAGACCAGTAAAGGTATTGCCAAACCATGCTCAGGAATGCCCATCTCTGTACCATTTGAAGGCATGAGAAATGTTAAAAATGGCTCAGAGTAAGCCATAATGCAAGAAACATCAGTTCCCTACCACATTACCTGCGTTTGTGTTATGTTTCTTGATAATCCACAGGTTGTTGTAGTCCTTGTGCAGATAGGTGGTGACCTGGGTGGGGGAGGAGTTGGGAGGGAGAATACCATCAATGTCAGCATAGCCACAGGACAATCAACAGCAAACCAACATTGCTTAAGCCTCTTTCAGAATCCTCAGCCACCAACCCAAGGGGCCATGCTGCCCAGGGGGGTTCAGAAGTAGCACTGGTGAGATTCTCTCCTTCCATCTGCATTTAGAGGTTTCTCCCACAAGAGCCGTTTTGATTGGTCTCGTTAATATCTTTCTGCATCTTTTTTTTTTTAAGATTTTATTTATTTATTTGACAGAGAGAGACACAGCAATAGAGGGAACACAAGCAGGGGGAATGGGAGAGGGAGAAGCAAGCTTCCCGCCCAGCACAAAGCCCGATGCGGGGCTCGATGCGGGGCTCGATCCCAGGACCCTGGGATCATGACCCAAGCCTAAGGCAGACGCTTAACGACTGAGCCACCCAGGTGCCCCTCTTTCTGCATCTTCTCTTTAAAGTTTCAGCCTCCTAGAGGAGGAACCATGATACCTTGCGCAACATAGTCTCCAGCACACAAAGAGGATTTAGTGCATTTTTAAAAATTTTTATATATTGGGGCGCCTGGGTGACTTAGTCGGTTAAGTGGCTGCCTTCGGCTCAGGTCATGATCCCAGGGTCCTGGGATCGAGCCCTGCATTGGGCTCCCTGCTCAGCAGGAAGCCTGCTTCTCCCTCTCTCACTCCCCCTACTTGTGTTCCCTCTCTCACTCTCTCTCTGTCAAATGAATAAATAAAATCTTTAAAAAAATTTTTATTTATTTATTTATTTAAGAGAGAGACAGAGAGCGCGAGCTGGGGGAGGGGCACAGGGAGAAGGAGAGAGAGGATGAATCCCAAGTAGGCTTTACGCCCAGTTGTGGAGCCTGATGTGGGGCTCGATCTCAGGAACCTGAGATCATGACCTGAGCCGAAACCAAGAATCAGACTCTTAACCAACTGAGCCACCAGGCACCCCGATTTAGTGCATTTTATGAAGTAATTAAGACCATGCCTCAAATTTTCTAAATGAAAAATTCATGCCTTATTCTCTAGAATGTGGCCAAATGAAATTAAATAGCTCCATAAATATCTCGTCCTAGAAACTTGAGGTTTTAGCCCATAGCCATTTCATAGACACTGATTTTTAAAAAATTAAATGTGTGTGTGTGTATGCATGTGAACATGCATGTCATGCTGTGATGAATCTAATAGCAAAAATTTAGAAACAGAATAAACGTCCAATAATAAAGGAACAGCTCACATGATGATATGTCCACAGGACAGAATATTACACAGCCACAGAAAATGTTTCTGAGCATTTTTTACCAGCACAGGAAAAGGCTTATAAAATGCTGATGCTGAAAATGGCTGCCATTTATCACCAGGTACTGTTCTAAGCACTAGGGAAGACTTCTCTCTCTGCTGTAGGTACTATGGTTGTCCCCACCTTACTTACAAGGAAACTAAGGTTGAGTAATTTGCTCAAAGTCACCACAGCCTATCAGTGGAGAGACAGGATTCAAACCAAGGCAGCTAACTCCAATGCTCCCAGGATAGAGACTATACACATACAATTATGCCAATTATATAAACAAGAACACAAATACCCAGAAACAATAAAAATACATACAAAGTGAGTTTTTATGACTCCAATTGGACAAAACATGACTGATTTACTTGCAAAGAGATTTGGAATCAACATTTAGGGGAAAAATTATGTATGTATTATGGCTCCTTTGTTTCAGTGGCTTTTACTTTCTCAGAAAAAAATCAGGAATGATGGTATTAAGAATATACAAGAAACTGGGACAGCTGGGTGGCTCAGTTGGTTAAGTGTCAAACTCTTGATCTCTGCTCAGGTCTCAATCTCAGGGTCATGAGTTCAAGCCCCACACTGGAGCCCAGCTCCAAGCCCAGCTTTTTTGCCAAGTAAAAATACTGGTCATTTTGCCAGAAGAGAAACATCACTCCAAGCCTCTCAGCACAATAGCCTGCCCTGCAGCCTGCACGCCTCCCCTCTCCTCTCCTCCCTGTCACAGAAGCTGAGACCTGGGGCCTCACCACTCCTCAGAAGCAATCCCTTTTAGCGACGAGGCCCCCTTTACTGTCGTTTAAAGGCCTCTTTCTTAAAGGCCCCCACCTTTTCTGAGGCTTTTGCAGCACCTGAACTGCTGAGCACCATCCTTCTGGGGATGCTGTCTGCCCTGTGCTCTCCTCCCACCTCCCTGTTCATGCCCTCCTTCTCAGCCTCTTCTACCGGCGCCCCTGGGAGCATCTTCACCACTGCCTAAGTGTTGCTGCCCCCCAGGGCTCCTTCACTGGCTCTCCTCCCTCTGCACACCCTTCCTGGGCAATGCCACCCATCCCACTGTGTCATTGACACCCATATGCTACACACTCAGATCTCCTTCCTGATACAAGCCCCAAATCTACAATACACAAAGGAAACTCTCTCATCTCCAGAGCTACTCTTCCTCCTCCATTTCTGACTATGGTGGAATAGCATTATCACACATACACCTTGATCTCCAACCTACAGACCTAGATATAGCTAGGCCCTGACAGCCACCAGTGATGGGGCCCTGACACTGACCTGTGAAGTGTTTCCTGAATCAATTCCCACCTCTATTCATGGTCTTTGCCTCTATTCACCATCCTCTGTCATGATTATTGCCTCCCAACTCATTTCTTGACTCCAATCTGCCCCTCCTTTCAATCTATCACTATTTCTTTCTAACCTAAAAATCTAATCACATCTTATCATGCCTTCATAAATCTCAACGCCTCACCAATGCCCATAGAACAAAGTCAAATCTACTGTAACATGGAAGGCCTCTGCACAGCCTGGCCTCCCCAACCTCTCCAACATCCTGCTTCTCCCTCTCAGGCACTGTCCGCCACAGCCACACCCGACACTCGTGGACACGGACACAGACACAGTGTCGCTCACTCATTCAGGGAATACTCATGGCTAATCCCCCAGAGCACACGTCACATGTATCGCTTCATACTTTTAAATTTTTTTTTTTTTTAAGATTTTATTTATTTATTTGAGAGAGAGAATGAGACAGAGAGAGAGCACATGAGAGGGGGGAGGGTCAGAGGGAGAAGCAGACTCCCCGCCGAGCAGGGAGCCCGATGTGGGACTCGATCCCGGGACTCCAGGATCATGACCTGAGCCGAAGGCAGTCGCTTAACCAACTGAGCCACCCAGGCCCCCGACGCTTCATACTTTTAATCCGCAACTACCCTATGGTGGAGAAGGGCACTATTTATTTTCCCTAATTTAAAGATGAAGATACTGAAGCAGAGGAAGGTCAAGTAACTTGTTCAAAGTCATACTCTGGTGGAACCAGGATTCAGACCCAGATAACACAGTCTGGTTTCCAGGTCTGTGTTTACAGCCACAACACTTGACCATCATCCATGTCAAGCCAAGCACTGTGCCAGGCACTTGAGCCTTCCAAGAGCTAGCAATCAAGTAGCAAAGAGACAGGAGGAAGGAAGCACTCACAATTCAATGTGAAAAGGGTAACTGCAGAGGCTTACAAATCGTGCCAGGCAAGCCCCTCACGAGAGAGGCACATACCCGGTATTGAGTAGAGGTGGGTCACGGTAATCAGAGGGAACACTTGCACTGAAGCCTAAAGAAGCTGGAGTCACCCAGAGGAAAGAGAAGCAGGGTGCAGGAGTAGGACCGTTTCAAGTACGGAGGACAGCGCAGGTAAAGGGCGGGAGCAAGAAAGAGAAGCGCGGGTTCCGGCCTGGCCGACAGCTTGGTGTTGCGCAGTACAGAAAGTACAAGAAGCTCGCTGACCTGCTGCTGGCGGGCACCGACGCCCTCGGGGTAGAGGTGCCTGTGGGAGTGGAGATAGCCGATGGCCATCCGCAGGTTCTTCACGGTGATCACGGAGCCATAGGCCAGATCTGGGAGGAAGGAACGGTGGAGGGTGTGAGTTGGCCCGTGACTAGGAGGGGCCTCTGAAGCCACAGGACTCACTAAGCCTCTAACAGATGGCACTGGGCCCAGCACCACCTAAAGCGAGACGCACAGGTACCTTCTCACTCCCACGGCGTCAGCTCAAGTGGGAGTTCACTACAGGGTCTCACTGGTGCCCTCACCTCCCTTCCCTCCTCAGGACTTCAGAAGAAGCACTGGTATTAACAGTGGCATTATCAAAGCACTATTTGTAATAGTAAAAGATTAGAAACTGCCCATCCTTCAAAGTCTATACATACATTAAACACAATAAAGAAAGAAAGAAGCATTTCATGTCTTACCTAGAATATTCTTTTTTTTTTTTGCATATAAAGTGCTTTAATTGTAACAGAACACTGCATCTTTGCAACAAATTTGTAAGGCAGAAACCAGATTACAGGTGAGGATACTGAGGCCCAGAGGTCCCTTAGAGTCTTGTCAGTGATGGCCGCTACTAAGTGGCAGTTGATCTCAGCTCCAGAGACCAACCTGCTAAGCCCTGGCTTCTGTGGGCTGTCATCGGCTTCTGGGCCAGCCTCTGCTTCTGCAAGTCAGAGCTTTCTTCACCTTAGAATATTCTTCAAGATAGATATAATGTTATGATAGACTGTTAAGATAATTTACATTTTTGTGAAATCCTTTTGAGCCTTTTGAATCTAATACTATATAAAGTAGTTGTTCAGTGGTGGTTGGGTTTGTTTAATTCTGAATTTAAAAAAAAAAGAGTAAACCGTTTACCCAAGAACATCCCCTCTGCCTGCAGGCCCTGGGTAACTAAGAAGCCTCTTTCTTCCTTACTGTCCCTCTTCTCAGTCCCCTGTAATCTGGCTGCCCTGCCATTCTCGAGTCCACTGAAACCTGTCTCGCTCCATCATGGATAGGCTACTCTGGTCTTCCTTTGTTTGTTCATTTGGTCAACAGATCATACCAATTACACAGTGGATCCAAAGCTGGAGAGGGCCTGGCTGTGGCCCTGGGAGAGCCCAGTCTTAGGGAAGATGGCTGCACACACCGATGAGCACAGGACAGTGGGCAAATGCGCCAGCAAAGGTGTGACAATGTGTGACATGGTGGGAGCCCAGTGCAGAGTAGGATGAATTCTCATGCAAAGAGTAAGAAGAGGCTGGCTTGACGGAAGAGATCACAGTGAGCTGGGCCTTTTAAATAACAAGTAGGCATTTGCAAAACCCCACAGCTCCTCTTCTACGTTCTCATGCAGGCCAACATATGCAGCCCCTCACACTGCTGACCACCTTTGCTTCTGGAAATGCTTTGTTCCCCCTTCTCAACCCACACTCCCTCATGGACTGTCCTCTGCAGCCTCCTTCCCTAACCCCCTCCCTCATGCACTCCCAAGTGACCTGACTTCAGCCAACCCAGTTCTCATTCTCTCTCTCCAGGTTCCTTACAGGTCACAGCCACCGCCACGGTACCGCTTCCCCCTTTAGCTGGCTGACTGATTCGTCCTCTGAAAACATCAGCTGCCCCGTTGCATGGATTTCCCCAAGCATCTCAAAGTCAACCTCTCTACAGTGGAACCAGTATCTATCTGCCTTTCTAAACCAACTTTTTAACCTGCTTTCCTATTTCTCATTCTATGCACAGTCTTGGTGGGCCCCCTGTGTCCTACACACTGTGCAAGGCACTGGAGAGACTAGAAGGCATCACTGTGCCTCCCAGAAACAATTACCTGGGCTCAAGTCCTCAGTGACATCTTTCCTCTTCTCTTTCCATGTCTAATCTCGCTTGTCCCTGCCCATCTGCACCACCCCTGTGGCTGCTACCATGATGCCCAGCTCAAGTACCCGGAAGAGCTTTCCAGAGGGGACCTGCCTCCAGTCCCACCCCCTCCCTAGCCGTCCTGCGCTTTGCCATCAGTGTCGCCTCCCTACGGCCCCAGCCTTCCTGTCCTCCTTCCTGCTCAGAGGCCTCCACTGGGTCTCCACTGCCTGTTTAATGAAGTCAAACACCTCACCCAAACATTTCAAACCCTCATAATCCGGGCCCAACCTATCCTTTCAGCCTTATCTTCTAGTACTTTTCTGGGGAT
Organism: Neomonachus schauinslandi; assembly: GCF_002201575.2. Taxonomy (NCBI): domain Eukaryota; kingdom Metazoa; phylum Chordata; class Mammalia; order Carnivora; family Phocidae; genus Neomonachus; species Neomonachus schauinslandi. Next base: position 24,446,004 of record NC_058411.1, on the reverse strand, counting down.
AATCTGTACCTTACGTTGTGCCCTGTTCTTGGCCTTGATCTTGCTGTCCCCTCTGCCCTATACGCCCTCTCCTCCCTCTCCATCTGTTCGAATCTACCCATTCTTCCAGGGCTGGACTCCATGGCATCTCACTCTGTGTACCTCTGATGCCCTCCAACTCCCTAGCAGAAGTGATCTCCTGCACCCTTTGATCCCAGAGCTCTGTGTTTCCTCTTTATACACTTAACACACACGGTCACCAGATCCTCTACTCTGGAAGGGATCCACTTACAGTCTTCAATATGGCTCACATGCGCTCCATTATGATCTGTGAGTAAGGACGGGATGAGTCACAGAATACGATGGTGGAAACTGACCATTAGCACCAGAGGGCCTTGTCCTTTCACCAGATTTCCTCTGGTTGCCTTCCCATGGAGCTGACTTAGATGCTTCCGCAGCACAAGGGAGAAGTTATTCTTTACAGTCAAAGAGCCTGCTGCTCAGGGCTGCACGTCCTGTGTCCCAAGTCACTCTTTTGAGGGCTCATACCAGGTCTAACTGGATGTTTCTTCCAGTTTGCCATCTACAGGCTATCATACTTGTCTTTTCCAATTCACCCACCCAGAAAGGCTTCTGCCCTTCTACCTTCATAAAGGCCAAGAGATACTCACGTTCGGGGATGGAAGCATTGTGAAGGTTGTTGCCTGAAAGCCGGGCCTGGAAGGCAGAACTGAAGAAGCCATCGCCAGGACCACTGTGGGGAAAGAAGCAGAAGACAGACAAGGTACTGGAGAGAAATTCTAATTTCCTGGGAACCCTAGGAAGAGCCTTGTGCAACTAGTTTAAAAGAAGACAACCAGAGGGGCAGTGTGGTATCATGGGACAGACACAGGTGACGGAGTTGGAGAAACAGGGGTCCAAATCTCAACTCGGCCACTTACTAGCTAGGTGGTGACCTTCAGAAGTACCTAACTTTGCTTAGCCTCAGTTCTCATTTATAAATTGGGGATTTAAAAAAAATCAAAAGAACTCAAAAACAATCATGATGAAAGTGAGATAATATGTACAAAATGCTGACACTTGGTCGCTACTCGTTAAATGTGAGCCTCGGCTAGTGTTGCTGCGATTGTCACCCTCCTCCAACTGCACACCTTATTCTGCCCATCCCTGTGAAGCACAGGGACTCTGCTTAGGGATAAGGCGCAGTTTGGCTATTAGGAAGTTCTCCTCTTCCTTCAGGCCAGGGTGCTGGCTTTTCTGAGCCCTTTGGATATCCAAAAGACAGAACACAGGAGGAAACGAACAGATAAAACCCACCAGGTCCCTCGAACATCCCAACCACAGACCCAGGAAATCACACACCCCACCTACAGGCTGAGAGGCAAGAGGAAGACGGGAAGCAAGAGGCTGGAAAGGCTCTGCTGTACCTTTTGTTCAGCACCATGAAGTGAACAGCATAAGTGGCCGTGTAGAGAGTCAGCGGCAACACTATGAGGCACAGGATGCGAGCAGTCAGGTGTTTCCCCACAGTCACCTGCAAACAGAGCCAGTTTGGGGTGCTGGGCATATGGGGCTTTATTCTACCTTATACCTTCTATGCGCGTTACATGTAACTTTTATGCGTAAGTCAAAATCACAAAAAATTGAAAAACTAAGAGCCAACAAGAAAAAATACATGGAAACCCTAGCCTTTCCATGACACCCCACCACCCCAGTGCTGCAGGGTGGTGAACATGGGCCAGCCCTCTGCTGCCTGTGCAGGCCCTCACCCAGGACCCCAGACCATCCCTGCATCTTCAGCCTCGTCACTCATCAGTCCCTTCTATATTCCAGTCACACTGAGCTCCGCGCATGGTCCCCACGCTTCCTGTACTGTGCCAGCCCCATCCGTCACACGCATAAGTGTTTCTGATCTGCATCTCAGGCCTCGGCTCCGCCCCCCCCCCCCCCGAAACCTTCCTGGACCACTTGACCTGGGCTCATGCTCTCCACTGTGCCCTCACAGCACTTTTTGGCTGGACTGTAATCACCTGTTTACTTATTTCTCTCTCTCCATTGTCTCTGGAGGGTAGGAATCCTTGTTTTTTTCATCTGCATATTCCGTGTTTCAGACTGAAAGGGTAGTCTGTCTATATTTTCTGAGCGAATAAATGAACTTATCGAGACTTTGGTTCAGAGGTGATGGTGAAGCCTTGTGGCAAAGTAGTTCAGGTCTGGAGTCAGCCTCCTCTAAGTCTGAATCCTACATCTACCTTTTACTTGTATGGTGTGGGACACATTATTACCTCTCTGGGTCTGGACTTCCTCATTTGTAAAGAGAAGGTAATTAACTACCTACCGCACAGGACTGTTAGGAGAGGTAAATGAGCCAGTGAAGGTGAAGCACTTTGCACAGTGCCTAGCACAGAATCAGCTCTTAGTAAATAACACTTTAATAAACTCTAAAGGCCTTTCCTGGCCTCCAAATCTGGAGACCCTGGGTCAGAGAAAGAAAATGGTGAGTTCAGAAAGTCACCCTACCCATTTTACTGAAGATCCCATGCAGCTAGTGTCGGCCATATATTTGGCATTGAGCCCAGCTGGACAGACTACGTGACTGGGTAGTTTGTAGAGCATTTAAAAAACATTGCAGAAACAAATGCCAAAAGAAAATGCCAAGGATGTTAGTTCATACTCTCCCTTTAAACCTCTCTAGCCTCCAAGCACGGCCTCCTTCCTGTTGTCATGCTGCCTACAGACAAGGGCCGGAGCCAGCCCACCTCAGGCCAGAATACAGCCACGCCACCACCTGCAGCAGAGGCGGAGAAAGGCCACTGGCTCTGCTGAGCAATACCAAGGAGCAAAGACATTTCTACAAGCACTTGGGTTCTCACCACTGAAAGACTGAGGTCTCCAAACAGGTGCCAAAGGTCTGAAATGGTGTTCCACCCCACTTGCAGGATGATAAAGAGGCCAACAAACTTGACCCCTAAAGCACCAGCCAGATTAATGCCAGTCAGGCTGAGCCAGAACCACCAGGGGGCAGAGAAGGGCCTGAAAACCAACAAGACACAGAGTTCAGTTTGGCAGCTGGAACCAAACTCAAAAACGAGAGCAGCAGTGGGGAAGGGCAGAGGTTCTGTGACCCTGAGAGGCCATGCCTGCCCTCTTTCTTGAGGGCTCCTAACCTCAGGAGACCATGGCGTGGCTCCAAGGAGCATGTGGTTATGGAACTCCCAAAACCGCAGGAAGCAGTGTGAGAGTGAGTAGGATATTTTTCTGGGAGAGGGGCCATAGCTTTCCTGGCTAAGTACAGGGCTCAAATTAAGCAAGAGGCTTACTGTTCAGGTGGAAGGAAAAGGCAAATCCAGAGCAGCCTACCGGATTAAGTCAGCCCTCTCTCTCTTGGGGGTCGCCTGTGGCCCTTGGGAAGCCGGCAATTATTGAGTGCTTACTATGTGTCAGGCGCTGTTCCGAGCACTTGATTTGTATAAACGCTTTAACCTTCACTACAACTCCACGGAGGTAGGTCCTATTATTATCCCCTTCTCCCACAGGAGGAAATCGAGGTACAGAGAGGGCAAGCAGTATAGCTAGCATGCGGGAGAGCACAGTCCTAACCCTGGCAGTCGGTTCCGAGGTTTGCTCCCCTTACAGCACCCAGTGCTCAGTGCTGCAATTTCCCCATTAGCTGGCTGCCTCTTCTGGCAGAGTGAAGGCCCCTGAACTGCGAGACTTACGTACCTCCATGCCTCCGGCTCCTAGCACAGGACCTGGCACATAGTATGTATTCAAGAAATGGCAGGTGGAGGTGGGCGTGGTAGGGGGAGATGACCACCCAAAGCCAGGGAGAGATGGTAGTCACTGGATCCGGCTTTATTGGCATAATGTAATTTAATGAGCCTGGCCATGGTGAAACCAAGCTGACTCCTAGAAAAGCCTAGGCAGAGCCAGCTCTTTTGGTTTGAATAGAATGAATGACCTACTCTACTCTCTCAGAGGCAAAAGGAGCATCTGCAAAAGACCATTCTGGAAGAAGACCAGGCCCTCCAGAACAGCTTTAGAACTGACCCGGGCCTGCAGAGATCCTCTTGACTGGCATGGACTGCTTAAGCCAACCTTTTATATAAATTATTCCCGTCAATAGGTCAGGAGTGGATGCAACCACTGAGGGCAGGGAGACAAATAGCTCCCAGGCAGTTTCTGCCCTGGTTCCCTCCCCTCTAGGACAGAGAATGTGAAGGATAAAGTTATCCTGGGATCCCTAACCAGCGCTGGTGCCAAGGGGTAGCTTAGAAGATGGTGGGCTGGGAAGGCATTAGGACTCTTCCATAATATCCACAAACCCCTACCCAAATCCACCCATTAGAATATTCTTAAAAAAGATCATTGATATTTTTTTAGTCTTACGCAAAACAAAAAAAAGTATGTCTAGAAAACATATTAAAATCTATTTTTATGATCTAAAATGGACAATCTAAGTTTAAAAAAAAAGTATGCTTGCCTTAAGTGCAGCTTCAAGACAAGTCCTATAGGCACCCACCCTGTCCCTGGCTACAGAAATTCCAGAGTTGCCATAGCTTCTGACCCCCAACGCCCAGCCCGCAGAGATGGTGTTTCTGACCTGTCGGCACAGGAGTTGTACTTGACCATGCTCAGCATGGCAGCCATGATGAAGAACATCAAGATTGGATCAAGGAGGATATACTGGGACAGAGTAAGGCATCCTGTATCTGAAAAACATGAGCTCAGCAGTCAAAAAGGGAATCAGAGATGGGCCCCCTGAGAACCAAACACCCCAACAATAAGAAATAGTGCCCCTTATACTTAATTGCATGTAAGCATTTATACAGTCAAGACCAGATGAGCCACTGAGTCATCAGGGAGGTGGAAGGCCATAGCTTTGGGGTACATCAAAGCCCAGGGATAGGAAACTATATCTCACACTCCTTTCAGGCCAGTGACCCAAGGAACGACCATATCATTCAATCAGATAGAGCAGCCCTGAGACGAGGGCTCTTCCTCATTTCCACCACCAAAATGGGAGTTCTGCCACCTGCTTATATAGCCACAGACTACCCATACCTAGGATAGAGTCTTAGCATTTTACGTGAAGTCTCTGTTGGAAGCGGATTCTCTGCAAAGGCACCCAAGTGATTGTTCTTCAAACAAAATTTCATTACATCAAGCCACTGCTTAAAGCTTCCAATGTCTTGCCATCTCACTCAGACTAACCAAGTCCTCATGACGACTGCCAAAGCCGGCATGGTCTCCCTCCCCAAGCAACCTCCTCCACCAACACCCTCTGCCTCACTCACTCCACTCTGGCGACACTTGGCCTCCTTGCTCTTCCCTGAATCCACCAAATGCTGCCTTGCACCAGGACCACTGCACATGCTGTTCCCTCTGCCTGAACACGCTTCACTCAGATCTCTGCATGGCTTAATCTTCTGCTTCACTCAGGCCACCCTACCCACAAGAGAATCCCTCCCCGTTACTCTCTCCCTTACCCTACTCTATTTTCTACATTGCACTATGGCTTATGTTGTTACATTTCAGACTTACAATCTACTTGCTTATTTATCATCCGCCGTACTAGCAGATAAGCTCCATGACAGCACAGTGTCTCATCAGCATATCCTCTGAGGCCCAGAAAAGTGGCCTGGCACAGAGGAGATGCTTGAAAAACAGTTGTGGAATAAAAAAAAGAATAAATGAAGAGGATTAATAACTGAAAAGGGAAATTAAAGACACAAGGAAAAAGCCACCAATCGTCTACAGAGAGGCCCTATAATCTTGCAACATATTTGTCAAAACAAAGCCAGAATTACACCTGAAATACCCACCTAACTTGGCCTGGACTTCTTTAAATGTTAAGTTCTATGAGGTCATGAATTCACTTTAATAAAAATCAGAATAGCACAGAATCAAATTCTACAGATCAACTCTCATTTATCCAGCGGGGAATTACCCACAGAAAATAAAGTTCCCATTTTGCTATTTCCTGCCACCCAGCTACTTCTGAGACATCTGCCCTTCCATTCAGCTGAAATCAGTTTAAGGAGTGCAAACTTATAGTAACCTGAGAGACCTTGATAGTAGCCTGAGAGAAGCAGAATTAGAATCATAAGCCTCTTTCAAATATACACATGCACACACACAAATTTATCTTCTTATCCACACCAAACTCAAATGTGGATAACCTGGAGATAATCTATTCTTTGGGATTATATACGTGAGCATTACCCTCTAATAATATAAAGGTTTGCTACACACAACTATTTTTATGTGTAATATCACTGGTGAAGAAAATAAGATTTGTAATACATTTACCCAATCCTAAAGTTACTTAACCACTGGGTCCATGGATAGGATCCTTAAATGTATTGATTTCCAACTATACTCATAATGTGGCAATTTCCTAAGAAACATGGGTATAAGACAACTTACCAAAAGTGAGGAGGGCAGCGGTGAGCAGTGCTGCGGGGAGGGACTTGGACAGCTCCAATACAGTGAGGTAGGCAAAGGGAACCAGCAAGGAACCGAGGAAAGCACAGAACTATGGAAGGAAAAGAGAAGCAGTCAAACAGCCAGCTAAGCTAAGCATTAGAGACCTACTTGACTTGGCACAAACTAATGTTTAAAATGGAGGCCCCTCGGTGCAGGCATGACTTGGTGACCTGAAATCACCTAGAATATCTATAAACAAGAAAGGGATGGTGTGACAGTGAATCATCAAATCAAGCAACATATATGTGCCCATTGAGCATCACCTCGAACACTGACACGAAATCAGCAAAATTCAGTCAAGGAGGTATGTGCAGGATGACAGATGGTTTCAAGTAAGGGACTCTGAGGTTGGACTGCCCCATCAACTGCTAGCTGTGACTAAAACAGTACATCTCTGAATCTCAGCCTCCCCATCTGTGTCATAGGAAAAATTAGAGTTCCTGCCTCAGAGAGTTTTCTCTGGAGATTAAATGGGCTAGTTTTATTAGCACACACAAAGTACTCAATAAACATTAGCTTCTACTACAAAACTGTGGGTACAAGTAGAGAAAGACCTCTCTATGGTGTTTTAATATTCTAGAGAATTCTATTATTATTTCTGTTATTTCTCCCTTGGCTCTTTCCTTCAATCACAACAGAAATCACTCTTTAATCTACAGGTTGCATTTTAATTCTGGAAAAAAAAAATTATCTGACACTTCAGTATCTGGAGAGTTGTTTTTTGTTTTGTTTTGTTTGGAACCACCAGCTCTCTCTCTACCTCCCTACCCTGTCCATCACAAGTAAATAGACAAGCCCAGGGAAATGGAAATTCTCACATTTGGGTTGTCACTTTTTGTCAATTGAAAGCAATGTGTCCTCGATGGACTCTGAGAAACAAACTGAGGGTTCTGGGGGGGTGGGGGGTGGATGGGTTAGCCTGGTGATGGGTATTAAAGAGGGCATGTTCTGCATGGAGCACTGGGTGTTATATACAAACAATGAATCATGGAACACTACATCAAAAACTAATGATGTAATGTATGGTGATTAACATAACATAATAATAATAAAAAAAAAAGAAAGCAATGTATCCTAGTGTGAAAGAGAACATGGCTGTTATATTTGGCCTTGTCGATTTCCACAGCAAGCCCACAGTGAGTCAGGCCTCTATCCAATTACATATGCTATGTGTTGTTCAAAAGTCATTAGGAAGACACAGAACTACTTTAGAATATGAACTCGAGGGTTGGGGTAATCCTTATTTAATACAGTATAATATGACCATGCAAATTACCCAATGATTAGCTCAAATAAGCACACAGCATTTATCTAAAGTGCTTTGAGCCCCTAAGGAAAGGAACTTATAAATAAATGCAACTTGCTCTGAGAGCTCCATGTCCAAAGTCAGATTTTGCAGGTTTCATTTAGCTACAGATAAGGGGTCCCCACAGAGTTGGGTACTTAGGCCTGGCGATGCTCTATCAAGGCTGGTGCTGCAACTCGGGGCAAACATATATAGCCTCCTCTACAAGACTGGAAAACCCCTTTTGGGTGCCTGAAACCTTCATGGGGAAAGAAGCAGGGACCTGGTGTCAGGAGTATGGGATGCTGAGATCTTAAGGGCCCTCAGAGGTAGGCAATCCTCCAGCAGTTGTGGCCATGGAGAGGAATGACGTGTGGCCTGCCAATGTGCTGAGGCCAATGTCAGGGGGCTGCAGGAGCCTCCTGGCTGCCCGGGTCCTAGGTTGCTCTCCAACCTGAAGTCTGAAGCCTCACATGGGCTGGGCAATAGGTGACAGTGTGTGCTTGCTCCTACCCATGAGATCTCTGTATTATCTGTGGCCTCCCCTCCCCTTCTTACCTACCGCAGTTCTGAATCTCTACCCCTAAATCTCTACTACAGGATGTGGGTCCAATCATCCTCCCCTCCCACTGCCACCCAAAGTCCCTTTGTCTACACCTGCCACCACTCCAGGGCTTCCAATTATAACTTCTGACTGAGTGTGGCCCCAGGGTTCAGTCTAGAGTAAGTCAGGAAGCCTTACTCCTCTCATTCCCATGTAGTTGTGATGTTCATATTTGTCCCCAGGCTTCTGGAACAAAAAAGTCCCGTCATACCCACTCAGGTAGCCAGCAAGACCTATCAGCATCTGAGGAGAGAAGCAGAACAAACAAAAAGATGATGAGAGACCTTTAAGATTCCTCTGTCCCCTGAACTTCCTTCCAGCTGCACCCAGACTTTGGCTCCCCTTGATAACTGTCCCTAGGAGTTGCCAATGTGACATTTTCTCCTGCAGCTGTTGCAGAGCAAAGAATCTTTTGTCTACAGAGCTCTTTGCTTGAAACAAATCCTCTCTTGTGTTAACGCCAAGTTCTTGGGAATAGTGCAGACTGAATACTTAGGAAGAAATAATCCCACAATTTGAAGGGCTCTCTCATTCAACCTTCTTTCATTTGCTATGAAATAAAACATGACAGCCCATGGGGGAGGCCATGGGCAGGGGCTGATTCCTGGGAGACTGACCCTCTGAAAGGAAGATGAGGTTCCAAGTCAGAATGAGGAGAGGGAAAAATGGCCAAGGAGTTCCACACCAGCAATAGGCAGAAGGGAAGAAGGGGGGAGGGGGGAGGATGCTAAGACAGACACATTTCCCCAGAGGAGAAAAGTCCCAGGGGAAAATACACCAAAAGGCCAGAGACCAGTTTCTCCTATTTCCAATATTTCTTTTTTTTTTTTTTAAGATTTTATTTATTTATTTGAGAGAGAGAATGAGATAGAGAGAGCATGAGAGGGGGGAGGGTCAGAGGGAGAAGCAGACTCCCCGCTGAGCAGGGAGCCCGATGCGGGACTCGATCCCGGGACTCCAGGATCATGACCTGAGCTGAAGGCAGTCGCTTAACCAACTGAGCCACCCAGGCGCCCTCCTATTTCCAATATTTCAAAAGGGCAGCCTTGGCACATTCCAAACCAGAACAAATCAACTATTACACTAAGACTGAGATTTGTGAATCCTTCAAAACATTCAAGATCAGCTTCTTCATTTCTATTTTTTCATCTTTCAACAGTGTAAAAGTCTCTTTTCCACACAAGCAATCAGAAGCTGCTAAGCCATAAAAACTGTCAGCAAATACCAAGCATTTTTAACAGCCCTAGGCTGCCCTGCCCAGACTCCTGTGCTCCAGTTAAGCTGTGTGGAGGGACAGAATATACTGGCTATATTAAGAAAGCCCCTCCCTGCAACACTGCTTGTGGGGCTTGGGTTTGGACCACGAACCAGCTCACTTTTTACTATAAGTAGCTCTAACCAAAGTCACTCTCTATAGTTCCACGTCAAGGAACAGAGGCCAAAATTCAACAGTAAATGATTACAAAGCCTTGTTAAAAAAAAAAAAATCCTAGGGATCAGAAGTTAATGTAACTAATTTAACATAAAGTAAGAGAAGGTATTGAAAAGACAGAGCCATCCAAATACCTAGATTAACAAAAACTGACAGGTGACAAACAAATGCACGCCCCTTCCCACCTGGGATCTCAGAGAACAAATTCGCCTGGTGCTGGTATAAATTCCCAGACTGCTTGGCTGGTCTGGTAGAGTGAAAAAATGCACTGATGGTTTGCATCTCAGCTCTCTGATTGCCGGCAATACTTATTAATGTCTGAGCTACAAGTAATAAAAGCTCCCTTGTGGTGGCGGGGGAGGGCTGTGAGGATCAGAGACAGTACAACAATAGGTTAAACACCTGGCACTATGCCAAGCCCTTACCAGGCACTTGAAATTCAGTTCCCTCTCTGTTCTCTTAAGATTAAAAGTAGCCCTGAGCCCTAATTTCCTAACTAACTGATTCAAATCAATAAGAAAAGGAACTTACTAGAATAATGGGCAAATTCATAGAAAACAAAATAATGACTAATAAACATATGAAAAAATGTTCAATCCAACTCATAAAGACATGCAAATGAAAACAGTGACACACCATTTTTATTCTCAAATTGGCAAAGTTTTGAAAAGTATTATCACACCAGTGCTGCCAATGGTGTGGGGGAAGCAAGAACCCTCATACACTGTTGGTGGGAATATATATTACTACAATATTTTTGCAGAAAAACATAGCAATATCTACCACAAATTTAAATGTGTATATCCTTAGACTCTTTAGTTTGGCTGCTAAGAACCTTTTAGATACACCTGCACAACTATGAAAAGATAAATGTGCAAGGATGTTCATTGCAAAATCTTTTATAATGGCTGAAAACTGGAATTAACATAAATGTCCACCAATTAAAGATGGGTAAAATAATTTATGGCACATCTGTATAATGGAATAATATATAGCCATTAAAATGCATGGAGCACAATAATCATAAAAAAAGCTGAGATCATGCCATCTGAGACAGCATGGATGGACTTAGAGGGTATTATGGTAAGCTAGACTGAGAAGGCAAACACCATATGATTCCACTCATAAATGGAATCTTTAAAAAAATGAATAAGCAAACAAAAACAGAATCAGAACAATAAATATTGAGTACAAACTGTAGTCACTAGAGGGAAAGGGGTGGGGGATGGGCAGCATGGGTGAAGGGGAGTAGGAGATACAGGCTTCCATTTATGGAATGAGTAAGTCACGGAAATAGAAAGCACAGCATAAGGACTGCAGTCAGTGACGTCGGAGTAGCAATGGAACAGGACAGATGGCAGCTACACTTGCGGCGAGCACAGCATAACATAGAAACTTGCCAAATCACCATGGTGTACACCTGAAACTAATGTAACATCGTGTGTCAACAATACGCAAATTAAAAAAGTAATAAAATAAATTTTTAAAAAATGGAGTGCATTTTGGGGCGCCTGGGTGGCTCAGTTGGTTAAGCGGCTGCCTTCGGCTCAGGTCATGATCCTGGAGTCCCGGGATCGAGTCCCACATTGGGCTCCCTGCTCAGCGGGGAGTCTGCTTCTCCCTCTGACCCTCCCCCTCTCATGTGCTCTCTCTCTCTCTCATTCTCTCTCTTTCAAATAAATAAATAAAATCTTAAAAAAAAAATGGAGTACATTTTTATGTGCTAATGTGGAAAGAAGTTAAGATATATCATGTTTAAAATATAAGCTGCTGAACAATTTTAGTCTGGTCCTATTTGTATATATAAGCTGTTCATGTGCACGTCTGTAAATATACTCACATATCTGTATAAAGAATTTCTTTTTTTTTTAAGATTTTATTTATTTATTTGTCAGAGAGAGAGCACAGAGAAAGAGACAGAGACAGAGAGAGAGAGAGAGAGAGAGAGAGAGAGAGCACAAGTGGGGGGAGGGGCAGAGGAAGAAGCAGGCTCTGTGCTGAGCAAAGAGCCCCATGTGGGACTCGATCCCAGGACCTGGGATCATGACCTGAGCCGAAGGCAGACGCTTAACCGACTAGCCACCCAGGCGCCCTGTAGAGAGATTTTTTTTTTTTAAGATTTAATTTATTCATTTGACAGAGAGAGAGAGAGAGAGCAAGCATGAGTACAAGCAGGCAGAGTGGCAGGCAGATGCAGAAGCAGGCTCCCCGCTGAGCAGGGAGCCCGACACGGGCTCGATCCCAGGACCCTGGGATCATGACCTGAGCCAAAGGCAGACACTTAACCGACTGAGCTACCCAGGCACCCTGTATAAAGAATTTCTCTTCCTTTCCAACCAGGGCCCAGCAGAATGGCTCCCACGAAGAAGGGTGGCGAGAAGAAGAAGGGCTGTTCTGCCATCAACAAGGTAGTGATCAGAGAATACATCATCAACATTCACAAGCGCATCCATGGAGTGGGTTTCAAGAAGTGTGCCCCTCGGGCACTCAAAGAGATCTGGAAATTTGCCATGAAGGAGATGGGAACTCCAGATGTGCACATTGACACCAGGCTCAACAAAGCTGTCTGGGCCAAAGGAATAAGGAATGTTCCATACCATATCCGTGTGCGGTTGTCCAGAAAACGTAACGAGGATGAAGATTCACCAAACAAGCTCTACACACTGGTTACCTATGTACCTGTCACCACTTTCAAAAATCTACAGACAGTTAATGTGGATGAGAACTAATCACTGATTGTCAAATAAAGGTATAAAACTGAAAAAAAAAGAAAAAAAAAGAATTTCTAAGAAAACATATATAAGAAACTAATAGAAATGTGGGGAGAGGGCGCCTGGGTGGCTCAGTTGGTTAAGCGACTGCCTTCAGCTCAGGTCATGATCCTGGAGTCCTGGGATCAAGTCCCACATCGGGCTTCCTGCTCGGCAGGGAGTCTGCTTTGTCCTCTGACCCTATCCCCTCTCAGGTGTTCTCTCTCTCTCAAATAAATAAATAAAATCTTAAAAAAAAAAAAAAATTAAAAAAAAAAAAAAAAGAAATGTGGGGAGAGGTAGCTCTTGACCTTTGACTTCCTTCTGTGCTGATCAAAGGAAGCAGGGGGAGGGGCAGAGGAAGGTCATGCCATCTGAGTATTATGCTCGTTTCACTCTGCGCAGGCATTCTATTTCCTCCAGGATTGGGGGCCAGCGTGGAATGACAGCTAGAAGCCTCAGTACTGCAGGAGAAAACTCCCATTCACAACTTCAAGGGGCTTTCTGATTCTTTGACTGGCTTGGCCTTAGAACCTATGAAAGCTACTGTGTTCATCACTCTCTTTCAATCAGGTAAAGCACAGGACCATCAGGAGATAAATTAGGGGGGCAGACGGACCGAACTCCCCAGGGGCAGCCTTAGAAAGAAGCCTCACATTTTTCCCTGCCCACAGGGACCAGATATGAGCACTGTGCTGAGCACTAGGGGACTCCAAACATAGACAGGCAGTCCCCAGCTGAAAGACTGGGCTGGTTTTCCTAGGAAAAAAAAAATCTCCTCCACCAGGGGTCCTGGTTCCCGGGCTAGCTTAGTGCAAACATTCAACACATTCTACTGCTTATTCCTATGGTGGTTAACAGATATCATCCAAGTCGGGGGGCAAGGCAAGTATCATGAGGCAGTGTGATATAAGGGTTAAGAGAGCAGACGTTAAAGCAGCCTGCACCTTGACTCTGCCACTTACTAGCTTTCTTCCCTATGGCAAACTTGTTTTCCTCTCTGTGCCCCAGTTTCCCCACTAGCAAAATGGGGATACAACAGTACCTACTTCACAGGTTATTCTGAGGATTACATAAGATAATATACCAAAAGTGACAAGAACAGACTAAGTTTTCAATTGCTCTGATTTTTATTGCTGTTATCTTATAAAGGAGACCGGAGAGGCATAATATTTTCTACTCCAGCTCTGGGCTCAGAGCTAATTTTGAAATAGGTCACTATCCCACCTCCCTCTGCACCCCTCTCTGGTCCCTATCTAATGCTCTCGTGCCCCCAAGCCCACCTGTCACAGACCACCACCCCTGTCTCCCATCACCTCTGCCTTCATCCCCAATTACTCCATGCTCCAGGATCACACCTCCACTTCCTAACGGACCAATTCTTGTCCCTTTGGTGCCAAAGATCTCAGCCTCCATTAGGAAGAAAGGGCTGATCCATTAGCCTTCTCAGAGGTCGTTGTTTTTAGAGGAGTAAAATGAATTCTCACTGTGGGATTTCTAATTGTAAAACATGTGAGAGGTACAGGTCAAGAATGTACCTGCTGGGAGTGGGAAGGGGGAAAAGGAGTTTTGCTCCCCTATAGACAATCAGCTCCTCTCAGCAATCTCTGCTTTGTGCAACATATTCCTTCTCTCCACTGTTTACTTTTTTGAATTGAGATAAAATTCATATACATAAGATTCACCATTTTAAAGTGTACAATTCAGTGGTTTTTAGTATATTCACAAGGTTGTGCCACCATGACCTCTACCTAATTCCAGAACATTTCATCACCCCAAGACAAATTCCCTACCTATTTGCAATCACTCCCCGATCCTCCTTCCCCACCAGACCCTGGCTACTACTAATCTAGTTTCTGTTTCTATGGATTTGCCTATTCTGGACATTCCATATAAATGGAATCATACACTATTGTGGCCTGTTGTGTCTGACATCTTTCACTTTGCATAATGTTTACAAGACTCATCCATGTTGTAGCATGTATCAATACCTCATTCCTTTTTTATGGCTGAATAATATTCCATCATATAGATATACCATATTTTGTACATCCATCCATTGGTTGATGGACTCCCTCTCCATTTCTGGGCCCAGAGAACTCCTCAAAACATCAAAGATTTTCCACATAAGCAGCTGGCCTGGAATGTCAGGGTTTCTTTCCACAAGCCCAAGATTTAAATCCAAAATTGAGACTTATCCAAAACTGAGACACTGACTATGTGTCAGTCACCACATTGCTCACCTTTCCCAGAGGTGGGTGCACATCGAAGAAAAAGGTGCGGTTGATATAATAGCTTCCCATCTTTCCAAAGTGAGTCTCATCCCAACTGAAGGAAAAACAGAAAGAGAAATGAGAATTTTTAAATTATCATACAGTCTGGGGTGGCTGGGTGGCTCAGTCCATTAAGTGTCTGCCTTCGGCGCACGTCATGATCCCAGGGTCCTGAGATCGAGCCCCACATCAGACTCCCTGCTAGAGTCTGCTTATTCCTCCCCCTCTGCCCTTTGCCCCGCTTGTGCTCTCTCTCTCTCTCTCATTGTCTCAAATAAAGTCTTAAAAATATATAAATAATCATACAATCCAAATAGCCATAATAAAGCATGGTTAAAATTACAGTTAAAGCCAAAGACTATGGGGCACCTGGGTGGCTCGGTAGGTTAAGTGTCTGCCTTTAGCTCAAGTCATGATCTCAGAGTGCTGGGATCCAGCGCTGGGTCAGGGTCTGTGCTCAGTGGGGAGTTTGTTTCTCTGTCTCCCTCTGCCCCTCCCCCTGCTTGTGCTCTCTCTCTCTCAAATAAACAAATAAAATCATTATTTTAAAAAACCCAAAGACTATAAGTTTCAAGCAATTAATGAGAAAATTTGGATTAAAAAATCATTGACAAATTGGGGCATCTGGCTGGCTCAGTTGGTAGATTATGCAACTCTTGATCCTGGGTCGTGAGGTTTGTTTGTTTTTTTTTAAGATTTTATTTATTTGTTTGAGAGAGAGAGCACACATGTGTGCACTTGAGCTGGGGGAGGGACAGAGGAAGAGGCAGAGGGAGAGAGAGGATCCTCAAGCAGACTCCCACTGAGCGTGGAACCCCACATGTGGCTCGATTTCATGACTGACATCACAAAACCAAGAGTCCCACGCTTGACCAACTGAGCCACCCAAGGCGCCATGAGTTTGAGCCTACACTGGGGGTAGAGTTTACTTAAAAAAAAAATTTTTTTTTTACACAAGTGATTTGAGGAAGCAAGACATCAGGCTGATTGTTTTTTATTTTATTTATTTATTTATTTATTTATTTTTAAAGCATGGGTTTTTTGTTTTTTTTGTTTTTTGATTTTATTTATTTATTTATTTGACAGAGAGAGAGTGAGAGGGAGAGGGAGCACAAGCAGGGGGAGTGGCAGGGAGAGGGAGAAGCAGGCTCCCCGCTGAGCAAAGAGCCCGATGCGGGACTTGATCCCAGGACTCTGGGATCATGACTTGAGCTGAAGGCACCCAGGTGTCCCCATCAGGCTGATTGTTAACCTTCATTTAGATAGATGAGAAAGGTTAGCAAATATTTGCCAACCAGTTATAAATTTAAGTGAAATCTATACTTATTCTGTAGCTTGAGCTGCTATTTATTTTAAAAGAGCAGAGTTTTTCTATAATATAGAAAGGTTTATAGTAAGAGTTCTCTTCCAAGTTTGTTACCTTCTGACCCTGAGACTACTTTTGCTACTAGAAAGTAGACTACTATTGCTATTATAAACTACACCTTGGGCTACTCATCAGTAAGAGCCTACAAACTACAGTTGTCACAGGGGTCTAATTTTGCTCATTAACCTTGTGATAATTAACCTCTGACTATGAGCTTATTATAATGAACTAACCAGTATATAAAAATTTAGTTAAGAGCCTATCTAGAAGCTATCCTCATTGCACAAATTGTTTTGCAAGTAAATAAGTGATTCTAATACATTAGCTTTTTTTTTTTAAAGATTTTATTTATTTATTTGAGAGAGAGAATGAGAGAGAGAGAGCACATGAGAGGGGGGAGGGTCAGAGGGAGAAGCAGACTCCCCGCTGAGCAGGGAGCCCGATGCGGGACTCGATCCCGGGACTCCAGGATCATGACCTGAGCCGAAGGCAGTCACTTAACCAACTGAGCCACCCAGGCGCCCTAATACATTAGCTTTTAAACACAATGTAAAAGTCTTGTTCTTCCATAAAACCACATAAACCTTTTCCCATCCTACACAAAGACTTGATGGCAGCAGCCCAGTTATCTAGCATAGCCTGGCCATTTTTGTCTGTCAGTCCCTCCCTGCAGCTCAGAAGAGCAGTTGCTTTCTAGGGACCAGCCATCCCCAAGGCCAGCTTCATAAGCAATTATTACCAACCTGCAATGTAAGGGGCTAAACATGTGTTTCCCAAAAATGTAGGGTTCTTTTTTTTTTCCTTTAACTCAGTGGGTCCAATAGATAAGCAGAAAAGTAAATCTACTTCTGCGTCTGCTATTTGCTAAACACTCTGCTTGACACGAAGTGAGGACAGTGGTATGGTGATGTCAAAGAGAGAAATAACTTCCAAGCAGTGTGACAAAACAGACTTGCAGAAAGAAGAGAGATCAGTCTCAGCTCCACCACTTCCTAATGAAGGCACAACCTGGCAAAGTCACTCTCCCTGGATCTCTGTTCTTGTCTACACAATGAAAACAACAAAAATATCTGCCCTGTGCCCCTCACAGGGAAGCATTAGGACTCAATTCAAAAAACATATGTGAAAGAACTCTGTAGACTATAAAGTCCCACACATATGTGGGATGCCCACTGGGCATTATTTAAACTGTCCCAACACTTGTGGTTAGTTCTGAGATCTGTTTGGAAACATGAGATTTTTACTTCAAAAATCCCAAGTAAAACTAGTAGTAACATTCATATTTCTTCTCAGCTTCTATTGTGTTTGTGTTGGGAGAGACAATCCTCCCTGGCTCTCTCTTGTTCCTACAGACCTTGCAGGGTATGCCAACAATGCAAGGTCCTGGCCACTCTTTACTCAGGCTCTTCCTCAGGGTTATGTTTCCAGAAAACAACCTTGAGGGAAGAGTTAGCATCTCTCTCTGGGAAAGAGAGCACTCTTGTTGACTGCTTGTTATAAAACAGTGGATTCCCCAAGCTCAGTATCCCTCAGCTATGATACAACCCCCTGCATGTGCAGGCATTCATTCAGACCCATGGCATCACATGGGACTTCGGGGGGAGGAACTGATGCCAGCATGCTGATGCTCATCCTGCTTGCTGTGATATGAGAAATAAAGTCCTTTGTCTCTGACTCAGTACTTTGTCGTCTGCCAGCATCCATAAAACAATGACAGGCTAACTTACTAGTTTGCAAGTTGGGTAAAATAAAATCCCAGACCCTGACAGTTTGTGGTCACAAGCATAGGATGCTGAGACATACCTTTCTGTAAGAGAAAGGACAATGAGCTGGGGATGGAATCTGGTGGGCAAGGAAGGTGGCGAGAGTCTCCCACTGTCCTACCTATTAATGAGGCTGAATGGAGAAAGAAACAGTTTGAATGTTGCCTTGGTTACTGCTCACTCTCTTCTGGGCAAAATAAGAAAGAGATATAATCATGATAATGGGGCAGCAAGCCTAGCAGCCCCAGCCAAAAGGCAATATGGATGTGGCTGCTAAATCAAGGAGTCTCCAAAGTTTATATAAATGGTGCCAGTAGTAAGGACCTTGCTATTCAATACAGAACTTTGGGCAAAATGAAAACATTGAAAAGCCCTGGGGTAAGCTGTGTGCTCAAGACAAAAGTAAATGTGCCTTGCTCAGTCGCTCACAGCCACTCTCTCCCTCTGTGTCCCATGATCCCTCCCCCTCTACGACAATCTCAGCTGTGTTAAAGGAGTAAGATGATTAAAGGTGGGGCCAAGGTTTCCCTGTCCCTAAATGGGATTGAAGGCCACACACATGCTAGTATGCTGGGGAACTCCAGAGAAAAGAGGGACTCAAACTCAGGGCAGGGGCCCACATCAGCTCACTCAATCCCATGGCGGGGAGCAGGGACAATCTGCTAGGCACAGGGGTTACCAGAGGTGCAGTGTGTACAGCGATGGAAAGAAAAGGGCCCTTAAGCCCAGGGGCTCACCACGGAAGTACACTGACACACGGAAGTATACTGGAAAGAAGGGGTGCCAAGCCTATGGAGGGGCTAAAGAAAAGAAAAAAGCTTCCTCCCACCCCTTGCATCCAGCACTCCACACTCTCCACTGGGGAATGGCATAATCTCTGGCTGGCTGCCACTGTAGTTACTGATGCAGGCCTATTAGACTCATAGGTTCAAGGGGGGTAAGCACCCAAATTCAACTGACAGGTTTGAGCCAAGCTCCCAGTGGGGAAGGGAAGGTAAAATGACCTTGTGGGTAGGGCCCTGTACTACTGTTGTGGCTCCCAGTGTGAAATGTATACTGGCAAAGAGGATTATCCATTCAGGGACTGCCATGTGCTCCAGGAGAAATAATATAAATTCCAAGAAGAGAAAGGGAAATCACAGCCTTGAAGACATAATGGCAGCAGGAGCCAAGAGAGGCCATTCTCCAGAATAACAGCGCCATCTGCTGGACGCAGGTACCAAGCACACACTTTTTTAAAAGGGCAGCTATCAACCTACTACTAAGCTTTTATTGAAATTGAGTGCCTGACAGATGAAGGCCTTAGGACTCTTTGGCTTGATATACCACTTTGGGGTGAGTCAACTTGGAATATAAGGCTAACAAAAAGGCTCAACAGGCTTGCTCGTCAAATGGAAGTGATATAGCTGGCCTGGCCCTAGAGGCATCTTGACTTTATAAGAGGAGGTGGGAGCATCCACTTTGGGAGGAACTATCTTCCACTCTGCCACCCAAAGCAAAACCACTGGCTCAGTGGAGGCTTGATTCACAGAGGTTCCTCTCAAGGTTTTTGCCTGGTTTACTGATAGCATCCACTGGGCAGCAGCAATCATCCAGTCCCAGTAACAACTCTGGAAGGCCAACTGCAATAAGGGTTAATGGGCACAATGGGCTGAACTGAAAGTCATCACCCCTGCCTTACACAATATTCCTGAGAAACAGACAAGTTCTATTTTTATTGGCTCCTGGGCTTTTGCCATTAGCCTAGCTTCTGGTGTGCCACCTAGAGGACTATATACTGAGAAATTTAAATCACCCCTCTTCAGAGCCAAGAACTGTGGCAAAAAAATCATGGCTGCCTGTCAATGGGACAATCTGGATCACACATACAGATGTCCACAGTAAGGGCCAGTATTCTGATAAGACTGACTGAAATCAAGCTGCAAATCAAGCTTGTACCAAACAGGCTACTGCCAATGCCACCAGCATTCATCAATGCTCCACACGTGGAAACACATCTACCATCATGGACTGGGCACAAAGTAAAGGACTCTATGTTTCTGAAGCATAAGCCATTACTACATTGTGGTGACTTGTGACTCCTGCCAAAAGTTGGCCAATTTGTCCTGCAATAAAGGAGGCCACAAGGGGGCACTGGCCCTGCCGGCTCCAAGGAAACTGACTGTATTAGGATTTGTTCCCCCCTCCAGGCTATCACTGGTACCTCACTGCTACTGACACTTTTTCAGGTTAAAGTGTTGATGATGCTGTTCCAGTCCAATCATCTGACCCCACATATGTCATTGCAGCACTTGAAACTAAACTATGTCATTCCAAACCATCTACAGTCTGACGATAGCGCACCTTTTTTTTTTGCAATGGCCACATAATAATGAGCCAACAGTCTAGGTATCTGATGACATTCCACACTCCCTACGCTCCAAAGGCATTTGATATTGTTGAGCACAGAAAAATTTTCTCAAAATGATCTCTGACTCTACTTCCCTCACCTCCTCCTGGTTCACACACCTTGGTAAAGCAGTTTGGTCACCTAATGCAGTCATCACCAGAAATGGTTCATCTCCTCTTGGCCACCAACTGGGTAATGATCAGGACAAAAAGAGGTGGAGGGTTATATAAACCTATATTTTGAAAATTTTAGATTCTTCCTGGACTATTCCTGGACATGATTTGTCTTTCTTTCCCCCTAACAACTCCACATCAGTGGGGTGGGGGAGGGAGGGGAGATTCAAACTTATTCCAGTATACTGATATTCATCCTGCTTCCTGCCCTGTGAGTAATGAGTCCTTTGTCTCTGACCCAGAAGTCTCATGTCTTCTGCCAGTACTCATGAAACAGTAACAAGCTAATTTATTCACTTCCAAGTAGGATAGCCCAGTTTGTTAGCTGGCTTGTTTTTTGGTCAAGGAGTTCCATTTTTAACATCCCCTACACTAACTTTCTGGTCAGGGATACTGACAAAACGTGTTATCACTTGTTGGCTAAACAAATTAACCATTTTCAGATTGTGCAAAACTTTTCCTCCTTCAAGCTGGAGACTTTTTACGCTTATCTCGTGAAATCTGAGTCCTACAAAATAAAACCTTTAAGAAAACAAGTCTCTCTTCACAAGATGACCCCAGACCTGCTTCCTGAGACCCCTGTCACCTTCTCTGGACACACAAATTGTCCCTGCTCCCAAGGATGATTTTCACCTCCCCTGATGCCTGGAAATCCTACAGATTAGGAACTCAGGCCTTAGGAAATTCTGTACTAAGAATTTCCAACTCTCCTTGGAAGGTCAAGGCCATAATCTGACAGACTGCTTCCTCCGATCCTAAGGAACCCCACTGCCACCCAACGGAGCAAAAATGACTCCTCTCACAGAAACTGCACCTGGCCAAAAGCTACCTCTAGCAACTTGTTTCCCCTCCAGCGCAGTCCCGCTCCTCCTCCGGTGATTCCCGCCCCGCTCCGTGCCCCCGGGCCAATCAGAGAGCGCATCACTCCCACTCCGTTGCCATGGGACCCGCCGAGTCCCTCCTGTCACTCACCAGATGTGTGGCGGCTCGTCCAGACGGTGGAAGCGGGTGGCGAAGGACAGCAGCGTCACCAGGGCCAGCAGGGCCCACCGGCCGGCTGCCTCGAAGCGCCGCGAGCCCCGAGCAGGCCGTTTGGGGCTCCGCGCTGTAAGCTCGGCGGCCACGTCCGGGCCCACAGCCCTAGTAAGCTGGGGCCCACAGCGGCCCCGCCGGGGGCGCAGCTCGGACCCTGCCGGGCCTCTGCCCACCGCCGGCGGCATCCTGCCCCTCCTCAGGATCGCCCTCCGCCCCGCCGACACGCTCGATCTTGCGAGCCGCCCCGCCAAGAAGTCACCCAGGGGCAGCTCGGGGTGCCCTGGGAAATGTAGTTCCCTTCGGCGGCAGCGGGCCCCGAGGCCCCGGCCTCTGGGCTGGGCGGGGAGCGCGGTCGCCGTCCGGGCCGCTAGGAGGCGGCTGGTGGCGCAGAGCATGACGGATCGCCCGGGCCCGGCGGGCCAGCCGGGGAGAAAACGGGCTCAAAGAACTGCAACTCCCAGCAGCTTCGGGAGGGGGGGCGTGGCGGCAGGGCGGGGCGAGCCAGACGAGACCTTAAAGATCATTCTAGTCCAACCCCTCGCTTTACCACGACGGAAGCGCTGGTTCTGACGTGTTGGGCCTCACTGGGTCTCAGCCCGCGACGAGTCGGAGAGTCCCAGGCGCGAAGTCTTCGGCCGTGGAAGAGGGGTGGCCGGAGGTGCGAGATGCAAGTGGGTAAGGTCTGTGCCACACATCCGGCGAGGGGGCGCTACTGAGAAACACTGAGAAACCCGGGGGGCGGAGGTCAAAAGTGCGCCGCTCGCCCCGGGGCCTCCCGTGGCTTCCACAACGCACAACTCCCGGAATGCAGAGCGCCTCGCGGACCCCGCTCTGCGCCTGCGCGCTGCCCGCTGCCCGCTGGGGCTTGTAGTCCGCGGAGGTTTGGGCCGCAGGCGGCTCTCGCTCGTGGGGTGTGCAGAGCGCTGTGGAGTCGCTGTACCCTCGCGCTTCACCTGTCATTCACAGTCCTTTCTGCTAGGCTTTCCAGACGTCCCTTGCCTCCCTCTTCCGTACAGCCCCACATGCTCTTTCCCGGCCAGTCGGCCCGACGGGTCCTGTTAGCGTAGGGCCTTCCCGGGTGGTTTGCACTCTGAGAGCTCCTGGGGCGAGGGGAGCCATTAGCACTTTAAGTCATCACCATCACCAGGGGAGCTTCCCGGGTTCAGTCTGCACTCCCCGGCCCGGCCCAGAGCCCCGGGGTCATCTGTGGGGGAAGGGACCCAAGAATCTGCATGCTTAATAAGCGCCCCGTGCGCCTTTTAAGGTCTTATTCAAGTTTGAGAACCACCGAGGAAGGTGTCAGGCACATCGGGTGGAATATAGCATCACCTTAATACTGTATAGCCCTCCCCCTCCCAAATGGCATTTTAGGAGTCTTTCAAAACGATTCGTGAGAAATGGTTTTAAAATAAAATCTGCTAGAGTGGTCAGAATCCGTATTTGAATTGGAAACAGTTCCTCCAGGAGTGGTGATGAGATGAATACTTTATTTGGGCTTAAAACTTGGCTCTACAAGAGCAAAAAGGAGCACGGGGTAGTTTACGTAGTTATCACTGGTAGGAGGAAGAGCAGGGACTGCTCTCTGTTATTTTTCCTGATGGCCCATAAGTGGGACACTGGAGAACAGTGGCATTCACAGTGACTCTGATCACCCTTAGTATAGGTCAAGATGGAACATATAGTAATTTGGTAAGGCATTTCTCCAGGGATTCTAAGCTAATGTCTGAGGCTCTCTAGTGGTCCCATCCCTCACCAGCAGTACCTGCCTGACGGCCCTGACCTGGTAAGGACAGGGATGTACCTCTGAATAGGGCATATCTAATTTTGGCCTCCTAACTCCTCCCCTTCCAAAGACACCTGCTGTCCATCACCTGCCCTCCGTACCTGGACCATCTTTACTTTCCCCACAAGAGGTGCCTTCAGTACAGGCTGGAACTGACAGGCCTGGAAACCAACCTGGGAGGGCCTAGGTTCCACTGTGCCTTTGCCCACCTAGAAGACAGAATTGGTAGTTCAGGGATGGTGAAGGCAGGGTCACAGAGCAGTTTGGTGTGCTGAGGGGTGCAGAAGGCAGAGGGCACTTGTGTGAAATGTCTGTAGTCAGAGGGAAGGTAGACTGGGATGATCTAGAAATTCTGTTGTGTTCTCTCTCCCTAATCATATGGATACATATATGTCTTCCCAAAGATTCATGAGAGCTAATTACTGACAACTCCATCCTGGGCCCTGCTATGAAATGCTGATCACTCAAGAAGCACGGGGGAGGTTAACTTTGAGTGTCTTAAACTTTAGATTAGAGGTCACACACTCAGCCTCCTTCAGTGCCTCAATAACAGAGATGAGAGAAGAGGGCCGGGTAGGGCACATGGAAGATCAGAGGGTGCGCCCTGACTGAAGGGGGCTGTTAATTGTCTCCTATCAGTTGTTCCTACTCAGGAACCCAAGACTACTGTCTCTAGATCTTTTTAAGAAAAAACAGACAATAGGATTTGTATATGAAACATCCTGATTTTTTAATGTTGGCAACCAATTGAAACATTTTTAAGTACAAGTAGACCAAAACAGAACACTGTGGGCTGTCCTCTTGTGACCTCAGCTTTGGAGTCAATTGGCATATCCCCCAGCTATTTTTATGAGACCAGCTGAGAACCTGGAGGACTGGTGGGTGGTGGGCTGAAAGAGATGGGCACCAAAGCATCGAAAAACTAGAATTCCCGGACCTTCTGTCACTGCTGGGAGGAATTCAGCTATCATTTTAAGGCAACCCTTTGTTTTACAGATGAGGGAGAAAAGACTAGAGAATAGAGAAGGCAGGGATCTGCCCAAGGTCATGCAGAGCTGGTTCCTGCCCTGGGACCAGACCCCAGATATGCCAGCTCTCAGCCCACTGAACCACGTGAACTACTGCTTCAAAACCAGGACACCAAACCTGGCTCCACCAGAACAGAAAAGGCTTCCCCCAAGTTGGAAAAAGATGCCCTTTCTGACCAGAGTCAAAGTTTCCCTGAAGCTTGTCTCGCCCAGCTTCCTCATTGGCTCATGGGATCCACCCCCTTCAGGGATCCTCCCCCTACTCTGCAAGTTCTGGGAGAGGGGACATTCCCTGAGAGGACAAGGGTCACACAACACCATGACTGAGTCTGGCAAGGTAAGGAGGGCACTTGCAGGCTGGCTGCCCCTTTGGGGGCCCCTTGGACCTCAGGAATGCGTGACGGCACAGTTTGGAGCTGAGGGACCCCACATAACTCCCAAGGCCTCTGACCCAGAGAGCTCTGAGTCGGCCTGAGGTACGGAAGGAGGCTTGGCAGGATGGGAAGCGCCCTGGCTGAGGCCAGTGGGCTCCAGGGGCAGAGAACCCCACGAGCATGGGTTAACGGGCATCCTTATCCTGTCTCTCCTCAGCCCATCCTCTACTCCTATTTCCGGAGCTCCTGCTCATGGAGAGTTCGAATCGGTAAGAGCTGGGCCTCCACCAAGAGCCTCGGTGGGAGGGGATGGGGGTAGAAAGAGCCCTGAGTGACAAGCTGGCCAGGGACGCAGGGATCTTCTGTCAGACGGGGCACCTCCACCGAGGAAGTCCAACAAGGGGGGGGTGGCAGGAAGGTCTCCCCCACTGCTCTCCAAAGCCACTTGGCAACCACACGGAAAGCAGGCTCACAAAACCCAGAGGTGCTTGGTAACTGGCAGGGAACAGCTGGCCTTGCGCAGTTCTGATCTTATTTCATCCGGCACATTAAACAGAACTGGCCCGAGTCAACCCCAGATGCTTCGAGGAAGCAGAACGTGGGGCCCTCCGGTGTAGCCCCAGCTTGACACAGCTCTTGGCAAAGATCATAGGCATCGCTCATACTGAGGGAAAATCATGCCGAGTGTTTTTATGTACATCATTCCACTGAAACCTCGGCAACCTAGGAGGGAGGGATCATTATTGTCCCCATTGTACAAGTGAGGAAACTGAGGCACGGGGACATTAAATGACTTGCCCAAGTCTGTGGAGCTAGCAAGAGGCCGAGATGGAATTCGAACAGCTAGTCTGACTCCAGAGTCCATGTTCTTTTTTTTTTTTTTTAAAGATTTTATTTATTTATTTGAGACAGAATGAGAGAGACAGAGAGCACATGAGAAGGGGGAGGGTCAGAGGGAGAAGCAGACTCCCTGCCGAGCAGGGAGGCCGACGCGGGGCTCGATCCCGGGACTCCAGGATCATGACCTGAGCCGAAGGCAGTCGCTTAACCAACTGAGCCACCCAGGCACCCCAGAGTCCATGTTCTTAACTACTGCGCTATGCTGCCTGTCAGATGAGGAGACTGAGGCACAGGGGCTCATTAATTCATTAAGCTCCTTGCCCAAGGCCGCACAGCTAGCAAATGTGATGGACTCTGAACCCAAACAGTCTGCCTCCGGGAGTTTGGCCCTCACCGGGAAGCCATCCGCCGTGACCCTACCCCACCCCACCGTCACTTGGTATTTGCTGGAATCAGTAGGCAAGCGCACTGGGGTGCCAGAGGACACATTTCTCCAAGAAGACACCTCCCCTGGGCCCAGGGCCTCTGCCCTAGCTGGCCAGATGGGAGCCACAGGAGTGCTGTCTCTGCAGGGCCCGTGTGGGCCCGGCCACTTGTCCACAGTGGGGCTGACCAGTGCTGAGGAAGGACCCCGTGTCTCCCACGCTCTCTTCAGCCTGCAACACGTCTCCTCCTCCTCCCCTCACTCCTTTGCCTTCACCCGAGACCAGCCATCCCCACGTTTCAGTGCCTGTCTGCATGCATACACACACAGAGTCTTACTCGGTTGACCAGGGAAAATGATCGAAGGGCACAGAGAGGAAATCTGGTCACTGGGAGTGACAGCAGATGCTGTGAGACCACCAAAGAGCCCTGATGCTCTGCTTGGAATCGGTAGTCAACAACTCTGAGGACAGAGAAAACAGATGAGAATGGGATCCTTCTCTAGCAGGTGTCACCTGCTTGTGTGTGCACTTTGTGGTCACCTGAGCACCTTTCCTTGGCCCCTGGATACCTTCATGAGGGAATAATTGCAAGTCTCCAACAAATAAGCCCTGCTCGCCACTGTTTACGGCCCTGGAGGGGGCAGAGGTAATCAGGACACTTCCCTGCTGCCCTCCAGGAGCTCCCGGGCTGCCCGGGCACACACCTGGACAGCACCGCCCAGGGGCGCGGGGACCCGAGGGGGTGTGGAGAGTAAGGCTCTGAGAGTTCAAGGGCAAGGGAGACGCTTGCCCTCAAGCGTCAGAGACCTGAGGTGGGGGAATGGGTGGTGACCCGGGAAGCTGGAGAGATGGGGACAGGGCCAGGCTGGGCCTTGATCACCTAGCAGCGTGGAGAAAGAAGCCTCCCTTGGCAGCCTCACGTGGAGCCAGATGCTGTCCCCTGACACTGCTGTCTCTCACAGCTCTGGCCTTGAAAAGCATCGACTATGAGACCGTACCTATCAACCTCATAAAGGATGGGGGACAGCAGGTAAGGAGGCCGCCCGTGGGCCACAATGTGGGAGTTGGAAGTCTTGGAGAGGGACCCAGCAGAGGGTGCAGATTTCTGCCCCCCAAAAGGTGAACCTGCCGGCCCTCCCAGTGGGAGTAAGGGGACAGGCTGTGCAGCACGAGGAGCCATGGGAAGGGCCCAGGTTCCAGGCCCCATGCCACAACCTGGTCTCTCGGTGCCTGACCCCAGGAGAGTGGGCAGCGAGTGGGTCCTTGCCTCATGCTGGGCCCTCTGGACGTGCCTTGATGGCCACAGTGTGAGGTACAGGGAAAAACACATAGCCAGGCCATTGGGGTGAATCCTGGAGCTCAGCAGCCACTGGATTTGGGGATATGGCATGGATCCCCTAGGCATCTCTCTGGAGCCAGGGCCTTCCCCAGGGGAGGGAGGTGCAGGTGGGCCGCAGGCCTGGGGTCTTCCTGCTGGCTTGGTTCTGCTCTAGCCAACTTGGGCCAGGCTACCTCGCTCATCAGGTCCTTGTCTCCACAGTTCTCTGAAGAATTCCAGGCACTGAATCCAATGCAGCAGGTGCCAGCCCTGAAGATCGACGGAATCACCATTGGCCAGTCAGTGAGTGCAGGGTCTGGGAGGCCCCTGGTGAGAGCGGTGCCCTGAACAAGAGGACCTCACAGCCCTTATTTGGGTGGCCAAGCGCCTGGCCCTTAGTAGGGACGTGATAAGTTCTTGCCAGATGGAGGAAGTTTGCCAGGTGTTTTGGGGAAGTGAGGGGAGACTCTAGCCTCTGGGGAACCAAGTTCTGCAGGATGGGGGTCCAAGAAGAGCTCCTCCCCGGGGGAGTTTTGGCTTCATGGGCTCCAGCTGAGGAGGGCGAGGAGGAGCTTGCTGGCCCTGTCACTCTGGTCCAGGGGTCCACATGCCCTCCCCATGCCTCACTGCTCCCCTCCAAACAGCTGGCCATCATTGAGTACCTGGAGGAAACTCGGCCCACTCCGCGCCTCCTGCCGCAGGACCCGAAGAGGAGGGCCCAGGTGCGCATGATTTCCGATGTCATTGCCAGTGGCATCCAGCCCCTGCAGGTGTGGCTCTGGACTTTCACCCCTGCACACCTCTCGCATGCCTCCCCCCACGCGCTCTTACCTTCAGACACATGCGGAGCTTGAGGTGCCACAGTGGGGCACCCAGCTTGGGAGTGGGGGTGGCGGGAGCACAGGAGGGATTCTCAGTGGCTTAGACCTAGACCATGTGGCAGAGGGGTAAGGGATCCCAGAAAGTATCTGCCCTGCTGTGTCCCCAGCCGCATTCTGAGAAGCCCCAGGTTTTCCAAGGACTCATCCAGAAGTGCTTGGGGAGGGGTGGGGCCAGGTGGCAGGGGGGAGGCGGAACAGCAGAGGCCCAGGCCCACCCCCGCCTTTAACCAGAACAGCCTCCCTCTCATTTCTTCTGTGTTCTAGATTGGGAGTCTCAAAAGATTGTATTTTTTAAAGTTTTTACTGGTAAAATAATAATAATAATAAGTATTCAAGCAGTTCATCTGTGTTAACCCCTGACTTTGCAAATGAGGAAATCGCCCCACAAAGGTGGAGGGACTTTGCAGAGTCATTCCCCTAAGTATGGCAGAGTAAGTACCAGAGCCCGGACCCCCCGACTGTGCACTGGGCCCCCGTCCCCGAGTTACCTTGTCCTGTTTAACAAAGGAGGTTGGAGCAGACGGACAGCCCCATTTTACAGATGAGGAAGCCGAAGCTCAGAAGTGAAATGGCTCCAGGGTTGTAAGGATGGAATCAGAGTCCTGATCTCCTGAAACCCAGTCCTATGCTCCTCCTCCATCCAAGCCCCAGCCCTGTGCTGTGCACGTGCGCACACACACACACACCCGCTCTCCTCACGAGGAGCCATGTAAGGGAGACGCATTGGATGCAGGGGAGATGGGCCTCAGGTCATGGCCACACACCTTAAAGCCACAGCAGCGCCCTGTGCCCTGACCCTTACACCTCTCCGCCAGGCCACAAGGTTCCAGACCACAGGGACCACTCAAGCAACCTGAGAAGGTGGCTGCTGGGATCACTCACCCCCTCCCAGTGCCCTGATGGGGAGAGGGGGCTCATGGAGCCCAGGAAAGGACAGATGGACAGCCAGGGGTGGGTGGGAACTGAGCTGCCCTGAGGGGGCTTGGCTGGGGGTCAGGCCCAGCCTGGCTCCCAGAGCCAGTCACAGCTTATCCTTGGTTGCATAGAACCTGTCTGTCCTGAAGCAAGTGGGACAGGAGAACCAGCTGACCTGGGCCCAGAAGGTCATCCGCTCTGGCTTCAACGGTGAGTCCTTCCCCCTGCAGGCCGCCCCGTGACCACTCAGAGAAATGGCCCTTGTGCCTAGGGCCCTGGGCATCTGACTCAGCCTCCCAGGCTCTTTGCTCCTGACAGTAGCATGGATGAGGGTAGGGGCGCAGGGCTGAGGAGGTAGTAGAGCTGGATGGCATCCACACTTGGCCTCAACCTCGGGCACTTCTGGGAACCTCAGCCCCCGAGGCCCACAACCCTTTGGAGCAGGATGGTCCACCCTTGGCCTCACTGCCCACCCCAGCCAGGAACCGAAGACCAGTAACATCTGTGGGAGAGCTGCTGCCTTGGCCAGTGGCCGGCCTTGTTCCTTCTCGGGGAGGGAAGGACAGCTGGACTTGAGGAGCCCAGGGAAACATCATCTGTCCCCACACCCCCATGAACTCTCTCCAGATGTGGTTGGCACATTCCCTGGAGCCCACATGCCCCAGCTGGTCACTCAGATAGCTGCCCATTTCAGAACGATGGGGGCCGAGGTCCATTCTGTGCCCAGAGTAAGATGATTCTCGTGGCCTCCCCACAGCTCTGGAGCAGATCCTGCAGAGCACGGCAGGGAAGTACTGTGTGGGAGACGAGGTAAGCCCTCCCCAGGCCTTCCCACAGGAGCCTTCTCCCTCCACCCCCAGGGCAGGGGCAGGTCAGAGAGCTTCTGGAGGAGGCGTGGGGGTGGGGAGAGGGGCCAAGGTCATAATTCTGGTTCCAGGGCCCCCCTACCTCATCCTGAGGTGTCTCCTCCCTGCTGGGAGCCCTCAGTAAGTGCCTATGATGGTGGTTAACAAGCACGATAAGGTCCACTGAGACAGTCCAGCCTTCTTTGGCCACCCACAGACTTGGTTGTCAGGACAGCTGGAACCTGGCCTGGGAGAAGCACAGACAGGCCCAGGGGGCGGGAAGAGGAGAGAGGTGGGGCGGGGGGGATGGGGTGGGGGAGCCAGAAGCAGACAGGAATGCCAGGGGCTGGCGCCCCAGTGGACACAGCGAGGCCAGCCTGTGAGTCCGGGGCGCGAATCCTGAGGCAGACCCCCCAACCCTGTCTCAGGTGTCCGTGGCCGACCTCTGCTTAGTGCCTCAGGTGGCAAATGCTGAAAGGTAAGACAGCCCCACCACCCTCCCTCCTCCGCCTGGTTCCTCCCCTCAGAAGGCCCAGCCTCCTCCCACAGTCAGGCCCTAACTTCAGCTACTGGGGAAGCCCCGCATGCAGAGGCTCTCCCAGACTGGCCAAGGAGCCCCCCTGGGCCAGGCCTCCCTGGCTCCTGTGGCCTGGAAGAGCCAGTGGGGGACCTCAGTGGAACGTCCCCTACCGTGCCCATCACAGTCCGTCTGACACTGTCTAGCATCTGCCCCTAAGAGGTGGTGGCTTGCCCAGTCGACACCCCTAGAAGAAACCACCCCAAGAGCCTGCTCCCCCCGATGGGCTGTGCCCGTGTCTGGCAGGGAGCTCTCCTCTGCGGTCCTCCATCACCCCTTCGGTGAGGCATGAGAGAGTACCTCTCTGGAAGCCATCACACCAGGCACCGTTGGGACACGGAGATGTTATGACACATTCGCTGCCCCTGAGAAGCTGTGTATGTAAATGGCGAGCGCTGTGTCTTACGCGGAGTAGGTTCTTGATGAATCGCCATCACTTGGAATACGAGCAGTAGCAACAGAGATGCTAGGCCCTCTTGCATGAGACCTGCCCATCCCCAAGGCCGCCTGTGAATCGGGCCCCCACGTGGCTGGACAACTTCCTGGCCCTTCCCTGGCCAGCCCCCGGGGCCTCATCCAGCCCGCCTCTGTGTGGCCCTCGCCGCCCCCAGGGCAGTCTCCCTGTGCCCCAGCAGACCTGGTGTTGAGATGGTGTTAGACAGGTGTTTCTCTGCCACAGGTTCAAGGTGGATCTCACTCCCTACCCTACCATCAGCCGCATCAACAAGACGCTGCTGGCCTTGGAGGCTTTCCAAGTGTCTCACCCCTGCCAGCAGCCAGACACACCGCCTGAGCTGCGGGCCTAGCTCCCCAGCTGTGCCCCATGGGTGAGGGGGCAGGGAGAGGGTGCAGGAGCAGAAGCTGGGGGGAGGGGGTGCTGAACAGGCCTGGCAACAAGGAAGCCCTACTGGAGAAGCAGGAGACCTGAACTCCTTGAACTTGGAATCAAGCCCTGGATCCGCCTTCCCACTGAAAATCCTTGTGCCTCAGTCCCCTCATCTGTCCAGTACGGGTAGTGTGGGGGAGAGGATGCTGGGAGGGAGGGAGGCAGGAACATCACTGGTCATCTATGTCGTGGGGCAGTCGTGAAGATGAGGTGAGAATGTAGCCTAAAACGCTTGGTGGGTTTGGCAAGGAGACGTAAGGGAGCCTGTGCGCTCTTCCCATGCCCGCAGCTGTACCTGACTCCAGAGAAGGCCCACACTGAAATTTGATCATTAAACTGAAGCCCAGGCCTCCAGGTTGTTCAGTTAAGGCTGAGCCGCGTTCCAGAAGATGAACACTCTTCCTAGCTGGAATCCCCCTGCATCTGGGCCAGGAGAGAAAAACGTCTGAAAGCCTGCCAGAGAGAAGCAGACCAGATCCAGAAGAGAATAGATAGAAGCGGCAGGAAAGAAAGCATTTTGTGACCAGCTGAGTTTCCAGGGCTAGAAGGGTACCAGGAAGTGGCCCACTGGAGCAGGGAGGGGGAAGCTGGCCCTCTCAAGCCAGAACAGTCCTAGGAGTAGGCACTTGGAATAAATCCAGTCATGAAGGGCCCTGGGAACCGGAAGCAGGCTCCTCCATGGGCAGCATGACCCGCCACTGCCCAGGCTGGTTCCGGACCCCACGCAGCTAGCAGCTTGCCTTGAGATCCCTTCTGGGGGTGGAACAAGATGACTTTTATGTCCTGTACCTGAGATTTCATTTCCCCTGCATGGCTAAGGCTTCAACAGTGAGTTCAGGTAGATGTGTCTTGTTCACACGGAAGCCACCACTCTCAGCGGACATGAGTCCCTTTTCTTCAGCCCCGACCCCAGGGCACCTAGTTCTCCCATCCTCCCGGGCTCCTTTGTGGCCTTTCCTTCCTGAACTTGGGTTCCAGGCTTTAGAATGACCAAAATGGGCCACTCTTGTTCCTGAGACACACTGGTCCTGGCAGAGCCAGAAAAAAGCACAGGGCATTCCGTGAGACACAGCAGTGTTGAGGGAGACTGGGTTCCTCCTGCCCTGCCTCCATCTTTCCGTCCGCTTACTCCAGGCTTGCCCGGCTGGGTAAAACTTGCCCCTGGGCTCTCTCCAGGAAACCTTGACTCAAGAGACTGATCTCCTCAGCCCAGGGATCAGGACTCGCACCTGATTTGGACATTTGGAGTTGAAGGTGATTAAAGTCCCTGTAGATTTTAAAGACACCAGCTTGCAGTGAGCCTTCCCCAGTGACTTCCCCACCTGGGAGCTGGAACGTGTGGCCTTGTGACTGGGAGTGTGGCAGACATGGCCCTTGCTCTTCTTGAACTCCTGTCCCTCACTTACCCTGGGAAATTTCCTTGGCCACTTGGAACTCTCCCACTCAGTGTGGTTAGTCTGTTACCTACCTGCTTGTCTGTCTGATCCAAAATGACTTCTGAGAGTTGCCGTATTTCGGCCCAGGTCTCCTGGATACTGTCAGAGTATTAACTCATTTAACCTGGGACTCTATCAGCCATCCTAAAACTGGTGGCAAAAGCCTAATGGATTGTAAGGAAATCTAAATTAGGTAAAGAGGTGATACAGCCTGTTGTCAAAACATTCTAGAAACCATCCCTCATCTGTTGCACAAAACTAACTTCACATATTTTTCTCCATAGTTCCGGTCCTCTAGTTCAACAGGACTTTTCTGGTATATGTCAGATGTAGATTGAAAATCAGCTGTGGGTGGATGGGAGGAGAGAGAACACATGTTGGGGGGGTTTCCTCTGGGCTCAGCAGAGATCCTTGGAGTCCCATTTCTGAGGCTCTCCTTTCTAGCTGACTTCCCCAGACTCCACCCCACCCCCAAACTCAGACAAACCTGACCTTACCCCACAAAAACAGAAATGTGTCCAAGCCAGAGAAACTCATCCCGGGCTCCTCTGAGGTGACTCACCTGGAACGTGCTGGGTTCCTGCAAGGATCCCACATCGATTATCTGCACCACTCAGGAAGTGACTAAACCTTTGTGGCTCTCGGCTGCACTGGCTTTAGAAGTACAGTGGTCCATCCATCTTACCTCATGATGTTTTTGTAAAGGAGATTTTTGTATTTTAAAGCTAGAACTTAAACCTCGGGAGCTCTCCACACAGCTGGCAGCACCACAAGCTGGTCTCAGGACCAGGGCTGGGGACCATTCTTGCCACCTTCTTCACCCAGACCTGAGGAAGAGTGCCTGGGCTCCCCAGGGCCTACGACGACTCTGGGTGTCTCCCGCGGCCTTTGGCGGACCAGGCCTGTGAGGAAGTGATGGAACTGGGGGGCTGCAAGGCAGGCCCGGGGAGCCACCAGCTCAGGGTAAACTGAGGGGTGGAAAAGGAGTGTGTGGAGAGGGGCGTTGGATGCGCAGAGGACCAGAGTTTATGAGAAAGGAGAGTGGTCTGATTTGGGGGCTTGCAGTTTTGAGTCAGAGTGAGGCTGTCACTCTGTGTTCCAGCCCTGGGCCCTCCATGGAGTCCGGGTCACCAGCATGCTTAGCTGACCTGCTCTTGAGGGGTGTGGAGACCCAAGACTTTGCTAGCTTCAGCCGTCCGCATTGGGAACCCTCCTCTAGGGACCTATGGCTGGATACATGGGAGACAGGAGAACCCCCTTTATTCCTAGAGGAACTCAGCTGCGCTCTAGGGAGTAAGAGAACGCATTTCGAAACCATCTTCCCTGCATGAGAGCAGAGTTCCCTCGAGCACCTCTAGGGCTGCACTCCCGACCCCCCCGTTCCCCCCCCGTGCCATTCAAGGGGACTAGCCTTGCTCCTTAAGCGCTTGTTAGATAGAAACCCATCCCTGTACAGCCATGGCTGGCGCCCCCCCCCCCCGGAATGTCTCTCCTCTTTGGGGGCCCTAGAAGATCACAAAGGACCAAATATTTCCCTAAGTGCTGAAACTGGTCAGACCGAATGGCTCCGAGGCTTAGCAATAATTAGGCTTCTCTAAAGGGCTTTGAAAACTACCTCTTCTGTGACTTCCTTACGTCTGCAACTAAGTTCCTGTTTTCAGGGGTCAGAGGTATCTCTCAGTTCAAAACCATCACCTATTTCGGGGACATTTTCCAGTAGGGGCTTCTCTCTACAGGCTGAGTGGGCGGTAAGAGTCAAGTCCTTCATTCCCACCTGTTGTCAGATCCCTGACTCTGGATGTCGGAGGCCACAGGGAGACCTGATCTGCAGCCACGGGGGGAGTGGCCACAGGGGTGACAGGCAGATGCTGCAGTGGCCTGATACTGCTAATTAGGTGCAAAGGGTCTTTCACCGCTATAGAGGTAGGAAGTCCTGGCAAATACTTTAGAAGGATGAAAACAGCAAAGAGAAGCTGCCAGGAAATACTTGAGGACAAAGCAAAACATACGGGATTTTGTTCCAAAGCAAAATACATATCCATTCGGGGCGCCTGGGTGGCTCAGATGGTTGAGCGTCTGCTTTCCGCTCAGGTCATGATCTCGGGGTCCTGGGATCGAGCCCCATGTCAGGCTCCCTGCTCAGCGGGGAGCCTGCTTCTCCCTCTCCCTCTGCCCCTCCCCCTTCTCATGCTCTATCTGTGTGTCTCAAATGAATAAATAAAATCTTAAAAAATTACATATCCATTAAGGAAAGTAGTAAGCTTACTGAACATGCCAGTGGATACACATACTCATAACGACTCATTGTATCGGCTCCTCCTAACTTTTAAACATAACTTATTTAGTTCTTGATTCCAAAGTCACCAGCAGGCATCATTCCACTTTGGGAGAATATGTGAACTAACATGGCTGTTGAGTTTAGCCAGAACCTCGTAGGTTAAAGCACATCAGACTGAATGTAATCCCGAGCTATGTCAGGGTCAATAAAATGACAGGAGTGCCCTTCTTTTTTTTTTTTTTTTTTTTAAGATTTTATTTAATTGAGAGAGAGAGAGAACAGGGGGAGGGGCAGAGGGAAAGGGAGAGGCAGAGAATCTCAAACAGCCTCTGGGCCCAGCATGGAGCCTGAAGCAGGACTCATGCTCACGACCCTGAGATCATGACCTGAGCCAAAATCAAGAGTTGGACACTTAACCAACTGAGCCACCCAGGCGCCCTGAGAGTAGTACCTTTAAAAGTTAAAAAATAACTTTCAATATGGGGCACCTGGCTGGCTCAGTCAGTGGAGCGTGCAACTCTTGATCTTGGGGTTGTGAGTTCAAGCCCCACATTGGATGCAGAGAAATTCTTTTTTTTTTTTTTAAGATTTTATTTATTTATTTGACAGAGAGAGATATAGCGAGAGAGGGAACACAAGCGGGGAAGAGGGAGAGGGAGAAGCAGGCTTCCCGCGGAGCAGGGAGCCCGACGCAGGACTCAATCCCAGCACCCTGGGATCATGACCCGAGCCGAAGGCAGACGCTTAATGACTGAGCCACCCAGGTGCCTTGAGGGTACTTAAATTCTTTAAAAATAAATAAATAAAGTGACTTTCAATATGTTAAGTGTTAGCGGTGACATACTACATTCAGCATACCCAAACATAACTCATTAAAGACCCCTAGCTCCATGTAGTCTGCCTGGGCTCTTTACTGGTTGTGCTGTAGTTTGGTGGGCAGATTATATTTATTTAATTCACAATTACTTCCAACCCCTTCCTCCTTTATACAACAGCCTCTAAACTACGTTGCAAAGGAAGGCAGAGAAAGATCCAACAGGCTTGTTGTAGAACCACAGATATCTGAAGAAAAGATTTTAATGGTACCCTTCCTGCTCAGATTAGGAGTCTTTCTCATTTTGTAATAAATGCCAGCGATGTGCACAGGCATCATTTTAAGATATGTCTAAGACATCTTAGGGTGTCATTTTTGAAATGGAAATATACTGAATTAATATCACCCAGACTGTGTACATGATTACCCTGGTGTCCACTGTACCAGTTCCAAATTTGAACACAGGAAGTTCATTGGAAAATGAACATCACTGGAAACTAGATACTGATTAAACTCTATAATGTTCTATTTAGTGATCATCGCTCTAAACCCACTTTTTCTGCCCTTGGGCCAAACCCAGTTCCCAGTTCTTAATACTCTGCCATGAATTTAAACACAGTTGAAAGATCTGTCATTAATCTGTCTCAATTTTTTTCTTGTTAATTTTTCTTCAATTTTTATAATCAATAGATTACAGAATAATTCACATAGATTGACAGCATACCTTTCTGCTAGGAGGAATGCAGAGATGAATAAAAAATATAAAATGTAAATCAGGTTCATTAAGATAGAACTCACATTTCAGGTGCATAGTGAAAAAGTTTATTTAGGACAGATTTCAAAACCTGGAAGAGAAGACAAAGAAATGCACAAAAGCATCACAAAACTTACATAAGAGAAAAACACAAGAACTGAGCTATTTCAAGAGCCATAGCTCAGGAATCATCCGGGTATCAGAGCAACACAATCACACACACCACAGGGCGGTAGGAGAAGGTATTTTAAAGGAAAAACCACTCAGCAGGACAAAATGATTGAATGACAATTTGGTACAGAGCTCTTAGAAATCATAGGAAATGTTGACAGCATTTCTCAGGGGACACGTAACACAAGACGACTGCAATAAATGACTTGTTGGGCTATTTCTGTACTTTAAAGAAAAGACGGTGAGACGGTTTCCCTTCCAAATCCCTTTCTGTAACATCAGCGCCAATGCATGATAGAGAACAATAAGGAAAGAATGCCTTTGTGGTTGCCAATTGCTTAGATATTTGCCAAGAAAGCATAATCATCTTTCAATCAACTGATAGATCTCAGTGCATGGCAGCAAAGCAGGCCTTTCAGAAATATAAGCTAAATGGCATGAAGTAGTTTAGGAAATCTGCAAGCATCTCCCTCTATTCCAAGTATCCTTACCCAAAGTCTGGCTTTCTCATAATCCATCACTTTCATTACATTACAAAGCAACTTTCTTCTGAGAATCTCAAAACGCTTCCCATCACTAAGGGAAAATGGGTATGCCAGAGTGATGGGTTACAGGATTGCTTTCTCTAGACTTTACTTGCTCTTGAACATGGCTAAATGGAAATAATTCAACTTGATTAAATAAAAACAACTTCACCCTTGGGATAATAATCTCAGATATGGATGTCAGTAGAGTTTTTAATATGGAATTTCTTAGTGAAATGTACTAATTAGGACATGAGAGAAGGAATTAAGATAATGTTTTCCACACGATACTTGGCCTAAACCTAAAAATCAACAACAACAACAACAAGGAACGTTTTAGACGGAGAGATATCAAACCTGAGTGAAGAAGTGAGTTCAGGAAGAGAACTCCTAAAGCTGACTGTTAGCTAAGGGCTCTTCTGGAACCCTATATGCTAGAATATTCCAAACCTAAACTCTAGACTTGTTCATGACCCTATATCAGAACTTTTAGAAAACGCACTTTGTCCCCTGAAAGTCATTTCACATATATTATTTGACCCTTAGATAAGTACTTAAAAGGACAGAAAACTATGGAATTTAATAAAGCCTGTATATCTAGATTTCTGGGACACCTTCTCCTCAAGTCTCAGGGTAAAGAAGAGCCATGAAATTAACTCTGGTCCACATGCCTGGGGCCTAAAAGAAATCAAAGTTCATATAATGGTAATCAGATCATGGGTTCAAACCAGTGACCAGGACCACAAATAATTTCAAAGCCAGCATCTTACTTACTTTTGGACTTAGTTTTTGAGGGAATGACTATTTGTAAATGAACCCCATCACAAGGCTTTGGGCATCTGGGTTTTCTCAGCTTAATGACAAGAGATTCAAACAGCAGGGGCTTTGTGTGGCCTTCTGGTTCAGGCAGGGGTAATGCAACACTTCAGAGGGAGCGGTGATTTCTGAAATCTGGCCACACGATACTTAGCAAAGTTTCTTACACCCTTTGGTGTGAGTCCCAGATCCTACCCTCAGAATCTAGTAACTGGGTAGATGTCAAAGGAGTGCTCACAGGTGCTGGATGGGTTAGACAGAGCAAAGGGGTGACACTGACCATGACCAGGTACCCACTGAGCCAAAGCATTTTGGGGGGGTGCCTCCCCTTTTCCCAGAAAGCGGCCACCAAGAACCAACTTCCAGGTGGTTCTTCTACTTCTGAGAACACTGAGGAGCTGCAAACTCACATTATAATTGCCTTTACAGCCTGTGAGAGACTATCGTTCCCATAGATGGAGGGCTTGCTCTATTTACTACTCAACTCATAATAATTTGCTGTCTTCATCAGTATCTCACTGACATATCCTCTTAATTCACTTGGT
Source organism: Neomonachus schauinslandi (assembly GCF_002201575.2). Lineage (NCBI taxonomy): Eukaryota > Metazoa > Chordata > Mammalia > Carnivora > Phocidae > Neomonachus > Neomonachus schauinslandi. The sequence continues at coordinate 24,407,256 of NC_058411.1, read as the reverse complement.
AAGGTTCACAAGAGTTCCAACTGATGACTGGACAGTCCTACATAAGTCACCCAGCTATCCCAATATGGGACTATAGGTCACAATCCCTCCCCAGTCCTACTTCCAACCGAAGCTGATTGCCTTATCCTCTCAATAAACACTGTTATTTAATTCTGATTAATCAGGTAAAGAGGCCTTAGATACCATGCTGCCAATGCTAAACAATATGGTAAATAATCAAGACATCAGAGAGAAATGGGAGGGAGCCTAGTCCCTCTTTATCTCTCAGTTGTATGGGAATGAGGGCCCAGGGACAGGATTCCGTGTGCACGAAGACTGGGACTTTGGCCATAAAGATACTCACCACAGACAGGGTTGCACCCGGCTTGTGACTGGTTTTAGACACCCATTCCCTACTTACTTCCCAAAGAATCATGCATCATGGCTCCCTAAGCACAATCCAACAGACAATGAATACAACGACTTGCTCTCTAAAGAGCATAAATCCCCGAAAGTGCTACCGCTCACAATAAAAGAAATGACCTTCCTTCAGACAGAAACTCACCTTCCAACTCTTTTCAACCACTGAGATTCTATAGGGATGGTGCTCTTCCCTTTTCCAGCAAATTCAGGTTTCCAGGAATTCTACACTTTTAGCCAGGTGGAAAGAGACTAAAAGAGGTTGATGTGGACTCTTTAGGCTCAGGAGAAATTCTAAATGGAAACTCTTAAAAGGGAGAACAAACTATTCCATTTACTGCTGTGTGTATGACCATCCCACAAAGATGACAGAAGATGGTGAGTCCTACACCTCACAGGGAGGTCAGCCTAGAGGGGCACAGCTTGCGGCCTGAGGTCCTTCTGTGATTTTGGTAAAAATTAACTGATTTCATCCCTTTCTTGGCCCCAGTCAAAACCAACTGGGGCTTCAGGGCCACAGCTGCACCCCCTCCCAGCCTCGTGCTAGCCTGACCACCCTTTTGCACAGCACTAGACTCTAAGCCCCAGAATACAGAGGTGAAATGCAGCCTCGGGTCAGGGGATTACACTTAGTAGAGGAGACCTACTCAAAAAGATTCCTGAAATCGCTCCTTTTGGAAGAGACAGCAAAGGGGGTTGGGTTTCTCCAAGAAGCACAATGAGAACCAGCAAGGCTTCTGGCTTAAAGAAGAATTCCAACTAATGAAATACAGACCAAAGAACTAAACAAAATTGGGATATGAGCAAAATTCCGGGACACATTTGACAGCTTATCTCTCTTCCCCTCATTTTATTCTGTTTTTTTTTTTCCTTACTATCACTTTTAAAAGGCAGTCCTCAAACTGCACAAACTATTTCATTCCTGCCCCTCTCTCACCCTCCACTAAAACAACAGTCCTTTATGTAAATAGTAGGGTCACTCAACTCCATACCTTAGAATGACATACTTTGGGGTTAAAAGGCAGCTTTTTACAGAAAAATGGTCTTAAAAAATAAATATAAAGACACAGACTTTAGGATTTGGGTTTCACCCAATTCTTTCAAAGAGGAACTGGGTAGGGCTCATCAAAAACATCTAAACTCAGGGGCGCCTGGGTGGCTCAGTCATTGAGTGTCTGCCTTCGGCTCAGGTCATGATCCCAGGGTCCTGGGATCGGGGCCCCGCATCGGGCTCCCTGCTCCTCCCACTCCCCCTCCCCCTGCTTGTGTTCCCTCTCTTGCTGTCTCTGTGTCAAATAAATAAAATCTTTAAAAAAAAAAAATCTAAACTCAGATATTTTCTATAACTGGTTTTACAATAATATCTAATCCCACTGGTTAATATAAGACAGAGAACTCTCAGATTTAACACTTTCATATACATATAAGGGGCAATATGTACTTCTAAAAAGTCTGAAATTTCCTTTCTTAAATAATAAAAATCTTTTTAAAGTGCATGAATTATTAAAAAAGAAGAAGAAGAATGGCCTTATTTCAAGTTGTTACCTACTTCCATTATCAAGCTATTCATTGTCTGAGGATGAGTTTTAACTCCAGAGGCCTGAGGCCCTGTTGTAAAGCAACAGATTGAAGTCCTTCCAGTGCAGCCTCATGGTTCCCCACCCTCCACCGTGCCAGTCAGAGATGAGAAGAGTGCAGCTCTGGCCTGAGGGAAGGGGAAATACAGCATGAGTTTTTGAAAGCTAGAGATCTAGAAACATTTTTTTTTTTTTTTTAAATGAGGGAGGACCACCTCCCAAGTAACTCATGCTGAAGGACACAAATCTGCTAAAAAACCAGGGGCCCTGTGACACAGGAGAGCTGATGTCTGTGCAGGGAACACATTTTAATTGGACACTTGTCAAAAGGAACAGAATGGGAGAATCATCTTTGTTTTAATTAGCAATTTATAATTTTAAAACCTATGTGGTGGGTATACCTAAGGGTGTTTACTATCTACTTCTTTTAGGTTCTCTGTTTGCTGGACATTTTTCATGATAAAATGTTAGAAAAAATTAACACTTTAAATAGTCTTCCTTTCTAAAAGCCCCAACACAGTGGCGAAGCTAAACAAACTGAAGAACTTTAAGAAGCCAGCCGCTCTGTGTAGAGAATTTCAATCTCTCTCCCACTACAAAGCACTCTCTCTTGACTGTTGGTTAGTATTTATTTGTGCTCTGGAGAACAGGGTGAGACAGATGATTTTGATTTCATTGTTTGGTTCTATACACTTGGATAGGGAGAGATTAAGGAAGGGACTACCTCTGAGGATTTGCTGGGCTGTGAACTTCTCACTAATTACGTGTGCTTCCACAAGTAATATTTGGTCCCTCAAGTGTGATGATTTCAGAAATTTAATAGGAGAAGAGGGAATGAATCAGATATTGACAATATCTTCTTTTAGCCATTTTGTGCTAATGGGACAAAGACACGCCAGTGCAGGATGAAATGTAACCACGTCCAGGACTTCAAAAGTGCCCAGACAGTAAGAGGCACACAGAGGTGACGGGAATAGGCCCCTTTGACTTCCCCAATGCACCAGAATCAGGATGCCAAAGAAAATAAGTACAGAGCATCTCATGGCAAAAATAAACAAAGAGTGTTGTCCCAGGGAGCTTGCTAGGGCCTGACAGTTCCCTTTTAAGAGAAAGTCAGAAGTTAATAATAAACAGGAACAATAAACAAGGCTTGAGCTGACTAGAGAACAGCTCAGTAGAAAATTATCTTATAAGGATTATCCTCACTTAGCTAAGGCATGATTCAACTTCGGTGCCGAAAGAGTGCTCACTCAGCTTATCTGATGATGACATCATGCACAGTGAGTTTGCTTGTCGCAGTCCAGACAGTCACTAGAATAATTTCTAATTTCTTACAAGGTAGATGCATTTTGGCCAGTGTAATCCTCTACAAAATGCACTGAAATATAGAATAATGGAGGTAAGATGCGGCTCAGTCCACAGCATACTATCCTACTTGGGGCTCTGCTCCCAGGGGAACAGAAAATGCAGGCTGTCTGGCCCTTTGCTCTGGGACAGCGATGGTACAGAACTACCGTGAGGGGCCCTGGTCTTCGAGTTCCTGCCCCTGTAGCGGGGAGAAGCTTGGCGTGAGACACCTGGACAAGGAAGGAATGAGCCAAAGGAACCGTCATGAAGAAGATGACTCCTCAGAGTAGGACTCTGAAATCCCGGGATCATATCATATCCCTGATCGGGAAGTCAGTTCCTCCGTACTCCATCCTGGGCGACTGGGCCGGGTCCCTCACAGCCTAGAATTCGCCACAAAGAGTGCTGGGGTAAGATCATCCGTCTCAGAAGGGCAGATTCCTCCCCAAAGCATCCCAGGACTGACCCATGAAGGGAACATTGTCACTTCCCAACTTTTCCTAAAATCGTCGTCATCTGACTCCGCAGGAGAGGTGGTCTTAATGGCTCAGAGCAGACAGAAGCCTTCTAAGAAACAGATGGAAGCTGTTTCAAGGGCAAAATGAAATGTGCTACAAAAATAAATAAAGTAATAAATAAATCGAATTATTCTTCAAAATTCTAAGGCAGTAACAGACTCAACACAGGGAATAAGAAACAAGGAGGCACAGACAACCACAGTGGTCCCTGCTCTGCCCGAGGCCCTGGCCTGCTGCTCTGGCGACCACCGATTATAGCCCCCCATCCCTGGCACTCCGGGCCTCAGGGCTAATACAGTGGGAAAGGCAGTCAGGGGGAAATGCCGGCTTTGGCCTCCTAAAGAACAGCTCCAATCAGCAGCCACAGTGAAGCTTCATTTCCTTTTCTAAGGAACTTTGAACTCCAAAAGCTTTAAGCTCTCAATGCAAGAAATCTAAATCCAGAAACTCTGGAAATCTGATTGGTTCTGAAGCCAAATTTCTACATAACACTCCTACCCTGAAGATAGAAAAGAGTGGTGGGGAATCGGGAGTGTTGTATTTTTTTAAGCTTCTCGCTCAGATTATACCCCTTCTTCTTTGATTATACAAAAGAAGTACTGCAGTAACACTTGACTGTCAAAGATATGCTGAGATCAATCCAGTACCTACTTCCCACCCTTTCCACTGCACCCACCAGCACCCTGGCTACGGGCTGCGACCTCCTGAAGCAGGAAGTGATGGAGGCGCTTATCCCCCCAGACGGTAGACTACGTGATCACCACTTTAGACAGCATGGACGTTCTTGCTGTAAGGGCCCAGACACAGATGTGGGGAAAGGCAAGAGGAGGGCAAGAGGCAGAGTCGAACAATCGGGACTACTGCCACCCCTCCAAAGGCAGTGAGGGCTCCCGGCCTGCACTACAGACCACGAAGAACCAGCAGGCGGGAAGATGGCAGTGGTGAGAGGCTGGACAGAGCTTTCTCCATCCAAGAGGCTGGGCTCCTTCACGGACAACGCGCTTTCCTCCTCCAGCACTTTCAAAAGGTGAAGAGTGGGTACCGCTGAACACATCTGCAATAAAGGCTCGGCGAGAGGAGAGAGCAGCAACTGCAATAATCCCTTGGACCCAAACAGACCTAATTTTACAATTTAACACCCAACCTTCCTCTAGGCTTTTGCCTGACGGGCTCCTTCAGAGGGACTTTGGCTGGAGTCTGACGCGAGAGGAGTGTGAGTCAGGGACCACAGACAGGGGCACTACACCACCACCTGCGGAAGCCAAGGAGGGGGAAAAGCTATGTGGGGTCAACAGTCAGGCATGCCAGGCAGGACGTGAGCATCAGGAGCCTCACGCTCAACTTTTAGCTCTTGCCTATCCAGAACAAGAGACGCCAGCCGGCAGCCTGCCCCAGCCAGCGAGCGCCCGCCCGCCTTCTGTCCCCGCGGGCCTTCAGCTAGTGTAGTAGATGTGGAAGTAGAGAGTCTTGTTGCGGAGCAGGGAGTAGGAGTTGTCAAACTTGAGCAGGTAGATGCCCTCACCGGGGTAGTCGTGGCTGCCAGCCTGCACGTCTCGGTGGCTGTCCCGCCGGTACACAGGCATGACCTCCCCATAACGACCTCGCAGGGAGCTCCGGGAGCCTCTCTCTACATCACCAACTGGGACAGGGTCTGTGTGAGCAAAATGGCACGCTGTTTGGATAGGACTTCAGAGAAAGAATAAGTCCGACCTCAGGGTAAAAGAATGGACCAGGTGACCTAGGGGCTTTTAGCCAAGGAGATGCTCTTGCCCTCCTACAGGAGCTTGGAAATGTCTGCTGGCCTTTTGACCATCACAGCAACTAGTGGGTGATATTGGCATTTGGTGCCCAAGTGTCCAGGAGCACTTAACATCAGGATAGTACCTGCCCAGCAAAGAAGCATTCCACCCCAAAGGCCGGTAAAGTCTCCACTGAGAAACAGTGACTTAGCCTTAGTTACACTTACCTAGTTCCAGAAGTGTCTGGACATTTCCAAGGGGGAGAAAAGATCGTTATTTTATTATTTATTTTAGATTTGTTTTTAAATTTATTTATTTGAAAGAGAGAGAGAGAAAGCAGAAGGAGAGAGAGCACACAAAGGGCGGGGGGCAGAAGCAGACTCCCTGCTGAGCAGGAAGCCTGATGTGGGGCTCAATCCCAGGACCCCAGGGCAGACACTTAACCAGTAGACTGAGCCACCCAGGCACCCCTACTTTATTTTTTAAAGATTTCATTTATTTATTTATTTATTTCAGAGAGAGAGGGAGAGAGTGTGAGCAGTGGGGAGGAGCAGAGGGGGAGGGAGAGGGAGGGAAAAAATCCCAAGCAGACTCCCCGCTGACTATGGACCCTGAGATCATGACCTGAGCCGAAATCAAGAGTCTGACACTTAACCAATTAAGCCACCCAGGCACCCTAAGAAAAGATATTTAAAAGGGAAGATTCTGACATCTTTTCATTCAGCAGGAAAAAGAAATAGCTAACAGAGGTAGGAAATACAAACACGCTATACAGAGTGACCTAGAACTTCTACTTGGCCACCTGCAGAATAGCAAATTAAGACATGAGGTTCTCCTCCTGCCTAAATACCTGAAGATTTCCCTGTAGACTTGCTCTTCCACAAAGAAGCAAGGGCCTGATTTTAAGATTATATAGAAAAATCAAGATGCTTGTAACTTAATTAGGACCTACTCTTGATATTACAAAACAAAACAAAAACAAAAAAAAAACTCGGGGTCATCCTGAGTAGGCACTACAAATAACTGGAATGGAGCATAGAAACAACTTTTAAAACTACTCTGGGCATGTGCTGTGCTCTGGGCATATTTTGCAATATATACAAATATTAAATCATTATATTGTACACGTCAAACTAATATGTTATATGTCAACTATATCTCAATAAAATTTTTTTTAATTAAAAAAAACTGGGAGTACCTGAGTGGCTCAGTCAGTTGAGTGTCTGCCTTCAGCTCAGGTCATAATCTCTGGGTCCTGGGATCAAACCTTGTGTCGGGGCTCCCTGTTCAACAGGGAGCCTGCTTCTCCTTCTCCCTCTGCCCCTCCCCCAGCTCATGCTCTCTCTCTAATAAATAAATAAACTCTTAAAAAAAAGAGCTTTAAAAAGAAAACAGCTCTGGGCGCCTGGGTGGCTCAGTGGGTTAAGCGTCTGCCTTCGGCTCAGGTCATGATCCCGGGGTCCTGGGATCGAGCCCCACATGAGGCTCCCTGCTCAGCAGGAAGCCTGCTTCTCCCTCTCCCACTCCCCCTGCTTGTGTTCCCCTCTCTCGCTCTCTCTCTGTCAAGTAAATAAATAAAATCTTTAAAAAAGAAAAGAAAAAGAAAACAGCTCTGGGCATGAAGAAAGAAGTAAACAGTAGTCGGCCAACTGTGACAGTTTGAAGGGGAGCACAGTTAACAAAGTGTAATCATCCGGTATGGTTCCAGACTAAAAATGGTAAATATCCCAAACTATGAGGGAAATACAAAATAATCTCAGGTTTATACATGATCTATATACTGCAGCACTGACCCACCCCTTTCCCTGCCCGCCCCATCCCTGTCCCCAAGGAGATGCTGGGGAAATAGCTAGGTACTGATTAAAAAGCAAAAGAAGCTTTCCACCAAGGCACCAATACCATCCCCACCAGAATGTTCTTTGAGGGTCTAACTTTGGCCTGCTTCACTCAATTTAGCTTACAATGCTGAAAGGGATCCCTCACTTGCATTCTAAGGAAGAGAAGGACTGGTATAACACAGGAAGTGGTCACTAGAAATTGGGTTGAGCCAGAAAAAACAATTTGCAAATTATGTTAAAATTAAATTTACCTTCAATCTCTTCCTCCTCTTCCTCGTCTTCATCCTCATCCTCACTGGAATCACTGACCTGCACAGTTATGTCAGTGCTGGTTACAGGGGTCCAGTCAAAATAAACTCCAAAGCCAATGTCATAGTCGTCAGTCGCAAATTCCCAGCAAACACGCTTCCCCTCTGGATGGGTAGGTACCCGGATGGTCACCACCTCACCCCGCTTCACCACCAGACGGCTGTTCTTCTCTTTGCCCAGCTTGCTTTTGAATTCCTTCATCTTGGCAAAGGTCCAGATGCACGGAGGAGCCATCAGAGGCGGGGACACTGAAAGGACAGGCAGCTCACTACTGAGAAACCAAGAGGAAATGCAAAGACACCTGGCACTTGGTTTAGGGAGGGTGTCACAGTCAAAGACCTTCCTTCGACTTCCTGGCTTCTTTGATTGCCTTTCACAAGTTACCTTCTCACTTTCCTTCCATCAGTTGGCCTGCCTTTTTTTTTTTAAGATTTTATTTATTTGAGAGAGAAAGAGAGAGCACACAAGCCGGGGGGCGCAGGGCAGAGGCAGAGGGAGAAGCAGGCTGCCCACTGAGCAGGGAGCCTGACACAGGGCTCCATCCCAGGACCCGGGGATCATGACCTGAGCCAAAGGCAGACGCACAACCAACTGAGCCACCCAGGCGCCCCCTGCCTGCCGTTCTTTAAGCACCCATTGGGAACAAAGAAATCACCTTCCATACCCCCAGAGGTCTCACCTTTCCTATGATCCCCCAGGAGATCTGCAGATTCCAAATCAGCTGAAAGGATATCTATAGCTCCTGTGTGCTCAGACTGGATCATAACGATGTCCCCAGACCTTTGTGGAACGTGGTGCTTGGCCATCTGCACAACAGAACTCTGATTAGAGCGCTTACTAGAGGTACAGATTCCAATCCGCCTCCTTCCCGAAGGCGCCGGCCACCCCTGCCCTATTGCCTCCACCCTCCCAGCTTGAAGCCTGCCGGCCACGTGCCCTCCTCCCTTTTGCCACTCTCCCACTCCAGACCCTTCATAAAATCTTTGTCTGTGAACACCCTCCATGCTCGCTACTGACTTCTGCACCAACAGCGTTTCTGCCGCGCCTTGATCTGGCCTCAGGCGGCACAGCACCTTCCAGTGGCCCCTCTCGTGGCAGCACTTTGTCTCCAGGGTTTAGCCTGACTCCCCTTCTGCTACACAGCCTCCTGCTACAATTCCCACTCACAGGGTACCTCCTGAGCCCTGTCCACCGAGTCACCAGAGCACTGAAGACAGAGGCTCTGTCTTATATTCTCCCTGTCTCTGGCTCTTCCGTGGCACACCCGGGCTGTCCCATGCCACCGGCTGTCACATCCACTAACAGTGTTCTGTATATAATTGCCATTTCACCTGTTTCGACGTATTTAACAGTATATTTGCTGCCAGACATCTAACCTGCATGGAGAATACAAGCATCACTTGAAACTCAAAGCCTTCGCTAGCCCATAGCGGGAGGCTTCAATCTCTCTCTTGTGCATTTCACGTCAGGCCACTCGGATCAGTGTTCCTGTTTCTTGCTTTTATGCCATAATTTCCTGCTCCTTCTCCAAGCAGTCGGCAGGCAACTCATGACATGTATACCCACTGCCCACATGGGACAGCACACCAGTGAGATTTACGAGAAAGAAAGAAAGAAATGTTGAATTACTCCCAGGCTATATTCTCATAATATCTCTTTCTGGAGAGTAAGTCCTTTACCTGCATTGCTTAATGAGGTAAATGAGACTTTGGCTAACCCACTTAAGGGAGTCTTTCCTTTTCCAGAAGGCTAAACAAAGGATTTAGTTTGCAACATATTAGCAGCGCAGCATTAGTAAAATCACTGATAGGTCTTCCCTTCAGGTTCCCCATCTGTAAAATGGGAACATAATGGTACCTGCCTCACAGGTGTGTTCTCAGGAGTAAATGAAGTATTGTGGATAAAAATGCTTTGTCAACTACAAAGCATTATGCAAATGTAATTATAATGTTTGACACTGTCTTTATTGGCACTAATACCATTTGTTATTATAATAGATGTGTTAATAATGATACAAACAACCCATCCTCCATGGCAGGGAGGCTGCTATCTATCTATACCACTTCTAAGGAAACTTGATCATAAATGCTGAATAGATATACCACAAGAAAACTGAAGCTAAAACACAATCCCATGGATCAAGGCCCCTGACATCCAGAGGATTTTAGACAACACGTGAGCATTCATTCCAACATTTCATTTTTTGGAAGAGTTGCCAGTTCAGTGATGGGCCCTGAGGGTGATACATACAAAGGACCATTCTCCAAATAATTAAAACTTAGATGCCCCAGTGCTTTCTAGTTCCAAGCCATCCATATGCATCTAAACTCTGGTACTACCAACTGCTCCTCCCGAAGAGACGGCGCCAATGTCCTCCCTACCTTGTTGAGGACCTGGACCTGGTCTGCAGGCAGCAATTCCTGTTCCACCAAGGCCTGCGCCTCCAACGCACCAGCTGTCTTCTGCAGATCTTCTGGGGCATCCTCGCTCGCCGGAGATACCGTCTGTGGCCTCTCAGAGGAAGAGAGCATGTCAATTCAAGGACTCTTTTAAAAGGCACAGTCGTCTTAGGGAAACTTAGGAACAGAACATCCTTCAAGGGACACCTCCCAACCTCTGCTTTCCTCTGGCCTTTAGGACTACTGCCCCTTAGGCCTCGCCTAAGCCAGAAATTCATCACTAAAACAAAGGCAGTGCACGTGGATTTGCAAAGCAGTCCCCCTCCGGTCATCCTGGTCACCGCGGGAGCAGCCTCTCAGGGTCTCCACTTCATACCATCCCCAACACCACACCCAGGTCACTGGGTAATAAAAGGTCAATGCTTTCTTCCCTTTTTTAAGCACACTAATCTATTACCCCAATGACTTAAAACGCAAGCATTTGAATAGTTACTGTTTTTAAAATTAATATATAATGTATTACTTGCTTCAGAGGTACAGATCTGTGATTCATCAGTCTTACACAATTCACAGCGCTCACCATAGCACATACCCTCCCCGATGTCTATTACCCAGCCACCCCATCCCTCCCACCCCCACCACTCCAGCAACCCTCAGTTTGTTTCCCGAGATTAAGAGTCTCTCATTGCTGGTCTCTCTCTCTGGTTTCGTCTTGTTTCATTTTTCCCTCCCTTCCCCTAAGATCCTCTGTCTTGTTTCTCAAATTCCTCATACCAGTGAGATCATATAATTGTCTTTCTCTGATTGACTTATTTTGCTTAGCATAATACCCTCTAGTTCCATCCACCTCCTTGCACATGGCAAGGTTTCATTTTTTTGATGGCTGCATAATATTCTATTGTATACAGTTACTTTTAAGAAAGCAAGGGAATCCTTGCTGCTCTCTTTCCTCTCCCCTGGCTTCTGGAGAGACCAGCAAGTGAGTGAGGAGCCAGGGTGGTAGCTCCATACCCCAGGCCTCTTGGAAATCTGTTGCCAACAACAGGTGGCATGGATTCTTTAGAGTAGAAGTTATCAGAGTATGATGGAGGGACCGCTGGGGCTCTTAAGACTTTTGTGTAATAATGCTAAAATATGATCGCCTTTTTTCATTTTCATCTTCTCAAGAGTCTACATTAGAGTTTTCCAGTACATGACATGTGATCTCACAACAGAATGAACACAGAAGCAGATGTGAGAATCTGTTTTGTGAAGCCAGACATGAAAGAGAGTTACAACACCTGTCTCCTCACTAAATTATTTCTGCTTTGGAAAATAGTTGCTTTCCATTAAAAACATATTATTTACATTAACATGCCATGAATTCATTATTTTCATTTTTAAATTAATCAACAACTATTTTTTAATTTTTCAGTTTTAATTTCTAATATAGTAAACATTGATAGATACAACCCACAGAAAAAATTCTTTGGGGTCCTCAATAACTTTGAATTGTGCAAAGGTTTGAGAATCACTGCTTTCAAGCATTGCTTCCCCAGGAAAGCTGAGTAAATGACAAGAAAACAGTACTATAGACAACATGCGGTAACAGAGGACTTCTTTTGGTATTTATTAGCTTCTTTCTCTCTTTCTTCTTTTTTTACCATAAGAAAAATCACTCCTAGCTTACAAATTACCTCTTTTTCAGATAAAATAAAGCCACCTTTTGGGCTATCCAAGTCACTCCAACCTCCCTCAGAACAAACAAGAGGCAGTCACTATAAAAGTCAGAGGTGTGGGATGCTGTTATTTTTATGTGTTTGCTCGGGTAATCCTGTGTAAAATGTAAATTAGTCTAGGCTATAAGCCTATTTATTCTCTTAGGCCCAGAAATTACAGTCCACTTTTGTTTCTTGACACCATTTATTCTGATCTGTCTCCTCTATTAGAAGATGAGCCTGATGGCAGGGATGGGTCTCACTCCCGGTATGCACAGCATCTACGCCAGGCCTGTCACATGGAACCCTCATCCCCTAGAATGATGTCATGTCATTTTGCCTGTCTGCTGCAGTCACAATGGCCTCTTGAACCTCTGAGAATCCTCGAACACCTCAAGCCCTCTCCCACTCAAGGGTTTTGCACCTGCTGTCACCTCAGCCTAACATTCTTCCATCAGTTACCTGAGGGCTTCCTACCTTTAGGCTTGTGCTCAGCCGTCACTTCTAGAGAGGCTCCCCAGAGGTCGGTAGGTGAAATCGCTCACCCCACCCTAGCCCCATCAGTCTTTACACCCTTACCCTGTTCACTCGTCTTCACTGCACTCACCACTGCCCAACATATTATGTACCATATTTTGTTGATTTCAAGATGTAGATTTGTTTTCAGATTTTAATACAAACAAAATGGAGGATGTCCTAAAAATTAGTAGTGTCTTACAACTGCCTAGGGCCTGGACTGACACGAAGTCCTTCTCCAGATCTGCGTTTGCTCCTGCCAGTACTCACGAGGGCTTCCAACTGAGATGACCTGAAATAAGTTCTGTGTGAGGGTTTTGTTTCGATCACACTGGCAGAGTGAATTTAGACCACAAACTGGTATCTACAAACTCGTGGTTCATATTCTCAGGGGAGATATTTTTTCCACCTCTTACACAGTGCCAAGGTGGAGACATTAAAGGTTCCTTGCAATCCTTCTGTGTGGAGGGACTTTTTCTTATCTTTTTACTGAAGGTTTAGGCTTTTGGTATCCTAGCCCCATGGTGTGTGTGTGCGGGGGGGTGTCTCTTATTAGACTCTCTACCTTGGGCATTTTCCCTTTCTTGGTAGTTCATAAAATAACAGTACCTCTTACAGTTCATGGCAACTTAAGAGTCTATGAAATAGGATGTATACTTGCTTTCTGTCTGCCCTCCCACTAGAATGTAAACTCCATGAGACCGGGAACTTGGATTGCTTGTTCATTTGTAGTATCTTCATTGCCTAGAACACCGCCAGGTAAGTAGCAAGCAGGCGCTCAACAAATAACTGTTGAATGAATAAACAGGAGATGGCCCCCAAATATTTGTTGAATAAACAAATGAGTAAGTTAATTTTTGTTTGGGAGCAAAAGAGCAGTACTGGCATGTGAGACTACAACAGTGAATCTGATCATTAGCCTGACCTTACTGTGTATGCATCTAAAGGCTCTTCTTTGCCTTTGTGCATGCTACTTTGCACAAATATGGTTCTGCTTATTAAAAAACAATTCTAAACAGGACACGCAACAGCCACATAAATTTAATATTCACATTAGCATTTTACGCTCTGAAGAATCAATGAAGGGTGTTTTGGGAAAGACAAATTGCAAATCACTTGATGCCAGTGATAAACCACGAAAAGGAAAAACTCCCACTGTAAGCCTTCTGGTGTGTGCTGACCCAGGGTAGGGAGGGCATCCCAAGGGAGGGGAGAGCCTGGCCAGCCAGGCTAGCCTCACTGGCAAAGAGAGAGAGTTGTGCCCTTCCAGTTCTAATATATACAAAACATAAACACTACACTTCAGGTGTCATCTGGGCTGGATTTCTTTCTTCACACACTAGATTCTAAAAACAAAGCTTTAACATTAAATCTCCTTTTTTCTAAGAATGTTGTACATTCTTCGCTCAAAAACTTTATTTACTCTTAGGAGGAAAAATCAGTTCTGTGCCAAAAGCCATCTCCCAAATATCCTTCAAATCACCATGTACAGAAAAAGGGTGATGGCAGGAAGACGGAAAGGAGCTCCTCTCCTGGGATTTGATGAGGATAAGAATTGTCTCAAATCATCAAAGCCTTGGGGAGGCTTTGTCTTCTAAAAGGACTGTTATATAAATAACCTAGTAAGGGTAAGCATGGAACTCAAAACCCTTCCAATGTGACTCATGGGAACAAGCTTTAAAGTAGAACAAACCTAAAGCTCCATAAACTTGGGAAATTTTTCAATTCACTCTTTTGTTTTCCTCATCATAAAAAAAAAAAAAAACAAAAACCTATTTCAGTAGGGCTGTTAGGAGGATTACATGATATAATACATTTTAACACCTAGTACAGTATTGAGCAAATAGAAATATTCTGTAAAAAGTTAACTATTTTATTATCATTATTACAGAGAAAAATTCAATAAAGTATGGCTATATATCACCAACTGTATTATTATTACATTAATCATTATCTTCCATCACCTGAATTCTGGGGGAAAAAAAGTTTTATTCCATATATAAAGGTAAGAAGAAAGAACTTCTACTGAAGAAATAACAGATTGGGGGCACCTGGCTGGCTGTCAGTAGTGCATGCGACTCTTAATCTCAGTGTCGTGAGTTCAAGCCCCACATTGGGCATAGAATTTAAAATAAAATTTTAAAAAGTTTTTTAAAAGAAATAACATATTGTTTAAATATCTTGACATTCCTCTCTTCCCCCAGCCACCAACTTTGTGTGAGGCATGGAGACCACACTGGTTCTACTGGACAATATTGTGCCACAAGATCAGTTGGACTATAATATCTATTAACTTCATTATTATCTATTACTCCAAAATATGGGTTTTTGTTAATTATTCCATTAATGTTTCATGTTTCCACTTATTCCAGAGCTCAGTACAACTCTTCCCTTTCTGCTATACACTATGGTATCAATGACAGTAGGTAGATGAAATGGATGGAGCAGAAAATTAACAATAACAATCTGAAGGTCATCATAATGGTTTAATCTAAAAATTAGACTTAAAAAAAAAAAACCCTCCAAAAGTGTGTTTGTGTGTGTGTATGTGCATCTTATGGGTAAAAAGCAAATAGACATTCTCTTCAAAGTCCACCTGGGATCCATCCATGTCTAATGTTTTAACATTTCAACCTGGCCTTCAGAAGAAGACACTACACTATTTGTTACAGTTTTGTTCTCTGAGAGAAAAGAAAATTTCATCACCTGAAAGAGATCTCACATTGCCCCTAAGCACACTTAAGGGCTATCATCTATATCTACCAAATCATCTATACTCTTCACTCCAACGTGTCCACCCCCTTAAAGTCGTTGTCCACGCCTTTCATCAATTCTTTATCTCAGAAGATAAGCGTCTAGGAGCCAACCAGTTGCTGCCCCTACCTGTAAGGTGAGGAATGGGGTTCTGGATCAGAGGCCGAAGCCACTGCAGAGGTGACGTTGGTGTTTTCTAGATCTTCATTCTCTAGAAAATCATGGAAAGAAAAATTCAGTATTTGAGAGGCAACACAATCATAATTATCTTGTATCTTGAAAAAAAACAATCTGGCAGTTTCAACCAACTTTCTCTTTCCAAAAATATTCTGGGCATCCACTTCTGAGAGGTCTAGTGCATTAATTATTCAAGTCCTCACACCCAAGTATTCTCAGACCAGCATACCCCATTCATGAAAAAAATACGTTCCTTTCCAAAACAAGCCCCTACAAAATTCATTCTAATTCAAGGATCACATTTCTCAGGAAGCATATGGTTAAATTAGGCAAAACATAGAAGGCCGAGTGAGATTTAGGATGAAATGCACTGGAATTCAGCATCACAGGATGGAGTGTCGCCTCTACATTCAGTAAGCTCACGTCACTGTAGCTAGGGGAAAGGATTTTTGTAATTTCTTTCACTCACTCATTCACCAGTGACTTATTGGAGAACTGGTAGGTAGCTTCACAGAGTATACAGGTGAAATGCATAATGAAGGCCATGTTCCCAAGCTCACAACAAGCCTATGGCGGGTATTTTTGCCATTTGGCAGGTAAAGACACTAAGGCACAGAAGCAGGATTCAAACCCAGGCAGTCATGCTCCTAACCCTCAGGTGCTACTAAGTTTTATGGTTTATTGATATAGCCTTTCCTTGAGCATTCAGAAAAGCATATGGTTTAGTGTATTTAGACAGGCCCTGGCTTAACCTCCTCTAGTTAAGACCACAAGAAACTGAAGCCCAAAGTCCACTTCTCAGTATGAAATACAATTTAAATGAAGTAAACCGCAAATACTGCAAATGTCAGAGTTTGGTAGCAACATAAAAGTGCAAATGATGGGCAAATATTCGTGATCCAACTTAAATCTAGTCTCACTTTTTTTATATGTGAAAAGATTATTTTTTATCAACTCACACTCTCATAAGTAGAAAGACCTTAGAGCTTATGCTACCCAATTTTCCTCTTGTGACATAATAGAAAATATATACATTAGTCTCTGCCCCCAGTTCCTGGCACAGAATTCTGAAAATCCTGATGATTTCCTAAGTGAAAAGAGCACTATGAGCATGTTTTATTCTTTGACTCTGGTTCCTGACACAGAGTTCCTAAGTCCCTTGGATCTTCTCTGGTGATAGAAGTGTCTTTTGTTCCAAAGAGGTGACTCTGAGTGGGCTCCTGGATGGGAGCTGCTCACCAGAAAGACCAAGCCATGATGAGAGGCTTGGAATTGTTAGCCCCAACCCCCATTCTCCAGAGAGGGGAGGGCGGCTGGAAATGAAGTTAATGATTGATCACACCGATGTGATAAAACCTCCATAAAAATCCCCAAAGTACAGGGTTTGGAGAGCTTCTAGGTTGGTGAACACATCCATATACTGGGAGAGGGATGTACCCCAACTCCAAGGGGACAGAAACTCCGGCACTTTAGGACCCTCCCAGACCTTTCCCTCTGTGTCTTTTCATCTGACTATTCATCTGTATCCTTTCTCACATCCTTTAATAAACTGGTAAATGTTAAGTATTTCCCTGAGTTCTCTGAGCTGCTCTAGCAAATCATCAAATCCAAGGAAGGGGGAGGTCATGGGAAACTTCAATTTATAGTCAAGTCAGACAGCAGTTGTGGGTAACCCGGGACCTACTACTTGAGACTGGCATCTGAAGTTCGGGGGGGGGTTGACAGTCTCATGGGACGAAGCCCTTAACCTGTGGGGTCTGACACTATCTCCATAATTCAGTTAAATTGTAGGACACCCAGGCGGTGTCACAGAATTGCTTGGTGTGAGGTGGAGAAACCCAGATCTACTGTCAGAAGTGCTGTGAGTGGGAGTCGTGTGAGAGTGAAGGAGAAACTCAGGAGGACTAAGCTTTCTTTACACCTCCCAACAAAGGAACTGAGTTTCAGACAATTGTCAGATGTTCCCCCAGTCTCTGCTACTTGGTGAAGAGGCCCTTTCACCAAGAGATAATGAAAATACGAAGTTCTTCCCTATGTTGACCTAAGTAGAATCTGCTTCCTAATAACCTCTGCTCTTCAATCCCTCCCCACAATATCCTTTCAAATATTTATAGCTTGCTATCAACTTTCCTGCAAGTTCCTCCACAGGCTGACCATCTCCAGTTCTCTCAATCATCCCTCAGGTGACCTCTGACCTCTGGCCTCCTTTTGTTGTCCCTCTTTGTTCCATTTGAAGTAAGGAGCTAAAATGGACAACTTCTTCAGATGTGTTCTAATCCACGCAGAGTACATGAGACTATAAACTCTTAATAAGGACACAGTATTTCTTGATATAATACTCTGAGCACTAGATTTTGTTTGTTTCCTTATATTTCCTTTTTTCTTAAGTTTTTATTTAAATTCTAGTTAGTTAACATACAATGTAATATTAGTTTCAGGTGTACAATATAGTGATTCAACACTTCCACAAATCACCCAGTGCTCATCACAAGCACACTCCTTAATCCCCATCACCTATTTAACCCATCCCCTACCCACCCACCTCCCCTCTGGTAACCATCAGTTTGTTCTCTATAGTTAAGAGACTGTTTCTTGGTTTCTTGGTTTGGCACTAGATTTTTTTAACTGCAGATTTACCCTGTTAGCCTAAATAAGTCAATCAAGATCTCCAGGGCATATAAAAATAAACTTACTCTAAGCCCAGTCTCACCTGTGCTCTATTTTTGAAACATTTTTGGAAAATAATTGACTTTTTAACTTTAATGCAGGGCTTTGCACATCTATATTATTTATTTCAAATTAACTTTTTAAAATTATACTAATGCATGCTTTACTCATTGTAGAACAAATTAAATACAGATAAGAAAACATTTACGTTTACCCTTCCAGACTTTAATATACAAATAATCCATTATTCAATGTAGAAAAATGAGCAAAAAGAAACAAAAAACAATATAACCAACCACAATCCCATTAGCCAAAGATAATCTTTGTTAACATTTTGGTGCATATCCTTTCAGAAATATATTTATATTTTATAAATATACACATACATACATATGTGTATATATATATATATATAGAGAGAGAGAGAGAGAGAGAGAGAGGGAGACAGATGTATATACATTTATATGTTTATATATTTTGCCCCCTATCTCCATTCATTAATTTTGTGTGGGGCATGAAGACCATAGGTTCTACTGGAAAATACTGTAACATGAGTTGACCAGTTGGGACTATAATACCCACTAGCTCAAGGTTCTCTAACATACAGCTTTTCATTAATTATTCCATTAATGTTTCAGAGTTTCCACTCATTCTAGGGCTCAAATCTTATACACACACAAACACACACATATATATTTCTTTTTTTTTAATGAAGATTTTATTTATTTATTTGACAGAGAGAGACATAGCGAGAGAGGGAACACAAGCGGGGGAGTAGGAGAGGGAGAAGCAGGCTTCCCGCGGAGCGGGGAGCCCGATGCGGGGCTTGAACCCAGGACCCTGGGATCATGACCTGAGCCAAAGGCAGACGCTTAACGACTGAGCCACCCAGGAGTCCCCATATATATATATTTTGTGTTTATATTTCTGAAAGGACATGCACGAAATGTTACTGAACATTATTCATTTTTCAGAGTCAATGGAAATGATACTATATCATAATTTTAAATGACTGTATATTATCCAATAATCTATACTAAAATTTCTTTAACCAATCCTCAAGTCTCTATTGTTAGAGCTGGAGTTTGTTTCAAATCTTTCACTGTCAGAGATGATGATATTATATTAGAGATGTCTACACCCTTTCTTTTTTTTATTAACATATAATGTATTATTTGTTTCAGGGGCACAGGTCTGTGATTCAACAGTCTTACACAATTCACAGCACTCACCATAGCACATACCCTCCCCAATGTCTATCCCCCAGCCACTCCATCCCTCCCACCCCCCCACCACTCCAGCAACCCTCAGTTTGTTTCCTGAGATAAAGAATCTCTTATGGCTTTTCTTCCTCTCTGGTTTCATCTTGTTTCATTTTTTCCTCTCTTCCTCTGAATTTGTTTCTCAAATTCTGCATATCAGTGAGATCATATGATAATTGTCTTTCTCTGATTGACTTATTTTGCTTAGCATAATACCCTCTAGTTCTATCCACGTCCTTGCAAATGGCAAGATTTCATTTTTTTGATGGCTGCATGATATTCCATTGTGTATATATATATACGTACCACATCTTCTTTATCCATTCATCTGTCAATGGACATCTAGGCTCTTTCCATAGTTTGGCTATTGTGGACATTGCTGCTATAAACATTGGGGTGCACATGTCCCTTCGGATCACTACATTTGTTATCTTTGGGGTAAATACCCAGTAGTGCAATTGCTGGGTCGTAGGGTAGCTCTATTTTCAACTTTTTGAGGAACCTCTACACTGTTTTCCAGAGTGGCTGCACCAGCTCGCATTCCCATCAACAGTGTAAGAGGGTTCCCCATTCTCTGCATCTTCGCCAACATCTGTTTCCAGACTTGTTAATTTTAGCCATTCTGACTGGTGTGAGGTGGTATCTCATTGTGGTTTTGATTTGTATTTCCCTGATCTACAACCCTTTCTTAAGAACCTCCCCTGTCCACAGCCTTGAAGGGGCAGTCCCTGTGACCAATGTCTACTATGCTAGCCATGCTTATTGGTTTTGGGTGAACATATGCCCAAAAGTCAGTCCAATTCTCTTCCCCAAAATCTGGGGTTGGTACCACAGGCCAAAACAGACTGTGAAGAGCCTCAGGTAAGGGACAGAAATGCCATTTGGGAAAAACCTTCACAGGCCAAGTAGAAGCAGATGACTAAGCATTGAAGACAACTGTTAGAGATAGGAAAATGATCATTCATGAAAGAGAAGTAGAAACAAGGGACTTTGGGGTCCAAGAGGAAAAGAGACACAGAAAATCTACCTGAACACTTTCTAATTCCCATAATGTCCGTGCTTCCTGCAATTGGATTCTGTAAGATTTATGTCCTAACAGTAAGCTTTCTTTCTACTTTTTATTGTAAAATATATCATACATACAAAAGATGGCATGAAAAGGAGACACAAAGCTAAAAATGTTAATACCAATCCCTACTTAGTCAGTAATGAGGTAAGTATTCATACATTAGAAGTCCTCTGTCTAATGCCCCTTCCCAATCATATCTCCCCATATTCTGAATTCTGAGTAAATTATTCCCTTGTCATTCTTTATATATTTTAGGTATATTAATTACTGCTTTGTAAAAACTTCTCTATTTTCTTTTTCAAATTTTTATTTAAATTCTACTTAGTTAAAACTTCTTTATTTTAGAAAAATTTAAATACGCACAAAATCAGAGAACAGTGGAACAGAGATTCATGTACTCATTATCTTCTCAACAACATTTTACATCTTGTTTCTTTTGTCCCCTACCTCCTGCCCCACCACCACACACACAGTGGATTATTTAAAGCAAAGCGAAGACATCATTATATTCATTTAGAACACATCTCTAAAGAAAAAGACTTTCAATATAGGTATAGTACCATTATCGTTCCTACAAAATTGGCAATTCCTTAATATCATTTAATACACAATCCACATTCAAATGCCTCCAATTGTCTCAGATTTTTTTTCTAACAGCCAGTTTGTTTGAAATCAGGATCCAAATAAGGTTCACACACTAGATTTAGTTTATATGTGTCTTAGGTCTCTTAATCTATATCATTCCTCACCCCATTGTTTTTCATAAAATATATTTGTTGAAATGAAAAGTCATATGACCTGCAGATTTTCCCACATTCTGAATTTGGCTGACTGAATTTTCATGATTTCATGATTCTTCTATTCACTGTAATTACCTGTAAATTGATCTTAGATCTAGAGCTGTGCTGTCTAATACAGTAGCCATTAGCCTGTAGCTCAATTTAAATTAATTTAAATTAAATAAAAATTAAAATTCAGTCTCCTAGTCTTGGATACATTTTTTTTAAGATTTTATTTATTTATTTGAGAGAAAGAATGAGATAGAGAGAGCATGAGAGGGGGGAGGGTCAGAGGGAGAAGCAGACTCCCTGCTGAGCAGGGAGCCCGATGTGGGACTCGATCCCGGGACTCCAGGATCATGACCTGAGCCGAAGGCAGTCGCTTAACCAACTGAGCCACCCAAGCGCCCTCAGTCTCCTAGTCTTATTAGCCACATTTCAAGTACGCCGAAGGCAGACGCTTAATGACAGGTTGCTAGTGGGTACTGGATAGCACAGAAACATTTTCATCATCAAAGAAAATTATTTTGGATGGTGTTGACCTAGAGATTTAGATTCAGGTTCAGTTTTGATCTCACAGGACTACTCCAGACATGGCACATTAAGTTCCCATTGCATCACATCAGGAAGCACAAAATATATGCTTGTCACAACTTTAATGACATAAAGATTGGTGAGTGGGTTCATGTTTTCAGCCTTTATTTCACCTAATGGCTTTAGTAGCCATTCATGATCACTGTCTAAAATAGATCCATCATTTCATTAGAGACTAGAAAATGATTTTCATAATTCTAGCACCTTCTACATTTATGAGTTAGAATTCTTCTATTAAAAAAAAAAATCTCCTTCCCATCAACCATTTGGTTACTCTGAAGTATTACTCATAAAAGAAAGGCAGGATAAAAAATTGAGTCTTCCGGGGCACCTGGGTGGCTCAGTCGTTAAGCGTCTGCCTTCGGCTCAGGTCATGATCCCAGGGTCCTGGGATCGAGCCCCGCATCGGGCTCCCCGCTCCGCGGGAAGCCTGCTTCTCCCTCTCCCACTCCCCCTGCTTGTGTTCCCTCTTTCGCTGTGTCTCTCTCTGTCAAATAAATAAATAAAATTAAAAAAAAAAATTGAGTCTTTCCTAATTGTCAGAATACTAAGTTAGAATCATAGCAATCTCCATATAATGATTTGGAGGTTTTGTAAAGTATTGTTAGAAACAAGCAGTTTTTAACATATTTTATGTGTTTCAAGTTTTCCTAGTTTTGGCCATTGGGAGCTCTTCAGAGTTGGCTCCTGTGTCCGAGTAGTCTGGCTTATAGCAAAAGTTCCAGGCTCATCTTATAAATGCTCTGCCCCAGCCATTTCTCTAAGGAGTCCCGGTTCTTTCTGATGAGAAAAGGTATACACAGCAACCACATCAAAAAGGGAACCGTGAGAGGTGCCTGGGTGGCTCAGTGGGTTAAGTGTCTACCTTCGGCTCAGGTCATGATCTCAGGGTCCTGAGACTGAGCTCCACATCAGGCATCCTGCTTAAACGGGGAATCTGCTTCTCATTCTCCCTCCGCCCCTCCCACTCCATGCTCGTTCTCTCTCTCTCTCAAATAAATTACATTAAACTAAATTTTAAAACGGGAACCATGAGTTAATGGCTTTGCCTAATACATTCAACAGACCTTTACTAGGTCCCTGCTACGTACCAAGCACCATATTCCATCCTGGGAATACAGTTAAATTAGACATGACTTGTGCCCTTAAAGAGCTCAATCTACAGAGGAAGAGAAACTCATAAACAGACAATTGTAATACAAATGTGTTATTATTTAGAACAGAATTATGCCCTTGATATCACAGGAACATAGGGGGTATTTAATTTAGGGAAGAAAGGTGATCAAAGGACTTTTCCTGAAAGATATGGCAATTATGCTATCTTAAAGAACAAGGAGGACTTGCCCACAGGCAAGGGCATTGAAAAAGGGCATTGTAGGTAGAGAGGATTCAATGAGCAAAAGAACACACACCAAAAAACACCATGGCATAACTATAGAACAATGATGAAAAAATTAATGAAGACACAAAAAAATGGAATGACATCCCATGTTCATAGACTGGAGCTTCAGACTGTTAAAATGTCCATATTAGGGGTGCCTGGGTGGCTCAATCGGTTAAGTGTCTGCCTTCAGCTCAGGTCATGATCTCAGGGTCCTGGAATTGAGCTCCATGTGGGCTCTCTGCTCAGCGGGGAGTCTGCTTCTCTCTCTGCACCCCCCCCCACTTGTGCTCTCTCCCTCTCCCTCTCTCTCAAATAAATAAAATCTTTAAAAAAAAAAAGGAAAGAAAGATAAACAAAACTGGAGATATCATACCTCCTGGTTTCAAAATATATTACAAAGTTACAAAAATTAAAAGAGTATGGCATAAAGACAGACCTATAGACCAATGAAACAGAGTAAGAGTCTAGAAATCTATCTGTACATATATGATCAATTGATCTTCAAAAAGGGTACCAACAATACACAATGGGGAAAGGATAGTCTCTTCAACAAACTGTGTTGGAAAAACTGGATATCCACATGCAAAAGAATGAAATTGGACCCTTATTTCACACCATACAAAAATAAACTCAAAATGGATTAAAAACATGAGACTTAAACTATAAAGCTCCTAGAAGAAAACGTAGGGGAAAAGCTTCATGACATTGGTCTCACAACAAAGCTTCATGATTTTATGGATATGACACCAAAAGCACATGTAACAAAAACAAAAATAGACAAGTGGGACTACATCAAACAGAAAAGCTTCTGCATAGCAAAGGAAACAATCAACAGAGGAAAAGATAACCTATGAAGTGAGAAAAAATATTTGCCAACCATTTATCTGAAAAGAGGTTAATTTCCAAAATAAATTTAAAACTCCTATAACTCAATAGCAAAACAATCCAATAACCCGATTTAAAAATGGGCTTAAGACTGGAATATACATTTCTCCAAAGAAGACATCCAAATGGCCAAGAAGTATACGAAAATATGTTCAACATTACTAGTCATCAGGAAATGCAAATCAAAACCACAAAAATGAGATATCATCTTACACTGTTAGGATGGCTATTATCAAAACAACAACAACAACAACAGACAAGTATTGCAGAGGATGTGTAGAAATTGGAACCCTTGCACCTACATGAGAATGCAAAATGGTGTAGCCACTATGGAAAACGGTATAAAGATTCCTCAAAAAATTAAAAATAGAATTACCATATCATCTACCAATCCCATTTCCAGGTATTAATCCAAAAGAATTTAAATCAGGATCTCAAAGAGATATTAGCACTCCAATATTTCAGTGTAGCACTAGTCACAATAGCCAAGATGTGATAACAACCTAACTGTCCACTGACAGATGAATGGATAAAGAAAATGTGGTAGATACATACAATGGAATATTATATTTTTTAAGAGAAGGAAATCCTGCAACATGTGGTAACATGGATGAACCTTGAGAACATTATTCCAAGTGAAATAAGCCAGTCACAGAAGGACAAATATTGCACAATTCCACTTATGGAGGTATCTAAAATAGCCAAACCCATAAAATCAGAGAATAGAATGATGTTTGTCAGGGCCTACAGGGAGAGGAAAATGTGGAGTTGCTAATCAATGGGTATAAAATCTAAATTATATAGGATGAGTAAGTCCTAGAGATGTGCCGTACAATATTGTGCCAATAATTAACAATACTGTATTGTACACAAAAAAATTTAAAGGAAATATTTAGAAGCACTTCACAGAAATAAAAAGAATAAACATTAGTAAAATAAACAAAACACCACGGCTGTTCAGTGTGTATAGCAAGTTCAGTGTGTGCAGAGACCTGAGCCAAGAGACACAAATCCCATCGATTCAACTCAATACTTCACGAATCCCTAACAAGTGCCTGGCTCCACACTAGATCCTGGAGATGATGCACTAAAGCAGACACAGTTCTGGCCCTCATGAAGCTTTCAGTCCAGCAGGGAAGACTGAGAAGGACCTCTATCCCACAGATGATCAAAAATTTTAAGCTTAAGTTTAAGCTAGGAAATGACATGGTCAAATTTGTATTTTTGGGTAGGATTCTATAGCAGCTGATGGTAAGAGGGATCTTACCGGATCAGATAGGAGACCTTGGCAAAGTTCACATGAGAGATAATGAGGACCTAGTAGTGATATCTGAGACAGAGTAGAGAGGACTCGATTAGAAAATCATTAGGTGGTCAAATTTGTTTTTAGGATGCCCATGCTGGCCACGCTTATTTCCTTACTAAATGTTCACAAACCATTTGTGACATATTCTAGAACTTCGCTGAGAAGCGGCTTCAAGTTTAATGGTCTACAGATTCTGGATTCTAATCTCTTTTCCCCTTTGGAAATTGATACAGAGGTTCATTTCTAGTCCCTGACAGTCCTCAAAGATAGCACACAATTATAATTGCAGGTTCTTTCAGGACCCTGGATGTAGTAGTCACCTGTGGATCTTTTGGCTTTCAAATACTCAACCTTCTCCTGGAGGGGACTGACTTTGTAAACAGTACACAAGAAGTCAGAATGGAAGACCCTTCTTTTTCCAAATACAGGAAGTTAGGGACCAGGCACATGACCTAAAATATCCTCACCAAGAACTGGAAATAGCAGTGGCACAAAGGAGGGAGAGAATGCATCTAGTGGCAGCCAAACAGCCCTCACCAAATTGTTCTTGCTGCTTAGCCTCTGGACCAGCCTACTCTTCAGCTTTCCAACAATGTGGTGAGCCTCCTATATTCTTCCAATAATCCATTTTCTGCTTAAGGCAGCCAAAATTAATTTCTATTGCTTGTAATCAAGAACTCTGACCAAAAGACCTGGATAGGATTTGCTTGGATCCAAAAATCTGAACTTAAAATAGTTAGATATCCTATCTTCGTTCTGATCATCTTTATTATTACAGCCAAGACCCAGTGTTCCTTAGTGATCCTTACTGTACATGTCAATTACTTTCTAAGCATTTTGTAGGCATCATCTTTTTGATTCCTCACTGAATCTCCCTGAATTGCATAACCATTGAGGTTGATACTACCATTACTTTTTTATCATTCAAGAAATTGAAGCTCAGCAAAATCAAGTAACTTGCCCAAGATGGCCAACAAACAGGCAGTCCAAGTCCAAAGT
Source organism: Neomonachus schauinslandi (assembly GCF_002201575.2). Taxonomy (NCBI): domain Eukaryota; kingdom Metazoa; phylum Chordata; class Mammalia; order Carnivora; family Phocidae; genus Neomonachus; species Neomonachus schauinslandi. The sequence goes on along the minus strand of NC_058411.1, from coordinate 24,381,041 downwards.
TAGTTCTCTTAATAACTATATTACACACTGACTCTTCAAATCTTTATTGTGAAATATAACACAGAGAAAAGTACACAAAAATGTGCAGCTCAATAAATTATCACAAAGCAAACACCTATATAAACTACTACCTAGGCCAAGAAACAGATCATTCCCAGCACTTTATAAGCCCCATTAATAACCCTCCCAATCATTACTTGTTCCCTTCCTCCATAACCATTGTCCTAACTTAGGGAATCATTTTTTTGCTTTTCTTTATACTTGGGCCACCTAAATATGCATTCCTAAATAGTGTTGCTTTATTCTGCCTGAATTCTATATAAAGAGAAATAATGCAGAATATTTTAAGACTAGCTTCTTTCACTCAACATTATGTTTGAAAGACTCAACTATGTTGTTGTAGGTAAGCTTATTCGTTTTCACTGCTATATAATATTCCATGAATATACCATAATTTATCAATATACCATTGATGAAATTTGGGTTCTTTCTAGTTTTTGGCTATTATGAATGATGCTGCTATGAGTATTTTTGTTCATGTCTCTTGGTACACATGTGCACACATTTATTTTGTATATAAACCTAGGAATGGAATGGTTGAGTCATAGAAATGATAAACATTGGTAGACAATGCCAAACTATTTTCCAAAGGGGTTGTACTAAATATGCACTCCTGCTGGTATTGAGGAACATTCCTATTACTCTGTACCCTTTCCAATACTTGGTCATATTAGTTTTTATTTGGGCCATTCTGATTGATGTATGCTTTTAGTTTGTATATCACTGATGACTTATGTTTCTTGACCATTTGGAAATCCTCTTTTATAAAATGCCTATTCAAGTCTCTTGCCTATTTTACGGTTGGAGTGTCTTTTTTTTTTTTTTTTAATCAAATGATCCTTTATTGAAGTATTTTCCTTTGTAGCCCTCAATAGCTGGGCATTCCACTGTACCACTGTTGATGTCATCTATGATGTCATGAGGGTGGCAGCCTTCAACATCACAGCCCACAGTATGGCAGTCCCTAGGGTCTCTCTCTTTTTTTTATTTTTGGCTGGGTACAGTATACTTTATTGATGGCACATGACAAGGTAGGGCTCCCCAAGCCCCTCCCCTTCTTCAGGGGTCTGGGATGGAAATGGTGGAGGTCAGGAGATTCTCAGTGTTTTGGGGGATAAGTTGGGGCAGGGACTCCCCAGCAGCTGAGGGCCTCTCTCTTCCTCTTGCTCTCCGTGGGGCTGGTGGTCCAGGGGGCTCTTACTCCTTGGAGGCCATGTGGACCATAAGGTCCACCACCCGGTTGCTGTAGCCGAATTCATTGTCATACCAGGAAATGAGCTTGACAAAGTGGTCGTTGAGAGCAATGCCAGCCCCGGCATGGAAGGTGGAGGAGTGGGTGTCACTGTTAAAGTTGCAGGAGACAACCTGGTCTTCAGTGTACCCCAGGATGCCCTTGAGGGGGCCCTCTGACGCTTGCTTCACCACCTTCTTGATGTTGTATTTGGCAGCTTTCTCCAGGCGGCAGGTCAGATCCACGATGGACACATTGGGGGTGGGGACACAGAAGGCCATGCCAGTGAGCTTCCCATTCAGCTCAGGGATGACCTTGCCCACAGCCTTGGTGGCGCCAGTGGAAGCAGGGATGATGTTCTGGGCAGCCCCTCGGCCGTCATGCCACAGCTTCCCAGAGGGGTTGTCCACGGTCTTCTGGGTGGCAATGATGGCATGGACGGTGGTCATGAGTCCCACCATGATGCCGAAGTTATCATGGATGACCTTGGCCAGAGGAGCCAAGCAGCTGGTGGTACAGGAGGCATTGCTGACAATCTTGAGAGAGTTGTCATACTTCTCATGGTTCACACCTACCACGAACATGGGGGTATTGGCAGAGGGAGCAGAGATCATGACCCTCTTGGCCCCGCCCTTCAAGTGAGCCCCAGCCTTCTCCATGGTGGTGAAGACCCCAGTGGACTCCACAACATACTCAGCACCAGCATCACCCCATTTGATGTTGGCGGGATCTCGCTCCTGGAAGATGGAGATGGACTTTCCATTGATGACAAGCTTCCCGTTCTCAGCCTTGACTGTGCCGTGGAATTTGCCATGGGTGGAATCATACTGGAACATGTAGACCATGTAGTTGAGGTCAATGAAGGGGTCATTGATGGTGACAATATCCACTTTGCCAGAGTTAAAAGCAGCCCTGGTGACCAGGTGCCCAATACAGCCAAATCCGTTCACTCCAACCTTCACCATCGTGTCTCGGGGACGCAGCTGGCACTGCACCAGAAGATGCGGCTGTCTGTCGAACGGGGAGGAGCAGAGAGCCAGTCCCTAGGGTCTCTTTAATGGTTCCAGAGAGTTCTCTAACTAAAGATGGGTGTCCCATCTGTCCAGCAATGTCAACAATCTCATCAAAACTGGTATTTCCATTGTACTTATTTTTTCTGCTTCTTTCTATATCTTGGCAGTTCCTTGAGGGCTTTGATAATGAGGGCAGAGGCAGAAAGTACCACCTCAATTTGGACCTGTCTGTCCTGAATGGCCATCTTCACTGTAATCCTCAGACCCTCTCCAATCACCAGTTGCTTGGCTAGGTCACCATTACCCTTTTTGGAAGAAAGACTCAAGAGGCCAATCTTGGGGGCCTGGACAGACAGAGCACCAACTTCCCCACTGGTACACTTCAGGTAAATGATTTTTATTTCACTGGGGTTGAATTTAGGCACCACAGTGCAGGCAGCTGATGTCAGATGAACCCGGTTAAGGACAGCCAAAGAAAGTTGCACCTTGGCCACCTCTGAGCCAAAAGCTGAAAGCTGGATTGTATTTTTATTACTTATAGCAGTTCTAAATACAAACCTTTCGTTAATTACATGTGTTACAAATACCTGCTTCTACTCTGTGATTTACCTTTTCACTCTTTTAATGGTGTCCTTTGGTGATGCAAAGTTCTTCATTTTAATTTGTCAAAATTTATCACTCTTTTCCTTTTTAGCCATTTGTATGTCCTATTTGAGATGTCTTCCCCTACACTGAGGTCAATATATTCTCTTAGATTATCTTTTAGGAGCTTATTGTATTGTCTTTAACATGTTGGTATGCAATCCAACTAGAATTGATTTTTTGTGTGTATGGTGTGTGAGGTAAGGATCAAGTTTCTTTTCTTTCCCTTCTTTCCTTTCTCTTGGGCTATTCAGTAGTCCCAGCAATATTTACCATTCTTTCCTCACTGCTCTACAGTACAATCTTTATTGCAAATCAAAGATTTTGTTTCTAGGATTTTATTCTATTCCTAGGGCCTATTAGACTATTCCATAAAAGCTTTAGACTAAATCTTGACACCTAATAGAGCAAATGTTTCCAACTTGTTTTTATTCACTCAAGTATTTTTATATATGCTATTTATGGCCTTTCATTCCTCTACATATTTTTTAGAACCAGCTTGTCAAATTTCCATGCAAAAACTCCGGCAAAACCCTGCTGGGATTTTTACTGGGATTATTTTATTTATATATCAAGTTGGGGAGAACTGACACTTTACAATATTGAGTCTTTCAATCTAAGAATATATCTTTCCATTTATTTATTCTTTCATTTCTTTCAATAACTATAGGGTTTTGGCCACAGAAACAAGATGACAAAGGGGACAGCATCATCTGGAAAGTGTTGCAATAAGACGTGCACATTGTGCCACCACCGTGGTTCTAAGGCCTATCACCTTTGGAAGTCGACCTGTGGCAAATGTGCTATCCTGCCAAGAGGAAGAGAAAGTATAACTGGAGTGCCAAGGCTAAAAGACAAAATACCACTGGGGCTGGTCAAATGAGGAAGCTAAAAATTGTACACCCCAGATTCAGGCCTGGATTCCATGAAGGAACATCACCTAAACCCAAGAGGGCAGCTGTTCAGCACCCAGTTCTTCCTAAGGATTTCAACAATTAATCACACAATAAATGTTCTGGTTTTTAAAAATAATAATAATGTATTATAATCTTCTGCACAAAGACGTTGCATATATTTTGTGGGATTTATTCCTAGGTATTTGAACTTTCTTTACTCTATGGTAAATAATATTTTCATATATTTTTTAACTTCATTGCTAGTATAGGCCCACTTCATTTTATTGTGCTTCACTCTATTGCACTTTGCAGGTATTGCATTTTTGACAAATTGAAGGTTTGTGGCAACCCTGTGTCAAGCAAGTCTATCAGCACCATTTTTCCAACAGCATTTGCTCACTTCATGTCTGTGTCACACTTGATAATTCTTGCAATATTTCAAACTTTTTCATTATTATTATTATATTTGTTATAGTGATCTATCATCAGTGAATACACCTCTGCTGAAAGCCCAGATGACGGTTAACATTTTTTAGCAGTATTTTTTAAGGTATTATACTTTTTTTAGACATACTGCCATTGCACATTTAAAAGACTACAATATAGTGTAAACATCACTTTTATATGCACTGAGAAACCAAAGAATTTCACTTCACTTGCTTTATTGCAATATTTGCTTTATTGCAGTGGTCTAGAACTGAACCTGCAATATCTCTGAGATAAGCTTGTATATATAAACATAATGAAATTTTGCATATTGGCTCTGTACCCAGCAATGTGGCCAAACTTATTAGTTCTAATAATTGATCTATAGATTCTTCTGGATTTTCCATGTATATAGTCATCATCGGCAAACAATAGATTTAACAGGATTCTTTTCTAATTTTCATATATTCTCTTTCTTGCCTGACTGTATTAGCTAGAATATCCAATAAAATGATGAATATTAAGTGGTGAGAGTGGGCTCCCTTGTCTTATTCCCGATCTCAAGAAGAAAACTTTCAAATCTCACCATTAAGTTTGATGCTGGTTATAGGTTTTTTGTAGATATGCTTTTTCTAATTAAGGAAGTTTTCTTTTATTCGTACTTTGCTATGAGTTTTGAATCATAAATGGAGGTTGAATTTTATCAAGCACTTTCTCTGCATCTATTAAACTGATCATTTTTATCCACTAGTATATTAAAATGGTGATTTACATGGACTTTTAAAGAATGTTAAAACCACCTTGCATTCCTGAAAAAACCCAACTTGGTCATACATATTCCTGGATTTAGTCTGCTAACATTCTGTTCATGACTTTTTGCATCTATGTTAATGAGTGAGATGAAACTGTGATTTTCCTTTCATCTGAGATCATTTTGATTCTACCTGAAGAATTTATTCCTTAAGTGCCAGTGTTCAGGTGACAAATCCTGTTTTTGACTGTCTGAAAATATCTTTATTTAACCTTCATTCTTAAAGACTGTTTTCCTGAAAAAAGAATTCTATATTGGTATTTCTTTCAGTATTCTAAAGATGACCTCGCTTGTACTGCTCTGTGCAGAAGTCAGCTGTCAGTCCAATTACTATTTCTCTGAAGGCAAACTGTAATTTTTCTCTGGCTACTTTTCTCTTTACTTTGCTTTTATAGCAATTTTTTTAAAAAGATTTTATTTATTTACGTGACACAGACACAGCGAGAGAGGGAACACAAGCAGGGGGAGTGGGAGAGGAGAAGCAGGCTTCCTATGGAGCAGGGAGCCTGATGTGGGGCTCAATCCCAGGACCCTGGGATCATGCCCTGAGCCAAAGGCATACGCTTAACGAATGAGCCACCCAGGCGCCCCTATAGCAATTTTTTAAAAATATTTTTTTTTGAAAGAGACAGAGACAGAGCACATGAGTGAGAGCTGGGGGAGGGGCAGAGGAAGAGTGAGACAGTCTCAAGCAGACTCCCTGCTGAGTGCAGAGCCTGACACGACTGGGCTCCACCTCACAACCCATGAGATCGTGACGTGAGTAGAAACCATGAGTCAGACGCCTAACTTACTGACTCACCCATGCACCCCAGTTTTATAGCAGTTTTAACTTAATGTGAATCTACTGTAGATTTCACTGTACTTATCCTGCTTGGGATACATAGGGCTTCTTAAATCTGTGCATTCCATTAGCTTTGGAAAATTCACAGCTATTATCTCATCAAGCATTGCTTCTGTCCATTCTTGCTCTCCTCACCTTCTAGGACTCCAATTATATAAAATGTTAGACCTTTTCACCATATCTTCTCTGTCTCTTACCTCTTTCCTGAATTTCCCGTTGTTGCATTTTTAAATATTTTCTTCTGGATATTTTCTTCTGACTTTTCTTCTGACCAGGTCACTATTCTCTCTTCAGACATAGTAACTTTTTGCTAAGCCTATCAACTGAGTTCTAAATTTTCATCTGTTTACCTACAGAATTTCTATTTGGTTCTATTTTTTTTTTTAAGATTTTATTTATTTATTTGACAGAGAGAGAGAGCACAAGTAGGCAGAGCGGCAGGCAGAAGCAGAGGGAGATGCAGACTCCCTGCAGAGCAGAGGGAGCCCAATACAGGACTCAATGCCAGGAGCCCAGGATCACAACCTGAGCCGAAGATAGTCGCTTAACCAACTGAGCCATCCAGGCACCCTATTTGGTTCTATTTTTATAAATTTCAATTCTTTGCCAAATTTATCAAACTTGTCTTTTATCTTGAACATAATAAATATAATTGTTTCAGTCTGTTGCCCCTTTGGATCCATTCATTCTATTGTTTGATTTTTGTTCATGTTCTCTTCCAGGAATCTGGTTATTAATCAAATGTACCAGAAACTGTTCTCATAAAATTGTTTATAGAAACAATCTGAAGCCTAATCTAAATAAACCTCCAGAGGTTTGCCTTGCTTCTTCCACATACCTGGGGACTCTAGCAGCCTGGGAGCACCTTAACCCAATTTCATGAACTTAGATTTTTCTGAAACTGAGCTGCACTCCCTACAATGGCCTATTTCTAATTTACCCTTACTTCCAGAACATGGCCCTTCATAGTTCCAACCCAGAGAAAAGGGAGTTCACGAGGGTTCCCCCTATTTGACTGGTTCTGAACATTCCTTGTTGCTTTAGTCCAGAGAGGCACATTCACAGCCTTGACAAGCTTCCTCACTCAAGAATCCAGCATATGCCATCAGAGGAGAAAGGAGCCCTCAAAATGGACTCTCATCGCTGGACTTCTATCTTTATACTTCGGCCCTCACATTGATTATAGCCTGGTAATTCTTCATTATCTGGCTAGCTCTCCAGGATCTTCAAGCAAATATTCATATGTTGAAAATTATTTTCTAATTGTCCCCAGTGGGAGAACTGATCCGATTACCTAGGCTGCCATTACTCAAAACAGAAACCAACACCGCCACTTTACCTTTTTCAGTTTGAAAATACCTTACTGAATAAAATGGAAACAAAATAGAACTTTTAAAAGTCTGCCTTCTCGGAGCACCTGGGTGGCTCAGTCTTTAAGCGTCTGCCTACGGCTCAGGTCATGATCCCAGGGTTCTGGGATCGAGTCCCGCATCAGACTCCCTGCTCAGAGGGAAGACTGCTTCCCCCTCTCCCTCTGCCTGTTGCTTGTGTTCCCTCTCTCGCCGTCTCTCTCTGTCAAATAAATAAATAAAATCTTAAAAAAAAAAAGTCTGCCTTCTTTCCGTCACTGGCTAACAGTATCAGTTCATCTAAGTGGTGGTTCTATCCCCCTTTGATTTATCTTTAGACAGAAATGAAATTAGCACAAAAATAATGAAAAACCATAGTGGATTTAAAGAATAACATAAAATTGATCCCTAAAGAGATTTACAACCTATACTTCATAAAAAAAATTTCATCTGAGAGAAAAAAGCCCAGAAAGGGTCAGTTCCTGATGAGCAGAAAGGCAAGAGAGATGTATAGAATGTCTCTTACAATATAAGCATAGAGAAGAATCTCATGATACATCTGTGTGTTTTTTTTCTGAACAGATAATATATCCATATTATTCAAAATTCAAGAAGTATAAGAGTATACAGTGAAAACTTCCACCCACCTCAGTCCCCACCACCAAAAGCAACCAATGTTATTCGGCTTTGTAGTCTCCCAGAGTTACTTTATGCACATAAGTGTGTGTGTGTGCATATATATTCTTTTTTATACAAATAATAAGCATATTAAACACACTTTTTCCCCATTTATATCTCAGAGATCTTTCCATAACTATATATGAAAAGTTTTGTCATTTTTTTTCTATAGCTGATTAATATTTCATTGGCTGGATATTCCATAATTTATTTAACCAGTTCCCTATTGATGGACATTTATGTCCTTCCTAATCTTTTACCATTATAAACCATGCTATAAAAACTTTGCGTCTAAATAGGCCTGGGTGTCTCAGATGGTTAAGCGTCTGCCCTCGGCTCAGGTTATGATCCCAGGGTCCTGGGATTGAGCCCCATATCGGGCTCCTGGCCCAGCAGGGAGCCTGCTTCTCCCTCTGCCTCGCCCCGGCTCATGCTCTCTCTCTCTCTCTGTGTCTCAAATGAATAAATATTTTTTAAAAAATAAATAAATCAATAGGCACAAGAATAAATCTAGAGGATAAATTCCTAGAAGGAATGATCAATGAGAGCATATACTGTAATTGTGATGGATATTGACAAATTGCCCTCCACAGCATTTGTATTAATTTACACTCCTAAAAGCAATGCATGGAAGTGCTTGTTCCTGCACACCCCTACCAACATAGTGAGAGATCAAACTGCCCATCGTATATATCATTTCCATGTCCCTTAACAAAAATTAGGTTGAGCATTTTTCATACGCTAGGAGCCACTTCTCCTAAAACCTTAACAGCTTAATATAGGAGGAAAAGAGTGAAAAGAGATAGTGCTCTTGATTTTTAGGGTTAAAGGTATATGCTAAATTATGTAAGAACTACTGGTGAAACAACTTGTAACAGGATTCAGAGAGGCAGGAAGTAAGAAAAGGAGAAAGAAATACTTAAGTTTATTTCCAGCAGTATCAAGTGTGGAAGATGCAGTCCTCTTGTAGAGAGAGAAAACCATTACAAACAGCTTGTTCGGTTTCCTAAATTTATTTAGTGACATTTAGACCACTATAAAGAAGAAAAAGCCAATTTTTCTATAGAGAGCTTTTAATATGTCAGCCAAATATAGACCAATTCTACAAGTATTCTGAGAAGAGACCAGAGAAACCAGGACTAGTTTTGCAAATTTAGATGGTATATGGGAAAATGTTTTTTTTTAATTTTAATGGGTATGTATTTATTTTAACATATATTAGGAAAAGTTGATACATCAAAATAGTAATAGCACAGGGCACCTGGGTGGCTCAGTTGGTTGGGCCACTGCCTTCGGCTCAGGTCATGATCCTGGAGTCCCGGGATCGAGTCTCGCATCAGGCTCCCTGCTCGGCGGGGAGTCTGCTTCTCCCTCTGACCCTCCCCCCTCTCATGTGCTTTCTCTCTCTCATTCTCTCTCTCAAATAAATAAATAAAATCTTAAAAAAAAAATAGTAATAGCACAGATATCATTTAGAATGAAACAAAATTTTAAATGTCAATTTAAAGAAAAAATAGTAACCAAATAATTTTGGAATGTATTCTCTAACGTGGCAAAAACCATGACGTGCTACCTGCATGGCCAAAGTCTTAGAAACAATGAACAGAGAAAGGAAAATGGAAGCTCAAGAATAACTAAATTTATAGATTATAGCCTCTAAAGCAAGGTGAAGAGGAAACAAACTTTCCTATAATAATTTATTTTATATTTGACAATATTTAAAATATTAGTCTTCTTTCTATGTTACCAGCATTCTGATCATGCTACAGATTTAAATTTATTGTGTACGTTGTACTTTCTCTACAAAGAGAACCAAAAAACAGGTTTTTTCTAAAGCATTTGAATATCAGGTCAGAGTTCTTTAGAACAGGTCTCATAGGACTTCCCCTTCACTAAACAGGCTGCGGAGATAATTAGCCTGGGCTTTTAGATTCAAGGGCAGAGGAACCAAAAGCAGGTTATGTGGTTATAGACTCAAGAGGCTTAAACAAAAAGAAACTGGCTGAGTTTATATTCCAACCAAATCCCAAAACCACATGATCCAATTTCTCATCAGTCCTTCTGAGTGAAACCAGCTCTTCCGTGGTCATTCAGACTACAAACCTTGCATTATAATGTCATGGAATGAATAATGACAGGACTAACTGGCTATCTCAACACCACAAAAACACAACCACTATCAGAAAAAAAAAAAATTATCACAGGCAGACAAATTTATACCATTTTGATATAAAACTACAATAGAAAAGCAAAAAACCATAAGGGCTCGTTGGCATAAATTCCCACGCTTTTGCTCCATCCACTATGATAGCCACCAATTTTTAAATTTCAATTTAAATTGAAATAGCTACAATATGCAACATTTCCATCACTGCAGAAAGACTAACCACACTGCTCTAAGACCTACATAAGAATCATGACAAGTTAACCTGACTTGTTTCCAATCCTTAGCGTCTAAGTGCCTTGATAACTCTCACAGTCATTTATACCAAACTAATTTCTAATGCTAACTTCAAGGTCATAACAGACTTTGCCCTTTATTTTCCACAAAGCTCCCTAAACTTAAAAAAAAAAAAAAAGTCTGTTCTTAAGTGATGCAACATGTATGCCTAAGAGAGTTTCACTATATAAAGAGTGACATCTCTCTCCTCTTGGGGACTGAAGGACCCAGGTGCCCCAAATAAGAGGCTATTAGAAACAATTACAGTTCACAAAACAATAAGAGCACTGTGGTCACCGTACAGCTGAGTTCAGAAGAACATAAAGAAGTTTCCTTACTTCATCACTAAAACTTCAGCTAACAAACATGAAGACACTCAAAAGGTACTCTCTGCAGAGAATATTGTTAAAAAAAAACAAGTTATGATTTCTGGATAATTATAAATTCCTGCTTTGAAGGAATAAGATACACTGAAAGATCAAAACCTTTTATTTTAATCAAAACCTTCAATTCAATAACAACAGAATGTCCAAACTCATTTCTTTTTTTTTTTTTTTAAGATTTTATTTATTTATTTGACAGAGAGAGCGAGAGCGAGAGCAGGAACACAAGCAGGGGGAGTGGGAGAGGGAGAAGCAGGCTTCCCGCTGAGCAGGGAGCCCGATGTGGGGGTCAATTCCAGGACCTTGGGATCATGACCTGAGCCGAAGGCAGACCCTTAACAACTGAGCCACCCAGGCGCCCCCAAACTCATTTCTTATTGCTGTTTTCCCTCTAGGAGAGGAATGGCAGAAACCTTCAATTTCATTCTATCTCAGGCCTCTATTGTTTACTTACTGGATCATTTTCTAGAGGAAGGTGGCAGAAGAATCCAATCAGACTCCTAATTTGAAGCAGTTTTTTAAGTTTATTCCCCAGGCTATAAAAATCAAGCCAGATGCATGATTTCTGCACTGCTTTGGAAATCCAGCTTCATGCTAACCCCACATTTCTCAACAGCAGCACTGCTGACACTTGGGGCCAGAACATTCTTCGTTGTGGGGGCTGCCCTGTGCATTGCAGGGCATTGAGCGGCATCCCTGACCTCTACCCACTACATACCACTGACAGCCCTCCCCCACCTCCCCAGCCCCAGCAGTGACAACCAAACCATCCCCTGAGCATCCCCAGGCAAAATCGCTCCTGCTTGAGAACCACTGCTTTAACCCAGGAACATTCTTAATTATCTCAACCCTAATTCTTCATATGCATTTGGTGCTCCTCCAAATCTCTGTGTTGAGACTTTGTCTCTCAATCCAGCAAATATTTATAGGACCTCTAGGACACAACATTAAGGGCTCTAGGAGATAAACAGAGGAGACAGATTCTGTCCCTCCCCTCAAGCAGATTTCTTGAGGGTAAGTACATAAAGAACTGTAATAACAGATACTCAATTATATAATGTTTTGAGTTGCTGATGTTTGTTCCTGGGGTACTCTCATCTTACCACACTAGAAACACCTTGAGGGCAAAGACCATAACCTGCCCTGGAATATCAATACTGGATCAATAGCCAATAAAAACAAACGATTGTAAGCTTCATGACAACAAGGTGACAGTTTCATACAGATAGCAAAATCACCACACTAACTTGGGCAGATAAGTTAACCTCTCTCAGCTGTAGTTTGTTCTTCTATAAAATGGGGGGAAAGGGGCACCTGGGTGGCTCAGTCAGTTGATCTGCCTTCGACTCAGGTTGTGATCTCGGGGGTCCTGGGGTCCAGCTCTGCCTCACGTAGGGCTCAGTGGGGAGTCTGCTTCTCCCTCTCCCTCCGCCCCCCTCCCAACCGCTCGTGCTCTCTCTCAAATAAAATCTTTAAAAACAAAATAAAATGGGGAGAAAATGACTGTTGACAGGATTAAGTCAGATAACACAAGTAAATCTTTGTCCACTTTCTGGCACAAAGAAGCATTCAATTAATGTAAGTCATCATTACTATTATTTTATTAGCAACAAATCCTACCTCAAGGGGAAGAGTGTGCTCTGGGCTACAGTAACAAGCCCCTACATGACAGAAAAAGAAACCAACAGTCACCCTAAGGGCAAGAGGAAGAAAGTAACCAGAAGTATTTTTATCAATGTCCTGGGAAGAAAAAAGTGAATGCAGGACCCAATTAAAAGGGGGGGGGGGAAGGGGAGGAATTCAAACTCTCAGAGACAAACCCACCATCCTCCAATATATTTGACTATTCTTAGTCAAAATTTAAAATGTTTGGGTTTGTTTGCCATAAGCACACAAGGAGCTTAAGGGGAAGTAAAACCAAAACAAAACAAAACACAACACTCATAAATACTGACATATGCAAGGGACAGATGTTTATGAGACTCTTGAGTGTTCGTTTGCTGAATCTTTTTAGAAATTATGCTTAAAATTTCTATTGCTGTAATGTTAAATACATGCCATCAATTCTGAACATACTATAAAGCATAAAAGTTCATACAAAGGAAAAAAGGACAAAATTTGTCATATGTTTTAAAGTAAGAGAACATAAAATCACGGGGGAAAGCTGGGTGATTCAAAGGGGTGTGTGTATGTGTGAGAGAGAGAGGTATTTGTGTGTGTGTGTGTGTCTGAAGCAGCATTAGAGGATGGGAGATATTTGTGTGTGTGTGTGTGTGTGTGTGTGTCTGAAGCAGCATTAGAGGATGGGAGATATTTGGGATAGAAGTAAAAGATGAGAAGAATCACCACCATGCAGGAAGACACACATCCAGGAACACCTCTGAGAGCACACAGAGTTGAGGTGAGCAAAAACAGATCTTATTCTCAGAACAATGAATAACAACACCAGTTATAGTGTGTCCCGGGGGGCTAGGCACTGAAACTTCAGACAGTGGCTCATGTAACCCTCCCGGCGATCTTATTAGGCGGGTACTGTTAGTACCCACATTTTTACAGATGAGGAAACTGAGACAGGGAGATGTGACTGGCCCAAGGTCACTTAATCAGTACGCTGAAGATGCAGACTCCAACCAAGGCGCCCCGCACCACCTCTACCACTATAGCTGATGGTGTCTATTTTCATTTCAGACTTGGAAAATTAATTCCTACTTGCCACTTAGCGAAACCAGTTCTCTCCCCCTACCCTTTGAATCTCCATGTGTGGTGAGCATAAGGAGGCCCGAGAGGTCAAAGTGCGATGGATGCACCCTTCGCCTCTGGCTGCTGAAGTAACCCCCGCGCAGGAACTCGCGTGGGTAGAAACAAATGAGGGAGGGTCGCCAAAGTCCCTATTTCAGCCCCTAGGTCCTGCCTTTGCTCCGGCCACGATGCTCACTCATAAGACCCCAGAACCTCCCGGCTTCCGCTCTGCTTCTTGTCTCCCCCACTCTGAGTGACCGAGAGGCGGCGGCGAGGCGCGGGGGCCTGTGTGCTGGGGCGGGGTGCAGGGCCAAGCGGGGCTCAGGCCAGCGGCAGGCGAGGCTGCCCTGCCGGACCCGGGCAGAGAGCGCGCGGAAAGCCTGGGCCAGGACAGAGGTGGGCAGCGGGGTGCGGAGCCACGAGCAGGGAGCAGCGAGGGTGGCGGGGCTGGGGTCCGCGGCCAAGGAGAGACCCGCGGGCGAGCTGAGGCTCAAGAGGCGCCGGGGGCACTGCCATCTGGGCCGATCGGAGAAAGGAAGCGGGGCAGGAACCACGGCATTTCGAAACAGGAGTAGCGAGCAAGCTCTAGCGCAGTCCCGGGCCGGCGGGGGAGGCGGGGGCCGAGGGCCCGGGCGCGGCCCGGAGGAGTGAAGGCGTAGGCTCTGCGCGCGAAAGGGATGCCCGGGTGGGTCTGCTCCGCCGACGGGCGCGGGGCAGAGTGGGACAGGGCGCGGCCGAGCCTCGCGCGACGAGCGGGGCCCCGAGGCCGGGCGGACTCACCCGCCGGCCCCCGGCTTGCGTACCTGAGGCGGCCGCCTGGCTCCCCTCCACTCCCCGGCCGTCCCCGCCGCGGCCCGCCGGCCCCCCGGCCGCCTGCCGCTCCGACATTTGCAGCCCGCTCCGCTAGCGCCTCGGCGGCCTACAGCGAGAGGCTCCGGAAACAGCCGAAAGCCGAGCGAGCACAGCGGCAGCGGCGGCGGCGGCGCGCCGGGAGGAGCCGAGCGGGGCCCGCGGGCCGGAAGAGGCGGTGCGCCAGCCCCAGAGCGGCCGTAGGGGCTTGGGGCAGCCGAGGCTGGCGACGCGGACGCGGGGAGGGTGACTGCGTGCTTTTGATCGCAGGTTTTTAGTCAGGGTTTGAGAGAACAAACAAAACCTAGGGAAGATTCAGGAAGACTCGGCCGGAACTCATGGTATCCATAGCGACGCTATCGGAAGTTGGGGTTGCTAGGAGGCCTGGGCGCGTCGGCTAACGTGCGTCATGGCTGAAGTCCCAGAGTATTACGATTCCGGCCCAGTTGAAGGAGAAGATCTGGAGTATGAGGTAGTCGACCTACCAACGTCTCTTAAAGTGGCTCAAGATGCCGAAGCTGACACCATGGCAGAGGTAGGCCCGGAGCTACCTGTAGAGATTGACCAGGAACCCCAGCCAGAGACGGAGGAAAAAGACCTCGAAGAAGTGGGGGCGCCAGAGAATGTACACCTACACATAAAACCAACCGGCACGTCCAAGGAGGAGATTCCCAAGGAGTCTGAGAGAGACCTTCCTAGCGAGACTGATCGAGGGATGCCGCAGAAGGCAAAGTCGGAGACATTGAGAGAGATGGGAGGAGAGCTTTTCAAGGATTTGGAGGTCCTTATGGATGATGAGCCAGATTTAGAGCCACCGGAGGAGGCCAAATTAGATGTTACAGAGGATGTACTCGTAGAGTCAGATAAGGAAACAGATCCGGAGCTACCAGAGGAGACAGAGACTGAAGTTTCAGGGGCCTCAATCAGTGAGACAAGATTAGAGTTGCTAGAACAGACCATACTGGAGGTTCTGGAGGATTCACTGAAAGAGCAATATGAAGAAACAGGTCCAGAACCTCCGGAGCAGACCAAACCTGAATTTCCAAGTGAGAAACCAAGAAAATCAATTGAAGAGGCAGATCTACAGCTGCCAAAGATGACCATTCCAAAGGAAGCACAAAGAAAATCACCTGAGGAGAAAGGGACGGAGCCATCTGAGCAGGCCAAACCAGAGTTTCCAGAAGGGAAACCAAGAGAAACTGAAGAGGCAGGTCTGGAACCTCCAGAAGAAACTAAACCAGAGGTTCCACAGGAGATACAAAGAAAATCAACTGAGGAGAAAGAGACAGAGCCACCTGAACAGACTAAACCAGAGTTTCCAAAGGAGAAACAAAGTAAGTCTACTGAGGAGGCAGGTGTAGAACCACCAGAAGAGACTAAACCAGAGAGTCCAGAGGAGGACCAAAGAAAATCAACTGAGAAGAAAGAGACAGAGCCACCTCAGCAGACCAAATCAGAGTTTCCAGACCAGAAACCAACTAAGTCTAGTGAAGAGACAGGAAGAAAGTCAACTGAGGAGAAAGTTCCAGAGCCACTTGAAGAAACCAAATCAGAATTCCCTGAGGAAAAATCAAGAAAATCAATTGAGGAAACAGGTCTAGAGCCATCAGAAAAGACCAAACCAGAAGTTGAAGAGGAGGCCCACAAAGAGTCAACTGTGAAGAAAGTTTTAGAACCACTAGAGGACACTCAATCATCAGAGCAAAAAGATAAGCAAAGAAAATCAACTGAGGAGACAGGACTGGCACCACCACAGAAGTCCAAATCAGAGGAGACAGTAAGAGACTCAACAGAAGAGAAAGGTCTAGAGCCAAAGTTTCCAAAGAAAGAACCAAGAAAAACAACTGAGTTTGAAACAGGTCAAATGCCACCACAGAAGACCAAACCAGAGGTCCAAGAGAAGACACAAACAAAGGAAACTAAAGAGAAAGATCTAGAATTACCAGATAAAGCCCAACTACCACTAAGAATAGTGTCACATACAGAATTTTTCAAGGAAGATGGGCCAAAACCAGTCAAATTTAAGTATTCCCTAGACAAGGATGAGCTAGAACACTCTGACTATCAAACGAGAAAGTGGTCAGTAAAAGAAACCAAGAAAGCTAAAAGAGAGTCTATGTTCGGGTCTCTCACAATAAGTGAAGTAGATTCAGTGAGTGTAAGTTATGAGTTTCCTAAGGATTTTAAAGGACTGTTTGAGGTTACCGATATCAATGATGATTTATACCCTTACCTCTCAGACTCCCAGAGGGATTTGAGAGAGTCTTTTAGTGAAAAAGTTGTAGATTTTTCCCCAGAGTTGAAACAGGTACACAAAGATGAAGAAACCCAGCCAAAAGAAAGTGCTGAGCTACAATTTGAGTATCTTAAATGGAGCCCAGAGAAAGTTGCAGAGTGGATTAGTGAGCTAGGCTTCCCTCAATACAAGGTATACAAAAGTTAACATTTTTAAAAATCACATTCTGTTATTCTATCTCTTAATCTTCTTACCCTTACCTGAGCTCTTGCCTCTTCTTCATTACAAGGAGTATAGGAAAGTCCTGGACTATGATAGAGGTAACTTGGATTTAAAGTTTGTCCTTTCCACTGATGTATTTTGTGTTTTGATAGAGGAAGGGAGGGTCACAGTTGTTTGTTTTCACTATTTATCACAATGAGTATACTTCTCTGCAATTCTTGAGTAAAGACTAAAAAATTTATATAGGCCTCTTTTCACAGGAAACTTTTTTTTTTTTTTAAGATTATGACCAAGGTAGACTTTCTGGTACTTTGTCAAGTTGTTTTAGTGGCAGCTGCCTTAACTTGTACTATTAATTAATTGTCTGCCCCAAATATGTCATGTGTATCATGAGCACCTAACAGTATTAATTTAAATAGCCAACTCACCAAGAGTAGTTTTATTAAAAAGATAGAGTGAGGGGCGCCTGGGTGGCTCAGTTGTTGGCCGTCTGCCTTTGGCTCAGGTCCTGATCCCAGGGTCCTGGGATCGAGCCCCGCATTGGGCTCCCTGCTCCGCGGGAAGCCTGCTTCTCCCTCTCCCACTCCCCCTGCTTGTGTTCCTGCTCTCGCTATCTCTCTCTCTGTCAAATAAATAATTTTTTTTTAAGTTTTTAAAAAAAAAAAAAAGGTAGAGTGAATGTCAACTATATGTCAATAAAAAAATATTTAAAAAAATTAAAAAACAGAGGAAACCGAAAAAAAAAGATAGGGTGAATCCTCTTATTTCATTGATGCCAACTATGTTCTTAGGCTACCACAAAAAAAACACAAGGTCTGAAATCTTTTGTACTACTTAAAAATGTAATTGAGGCATGAAAGGAGCACTAGGTGTATCATGCCAGAAAAAAAAATATTAAGGAACAGTATGAAATTTATTGGAAAGCTTAGATGGAAAATATGTGGGATTATTAGGATTACTTTAAATTTGAATTTAATTTAAAACTGAATTTAAAATTTTTCCCTATACAGAACCAGAAACAAACCTGATTTATCTCTCCCTCCCTTCTCTTCCCCCAACCCTTTCTTCTCCTTCCCTCCATCCCTCCTTTCTTCCTTTCTTTTCTTTCTTTTCTTCCTTCTATTTACCATAATCATTTGAGTGATATTCTTGTTGTTCTAACAGGAATGTTTTACCACAAACTTCGTCTGTGGTCGAAAGCTCATTTACGTAAACTGTTCAAACCTCCCTCAGATGGGGATAACTGATTTTGAGGATATGAAGGTGAGTTGTGTTTAATGTTTCCCTACAGAGCACTGTCTCAGACCAACCTCCTTTTCTTTCAACCTGGCCTCCTATTTCTGTCAGTGATGTGACCATAATCCCAGTCCCATCCCCCCTATCCCCACCCTCCCACACACAGTGGTTTTTTCCTCTGTCTCCTTTGATCCCCACAAAGATCCCAAGAACTGTCAGTTCCCTATATAGCATCTGGCTTTTTCCATTCTCATTTGTTCAGACCTCTCTTGCCTCATTCCTAGAATATTCCAGTAGCCTCCTGCTTTTAGTCTCTGTCCATAGGCCCTTTGGATCCAAAGCCCAGCTATTAGACTTTCACCCTCCAAGTATTTAGACTAGTTAGAAACCTTTGGATCCCCTGTGCTTGCAAGAGAGTTTCAGTTCTTTAGCTTAGGACTTGAGGCACTCCACAAGCTTTCTCCAGCCACCACTCTTTCCCCTAGGTCTCTACAGGAGTTTCCTGCTCAATCTCACGCGGTCTGACTCACACCCTTGAACTCCTGCCTTGTACATTCCTCCCTCTGCATCTCTGCTCAGTCCCCCTCCCCCTGTATGACTAACACGAGCCTTAATCCTCCTTCGCGACCCAGCTCAGTTCTCATCTCCCCATGAAATCTTTCCTGACCTCCCCAACCCCAATAAGCTCTCCCCCCAAGCTCTCAGATATTGTATGTCTCTAACACCCATTTGGTACTTTTATAACGCCATATGTGTTTGGCTGCTTTGCTGCCTAACTTTGCAGCAAGTTACATTAACCTCACTGGACCTCAATTTCCTAAGATCTCTCCAGCACCAGCAGTCTATGATTATGCTTCTTTGTATAACACTACCCTTCATTTATAGTGCTTTATAGTTGACAAAGCTTCACACACATAATCACATTTATAACCTTCTCTTTAATACCCCCCACTCCAACATATCAGTGTTCATTCAGTACACTCTTGAACATAAGCTCTGCCTCAGTGGTTCTCAAACTTGAATAGTCTTCGGAATCAGATGAGATTTTTTTTTTTAATTCCTAGGATTCATGCTCCAGAGATTTTGATTCATTAGGTCTGGGGTAGGCCCTGGAATTTGCTCCCTACGTGACTCTTGATCAGGCATTAAAACCATGTAATTCCATAAGTCATATGATTTAGAAAATAAAGTTATACTTGTTAATACCTAAGTCCTTTTCCTGGCAACAAGATATAAAGAAATCCTTTAAATTATTAAACGTAGTCCTAAGTGAACATTTAATCTTTTGAACTCTACTATAGCCATCTTCTGAGTGCTTACCATGTGTTGGGCACCATACATACATTATTTCACTTAATCCCCATTTTATAGAAGAGAAAACTGAGGCCCAGAAAGATGAAGCAACTTACACAAGATTATTCAGAGAGTAAGTTTAAGAGCCAGAATTCAGATCCATTCTGTATGACTTCCATGCTCTATTTAAAACACTGTACTTATTGCCTCTCTAAATGAACAATTTTGTAACCATGAACCACTACATACGTAATGTGGAAAAGGACCACTCATTACAAATTGGTATTTCCAACCATACCTTCACATAGCTACCAAGTACCACCAGATAAAATATCTTAACTCTTTTTATGTTCAAAGATGATATGACTGTGTTTATGAGCTCTAATTTCTACTTATGTTTATAGTGTTTTGGATTTTCTAAATAAAAATAAGGAATAGAATTAGCAAAATAGTAACCTGTAATACAAATTCCTGAAATGTTTTAAGTACCAACAATTTTAGCTGCTTATGAGAAAGCATTTTTCAGAGTCTGCCAATTCATTTTGTTTCTTTGACATTCTGATTCTAAAAATACAATATCAACAATGCAAGAAGAAAAATTGTAATTATGCCTTTTCAGGCCTTGCAAGAAATAAGAGGTCTTAAAACTCTTCTGAAATCCTCATGAGTAAATGATGTATCCAGTGGTCTATCCTTATACCCCAAGAACTTTGAATAAGCAAACTTGGGAATACTTATCAAAGTCACCAGACAAATGTGGCCTCTCCTTGAAGTCACTAGAGTAATAAAGATCAAGACATTTAAAGGTATCTTAGAAAAGTTTGCCTGACACTTAGGTCCACATAAGAAAGCTAATTATACACTGTGACAGAGGTAACTTTTTAGAGATCATACATGAGCTTAATGTCGGTTCCCAGTCCTCTTGGGAGCTTTCCTTGTGTAGTCTGAAACTGGCCCCTGTGCTCAGAGGGCAGGGAGAGACTGAAGAAAGAGGCAGGCCACTCCAGGTTGGTAGGTGGCAGTTTTAATAATAACAAAAGGAATTTACATACGAGGTTTGTCTTGGACGGCAGCAAGATGAATGGATCTCCACACCTGGCCTTTAAATCTCAAAAGTTTATAAAGAGGCTCTAACTCGTTCAGTAACATATACTGTGCAAGTGTTTTCAACACCATATCACCCTCTCAAGGCCATGTCCTTAAAGCAGCCTCTGGGAATGGGAAAGGCAAGTGGAACCCACATTCCAAGGACAGAGGAGGGGGTGAGGAACCTCTGAGTGCCTGGGTCCAGCTCATGGGTCAATCGGCAGTCATATCTTTTTTATCACATTCCCCAACACTTGAGTATGCTGTAGTTCCCTTTCTTACTGATATATAAGCATTTTTAATCCCACCATTGTAATTACAGCAACTAGTGTATCCACAATTTATCCCATAACAACACTTACACAGTGTAGTACTCTTTTTCATGCTAACTCTCCCACATCATCTGGGATGCCTGGGTGCCTCAGTCAAGTGTCCAACTCTTGGTTTCGGCTCAGGTCATCATCTCATGGGTCATGATCTCATGGGTCGTGAGATCAAGCCCCACATTGGGCTCTGTGCTCAGAGGGGAGTCTGCTTTAAGATTCTCTCCCTCTGCCCCTCCCCTCACTTGCTCACTCACTCGCTCTATCAAATAAATAAATCTTAAAAAAACAAAACCAAAAACCTCTCCTGCATCATCATTCATGGCTTTGGCAGAGTGGCAGGACTGGGGAAAGAGCAGGTGGCTTGAGAGTTCAGAATTCCAGGCATGCTGCTAAGAAACTGAACCACATTTGGACTGCGCATCCCATTTACAAGCTTTGCAGTTAATGTATGGCCAGTTTCTGTTCCTTTCAGCTTCCTTTGACTTCCTTAATTTTGCAATTATCCATGCTTACACTGCAGAAAGAACTTACTATTTCCTGTGCCCTTCCTCCAACATACTGAGAAGACAAGAGAAGAGCTAACTGTGTGGGTGAGACTGACGGGGAGTATAGAAGGAAAGAAACACTAATTCTTTGAACCTGGCCAAGGGAGCTCTTGAAGCTACTATCCTGTTATTCCAATTTGTAGAGATGCATTAGCTTGGTAAAAAGGGGAGAGGAAGTCAATCTTAGTTATTCTAGGGACAAGCCAGACAAAATAGCATTATACCTGCTTCAGCTTTGTCTCTTAGAAAATAATTCTTAAAATATTTTTAACTGTTAACTCCATCAAGTGAAGAAAAGAATTCTGTGATAAATACTTGAAGAATAATATAGGTGAATTGCTTATTCCTTTTGTATGCATGATTTTCTATTACAAAATATAGCCTCATAGGCTTTATATCCCAGCAATTTTACTACACTTGCCTTGATGCAAACTATTTGAATAGCACAGATTCATAACATGTGAGCAAATTATCACTAGACAAAAATATTTTTCTTTTTTCAACTTTAAATTTCCGAATTATTTTAGTTTTACAGAAGAGTTACAAAGATAGTACAAAGTTCCTATATACTCTTAACCCAGCATCCCCTAATGTTAACATCTTATGTAACCATGGGACATTTATCAAAACAAAGAAATTGGGGTGCCTGGGTGGCTCAGTCAGTTAAGCGTGTGACTCTTCATTTTGGTTCAGGTCTTGATCTCAGGGTCGTGAGATTGAGCACCACCTCAGGCTCTGCACTGGGCATGGTCTGATTAAGATTCTCTCTCTCCCTCTCCCTCTGCCCCTCCACCCCTCTCTCCTGCCCTTGAAAAAAAAGAAAATTAACATTGGTACAATACTATTAAGCAAATTACAGACTTTATTCAGATTTCTGCAATTTTTCAACTGATGTCCTTTTTTTATTCCAGAATCCAGTCAGGGATACTACTTTGCCTTTAGCTGTCATTGTTTTCTTGGTCTCCTCCAATATGTGACAGTTTCCTGATCTTTGTCTTTCATGACACTTTGAAAAGCAGTAGTCAAGTTTTTTTGAAGATTTCCCTCAATTTTAGTTTGTCTCACGTTTCCCATGAAGATACGCATTTTGGGGGAGACTATCACAGAGGTGATGAGCCCTTTTCATCTCATCTCATCAGGGAGTACATGATATCAACGTGATTTTTTACTGGAGATGTGAACCTTGATTGATCACCTGGTTAAAGTGGTGTCTGCCAGGTTTCTTCATTATAAAGTTACTATGTTCCCTTTTCAGATTCTGTTTATTAGAAGTGAGTTAGTAGGTCCAGCCCACACTCAGAGAGAAGGGAATTAAGATCCACCTCCTGGAGGGAGGAGTACCAGAGTTTATGGACATATAGTAAAACTATCACAGTAATAAATATATTGGAGAAGATAGTTTGAGGCTATGCAAATATCCAGTTTCTCCTTAAAATTTGGCCTACTAATTTTAGCATCCATCAGTGGATCTTGCCTGCAGCAGTTATTACTGTGGTGTTCTAATGGGCATTTTCTATTTTCCTCATTTCTTCCATGTTTAATTGGAACCCTTTGTAAGGAATTCTGTGTTTAATTGTCCCTTCTCCACCATTTGGGAACACTTTCAGTTTGGCCCCTGTGTCCTCCTAACATGCTCCCCTTATTTTTTTCTAGTACTAGTACTCCAGCCAGAGCATTACATGTTACTTCAGACCATTTCCAAGGAGCCCTGGTTGCTTTTATCAGATTCTTAGAAACCAAGGTGTGGCACTAGTTGTGCTTGTTGCTGTGGGGGTGTCATGGCTCCTAGGCACTCTGAGCAGAAAGATGTAGGAAATATATGTATATATACAAATCCCATGTATACACAGATTTCTTCTTTCTGTTAGCATGAGTTCATATTGTTATCTCTGCCTCTAGCCCAGCACTGGCTTCATTCTAGCCTTCCCATCCTTCCTATTCCCTACCCCACCTGGCTTCTTGATAATTTCCTTCTCTGACAGGAGAAACCTGGCTCTCCTTATCTATAAATATGTATGCCTATGAGAAACAAATTTACCAACAGAGTATAGTGTTTGTCTACAGTTCTTTTTGTCTTCAGGCTTACACTACCTAGGCAAAACACTGTTTTTCAAAGTTAGTTATTTAGGTCAGCTCCTTTCTTCCCTACCCCTTCAGTGAGATTATGTCTTACTTTGTAATACAATTAGATTCATTGTCCACAGTCTATATTCTATCATGGGTTCCTGAGACATCCTGGCTTTTTAAAAATTTGCATACAGTAAAGTCACTCTTTGCAGTGGACAGTTCTGTGAGTTTTGGCAGATGCACAGGATCAGGTATCCACCACACAGAACCATACAGAACAATTCTGTCAC
Organism: Neomonachus schauinslandi; assembly: GCF_002201575.2. Classification (NCBI taxonomy): domain Eukaryota; kingdom Metazoa; phylum Chordata; class Mammalia; order Carnivora; family Phocidae; genus Neomonachus; species Neomonachus schauinslandi. The sequence continues at coordinate 24,357,379 of NC_058411.1, read as the reverse complement.
CCTAAAATTTTCCTTGTGTCCCCTTGGTAGTCAGCCTATCACTCCACCCCAAGCCCTGACAACCACTAATCTGTTTCTTGTCGCTTTAGTTTTGCCTTTTCCAGAATGTCACATAAATGGAATCAAATAATATGTAGCCTTTGAGTCAGGCTTCTTTCCCTTAGCAAAATGCATTTAAGATTAATCCACATTGCTATATGAATTGACAGGCAGATTTTAAGGAAACTATACGTCTGCTTTAATAATGGTGGTGTAGATGATTCATATTTGAACCATAACAAGATATCTTTAGGTTTAATTAAATTATAGCTTCCAATTATGCAAATGTGCATAGTTACATACTATAAGATAACCAAACAGTATAACTAAATCGGTAATGATGAAGCAAAACCATCAGTAGCTTACAAATAAAATAGCAGCCTTTGGGGGCGCCTGGTTGGCTCACTCAGTTAAGCATCCAATTCTTGATCTCAGCTTAGGTCTTGATCTCAGGGCCCTGAGTTCAAGCCCCATACTGGGCTCCACACTGGGTGTGGAGCCAACTTAAAAAAAAAAAAAAAAAAAAATAGAACCCTTAAAAAACTTTAATCAACACAAGATACAATGATGATATAGTAATAATAGAATCCTCTTGAAAGCTATAGGCGTTAAAATATCTGCTTAAGACCATGTGAAGTAGGTGCTCTGCAGTGATGTCAGGCATTGAGCATGGGCCACCATCTTAGAATGTGGAATTAAGAATCCTTAGGAAATCCTAATAGTCTTCATGAATACCTATATTTAATAATCCTTACTAACTCAAGTTACTAGTAAGTTGCTCTAAGTCTTAGGCAAAAATAAAATCTGTTGCTTGTTATTCATCAGAACTAAAGAAAGAACTCACAGTTTTAGATTAATTTATAGCCCATCAAAGGACCCTCCTAGTCCTTTGCAAGAGATGGTCAGATTATATTTCCTGATTCCACATGTAACCAGTAGCTTTGTAACACTTTTAATTTCTGCATTAGAATATTAAACAGTATAGGCTGGACTTTCTCAGCCTACAGTAGGCACATAGCTCTTTTAGTTAATAGTGAATACATTTGTTTATGACTACAGGGTCCCTCCTGGGGACACCATCTGTAAACCTCAGTGAATTTGTGAAATAATCTGCTCTGGTAAGGGGCATTCAGGGTGACTTGCTGACCAAAGAAGGTGCTCAGTGTAGCAGCCTCAATTACAAATGAGAATGCTTAAGGGGTGGTAATTTGGATCTAAAAGTTCAATTGTATTCCCACTGGGTACAAGGCAACTGTGTAGACTCTCTTACCCACAAATCATCTCTAGACTCTAAATAAAACCAATTCAAGTAAGATTTGAGAAAAAGGTATCTTGTCTACCTATGTTTTTTTTTTATTTATTTTTTAATCAGAGAGAAAGAGAGAGTGAGCACAAACAGGAGGAGTGGCAGGCAGAGAGAGAAGCAGGCTCCTTGCTGAGCATGGAGCCCAATGCAGGACTTGATTCCAGGACATTAGAATCCATGACCTGAGCCGAAGTCAGCCACTTAACTGGCTGAGCCCCCCAGGTATCCCATGTCTATTTTTTTTATTTTTTTATTTTTTTTAAAGATTGTATTTATTTATTTGACAGAGAGAGACACAGCGAGAGAGGGAACACAAGCAGGGGGAGGGGGAGAGGGAGAAGCAGGCTTCCCATTGAGCAGGGAGCCCGATGCTGGGCTCCATCCCAGGACCCTGGGATCATGACCTGAACTGAAGGCAGACGCTTAACCGCTGAGCCACCCAGGCGCCCCTATCTATTTTTTTAAATAGTTTTGTTTTTTTGTTTTTTTAGAGAACTCGCACACTCACGAGCAGGGAGGGGGCAGAGGGAGAGAGAGAGAGAATCTTAAATCTTAAGCAGGCTCCACACTCAGCATGGAGCCCAACACAGGGCTCGATCTCACTACCACAAGGTCATGACCCAAGCCAAAACCAAGAGTTGGACACCTAACCAACTGAGCCACCCAGGTGCCCTGTATCTTAGCTATCTAAAATGCATTACTAATGGACAGTTTTGCATCAGGTTAAGAACTGTAGCATGAATGCATTTTACAACCTTGTAACTATGGCCAGTAGTTTTAAACTAAACTAAAAAAAAGAAAAGAAAAAAACTCCACTCACCCTTTTGGTGGTGTTCTAGCAGAAATTTCAGGGACTACATTCTCATCCAGATGCAGAATATGAATTCAGATAGCAGTGTTATATAGCAGGCCTATGACTAAAGCTAGAATTTGAAAACGCAATGACAGTTTAATCTAGGATATCAAGTGGCATGGTGCTCAATGAATACAAAATATGTTTTAGAGACACTGAACACTGTGGCAAAGAATATTGTAAAGAATATACCCGTATAGGTACTAGTAAAACAGCTGGAACTTTAATATCTGCTTTTTAGTCTTTGAGATTTGTTTTTAGTCAAACAAATTGAATAACCATTTGAGTAATGACCTTTTTTTCTTAATTGCAAGTTATCAGAGCCCCTTATAGACCAGTTATTTATTAACCTTCCCAGAGATAGTCATGGCTCTTAATCTAAACATGTTATCTGCTCATATGGTTGATCAGATTGCTCAGCCCAAAGAAAGAAATGAACCCATCTGTGGCAAGCTGATGCAAGGGCCTAGAAACATCTTTAAATGGAACTTATAAAAAGATAATAAATTACTTGGTGTTTTTCTTTAGAACCTTATTTTGGTAAGGACCTGGCTACTAAGACTTTCCATGTGTTATTTCATTATTTTATTTTCCCATAGAAATAAGAGGTTAGCATTCAAGAGACCTAGGAAAATACTTTGATTTAGTTATATTTTCAGTAAATTTTTCATTAAAAAATTATCCTTGTATTGCAGGCAATTTCTCGGCATACACGGGTGCTCCTGGGAATTGAAGAGCCATTGTTCAGTCGCACCATCGCCCTGCCCTACAGGGACAATATTGGCTTATTTTTAGAGCAAAAAGGTCATAGTGGGGTAAAATCTGATTCCTTGACCTTCTCTGAATTTGTGCAAGCGGCAGGATTACAGGATTATGCTCCAAAAACAACCGCCCCTGAAGAGAATGAAGCATTGCATTACACTGAACCATAGGGAAAAGCTGTTTTAATTACCTTGAAAGATCAAACTAAACTACTTGGGGGAAAGAAGTGTGTTCTTTTGGGTTCTCTTCTTCTCTTCTTCATTAAGGATTGGAATTAGAACTGCTGGCTCCACTCCTAGTTCTATCACCACCTCTAAGCATCTTCCCTTCATTTGTGTTGCAGTTCAGCCCCATGTTTAAACAGAGCAATAGTTCTCTTTCTGGGTAACTGTAAGGATTCCTGATAAATTCTAGTAATGCATCTGGTAGTAGGAACATGTTAAGGAAATGGAATTAAAAGTAAAATCTCCTGCCAACCCAAATGAGGTTCTCCACAAATGCAGAAAAAGAAACAGTTGTATTATTGAATCAGCACTAAATCAGACAGTGATGGACATCACAGGCAAGCTGCTAAAGAAGATTACGAAGTCAAGGAAATCCCACCCTTTTAGATAGCCAGGCAGATAGAACCCATTACTTACATGTTAACTGTCTGTATCCAAAGGAAAAATGAAACTTCTCATATCTTTATGATAAACAGGAAGTTACTATGTGGAGCCGGGCACTTAGGCCAGGGAGATAGGGTGCCATCCTCCTCATTGCTCCCATTTCAAACAGACAGTCTTGGGATGTAAAACTGGCAGGTGACTTCTTCAACTTGTTAGAGGATTTACATACATTTCAAAAACAAAAAGGATTTAAATTACATGTTTTCTAAAGGAAATGTTTTAAGAAAAGGAAGGAAGGGAGTTCTTTTTTTACATCAGAGAAAAAAAATTTATTTTTTTTAAAGATTTTATTTATTTATTTGACAGAGAGAGACACAGCGTGAGAGGGAACACAAGCAGGGGGAGTGGAGAGGGAGAAGCAGGCTTCCCGCTGAGAAGGGAGCCTGATGCGGGGCTTGATCCCAGGACCCTGGGATCATGACCTGAGCCAAAGGCAGGCGCTTAATGACTGAGCCACCCAGGCGCCCCTCCCAAAAAAATTTTAGTATTTTTAAAAATTTATATTTATCCTTACAAACAATGTGGCTTATAGACTTATGTGCCACTGACTATGGAATAGAGACTGGGGTTTGTTTACATGACTCTTTTATGTGGTACCTTCCAGACCTTTATAAAATGAAATTCAGGGGGTGCCTGGCTGGCTCTGTCAGTAGAGAATGCGCTCTTGATCTTGGGGTTGTGAGTTTGAGCCCCACATTGGGAGTAGGGTTTACAAGGGAAGGGAGGAAGGGAGGGAGAGAGGGAGGAAAGAAGGAAGAAAGAAAGAAATTTAGGCTAGAGTCTACCCATGACTGGACTGCTCACAAGAAATGACAAAATACTTCTTGCTTGAATGACTCCAGTTCCTCTCTAGTTTTATAGACTTAACTGCTCTTTCTCTTCCCAGCCTCACTTCTTAACCCTAAGAGCCACTAAAGGACTACCATAATCCAGAAGGACAATGATGTACCCTGCCCAGTTCCCTACACCAAATGAATAGTCAAAGGAATCCCAATTCTTTTTTTTTTTCTGAGAAAAGGAACAGTACCTCAAATTAGCATTCATACCAAACGTTAGTATCTGATGATGAACCTACTTTTTTCCCAAACTGGACCAATGAAATTTCATCTCAGACCATTCTACACCATACCATTGAGTTTGCCTGGCTCACAATTATGCAAAAAAGAAAAATGTAAATGATTAACCTAACACCATGGTGGTTTACATGTATAGTGAATAGTTTTGTTCAAAAGCACTTCACATTTAGCAAACATTTAGTGCAATGACAGAGCATAGTCAGTGTCCTCCTCCTCAACCTGATGGTCTCTTCCCTTCTGTTGTTTTCTACTCTATATCACTGACATAAAGTATTTGCAAAACATAAAGGAAATAACTTTGCAGTGTAGGAAGATCCATATTTTGCAAAATTATTTGTAGCCATTTAATATAAATGCCAGCTATTTGTAAAAATGGTTTTATGGTTTAAAATGGTTTAAATGGGGGCGCCTGGGTGGCTCAGTCGGTAAGCATCTGCCTTCGGCTCAGGTCATGATCTCAGGGTCCTGGGATCGAGCCCCGCATCGGGCTCCCTGCTCCGCGGGAAGTCTGCTTCTCCCTCTCCCACTCCTCCTGCTTGTGTTCCCTCTCTCGCTGTGTCTCTCTCTGTCAAATAAATAACTAAAATCTTAAAATAAAATAAAATGGTTTAAATGGGTGAGGGGCAGCTAGGGTACCATTGGGAAGCATTTCTATGTAAATTGCCTAAAGAGACCTCAGAAGAAAGGATCCTGACTCTCCAAGTGTCCAACAATTTGAGATGAGCTATTTTTTTCTTTGTCAAGAAATACTTTCTTACCTATTTAAAATAAAAATAAAAATGGTTTAAATGGGAACAGCTTTAAATAAGATAGTTCCAGGACAATCATATATAGCTGAAATAAACATGAAATGAGTCATAATTAATTATTTACATTTTATTTCTTTATCCAAAATGGTAGGAAAATCAAGCTGTATCATTTGTCAGCTACACACTGCTATAGGAAAACAAGCTGCAGTATGTACTGTCTAATAATGACATAACTTCTTGAATTTAGCTTTTAGAAGAAAGATAATTTATATTAACATGGCTTTCCTCGGGAAGCAGCTTACTTAAGTGTGTCAGGTTATACAGTTTCATTTGGCTATTTCCAAAAAGCCAGACATACCCAAATACACTGATGTAAAAGACCTGTTGTTTTATTCTATATGTTAAAGACATTAGTACAATTTTCTAATTCCTTAATGCCCAAACATGTGGCAAACACAGTACACTCACATGATTCCCAGTGTCAATTGTGATAATCAGGGTACAAGCATTGTGGAGGGAAAAAAATCCGGATTCCTGAGGTCTCTTCTCTTATTGAGAGGCAGAGCCTGTGGAAACCCCTGGCTGCTGTTCTTGGGGTAGGGAGATACCAAATGAATCACAGTATCGATAGGTAAGGTGGTCTTGGAGAGCAGTACTGGCTGAGAGATGCTGACTAAAGGGTGTTTCCTTGAGTTGCACAGCAGTCAGATCAAACCAGGGGAAAGGCCTGGGGTGGGGGAAAAAAAATTGTTACTTTTTTATGTCTGTTTAATACATCTGATTTGGCTGTTGAACATTTCCTTTAAAGAAAGTTTTCCAACACTTGGAAATAAGGGTATTTTCTATATCAAACTAATTAAAATTCATCAACATTCAGCTACAACTATTCACTATGCAGATTTAATTGTACTTGTGATGCGTTTTGCACAAATGTGCATTTTTCTAAGTGCATTTGGGAGGGAATTCATAATTAAAGAATGATTATAATAATGACATTGACATCGTTTTCAGTATATTTCCCTTGAATTTAGAAATAGAATACATAAGGGGCACCTGAATGGCTCAGCAGGTTAAGCAATGGACTCTTGATTTCGGCTCAGGTCATGATCTAAGGGTCATGAGCTCAAGCCCTATGTCGGGCACTGTGCTGGGTGTGGAGCCTGCTTAAGATTCTTTCTCTCCCTCTGCCCCTCCCCTCTGCTTGTGTGCGGACCCTCTCTCTTTAAAAAAAAAAAAAAAAAAGAAAGAAAATAGCATACATAAGAGGATCATGGACATTAGGAATAGAAAAGATCTGGAAAGCCTGAGTGGCGCAGTCAGTTAAGTGTCTGACTCTTGGTTTCCGCTCAGGTTGTGATCTCAGGGTCATGAGATTGAGCCCTATATCGGGCTCCATGCCCAGTGGGGAGTCTGATTGGGATTCTCTTCCTCTCCCTCTGCCCCTCGCCCAGTGCGTGCTCTCTCTCTAAAATAAATAAATCTTTAAAAAAAAAAATAGAAAAGATCTGGGGCTCCTGGGTGGCTCAGTCATTAAGCTTCTGCCTTTGGCTCAGGTCATGATCCCAGAACCCTGGGATTGAGCCCCACATTGAGCTCCCTGCTCGGTGGGAAGCCTGCTTCTCCCTTTCCCACTCCCCCTGCTTGTGTTCCTGCTCTCTCTCTCTCTCTCTGTCAAATAAATAAAACTTAAAAAAAAATAGGAAAGATCTCATTTCTTTTAAGATATCCTCTTCAGTTGTATAGGGCAAGAAGTAGAAGTTAATATGCAAATAAAAACAGAGCAATGTTAAGTATTAAGTCGATTCAAGTTAAAAAGTATTAAGACATAGGATTGTTACAGTGTTAAAAAGATCAGAGTAAAAGCAAGGATATCTGTTCTCACCTTCCTTATTTAACATAGTCCTGGAAGTTGTAGACAATGCAATAATGCAAGAAAGGGGAATAAAAGCATACAGATTGGAAAGACAAAATGAATCTGTCCCTATTTATACATGACATGATTGTTTATATAGAAAATCCCAAGGAATCTACAAAAAGAATGTCCCAGAACTAATAAATGAGTTCAGCAAAGTCACAGGAAACAATACAAAAACCAATTCTATTTATATATATATATATATATATATATATATATATAGGCAATGAACTCTTGGGCACTAAAATTAAAAATGCAATTCCATTCACACACATACAAAAGGAACACTTGGATGTAAATCTAACAAAACATGTATAAGACTTGCATACTGGGGCACCTGGGTGGCACAGTTGGTTAAGTGGCCAACTCTTGGTTTTGGCTCAGGTCATGACCTGGGGGTCGTGATATTGAGCCTGGCATCCAGCTCTGTGCTCAAGACAGAGTCTGCTTGAGATTCTCTCTCCCTTCCCCTTACCCCTCCAGCTCATGCTCATGCTCTCTTTCTCAAATAAATAAATGAACCTTTACCACAAAAAAAAAAGACTTATATACTGAAAACTACAAAATGCTGATGAAATAAAGAAGATCTAAATAAATGGAGAGACATACTGTGTTCATGGATGGGAAAACTCAACATAATAACGATGTCAATTCTCCACAAATTGATCTACAGATGTAATGGTAAGATAAAAATTAATTACAACACCAAATGCTGGTGAGGATGCAAAGAAACTGGATTATACATTGCTAGTGATAATGTATAACAGTACAACCACTCTGAAAAACACTTTGTCAATGTCTTAAAAAAACAAAACAAAAAGCATACAACTACCAAATGACCTAGGAATTGTAATCATGAGCATTTGTCCCAGAGAAATGAAAATTTATGTTCACAAAAAACCTGTACATGAATGTTCATAGCACTCTGTTCATAATAGCCAAAAACTGAAAAACAAAAACAAAAACAAAACAGCCAAAAACTGGAAACCACTCAGGAGTCCTTCAACAGATGGATAATTAAAGTATGGTACATCCATGCTACGAATACTACTCAGCAATAAGAAGGGATAAACTATTAATATACACAGCAACTTGGATGAATCTCCAGAAAATTATGCTGAATAAAAAAAGCTAATCCCAAAAGGTTACATACTCTATAATTCCATTTATATAACATTCTGGAAATGACAAAATATGGAAATGGAAAACAGATTAACAATTGCCAAGTTGAGGAGATGGCCAATATGAAGGATCACTCAGTGATAGATCCGTTCTAGATCTTGACTATATCAGTGGCATTATCCTGGTTGTAGTATTCTATTATAGTTTTATCATATCCATGTAGAGATATTTGTACTAAAATTTGTACCATTGGGGGAAAGTAGATAAATGGGTACATGGAATTTCTTTGTATTATTTTTAAAAACTGCATGTGAATGATTTCACTCATATGTGGAATTTAAGAAACAAAACAAATGAATATAGGGAAAGCGAAAAATAAAATAAGATGAAAATTGAGAGGGAGGCAAACCATAAGAGACAATAAACTCTAGGAAACAAACAGGATTGCTGGAGGGGTGGTGGGTGGGGGGGGGAAGGGATAATTAGGTGATGGGCATTAAGGAGGGCACTTGATGTAATGAGCACTGGGTGTTATATGCAACTGATGAATCACTAAATTCTACCTCTTAAACTAATAAAAAAAAAACTGCATATGAATCTACAATTATCTCAAAATAAAAGTTTTTTGGGGAGTGCCTGGATGGCTCAGTCAGTTGAGCAGCCGACTCTTGCTTTCTGCTCAGGTCATGATTTCTGGGTCCTGGGATGGAGCCCTGAGTCGGGCTCTGCATTCAGTGCAGAGTCTGCATGAGGATTCTCTCTCTCCCTCTCCCTCTGCCCCTTCCCCTGCTCTCTAAAATAAATGAATAAATCTTTTACTTATTTATTTTTTAAAGATTTTATTTATTTGTTTGTTTGTTTGTTTGACAGAGAGAGCCAGAGAGCACAAGCAGGAGGAACAGCAGAGAGAGAGAGGGAGAAGCAGACTCCCTGCTGAGCAGGGAACCCAATGCAGGGCTCAATCCCAGGACCCTGGAATCTGAAGGCAGAGGCTTAACTGGCTGAACTACCCAGGCACCGCAATAAATAAATCTTTTTTTAAAAGTTGTTTTTTTAAAAGAGTGGGGATGGGGCTGATGATATGGCTTCAAACTTTGCAAAGATTATTAAAAATATAAAGAGAATGTGAGAAACTACAATCAGAGTGGAAATACTAATATGTCATGCCTCTCACTCTAACAAATGATCTGATGAAAAAGAATGTAGAACAGCACTTTTCCAACTTTAATGTGGTTATCACTTGGGCTTTTGTAAAAATGCAGATTCTGATTCCATATAACTGCGGTGAGAGAGCATGCATACACAAGCGGGGGAGTGGGGGGAGAGGCAGAGGAAGAAGCAGACTCTCTGCTGAGCAGGAAGCCCAATGCGGGGCTAGATCCAAGGACCCTGAGACCATGACCTGAGCCAAAGGCAGACGCTTAACCAACTGAGCCACCCAGGCACCTGGTTAATGTGACTTTTAAGTCTTTTTTTTTTTTAAGATTTTATTTATTTATTTGACAGAGAGAGACACAGCGAGAGAGGGAACACAAGCAGGGGGAGTGGGAGAGGGAGAAGCAGGCTTCCTAGCAAGCAGGGAGCCCAATGTGGGGCTCAATCCCAGGACCCTGGGATCATACCCGAGCCGAAGGCAGACGCTTAAAGACTGAGCCACCCAGGCTCCCCTTAAGTGTTTTTTTTAATCTGTAAATTCCCCTTCCTCTTTTTTTTTCTCTTGCAGTTTATTTGTTGAAGAAATTGCGTTGTTTATCCTCTAAACTTTCCCATATCCTGGATTTTGCTGATTATATCTCATGGCCATTTAACACTTTCCTGTCTCTTGAATTTATATCTATAGATTTGATCAAATTCAGGTTTGACTTTTTTTTATATCTGTTTCTATTTTTTTTAATTTGTGTCTATTTTTATCCAGAAACACATTGTCTCTCCTTCTTCAGTGTTAAGACTGATTAATAGATTCAGTCTGATCTATTCAACTTTTCACCTAATGTTGCCTAGATTCATTATTTCATTAGAGGTCACAAAATGATGATATTCTATCACTCCTTCTTCATTTTCAACTTGATAAATAGCGCCAGAAGCCAAGAGCAAACATCCTACTCAGTGATTTAACATTAAAAACATAGCCTAAAAAAAAAAAAAATAGCCTATTTTCAAGTTCATTTGTCACAGCATATATTAATAGTAGTTACCTCTGGAGAAGGGGATTTGAGGGCGGTACCTTCACTTTCTGTTTGGTATATTTTAGTTGATACCCTATTTACTACAAACACTTGTTACTTTTCTAATTTTTCAGGTCATTTTTAAAAATTCACATGAAGGGGGCAGCTGGGTGACTCAGTCAGTTAAGTGTCCGACTTCGGCTCAGGTCATGATCTTGGGGTCCCGGGATCCAGCCCCGAGTCAGGCTCCATGCTCAGTGGGGAGTCTGCTTGTCCCTCTCCCTCTGCCCCTCCCTCCCATGCTCTGTTTCTCAAATAAATAAATAAAATCTTTTTTTAAAAATTCACATGAAGAATAAATGTGTAAGAATGATTAAGATTTGGAAAATAATATTAAAGAGGACTTGGTCTACCAGATACCAAAATATAGATACACATTATAGTAATTAATCATAGTATGGGAATAGAAAAATAGGTCCACAGTTCAGAATACAGTCCAAAAATATACCCATGAATATCTTGCAGTTTAGCAAATGATAAAAATCTTATTTCAAATTGGTAGGAAAAGAAATGGCTACTCTATAAATAATGTTAGGACAACTGGCTTTCCAAAATGAATAGAAGATATAATTAAATTATATCTTTTAAAATTAAAATTTTAAATTTTTAATTAAATTTAATTAAATAAAAAACAATTAAAAATCCCAAACTGATTAAAGATTTCAATATTTAAAAAATAAATTACTAGAAGAAAATACAGAATATCTTAAGATGAAGAGGTTCTTTTTTTTTTTTTTTAAGATCTTATTTTTATTTATTTGACAGAGAGAGACACAGCGAGAGAGGGAACACAAGCAGGGGGAGTAGGAGAGGGAGAAGCAGGCTTCCTGGAGCCCGATGCAGGGCTCGATGCAGGGCTCGATGCGGGGCTAGATCCCAGGCGCCACCCAGGCACCCCAGATGAAGAGGTTCTTAATAAGTATGACTTGAAACCCTAAAGCCATAGAGAAGTAATTTGACAATTTTGACTACAAAAATTAGAATCCCTGAACAGCAAAAGTTATCAAAAAGAGAAATAAACATTATTTCCAATACACATAACATATTCATACTAAAAACTTTTTTTCTTTTTTTTTTTTTAAAGATTTTATTTATTTGACAGAAAGAGACACAGCGAGAGAGGGAACACAAGCAGGGGGAGTGGGGGAGGGAGAAGCAGGCTTCCCCACGGAGCAGGGAGCCTGATGTGGGGCTTGATCCCAGAACCCTGGGATCAGGACCTGAGCCGAAGGCAGATGCTTAACGACTGAGCCACCCAGGTGCCCCTAAAAACCTTTTATAAAACAATAAATAAAAGCAAACAATCCAAAAGAAAAATAGGCAAATAATTTAAAATGAGAATAAGAGAGAACACAGGAGCAACAAGTTGGAAGCTGGAAAAAATATGGACAAATGATAACACTGAGCTGAATGTGAAGTCAGCAATAGGGAAAACCAAGACACAATCCATTTACATCATAGAACCTGCAAAAGACTCAGGAAGCACATCAGGAAGTGGAAGCGTGATGGGACTAAAAATAGGATGATGGGTTGAAAATCTTAAAAGGGAGAGAGACCCTCACAGCACCCTACCCAATGCTGTACAGTCAGGAGACTGTCCCTCCTCCTCCCCATTTATTTATTCTCTGTAAGGGTTAAATAGGGGGTCTCTGGACAGGGGAACAATAGGCACTATTGAAGGAAAGGATTTGTTGAATAGAGGGGGAAGAAAGTAAAAAAAAAAAAAAACCTAGTGATAAGACCCACCCCTCTTCTTACATACATACACAGCTTTCTTTCCCCAAGTTGGGTCCCAAAGACTTAAAGATATCAATATTCAAGGTTTTCCAAGGAAACAGCCGATCAAATCACTCTGTAGTGAAGACCACAGTAGCGCAAACAGAGTTTCCAAAAGGGGGTATACCTCAGGCAGAGAACATTTAACTGCAGAGTTTCCAAGCAACTTTCTAGTACTGGGATCTTAAATATGAGCAAAATTCTCCATATACTTGAATAAAGCTTCTCAAATGAATGATAGAGACCAAAACAAATGATCAGAAAACAACCTGAAGGAAACAGACTTCTCAAAGAAGAAAAAAAATTCTCTCATTTACATTCTCAAAGGGATAAGAGATGGTATTCCATAATGAAATGACAACAGGATGCTACATAAAAAAGGAATATTTGGAGATTCTTAAAAAATCTTTGAAAATATTCAAAATAGGGGCCCCTGGGTGGCTCAGTCCAGTAAAGGCTTAAGCGTCTGCCTTCGGCTCAGGTCATGATCTCAGGGTCCTAGAGCCCGGAATCTGGCGCTCAGCGGCAAGTTGGTTTCTCCCTCTTCCTCTGTGACCTCTCACACTTTTGCTCTCTCTCAAATAAATAAATAAAATCTTTAAAAAAAAAAGAAAAGAAAATATTCAAAATAGGGGCACCTGGGTGGCTCAGTCAGTTGGGCATCTGACTCTTGGTTTCAGCTTGGGTCATAGTCTTGGGGTTGTGGGATTGAGCCCTGTGTTGGCTCCCTGCTCAGTGGGGAGTTTGCTTCTCCCTCTCCCTTTGCCCCTCCCCATCGCTCGTGCTCTCTCTCTCAAATAAATAAAACCTTTCTTTAAAAAGTAGGAAAGATAAAGAAAATCAGAGTACCAGTCCAGGAGGTCCAACACTGGACTAATAAAATATTTAGAAAAAGAAGAAAGAAAACAGGCAAGGAGACAAAATTATCAAAGACATAATTGGAGAAAATTGGAGAACTTGACATTCAGATTAAAAAGGACTACTGAATGTTCTGTTTCTTTTATGGATATCAGTTACATGGGTATTTCCTTTACAATAGTTTATTAAACTGGATATTTATGTATTTATGGGATATGTACTTTTCTGTGTATGTGTTATATTTCACAAAATTTTTTAAATTAAGGGGGGGGGGGGGGGAAAGGAAAGGCTCACCCTGTGCCCAACACAGTGAGTTAAAACAGACCCACATGAAAAATAATAAAATAATATAAAATAAAATAGATACACATCATGACACATCATAAAATTTTGACTAAGGTCAAATGATCCCATAAGCTTCCAGAGAGAAAAGAAACAGATTTCAGGGGCGCCTGGGTGGCTCAGGTGTTAAGCATCTGCCTTCGGCTCGGGTCATGATCCCAGGGTCCTGGGATCAAGCCCCGCATTGGGCTCCCTGCTCCACAGCGGGGCCTGCTTCTCCCTCTCCCACTCCCCCCTGCTTGTGTTCCCTCTTTCGCTGTGTCTGTTTCTGTCAAATAAATAAATAAAATCTTAAAAAAAAAAAAAAGAAACAGATTTCAAAGGATGAATTCAAGAGTTAGAATGGCACTGTACCTCTCAATAGCAACTCTGTCTGTAAGACAATGAAGCAATGCCTTTAAAATTTGAGGGAAGGGGTGCCTGGGTGGCTCAGATGGTTAAGCCTCTGCCTTCGGCTCAGGTCACGATCCCAGGGTCCTGGGATCAAGTCCCGCATCGGGCTCCCTGCTCAGTGGGGAGCCTGCTTCTCCCTCTGCCGCTGCCTCTCTCTATCTCTTTCTCTCTCATGAATAAATAAAACATTTAAAATAAATAAATAAATAAATAAAATAAAATAAAATCTGAGGGAAAATCACTTCTAACCTAGAATTCTATACCTGGCTATGTTCTCAATAAAATATTAGGTTAAAATAAAAACATTTTCAGACAAAGTCTCTTTAAGTTACATCCTATGCATCCTTTCCTAAGGAAGCTACTGGAGGACGATATGATCCACGAGTATGAAAGAAAAAACCATGCCAGAGGAAGAGGGAGCCAGGAAAAAGAGATCCAACATTCGAGAGAGAAAGGAATCGCAGGCTAAGGGGGAAGGAAAATCCCCAAACAGAAAGTGCTTCACAGGCCATTGGTGATTGATTAGAATACAAAAGATAAGAGAGAATCAAGGATTACTTCCCTAGTTCTGGCTTGACAACTTGGCAGAAGAGCATGTAATTAGGTCAGAAACACCAGCAGAGCAGGTAGGAGAGCAGGTATGCTTCTGGACTGGTTGAGTTTGAGGGGAGATGGTGACCACAACTTCCCTGGGTTTCAAGCTGACATCTGGACTAGAGATACAGAGTCATGCACTGTTGGTGTAATGATAGCAACCGAAGTCCCCGAAGTGGAAAAGCACAGCCGTGAACACAGTGTAGGGCGGCAAGCAAAGAAGGCCTAGGACAGAGCCCTGAAAACTCCCACACATCGGATGAGGCAAAGAAAAGCTGCTGGCAAAGGAGGGGCTAGAGAGACAGGAATAAAATGAGGAGAATGTGAGAGTATCAGGAAAGTCAAGGGAAGAGATTGCTTCAAGAAGGATGGAATGTTCAATAGCCAAGGAAGAAAAGGATTAAAAAGTATCCGGCGGGGGCACCTGGGGGGCTCTGTCAGTTGAACGTCCAACTCTTGATTTCGGCTCAGGTCACGATCCCAGGGTCCTGAGATTGAGCCCCACATCGGGCTCCGCACTCAGTGGGGAGTCTGCTTGGGATTCTCTCTGTCCCTGTCCCTCTGCTCCTTCCCTCACTAGTGTGTGCTCTCTCAAAATAAAATAAAATCTTAAAATAAATAGAATAAAATAAAATAAAATGTGTCCAGTGAATTTTGTGGCATGGAAATCACTGGTAACATGGTAACAAGGGCAACAATTTGTCCCTATTAGATCACCAAAGGTTAAAAAGATTGATCAAGTAATCAAGCTATAGAGAAATGATGCGCTCATGCACTACTGGTGGAAATGTAAATGAGCACCACGTTTTCAATAAGCAATTTGGGAATACCTATCAAACATAAAATATATATAACCCCTGACCCAGAAATATTCTTCTAGAATATTCTTCTAGATGTTCATCCGACAGAAATATCGGTACAGGTGTGCAAAGTAAGTACGAGAATGTTCAGTTGCAGCCCCGTATTCAGAATTTGGGGCATGGGAGAACTACATCACCATCAAGAAGAAATAAGATGGATAAATTTAATGAAATAATGAATGTATCCAACAGATACCTATGCAGTTGCTCATAAATGAAGTAGATATGAATGTACTGACTTAGAATGGTGTCTATAACATAGCAAGTGAAAAATCAGTATACATAGTCTGCATGTTTCTAAAATGTATAGGTATAGATATGCATACACATTACATACCATAACTATATAAATATATGTTTGCAAATGCATAGATAAAAAGATAAAATATAAAAACCATATGAAATGGTGTTTGGGGGACAAAGGAGGGCTTTCACTTTTCCACTAGTTGGATTTTTTACAAGAATGTGTTATTTTGGGGGCACCTGGGTGGCTCAGTTGGTTAAGCAACTGCCTTTGGCTCAGGTCATGATCTCAGGGTCCTAGGATGAGCCCCACATCAGGTTCCCTGCTCTGCGGGGAGCCTGCTTCTCCCTCTCCCTCTGCCCTCCCCGCTGCTCATGCGCACTCTCTCTCTCTCCCCCTCTCGCTCTCTTTCTCCCTCAAATCAATAAAATCTTTTTAAAAAACCAAGAATGTGGGGCACCTGGGTGGTTCAGTCATTAGGCGTCTGCCTTCGGCTCAGGTCATGATCCCAGAGTCCTGGGATCGAGCCCTGCGTCAGGGCTCCCTACTTCGCGGGAAGCCTGCTTCTCCCTCTCCTGCTCTCCCTGCTTGTGTTCCCTCTCTCGCTATGTCTCTCTCTGTCAAAGAAATAAATAAAATCTTTAAAAAAAAAACCAAGAATGTATTATTTTTATAAAATTTTAAGATTACATGAAAGGAAAAAAAGAGAGAAAAAGCACCTGCTAAAACAACAGTGTGGGAGAAATTAGAATAGCCAGCTGTCTGATGCCTTACCTTTGCTGAGATAGGTTCTTGCTATAGATTTGGCTGACAAAATCATGTAACTGAAATTTGGGGCAAGATGCTCCATCTTTCTCACAGTCTTCAAAGTGCACAGAGAGTAACAGCTCATTCAGAAGCTGCAGCGCTTGTAAGTGAGGCATGTCCCTTGCGGTGCAGATGTTTAGGACCGCGTATAACACTCCCTCCAACCACTTGATATTGAGGATTATTCCCCCTACACATTAATGGGGAGGGAAATACCAGTTAGCACCACCAAAAGGGTTTGCCTAGAATATAGGACAAACCCCAGACAGTGAACAGCCACCTTTTTTCCAAGATAGGTTGGTCGTAAGAACCTGAAGATAAACAAACACTCCTCTTTGTAAGCCAAGAGCCCTAATTGTGCCCTTTATAACAAATTGTGTGTTACCCTACCCTAGAAGGACAGGTATGACTAATGTAGACATTGCTAATGGCAAAAGCATCCTAGAAATCTCTAGAATGATCCTTCCAATAAGGAGAAGAGACTAGGGAAAAATATAAGATTAGAGCAGGGAAACGCCATGTAGTGCGAGATATCACATCCTCCTGTTTAAATAGGCTCTTACCTCTGGCTGTTTCTAGTTCAGCCTTAACAGGTCTGAGCGCTCAGACTTCTCTGCTTTCCCTAAAGAAGGCTGGCTTTTTGCCACCAAAACTGCTCCCATTCAAAACCTAAATAGCTAGGGGTGCCTGGGTGACTCAGTTGGTTGAGTGTCTGCCTTTGGCTCAGGTCATGATCCCGGGGTCCTGGGATCAAACGCCCACTCTGGTTCCCTGCTCGGTAGGGAGCCTGCTTCTCCCTCTCCCTCTGCTGCTCCCCCTGCTCGTGTGTGCGCTCTCTCTCTTAAATAAATAAATAAGATCTTTAAAAACAAAACAAAAAACCTAAATAGCTGAGAGTGTGTCTAGCCTGTACGCCCCCTACACACATACCCAAGACACAACACACACACACACACACAGGGATTATAAAATAGCACCAGGCCAAGAGGGAAGTAACTTTCAAAAGAGTGCCCAAAACATGGCAAGCCATTACCAGCAGGACTGTAGGGGCAGGTAGCCTGAAGAATCACAGGATCTTGGAGGGCAGCTGTGATGTCCTTGTTGGCCCCCCAGATGTTGACAAAATCTTCAACACATTGATACTGAGGCCGCAAGATATTGGTGTGGTTCAGTAGGAGTTTCAACCTGAAAGGAAAGCCCCCAAGACAGGGAGTGCAGAGTCAGTACTCCCATAAACTAACCCATGACCCACTGTGTTGGATCGCGTCCAACCCCCGCCCAACCCCCGACTTCCTGCCCTGCACAGCGCCGCTCAGAGGCAACCAGGGTGCAGGCAGCACTGGGGCACTACTTATCCGCTGGATTGTTCAGCAGTCTACCTGACGCTTAGTGAATGTGGTCTCTTGCCAGGCACTAGGCTAGACAGCAGGGGTACAAAAATAATATTTGACACATGCTGTCAATCACTTTTCATGGTGTTGACTGACAGTTTCCCTTCCCACTGATGCACAAGGGAACACGAGTCAGGTTCAAGCAGTGGGAAGCAATGCTCCATTGCAGTTCTAACCATTTGCCCACCAAAGGAAACAGTCCACCCACAAGGGCTGTTTATGGAGAAGTGGGGAAGACACAATTAGAAAGGCTGGCTGGGTGTTGCAGATGAAGCTGCTCTTCTACCTTATTACTGGGAATGACCTACCCCAAGTGGGAAGCAGGGGGCTGGGGTGGAGGTGGGGGGAGGAGCCAGATAGGAGCAGATGGAGCAGTTCTGCCAGCTTCCCGCTCACCCTAACAGGCTACCTGGCTATTGGGACGGCAGCCACGAAGCTGTACACGATGCAACCTTTCTCCAGGCGGGTTTGAATTTCTAGGCAGATATTAGGCAGCTGAGAGGGCAGGCAGCAGAGGAACAGCACGTTGGCCCAGTCCACCAGATAAGGGTTATGGTAAAAACACTGGATTCCCAGTTTCTGGAACTCATCTGGGAGGGATAAAGGAAGACAGATCACATTAGGAGTTTGACCTAAAGGTCAAACTTTAGGAGTTTGACCTAAACATCAGCTGTGGGGAGAGGATGACAATGACTTCTTCTCAAGTCCTCTCTCCACGTGAATCAGAGAGACCCCCTCCACACATCTTCTAAAAGACATGGGCCATGCCCCAACCCCATCATCAAAAAAGCTAGTGTCACTGCAGCCGTGCTGGAGATTATAATTCATCCTCTCTTACTTTTAGACCAAATGCTAGAATTTTTCAGGTTGGTTGGTTGGTTTGTTAGGAAGAAAAAAATCTGGAAGAAGCCTCCTTGCTCTAATTTAATGACGATTTATCATGTGCCAGGTAGTGTACAAAGTACTCTACATACATTATCTAACTCAGTCCCCACAGGACCTTCTGAGACTAGTATTATTCCTATATTATAGATGAGGAAACTGAGGTTTTGAGAAATCACTTGGCTTGAGCTGGTGGGAAAGGCTAAGAGAGTGCAAGAACATAGGGCAGAGGTTGGGAGGAGTTTGGAAAAATATACTTACAGTTTCAGTAAAGTATATGCAACTTACTGTTGTTTTAACAAGATAGTTTTAAACATTGAGAGAAATGTGATGACTCATGTATTTGCATTCAGTCACCAGCAGTTAATCATTTGTACTTATTCGATGTGGATTTCAAAAGTAAAAATGTAAACTCACATAAGGTAGTATGTTTTAAGGGTTGTTGGAAAACAGAATATTACAGACATTGGAGAAGTGAGTTCTTATTTTAACCACCAAGGGTATATGATAACATTTGACGCTGATGCTATCTGGGCACTCATAAACCTGGAAGATGGATGGGACAAAGAGGAAGTTTAAAAAACATGCACATTGGGTGCCTGGGTGGCTCAGTTGGTTAAGCGACTGCCTTCGGCTCAGGTCATGATCCTGGAGTCCCTGGATCGAGTCCCGCATCGGGCTCCCTGCTCGGCAGGGAGTCTGCTTCTCCCTCTGACCCTCCCCCCCTCTCATGTGCTCTCTCTCAAATAAATAAATAAAATCTTTAAAAAAAAAAATGCACGTCCATACTTCTTTCACAGGTTGTTCTCAAAAGTGTACAGAATCTGATGCTAAGGGACGCCTGGGTGCTCAGTCGGTTAAGCCTCTGCCTTTGGCTCTGGTCATGCTCCCTGCTTTGGGCTCCCTGCTGACTAGGCAATCTGCTTCTCCCTCTCCCTCCCCCACCCCAGCTCATGCTCTCTTCTCTCTCTGTCTGTCAAATAAACAAACAAAATCTTAAAAAAAAAAAAAAAAAAAATCCGATGCTAAGCATTTTGAATTCTTTCTTCCTTACACAACAGGCAGGGATGTTCTAAAACTGTAATTTTATTATTAATAAATATAGTGCTTTCCAAAGAATATATGCACCTTATTGAAACATATATACTAGTCCTAGATGAAATCAGAGAAATTTGTTTTACATGGTAAGATTTTTTTTTTTTTTACGATTTTATTTATTTATTTGACAGAGACACAGTGAGAGAGGGAACACAAGCAGGGGGAGTGGGAGAGGGAGAAGCAGGCTTCCTGCGGAGCAGGGAGCCCGATGCGGGGCTCAATCCCAGGACCCCGGGACCATGACCTGAGCCGAAGGCAGACGCCTAACGACTAAGCCACCCAGGTGCCCCACATGGTAAGATTTTTTTTTAAGTTTAATATAGAAAGAATGCTTGCAAATTAATAAGAAAAATTCAGTCAGGCACTCCAGCTGAAAAACTGGACAAAAAGAACTCAAAAAAAAGGAACTAATAATAAAGCTATAAAACATACTCAGTTCTTCTAGTGATCAGTAAAGAATATATTAAAACAAGAAAAATTTAAAAGGTATATTAAAATGGTGATTAAGGGGCACCTGGGTGGCTCAGTAGGTTGAGCGTTTGACTCTTGATTTTGGCTCAGGTCATGATCTCCGGATTAGGAGATGGAGCCCTGCTTCAGGCTCCGTGCTCAGCAGGAAGTCTGCCTGAGATTCTCTCTCTCTCCCTCGCCCTCTGCCCCTCCCCAACTCGCACACACGTGATCTCTCTCAAATAAATACACAAATAAATAAATAAATAAATAAATCTTTGAACATACACATAAACATCTTTCTAGCTTCCTTCAGGGCTAGCAAGCAGAGAACTCAGTATGCTGCGTGCAGGGATTCCTTATTCAAGGGACGCTTTCAAAATGGCCTTGTCAACACCCAAGTCCCTCTCGGCCACACACTGTTCCTCACCCAGGGCCTCTGGCCTCCGAGTGGAGATCCTCAGGTTCTCAGCAGGGATGGGGACAAGCTGAAGCAGTACACGAGCCAGCTGCTTCCCAAGGTGGCCACCTCCAATGATGCCCACCTTTAACTCATCATCATCGGGAATGCCAGTAAGCAATCCAGTCAAGGGACAGCTGGAAGTCTGCTTCTCATGGAATGATTCTCTGGAGAATGAACACACAGACACATAAATAAATACACATGAACCCTGTAGCTCTTCTTAACTGTCAACCTCCGATGTTCTCTGCTTTAGCTTCCTCATGTGGCAGCCTGGTGGCCCCTGAAGTACTCCAGAGATAAGGCATTCCAATTAGGTGCCACTTACCCAGCATTGCTGGGGAATGAAATGTTCCCCCTGAGCAAATTTTCCACAAAGTAAAGCATCCCACTTCAAGGGACCGAAACTTGTTTAAAACATTTTTAAATGAACGTATTTTGTTGTTGTTACATGTACCGTGAATTTCCCTGCCTTCTTAAACACAAGGTCTGAATATTTAACTGTTTGACTCAGAACTATCATTGTGAACTGCTGTTTATGCAGCATCCTGGAACACTGTGGGCCAGTTCCTTCATTGCTTCCTGTGTAGACAGTTGTCAGTTTTCATTGCCATCATGATAAGCATATCCCTCTCCTACCACATACCTACTCTTTCTGCTTTGCTATTTTAGTTTTGCATACATCTGGGTAACCAGGTAACTTAGCTTTTTTCAAACATATGATTTATAAAAATAAGTGGTATATAGGGAAAACAAACCTGAGAAATTAAGGATCAAATGTTTGAGGCCACTCTTTCCAGAGGCTCACTTAACTGTTGGTTCTGGATGTGTTTCCTTGGCCCAAGGTGAACAAAGTCTGACCTCTGAATACATAAGGCATTGTTTTCTGTTGTTATATGACAATCTTATATTTGTTCTCTATTTCTGTTAAAATTAGACTTAAGCTCTGGAGTTTCCATATAAACATCACAAGCCACATTCTATTTAAGGCTTCTCTCTGGGTTGAAAGGGAAGCATTTACTCTGTGCCTGATCCTCCCAAATATAAAATGCCTCCCAGAAATTTCACATTTTGGTTTCTCACCACTCATCTGGGATGCAACCAGAAGGTTTATGTACTCTTATCAGTCAACCAATCAGTAGACTCATAAAGCAGCCTGCCTCTTTGTGTATCTGCTATATCTGTAACATGTTCAATTCAGATCTGGTCCCACCATCCAGCAGTTGATCTAATTTCAGAAAAAAGTAGTCTGGGGGTGGGGGGCACTACCAATGTTCCAGGAGTAGCTTATAGAATCCAGGAGCCTGGGCTTAGGTACCTGGCTCTCACACACTACCTGTTTAAGTGTCCGAAGCCATATTGTACAAAGACCCCAGAGGTCAGGACTAGACTGAGCTTCTTTGCAAATCAGTATCCTTGGGTTTCACGCAAGTCACCTGACCAAAAGGACCCCCCCCGAGTTTCAGGTGGCTTTCCCGTGACGGAGGATTCCACTATTAGCTTAGCCCAGAAAGGAAGAACCAACCTCATTTTCAGCCAACAGCCACAGGATAGCTAGTCATTGGTAGCTGTGGAAGACAAGCTGGTGGTCCCAGTGAGTGAGTGAATGGGTGAATGATCATTTAATCAATCCACCCACCAAAAGGAAATCACCACAAGCTGTGCTTTGTTATGTAACCACGGCCAACGGACTCTGGTATGCATTTCCCAGTGCCTTCAGACCACAGTGACTGACTGTGGGTTGGAAAAGGTAGGAAGACACGCCCCCTGCCAAAGGTATCCTCCAATATAGAAAGTTTAAGTCATTTGGATACTCCACAGTGAGATTCTTCTCCATCTGCCCTACCTTGGAGACCTAGCTTACCTCAAATTACAGAGTAGCTTGCAGAAGAAGGTTGCATGGGCACAGGCCTTGATCATCAGCCCTCGAGAACGGCCCTGCAAATACAGCCAGCTGCGATCTTCCTCTTGAATCCCATACTCAAACTGCAGGGATTCAAGGTCCCCTAGCATGTCCATTTCCAAGCCACCATCTCCTGCAGTGACAGATGCCAATCAGTTTGGCTCCCTGTCTTGGGAGACAGGGAGTGTGTGCCCAAGTCACAGGCTCTTGTGATGGTGGGCTTCAGCACCTCTCTCCTCCCACATTCTGTACTTGCAGTGTGAGTCCTGGAGGATTCCTCTGCACTGACTGGATCAGGAATACCTGGATTCACAGAAAACCTGAACAAAAATCCAAAGTAACGCTCCTCCACATAGGCTACATGCACTTTTTTCAAAGATGCATTTACATTAGCAGTGGGTTTCGCAGATGCTCATGAGCCAGGAGCTTCTCCCTTCCACTCCCTCCTAGGCCTTAGAAATAGGATTGGCCATGTACACCACACTTCAGAGGAATTCTTTTCACTAAACTCTGTGTTCCTCAAAGGATAGGAAAGAGCCCAAAATAACTAACATGGTCCCCTGCCTAGGGCAAGGACATTTGGATTTTAGAAAATGAAGCCAGAGATACATAAGCCTGTGTACATATATCTCTCACCAACCAAAGTGAGGAGAAGGTGGCACTACTCCTCAGTACTTCTGGTCCTGGAGAGTAAGAATACATTTCCAGGGAGAATTACCCAAGAAAGTTGTCATTATGACTCCTTAGCTACCAGATTACTTCAGTCTCTGAGCCTTAAAGGGGCCAGCCCCACACAGAAGTTTTCAGACCCGCCTCATGAGGACAGGAATTCTTTCCACTAGTTTTTTAATTTTCCCTGAGGATTTATTTGAGGGGGGAGGATCAGAGGGAGAGGGGGAGAGTCTCAAGCAGATTCCCTGCTGAGTGCGGAGCCCAACACAGGGCTTGATCTCACGACCCTGAGATCATGACCTGAGCCAAAATCAACAGTCAGACACTCAACCAACTGACCCACCCAGGCGCCCCTTTCCACTACTTCTAGGAGCACTAGAAACAGGGAAGTATGGGATCCTCCTTTTCCTAACAGAAGGTTCTAGACTTCTAGATTTTTCCCAGACTGTAATATCAATACAGATCTCAGCACTAGTCAAGGAGTTATTTTTCAAACTCCTTCTTTTGTATTCAAGATACCGATGAATAAGATGAGTAAGTTCTGGGGATCTAATGTACACCATAGTGACTATAGTTAATTATACCATATACTTGAAATTTGCTAAGAGTAGATCTTAAATGTACTCACCACATACATAAAAGGTAATTATATGAGATGACAGATGTGTTAATTAACTGAACTGTGGTAATCATTTCACAACATATATCAAATCATCATGTTGTATGCCTTAAATATATACAATTTTTACTTTATACAATTATACTTCAATAAAGCCAGGGAAAGAAATCAGTGATATTCAGAACCCTATTTTATTATAGCAATGGCAAAACTGAGATCAGAAATCAAAACTAGCTCAAATCTCTAATCCACTTTTTTGAAAGTAATCTCTACATTCCATGTGGGGCTCGAACTCACGACCCCGAGATCAAGAGTCGCACCTTCTACAGACTGAGCCAGAGAGGCACCACTCTAATCCACTTTCTAAATTAAAAAAAGAAAAATTGAGGTGAAACTCACATAACATAGCCATTTAGAAGTGAACAATCCAGTACATTCACAATACACTCATACCCACTACCTCTAGCTCCAAAACATTTCCCGATGAAAGGAAACCCTATACCCATTAAGCAGTTACTCCCCACTTGCCGGCCACCCTCCTCAGCCCCTGGCACCCCAAATCTGCTTATTGTCTCTACAGATTTACCTTTTCTGGATGTTTCACGTGAATGGAACCACAAAATATGTGACCTTTCATGTCTCTGGCTTCTCTAATCCCTTTCATAGCAGGGCTCTTTTTAGTTTTTTTAAAATTTAAATTCAAGTTAGTTAACATCCAGTCCAGCCCTGCTTTCAGGAGCATCCAGTAATTCATCCCCCACATACAAGCCCAGTGCTTGTCCCAACAAGTGCCCTTCTAAGTGCCCATCAGCCATTTAGCCCATCCCCTCACCTACATCCCTTCCAGCATCCCTGTTTGCTCTCTATAGTTAAGAGTCTCTTATGGATTGTCTCCTTCTGTTATCTTGTTTTACGTTTCCTTCCCTTCCCCTATGTTCATGACTGTTGTTTCTTAAATTCCACGAGTGAAATCATCTGATTTTTCTTTCTCTGACTTACTTTGCTTAGCATAATATATTCTAGTTCCATCCACGTTGTTACAAATGGCAAGATTTCATTCTTTTTGATCAGAGTAATATTCTGTGTGTGTGTATGTATATATATAAATATACAGTGTGTGTACACTGTATATCAGGCTGGAGCCCGATGTGGGGTTCAATCCCAGATCCCCGGGACCATGACCTGAGCCGAAGGCAGACGCTTAACCTGCTGAGCCACCCAGGTGCCCTCTGTGTTGTTTTTTTTTTTAAGGTTTTATTTATTTATTTGAGAGAGAGAGAATGAGAGAGAGCACATGAGAGGGGGGAGGGGCAGAGGGAGAAGCACACTCCCTGCTCGGCGGGAAGCCTGCTTCTCCCTCGCCCACTCCCCCTGCTTGTGTTACTGCTCTCGCTCTCTCTGTCAAATAAATAAATAAAATCTTAAAAAAGAAAAAAAGACTAATTTAGTGTATATATATATGCACACACACTGTATATGTGTACACACACACATACAAAGAAGATGGGTATATCTATACCCATACAAATGGGTAAATACAAATACATATATACCCATCTTCTTTATCTATTCCATCAGTTGATGGACATTTGGGCTCTTTCCATAATTACGCTATTGTTGATAATGCTGCTATAAACATTGGGGTGCATATGCCCCCTTCGAATCAGCATTTTTGTATTTTGTATCCTTTGGATAAATACCTAGTAGTGCAATTGCTGGGCCATAGGGTAGTCTTATTTTTAACTTTTTGAGGAACCTCCATACTGTTTTCCAGAGTGGCTGTACCAGTTTGCATTCCCACCGACAGTGCACAAAGGTTCCCCTTTCTTCACAGCCTCACCAACACCTGTTATTTCCTCAGTTGTTAATTTTAGCCATTCTGACAGGCTTGAAGTGGTATCTCATTGTGGTTTGATTTGTATTTCCCTGATGATGAGTGACGTTGAGCACCTTTTCATGCAGCCGTTAGCCATCCAGATGTCTTCTTTGGAAAAGTGTCTATTCATGTCTTCTGCCCATTTCTTAACTGGATTATTTGGTTTTTGGGTGTTGAGTTTGATAAGTTCTTTATAGATTTAGGATACTAACCCTTTATCCAATATATCATTTGCAAATATGTTCTCCCATTCCATTGGTTGCCTTTTGATTTTGTTGTTTCCTTTGTTATGCAGAAGCTTATTATCTTGATGAGCTCCCAATAGTTCACTTTTGCTTTTGTTTCCCTTGTCTCTGGAGGTACGGGGTACGTTAAGTAAGAAGTTGCTGTGGCCAAGGTCAAAGAGGTTGCTGCCTGTTTTCTCCTCTAGGATTTTGATGGTTTCCTGTCTTACATTTAGGTCTTTCATCCATTTCAAATTTGTTTTTGTGTATTGTGTAAGAAAGTGGTCCAGTTTCATTCTTCTCCATGTCACTGTCCGGTTTTCCCAATACCATTTATTAAAGAGACTTTCTTTTTCCCACTGGATATTCTTTCCTGCTTTGTCAAAGATGAGTAGACTATCATTTGAGGGCTCTTATGTCAATCCCAATCTTAGCACTTGAAGTGAAGAGTATGGAAGCTCTTATCAAGTTTGAGAAAATACTTCCTTTGATCACAACACTGAGTAGGTAGGTAATCCTAATGTTGCATGTGACGTTATTGTTCTGAAGGAGAAAGTTCAGGACCTCCCCACTCAGCATGACCATGAACCTGTACAGCTGTGGACTCTAGGCCCATCCTTCGCTAACACATTCTCAAAAATACGGATCCAGCGGTTGTGGCTTTGTAACGTGTCAAGCTGGCTAGGCTAAACTACATTTCCCAGAATTCCCTTCCCTGAATATTTCTGGTTAGCCACAAGAGACTTTTGTGCAAGATCTGGAAGGCTGAGTTGAAGCAACGGCGAGTTTGTGTTGATGCTTGCAAGGTCAGGGCAGGTACTTTGTCTGCTAGCAACCCTGCTGGTGGGGGGCAGCAGTTGGACCCACAACTGCTACAGTTTCCCCTGGATCCTCCTACAGCTTCTCACACTCCTGAGTCAGGTTTGTGTTCAGCTGTGCGACAAAGGCCACCAGCTGCAGGACACCCACTTCCTCAACATTAGAGGCAGTGAGAATTGACACGGGTTCCTGTCCATCCTCACGGGCTCCATCTTGTCCTTGCTTTCCCTCACATTTTATCCACCTTCCCTTCCCCACTGCCTGCCGTGTGGACATCCAGCTCTACCACCAGGTATGAAGATAACCTTCCAGAGACTGTTTAACCAAAGCCATACTTGAGTAAAGTCCAATCCCTGTAATGAATCCTACATATAGACAGACTACATACTAATGATTCTGCTTCTCTAAATGAATCCTGGTATACTAAGTAATAAAGCCACCATGGTTCGTTGGACGATCAGGCAATAACTTCAGCACAATTTAGCAAATTAAACTCCTGTTTCTTCAGTAGCAAGAGGGATGATTAGAGAAGGAACTATGAAATTACCTGGAATTGCAAAGTGGAGGAGCAAGAGACGGAGTCTGATAACCTTAAAGCAGGTTCGCATTACTGACATTCTGGGCGGTTGTCCTACGTTGTAGGACGTTTCGCAGCGTTCTTGCTTCTATGCACTAGATGCCAGTAGCGCCCACTTGTTGTAGCAACAAAGCATCTCCAGATTTTGACACGGGTCTCCTGAGGGAAAAATTGTCCCCAGTTGAGAACCACATGCCTTAAAGCCTGCTGGGGTTTTTTTTTTTTTAAGATTTTATTTATTTATTTGGGAGAAAGAGAGAGAACAAGCAGTGGGGAGGGGCAGAGGGAGAGAGAAGCAGACTCCTCACTGAGGAGGGAGCCCTACTCGATGCCGATGCCTGGCTCTATCCCAGGACCAGGAAATCATGACTTGGGCCGAAGACAGACTTTTAACCAATTGAGCCACCCCGGCGCCCCCTGCTGTGTGCTTCTATACATCTCCTTTTCCTCTAAAACTTCACCCACTCCACAGGGGCATATAATTCTACAAGCTCTGAGAGAAACACACCATCCTATGACAGGTTAAGATAGTGAGTCCAGAGAGAAAGGGATTCACTCAACACCACACAGCTTATCAGTGATAGAACTGAGACAAGAGGCCAGGTCTTTTGTCTCCCAGCTTGGTGCTCCATTAACCACACAGCCATACTTTGCCATAAACACCGTTACTCCATGACTTAGGTTGACAGATACTGAATGCGGTCACTGAGGCAGGTTTCTAGTGGTCCCAAGAGACAAGGCAATTATTTCATTGTTCTGCACAAAACAACTGGGAGGGAAAGAGAAGGCACCAAGGAGGAAAAAGCTTTATTAATAGAGTCTAGGCATGTCGGGGAAACCCAGTTCAGTCACAGAGAAGAGAGGCTAATATTGGTACAGGGCAGGAGGCTAGTACTACAGAATATCCTGTTGAAAACCACGTGTGAAACTGAAACCTCCATCTTAATATCCTAACCGTCTGAAATGCTGCTGAGTTTAGCCCTGGTGAACCTTCTGGAAGCTCCTAGTGAAATAATGAGATATGTGCATAAGGGAAGAGCACTACAGCACTGCTGAATCTGAGCTCCATAAAAGGTTATGGGTTTAGGGTGGGAGAAGTAGAGGAAAAGATAACGGGGATGTCCTTATCTCCCACACAAGGCCATCTTGGTGTGCAGGTGAGAGAAGAACCACAAGTCTCGGACAGAGGCTAGACTGGGGCAGCAGAGGGCACTGGGTGAAGAAACACGACATCTGGGCAATCTCTGTTATTATGTGGAGAACTCTGTGCAGGCTGGTGTGAAGGCACCTCCAACATTTCGTGGCTATTACTGGCACCCCTTCCTGAGGTCCCTTGGGAGAAAGCCATTTTGGTTCTTTTCTGACTTCATTCAGAGCAGAACTGCCAATGTCCAGCACCAAGTCCAGGGTCATAATTAGCTGAGAGGAATGGAGTGGCCACTCTATGACACCTGACCTCTTAGTCTAGATGACTTCTTTTCTAGAGCAGTCATTTTTCTCAGACCAAGAGAGATCTTGCCCAATATGGGCCCAATCTAGAAATTACTCCCACCTTCATGTGAGCACCAGGTGGAGAGAATCTTCCTCATGAGTCAAAGCTTTAGATCTTGGCCCTTGGACGATGATCCTTGGACAGAAGATCAGTCTGAAGCTGTCTGTGCCCAGACGCTGGTTTCTGTCCTCAGAGTAGCAGGCACTGCCTGTTGATGATGGGTCCAAGCAATGTGTTGAAGAGCACACTCTACTTTCACAGGCAGGAAAAGAAGAAATGAGGCAGGTTTCAGGGTAGCCAATGCCACTTAATTCTTCCATCGAATTTGCTGTAGAAAGAACAAACAATATCTGTTTCCACTGACCCCTAGAGAGAGGTAGCGGAATACAATAAAACAAGGCTAACAGCTAGATAAAGTAAGAATAAGAATGGAGAGTGAAATTGAGAATTGTTTTTCTAAGATGTGGGGGAGTTTGCTTATTCAAAGATGAATCAAACACCCATCCTGTGTATTATAAGCTTCATTTAGGGCATTTGTTCTGGTTCTGCCCTATGCAGGACCAAGACTCACTAGCTTTAGATAACCCAAGGGTAGGTCCCAAAATATCTAACAGGGAGCTAAGCTCCATATTAACAAAAAGCTCAGCAATTTCCTGCTATGAGAGATGAGCCCACTGTTGCCCAAATAGCTAATATCTGTTTTACCCACTTATTTCCAACAGGTAGGTCACACCTGGCCCAGGAAACTACCATCTGGATGTTCTGAATCCGTAGCAGTTGTTTCCATACTCCCTGGACTACTACCTCCTACCCACTATGTTTAACGATTACCAGGGTGCTATGTGAAGTCTCAGCCCCAGGTCCCCAGATTACCACTGGGTCATCCCACATCTCAGGAGTAATTTCTGCTATTCAAAGCAGTGCTTCAGATCCTGAGGCCCAGAAGAGATCCTTGTATCCATGATACTCAGCAAACTGTGACCCCATCCAGGCCTTGGGGATATATATTTGATGGTACTATTGAGGACCGTCTCCTGGGACTGCTGGAGAGTATGCTTTAGCTGCTCACCGAGCTATTCAGAATGGCATCAATCTTCTCCTCCTCTGCAGATCCTTTATCCACCTTACTCCTGTATGCTAGCAACTGTTGACGATCCTTCAGGTCCCGGCAAGTCTATACACCAACAGACACAATAAAACCTCGAATCAGCCTTCTTTACGAGGGCCTTTTTCTTTCTGCCACTCTCAACATGGGGCCAAGGTTCAAGGAGAGGCTGACGGCCTATAGTGGGATGACAGTGGGGTCAAACACCTACAGAACTTCTTACTGAAGAGAAATCTACAGAGCTTATGTGGCTGGATTCAGTTCTGTGAATTCCGTAAGTGCAACAAATTTATAAAAGCAGAGGTTATCAAAGGGCTGGGGAAATAATACAGGAGAACTCGTTCCAAACTAATTCTTGCCAGATCATTTTGTCTGTTAAGTCGAAATTGAAAGCACCTCAGGATCTAAGACAGAGAATATCATAATCCCCCATTCTCCAGTAAGGGTCTAACTCAGGGTTCTCATTTCTTAGGGACTCACATCAATGACGACATCATGGCACTTGAACTTGGTGGCTAAGTTCAACTTTGTGTCCACATCTTCCACCAAATTAACATACTCTTGTAGTATCTATGGGAAAAGGTACTTCTGATTAATGACTCCCAGACCCATAAAACAAAGAGCTCCAAAAGGAAGACAACAAAAATCCTGAGAAAGGCAAGAGTTCCATATCTGATGTCTACCATTCCCATGATCAACCAGAGAACTAGTTCTGCAATGGGGAATGAGGTGACTGTATGCAGTACTTCCGTGCTTGCCCAGGGCAGATGGGAAGAGCACATTCTGCCTTACCCTACAGCTAGATACCCAGGCGAACAAGAGGTGTGCTCTAGATCTGAGCTGGTGCTATGCTCATTGCTCCTTGATGTCCTTTCTCACTGAGCTCTCCTTTTGTATCATTTGAATAATATGTCAGTGCTCCACATGGGCACAGTAGATGCTCCTCAAAGAGGGGCAGTCTGGGATTACTTCTAAAGGGGAGAGGAGAACTTCCCTCCTTCGCCTTTTCTATCTCAAGGTCCACTACCACCATTATGTTATCTTTAAGATAAGACCAGAGCAGGTCTCAAGTCTCCCATCACTGACCAGTAAGAGGCTAAAAGTTAGGTCTCCTAGAGGATCCTGTACCCAACACTCTTTGGGGGCCGTTACCTGGACAGGGGCACTATTCTTGTGCAAAATTTCCACAACCCGATGGAAGCCAATGGGTGCTCTCTTCTTAGTGTAGCCCAGCCAGTTCTGAAAAGGGAAGACGGGGCAGCAGTAGCTAGGCAAGACAGACTCAACACATTTTGTGACCATTCATTTTATGTTTAGACAAGAATAACATGGTGGTGAGTATGGATGGATGGGAGATGGGAGATAGAGAAGTGAAGAGAGAGGAGTTTTTCAGAAAAGTCAAGGAATTTAAGAGGGTGGAAAAAGAGCCAAAGAGGGGTGCCTGGGTGGCTGAGTCGTTAGGCGTCTGCCTTCAGCTCAGGTGATGATCCCAGGGACCTGGGATTGAGCCCCGCATCGGGCTCCCTGCTCAGCAGGAAGCCTGCTTCTTCCTCTCCCACTCCCCCTGCTTGTGTTCCCTCTCTCGCTGTGTCTCTCTCTGTCAAATAAATAAATAAATAATCTTAAAAAAAAAAAAAAAAGCCAAAGCTATGAAATAAGTTCTTAGATCTACAGGCAGAAAAAAGTCTGTGAAATATGGCTAAATGAAATAAGCAATTTACTTTATAATACTTGTAGTATGAACTTATCTGGGTAGAAAAAATCCTATCCTCTGTGTTTATATTCATATAAGGGTATTTGTAAATTCATGAGGGAAAGTCTGGAAAACTACCCATCAAACTTTTAAGATTATTTGCCTTGCAGGGCGCCTGGGTGGCTCAGTTGGTTAAGCCACTGCCTTCGGCCCAGGTCATGATCCTGGAGTCCCGGGATCGAGTCCCGCATCGGGCTCCCTGCTCGGCGGGGAGTCTGCTTCTCCCTCTGACCCTCCCCCCTCTCATGTGCTTTCTCTCTCTCATTCTCTCTCTCTCAAATAAATAAATAAAATCTTTAAAAATAAAAAAATAAAAAAAAAAAAGATTATTTGCCTTGCAGAAGGGACTGAGATAGGAGCAGGTAGACAATGGACGAGGAATTTCACATAATTCGACTGTCTGTGCTCTCATATAGTGTTTGATTTTGACACAGACATGTATTGCTTTGGTAGTCAATGTAACTAATTAAATAACTAACAACAATAACCACCACCAAAAGGGGGGGGGCACCTGGTGGGCTCAGTAGGTGGGACATGCAACTCTTGATCTCAGGGTCGTGGGTTTGAGCCCCACATTGGGTGTGTGGAGATTACTTAAGAATAAAACCTTAAAAAAACAAAAACCCAAACAACAAGAAAACAACAACAAAAACCTAACAGATGGGAAAGACAGAAAATTCTCAAATCCATTATAGAAAAAAGGATATTTAAAATATAAACAGAGACATGACAACCAAAGTAATGCAAGATCCTTGACTGGATCCTGACAGCAAACAAACACAAAAAGAAACAAAAAGCTCTAAAGAGCGGATTTGAATACAGACTATAGATATGATATCATAATATTAATGTTAAATATCCTGAAAATGATAATAATACTGTGGTTATAAATGAAATAAATGCTTAAGTATTCAAAGGAGAAGTGTCATGTTGTCTGCAACTTACTTTCAAATGGTTCAGCGAAAGAAAAAGAGAAAGCAAATATGGCAAAAATGTTGATAAATTAGTGAAATAAGACTTTTAGTTGTTTATTATACTATTCTCTCAACTTTTCTTTCAGTTTGACATTTTGGAAAATAAAAAGTTGGAGGAAAATGTAAACCAGTAACTAGAATGGGAGATCCCCACGAGGCCTGGGGTAACACGATGGTATGTCCAAGGCTTCAGCAGCACCAAACAGTCTCCAGGCACCCACCTTTGTGGTAAAGAGGGCATCGACATCATGCCAGGCTCGAAGCTTGGCACGGGCAGCCAGGGCCGTCAGCACATACTGTTTGTCTGGGATCTAAAAAGCAGAGACCAGGGGAATTAAGGGGGAGGAGAAATGCATCAGGGGACAATTCTGGAAAAGATAGGCAAAAATATTCCCTGATGTTGATTCTGTCCCTTAAAATGCACAAATCTCTCAAGTCATCAAGAACCTCTTCATTCCCAAGCCCCAGCACTGCTGCAGGCCATTCCGTTTAAGTCTTCCCTCACTTCTCACACACTCACTCCTTTCTACCTTTAACCATGACCATCAAGGGACTTCCTGTATAGGATGACCAAGCAACATCCATTCCATGCAGTCACCCTGATACTACTTTACCAAACACTGACCAATTTATATCTACCTTAAATGTCTTCTTCAGGTTGACTGGACTGCTGAACGTCCCCTAGGATGAAAGTGGAGAAGGAATTTTTTTTTTTTTAAAGATTTTATTTATTTATTTGACAGAGAGAAAGCGAGACAGCAAGAGCGGGAACACAAGCAGGGGGAGTGGGAGAGGGAGAAGCAGGCTTCCCGCGGAGCAGGGAGCCCGATGCGGGGCTCCATCCCAGGACCCCGGCATCATGACCCAAGCGGAAGGCAGACGCTTAACAACTGAGCCACCCAGGAGCCCCATGGAGAAGGAATTTTACTGTTACTGACTTTCCCAAATACCACCCAATCTAACATTTTCTTTCCACTACGTAGACACTGTACATTTCTCTCTGTAGCCATTTAAACCCAGAAGTTAATTTAAGAGAAAAACTCCACCAGGTCTAACTGGATATCATAACTTGGCTAAACAAGACTGGATTAATAGGTATGGTGTATTTCTCAATTTTATGCCAATCTTGTGATCATTATGATCATTCCCACCTATGATCATTAAACTCGAACCTCTTCAAAAAAACATTTTTTTTTTTAAGTACCCACAAATACTTAACACCCTGCTGCTCTTCTTTATACCATGTGAATCCACTTGCAATTATGGACCTTTGAGCAGGGACCAGCACTGGTGAGACCGAATGTCCCATGCTAGCATGCCAGCTCCTGGAAGCCACACAAGTCCTTTCAAACCTCTTTTTCCCCCTTGGCTCACCCCTTCTGAGGGCCAGGGAAGCTTCCGGATGGACCTCCCCAAGAACTACACACACCCACTGTTAAGAGCACACTGAAATAATTGGCTTAAAATTATCTTCTCTTGTGTGGTGAGAGAGTGTGGGGTCTTTCACACTTTGCCTGTACCTCAGCCTCCGTGTAATGGTAGAAGCACGAGTAGAAAAGCGTGGTCACTAATGGCATGTTGAGGATAGAAGCTTTGCGGGGGTGCTTCCGAAAGATCTCAGTCTGTCCTGCTGATTCTAGATGTCGATCATTTGCCTGTGGTGGAGTGAACCAAGTGAAAAAACAACAATATCAGCAGAGTAGAGGCAGGAGAGAAACATTAAATACTAAAGCCGTTGTGCTTCCTATCCTAGGAAGGAGGCAAAGAAGAGAGAAAGAAAGAAACTGCCCAGGATAACGCAGGGGAGTTTAAAATCCATAAAATGATGATAGATCCATGTTGAATGGAGGACGACTGGAGAAGTAAGGATGAAATGGGAGTTCTGGGAGAGAAAACACTTCCAGGTTAACAGCAAGAAAAAGGATGCCTGAGAACAATGAAGGGGAAAGGGCTACCATGGAAAGAGGAAATGAAAGGCTCTTAGAGGATATAACAGGAAATGACACATACAGCAGAGCATAGAGGTCTCCTAGATGCTGAATGGCACTGAGCACTAGCATTGAAGCAGAAAATGTAGAGACAAGGAGTCTAACCTCAATAATGATCTGGCGTTCCAGGAGGGTGTAATGGTCTTGAATATGTGCAGAATCTTCTGCTGAAAATGGCAAACTGGTAAAGAGCCAGAAGGTTAGTACCTCTTTCTCTACCGAAACAAGAAACAAACCCAACTAAATCAAATCACCACCGTAAGCAGAAGAGGCTCACGGCACTTCACAAATCTGATCTCAGTGCACCTTTAGAGCAACCCTGAAAGGCAGAGAGAGAGAAAGCAGAAAACAGAATAGACCTTTGGCGGGGATTCTGTATTTTAGGTTTTGCCAATTCAAGAGGGATCCTGAGGGGCGCCTGGCTGGCTCAGTCAGTAGTGTATGCAACTCTTGATCTCAGGGTTGTCAGTTCCAGCCCTCTGTTGGGTGCAGAGATTACTTTAAAAAACATAAAATCTTAAAAAAAAAAAAGAGGGATCCTGAAAGTCCACAAAATATATAGTCATCAGCGGTTTTGCTGAGGAATGAGTTAGAAACCTCTCACTGTGGGAGCTGGAATGTTTGGCGAATGAGTCACTTAGTGAATGAGCGAGCCTAGGCAACTGCCCATCATCCACAACCCAGTGAAGCCCTGTGGCTCCTGTCCTGCCTTAATGTCAATGCTTAACTCTCCTTAAGGGGTGCTTACAATTGTTAGCCATTTCCTATTGCAGAGGAATAAGGTAAAATTAAATTACCAGGCATGCTGGTACGTGTATAGGCTGATAAAGATCGCAGACATCTACACAGATATCACGGGTCCCATCTTCAACACTCTATTCTACACATGAAAAAGTTGAGGGACAAGGAGAATCTTGCCTGAAAGTCATACATGGTAAACCAAGATGTAAGGCAGGAACAGAAGCCAGATCTTAAGCTTCCAGTTCACAGATCTCTCCTTTAGAAAGTGCTGCCTTAGTCCCGTACTCCACTCACTCCCGGAAGAATTCTAAAACTCAGTTACACTATCCCAGGTAAGTGTGAGCCACAGCCAATTTTTAGAAGAGATAAAGGGAGACAGCACTATGTTGCAGTTACTTCACTATTCTAACTCTTCTCTTTGTTCACCAGAGGCCACTATGACATAGCTCAGTATCTGGTAACATTAAAATTAAGGACTGCACAGACAAAGACAAATTTCTAAATGTGAATCCTGGAATTCCTATCCCATGAGGAATGACCAAAGCAACTGTGAATACTGAACCTGGATTAAGACCTACTGTGTACTCTATGCCCGTCTTGAAAGAGAAGGAAGCAAGTTTCAGCTCAATAAGTATTTAACGATAATGAAGGTTGTCCAACAACAGAATAAGCTACTTTCTTCCAATTTTAGTATATGTGCTGCCGAAGCGAGCACTAGAATAAGCTACTTCCAAGAGCAGTGAGTGTTCATCACTGGAAGAGTAGTATGTGGGGCTGGTTTTTATAGGGACTTATATCCTGGATGAACTCCTATACTGAATCAGTGGTTCTTGTGCTCTGGGGTCTCGGGGACCAGTTAACACTGAAAATAATATGGAAGGTAGTGCTGCCAGCCTTTTTATTGTAATATATAAAGTCATAAAAAAAATTACATCCCATTTTACCCCCAAAAAGGGAGGGAGAGGAGGAAAAAATAATCCCAGAATAAAAGGCAGTCTTTCAAATTAGATAAATTTAACTGTAGAAAAAAAACTCTTTACATTTTCTTTATTTTTCTCAATTTACTACCCATCAGTGAAAACTCTACTGGGGAATTAATGTCTGGAAGCACTGAATGAGACCAGCTTTAATGATGCTTGTACGACCCATTGTTAGCCTTTCCCTTCAATTACCTATCCACCCCACCCTCATTTAGTCTCTTCAGTTCTCTGTATAAGAATATTTATACTTTAAAACATTTCTCCCCAATACTTACCCAATGCAGGTCTTAAGAAATTCTTTTCGTTTCTCAGGGTCCTGAATGTTCAAGTGCTCACAATAATGAGACAGCTACAAAAAAATAAACAAATAAAAGAAAGAAAGGCTTTGAACCATTTTGTCTACTTCGTCTCCTTTGAAGGGTGAAGTGGCTATGTAAGTAGCCTTTCCATCCTTAAAAAACTAAATTCTTCATTATCAGAGATTCCTCTGAGTGGGGACAGGTATGCAGGTAGGGAGATGGTAGAGAGTAATTCAAAATTGCTCTTTGGGGACACCTGGCTGGCTCAGTAAGCAGAGCGTGGGACTCTTTTTTTTTTTTTTTTTTTTTTTTTTTTTTTTTTTTAAGATTTTATTTATTTGCGAGAGAGAGAATGAGAGACAGAGAGCATGAGAGGGAGGAGGGTCAGAGGGAGAAGCAGACTCCCTGCTGAGCAGGGAGCCCGATGTGGGACTCGATCCCGGGACTCCAGGATCATGACCTGAGCCGAAGGCAGTCGCCCAACCAACTGAGCCACCCAGGCGCCCAAAGAGCGTGGGACTCTTGATCTCGGGATTATAAGTTCAAGCCCCACACTGGGTGTAGAGATTACTTTAAAAAAGAAAATCTTCAAAATCACTCTTTGGTTTATCTATAACTGCAATATCCAACACTGTAACCACTACTCCCATTTGGTTTACATTTACATTTAAATTAATTAAGTTAAACAATTCAGATCCTTAGTTCTATTAGTCATTTTACCATGTGACTAGTGGCTACCATATCCAACAGCACAGATGGGGAATACTGCCATCATCGTAGGAAGCTCTTTTGGACAGTGCTAGCCTATAATGAAGCACTGAGTAGCTGAGTACCTAGCTTTACTCCAAAGTTTGGCTTTAGCCTCACTATTTAACCAAAACCAGCTTTTGCTTCAGCTTTAGCCTTTGAAAGGCCAAAGAACTAAATGCTTACTCCAACATTATTTTCAGCACCCTTGACCTTGTACATGATCAATGGTAGCATGATCCTATAAGTAGCTAATAATTAACAACATCAGTAACATGAATAAGCCATGTCCTCTGATTCACTGCTGACACCTACTGAAGATGCACATTCAAATACTACAGGTTCTACATACAACTCTGAAAGAAAATCTCCTTATGTGCTTTCTATTTTGGAATTCTAAAAAAAGAACTGAAGTTTAAATCCCTATTTATTATTACGAGAACTAATTGATGCAATAATTAATGATGATTATAAAAGTTGTGATTTTATGTACAATTATTAAAACTTTCCAAGAACCAGGGAGCCTGGATGGCTCAGTTGGTTAAGCATCTGACTCTCGGTTTTGGCTCAGTTCATAATCTCAGGGTCCTGAGATCGAGCCCTACATTGGGCTCCATGTTCAGCGCAGAGTCTCCTTGTCCCTCTCCCTCTGCTCCTCCTCTTTCTCTCTCATAAATAAAATCTTTAAAAAAAAAAAAACCTTCCAAGGATTAAAAAATAAATAGATTGACAGTTAATATCAATATTAAGAGAATGAACTGACTTCAGGAAGGACAGTATATCCTTTTAGAAACAAGTGTATAAAAATGTAAATGAATAGAGATTATATAATAATCTAATCTTCATAAAATATCTAGAATATAATCATTCTTAGTATCAAAGAAAGTAATCTTTAAGAGCTATAGTTAACTTTTATTGTTCAATTCCATTTTGGCCTTAAGTCTTTAATTTAAACAAAGTCCTTCAATTCAAAAATAATAGAGAAAGGAAGAAAATAAGAATGCTTTAGAGGAAAATGAGCTACCCAAAACACATTTATTTTCACTAATCAAACTTCAAAAAACAACAAACTTTATAAGAATGCTGTATGAAGAAAATTCCTTACAGTTTCAAATCTATGGAGATTAAAAATGTAAACAAAAAGCATTTCCAAATGATTGCTACAGACTGCCAGTCATTTTCAGTGGATTATGATAAAGGATTTCTGAGATTTTCCCACGCCTTGACTATTAAGTACAAGTTCCTTTTACAAAATGGTACTGAAAAACATTTTCCTGAATTACATTCTGCTGGGCAAAGGTTAGCAAGGTTATTAGACGTGCCAGCTGAACGTGAGCCCTGATCTCACCACAAACGTGCACTACAGTGAGGCAGTGACTGAAGGAACGAAACGGCAGTGACTGCCATTGATGGTGCTGAGGAATTCTAACCCCTGCACTATAAGGGCAAACTTTCAAAAAGTGGATCACTACAGTTTTAATAATATAATGAAATTTTTGGTACAATGTCAGCTTTATTCTTGTATTCCAGGAGTTTATTCTGTAATGGTGAAAATCTGCCAAAAATCAGTTTTAACACTCAGTCATTGAGCTCTCAGCCAAAATGTGTATTGGGTGCACCACCAGCTTGACCTATCTTCCTTCTTGACCTATATCTGGTTTCTTATCCCTCTTTTTTTTTTTTTTTATTATGTTATGTTAATCACCATACATTACATCATTAGTTTTTGATGTAGTGTTCCATGATCTTATCCCTCTTAACTTACAACATTTTCTAGTATTGGAAGCCAAAACCCAAAAGCTCCTATAAACCAGGATCTGAAAACAACTAGAAACTAAAAAACAAATTACAAATTGACCAGGCCAGTTTTTATTCATTCTTCAAAAAAATATTCATAAGCCCAATCAAAAGAGCATATAAAAAGAAATAATACATCACTTGGATTAAGTTTTCAGGCTTCCCAGATGCCTTTCTCTTTTGGATGCAATCAATAACAAAGGAAAGGAACTGTTAACTACTCTGGGATCTCGGAGACTGGGTTTTGGCTTACATTTCTGTTAAACAGGTCCCCAACTGAAACAAAGGCCACACTTACCGCAAGCTCTTCTGTTCTATCTAGGAACCTGGGAAGAAGCAGAAGGGAGCAGGGCATTTTTATCTATTGATGTGTGGCAATGTAACCTCACAAAATAGGATGGTTGCTCTAGGAGAAACATAATTCAAAATTCATTTGCCTCCATACATGAGTAAGCCCTCCTTTTCTTAAACTTTCTACCACCAGCAACCTCTTGAAAACACATGGTGGATCAAATATTATTGTTCCCCGATTGCTCTCGCTGAAAAGCAAGGACAAGAAGGTACTGCAGGACACTAATAACTTTGTAATGTTAACAGGTCTGATAGAAAGGCTCAGAGCCTCCACAAAACCTTAGTTCACAGTAATCTTACAGGGATTTTTGGAAAAACTAAAGCACTCTTCTCTGTCAGTACAATCTTGGAAACAGATTTTCTATATTGTTCTGTTGTTTTCACGTACAGTGTAGAAAGAGCTTTGTCTCTCTCAATGGTGTAAGGTCGTGCAGAACAAGGACTTTGTCTTCTGATTCCTTCCTATTCTCAATGGACCACTATAATTATATCACTGCTTTGACCTAGAGGCGATGCTTAATAAAGCCTTGTTGATGGGGCGCCTGGGTGGCTCAGTCGTTAAGCGTCTGCCTTTGGCTCAGGTCATGATCCCAGGGTCCTGGGATGGAGCCCTGCATCGGGCTCCCTGCTCAGCGGGAAGCCTTCTTCTCCCTCTCCCACTCCTCCTGCTTGTGTTCCCTCTCTTGCTGTCTCTCTCTCTAATAAATAAAATCTTTAAAAAAATAAAAAATAAAAATAAAAAAAATAAAGCCTTGTTGATTGGGAAGGGAGGGAATTAAGGAAGGGAACAGCCTGCCTAAATGAACATGTCTTCTGCAAATTCCTGGCTAACCATCTCTAATCTTGGCCCTGACCAAGTGATCTGCTTTCCCACCTTTGTCTTTGGGACAGCTCATCACTGTGCTAGAGTCACTGGGTAATTAGAGTTTCCTTGGGCCACGTATCAGCCTAAAAAGAGGTTCCAACCCCTTCCCTGGCATTGAAGAAAGGACATAATAGATACACATTTTAATCTACTGGCAGGAAAGTCTCTACTGATTAGAATGAGATAGGGAAGGAAGGAAAACATGGTAGAAGACACTCCCCTGCCCCGGGCCTCCAGTAGCTATGCCCACCTCTTGTCTCTCCACCTATCAGATTCCTATCTAGTCTCAATTCCTAACCTCTTCCATAAGGCTTTCTTTGGGTATCCTGGCTGAAAATTATATTTGCTTCTTCTGCTCTTCCATTGTACTTCCCACTGGCATCACTGGGGACCAAGTAGTAAGAGATACCTTAAAATGCTTAAAAATATTAATAATACAGACCAGGCATTACACTAAGTGCTTTTCCCACACTAACTCTTAATCTTCATCACCTGTGGGGTAGGAATCATCATTTCCGCTGTATCGTTGTGGAACTGATGCTAGGAGAGGTTAGGGAACTTGCTCAAGGTCACTTCATGAACTAAGTGGTGGTGCCTGTATTCAATGCAGGTTATGTTGGACTCCAGGGTCTGGTTCTTAACCACCTGCTACACTATCATTTTATCACTGGCTGAGGTACATTATTAGTTATCCCATCATGTTTCAGTATCTCACCTAACAACAAAAAAGGACAGTGTCTTCTCTCTTTGTATCCTCCAGAGAGCTTTGAATAAAGTACTTTGTAAACTTTATAGACAAGATGATCAGTTCTTACCTGAAGAGGTCCAAAAGCAGCTTTTGATCCCCTATTTCTTTAAGGAAGTGAATGAGATGTCTCAGGGCAACCTGTCGCACCTCCAGCTCTCGGAAGAGGATCTCTGGTAGGCAGGAAGGAGTTAGGTGGAGAAAGATTAAAGCCTATTATTCAAGTGTGAAATTGGTCTCCCTCCTCATACATTCCAAACATCTCCTCAAAGCCAATCACAAGCGAGGAACAGCTTTTTGTGGCACCAATTCCTCTGGATCAACCCACCACCAGCACACTCCATGTGTGCAACTCTTGGCCATTCAATCAGCCCTCAGTTCTCACCAACCCAACCAGCAGGCACCTAGCATAGACTCTGAGGTCCTCAAACCAACAGAGCCATCTGTCTGTCTAGTAAATAGGGAGGCTTTGGAGTTAATGTATTTACCACCCTACAGGATGAACAACCACCCTCAGAGATGAGAAGAATACTCTGAAGTCTTAGGCCACCCCAGCTGTCTTTGAAGCAAAGCTGATGATGGTGAATTCTGATAATGGAAGCCACAATGCCATTCTCCCTTCAAATGTAGCAGGCATCTTGTCAACTGAAGATTTCTCTCAGTTCACGCTCACCTTTGCTCAGTGTCCTTTTCAGGAAGATCAGAACCTAGAGGAAAAGAGAACAAAGAGTAAGTTACCCTGTGTATCCTACAAACACAAAGCCCTGCCCTGAGCTCCTGATGTGTAGGAATGAGGTGACTCCTTAGGAATCTTGGCACATTCAGACAACAGATTTCTCTTTGGGATGGAAGGACAGGTGATAGACATGTGGAATTGAGCTGTGTCTCAGAGACATTCCCATACTGGCAAGAGACACCTCCCTCTGGGAGAGACTGCTCTCATGCCTCCCCTGCCTCAGATTACTTTTTTATTGTTGTTTTTATTTTTTTAAAGATTTATTTATTTGAGAGAGAGCGCATGCGAATGTGCACTTACACGTGTGCACACAGCAGCGAGAGAAGCAGAGAGAGAATCTCAAGCAGACTCCCTGCTGAGCGCAGAGCCCCATGCAGGGCTCGATCTCACGACCCTGAGATTATGACCTGAACTGAAATCAAGAGTGGGTCACTCAACCGACTAAGCCACCCATGCGCCCCTCAGATTACGTTTTTTTTTTAAAAGATTTTATTTATTTATTTAACAGAGAGATAGAGAGAGAACAAGCAGGCAGAGAGGCAGGCAGAGGGAGAGGGAGAAGTCGGCTGCCCGCCGAGCAGGGAGCCCGATGCGGAGCTCGATCCCAGGATCCTGGGATCATGACCTGAGCCGAAGGCAGCCGCTTAACTGACTGAGCCACCCAGGCGCCCCCCTCAGATTACTTTTTAGAACAGAGTAGCCAACCTGCTGCTTCTTGATTATAATCAAGAGTTCCACATCCGATGCATTTCCTGCCAGCCAAGCCTCAGAGCAGGTATTACTGAGGATCCTATACTTCAGGAGGAATCCAGGATCTCTACCAGACATTTAACCTAAAATGTTAAACTCCTATTCTGATCAGGCTTCGAGAAACTAATGAGAACAACAATTAAGCGAGAGACAAAGCCCACCACTTACTGCAGTAATGACGTTTCCGTCGTGCACGCTGACTGCTTCCTCCAGGAGTCGTAGCTTGTCCTGTAAGGAGCGGAATCGTTCTAGAGAGCAGACCTGGCAGTACAAGAGCAGAGTTAGTGTGCAAGGAAGTCCGCATGTCCTCATGGAGTCCTGCTGCAGCCAAAGGCTGGAGATCACTCATTCTCTTTTAAATGACATATAATTGACATACAGTAAAATCTACTCAAGCATAGAGTTCAGCGAGTTTGACAAGTACGTATAAAATTCCATCTAACTGTTACCA
Organism: Neomonachus schauinslandi; assembly: GCF_002201575.2. Classification (NCBI taxonomy): domain Eukaryota; kingdom Metazoa; phylum Chordata; class Mammalia; order Carnivora; family Phocidae; genus Neomonachus; species Neomonachus schauinslandi. Next base: position 24,314,045 of record NC_058411.1, on the reverse strand, counting down.
CCATCAAGATACAGAACAACTCCATCAGGCCAAAATGTTCCCTTGTGGGCTGATGTCAACGGCCTCCTTCCATCCCTAACTCCTGGCAGCCACTCATCTTTCAGTCACTGAAGTTTTCTCTTTTCCTGAATTTCACAAATAGAATCATACAATATGTACTCTTTTACATCTGACTTCTTTCACTCAATATCACATTTCTCAGAGGAATCTATATGTTGTGATGAGTACTACTAGTTTGTTCCTATTCACTGGTAAGTAGTTTTCATTGTATGGACAGATCACCATTTATCCATTTATCTACTGAAGGATATTTGGGTTATTTCCATTTTGGGGGCTATTATGAATAAAGCTGTTGTGAAAATCTGTGTTGTCTTTTTTTTTTAAGATTTTATTTGAGAGAGAGAAAGCATGCACACGAGAAAGTGGGCACACGGGGGGTGGGGGGTGGGGCGCAGAGGGGGAAGGACAAGGAGACTCTGCACAGAGCGCGAGCCCAACATAGGGCTCAATCCCAGGACACTGAGATTATGATCTGAGCTGAAACCAAAAGTCAGACACTCAGCCTACTGAGCCACCCAGGTGCCCCCGTGTATAAGTCTTTGAGCATATTTCAATTATCTTGGATTGTAAATGTCTAGCAATAAAATTAAGTATACGTTTAACTTTGTAAGAAGCTGCCAGACCATCTTCCAGAGTAGTTTTAACATTTCACTTTCTTGCCCCCACTGTATGAGAGAGCTCTAGCTCCTTCACAGCCTCCCAGTGCTTGGTATGATCAGTATTTTTAAATTTAGCCACTCTAGTGGCTGTACAGTAGTATCTCACAGTTTTAATTCACATTTTCTTGATAACTGTTGATGTGAAAGATCTTCTCAAGTGCTCTTTGGCCATTCATGTACCTTTTTTCTGATATAACTGAAATCTTGTGCCAAGTTTCTTTTTTTTTTTTTTTAAATGTTTTATTTATTTATTCATGAGAGTCAGAGAGAGAGAGAAAGAGAGAGAGAGGCAGAGGCAGAGGGAGAAGCAGGCTCCCCGCCTAGCAGGGAGCCCGATGCGGGACTCGATCCCGGGACTCCAGGATCATGACCTGAGCCGAAGGCAGTCGCTTAACCAACTGAGCCACCCAGGCGCCCTTGTGCCAAGTTTCTTATTGGGTTGTTTATCTTCTTATGAAAGATAATCACTGTCCTTTAAATAGTCTAGATAAAAATCCTTGACAATATATGTATTTTGCAAATATTTTCTCTCAGCCATGGTGGTTTTTCCCCCACAAGAACTCTCTCTCCAGTGACCTCACCTTGCCCTTCCGGAGGCGCCACACTGTGTCACTGGGGCTCCAGTCATTGCTGTAATCCTGGAATGTTAACAACACATGAATCTCAGGAAGTTAAGGGATCAGAATTATCAGTGTGCCAGCTCCTCACCTGAAACTCATCTTTATTCCCCGATAGGGAAATATTTTATGGGAGGAGGAAATGAATGGAAGAAAAAAAAAATGAAGAACAGGGATAGTCTTGTTCTGAGTTTCTGAAGGAATTAGAATAGGAACAATGAAGGCAAGAAGAGATGGATCAAAGAGGGAAAGAACCGACTGACAAAACCCTATGCCTAGTGGTTCAGGATTTCATTCACCAGATATAATCAGTCACGTTTTGGGATTCTAATGAATGACTCTGCAGACAGAAGGAAAGAGGGAGACATGTTCCTCTTCTGGACCTTATAATAGTTTCTTCCTTATGAATGAATTTGCTTTGTTATGTGCTTCTTGGGAATATGAGCTCCACCAAGCTTCCAGACCACAGCAATGATCAAAAGTTTCAAAGTACAGCCTCCAAAAGGCAGTATAATGGGTAAGGAAAGTGTACTAAGACAGAATCAGAAAACAGATTGTGAGTCCCAGTTCCACCACTTAATAGCTATGAGACCCAAGGCAAGCCCTGATGTTTAAATACCCAGTTTTCTTATCTACAAAAAAGTTAAAATAATAGCTGCTCAAAAAGTTGGAAATATCAAGCAAGATAATGTACATCAAAGTGCCTGGAACTTGTAAAGTGTCACACCAGTGTAAGCTATAACTCACCCTGTATTCCCCCTTGGGTCTGCCCAGCTCTGGAGCATAGCTTTTGGCAGGTACGTCCGACAGAGCTGAAAAAGAACAGGCAGCTGGTTCAGAAGGACACCATCTTCAGGTCAACCCTTTCCTCTACTGCTTCCTTCTCACACACATTTTTTTGACTTGTGAGGTCCCAAGGCATCTGAGACATCTTTATGGCCCAAAGTAGATCTTAGCTCCTCCCCAAAGACAGCATCCCTAGAAGTCACCCCTTGCTCCTATAGCCAGCATGATCTTGACCTCCTTATTCAGTAACAGAAAATTTCTCTAATAATGGTGGTAGATTCAGAAGAAATTTCATCTAATTACCACCTTTCCCCATGACTCCCCAGACTGTATCTCATATCAGTAACATCTCCCACAGCAATCAAGAGCAGAGGGTCAATGCTTACCATCAGAAAGGGACTGGAAACTTCCAGGTCTAGTTCTCCCTGAAGGTAAAGAATATGTAAGGGAAGAGATCAATAGTTCAAGTCGGAGCCATTTCAGACTTGGTTAAGAATGCAGTATGTAGGGCGCCTGGGTGGCTCAGTTGGTTAAGCGACTGCCTTAGGCTCAGGTCATGATCCTGGAGTCCTGGGATCGAGTCCCGCATCAGGCTCCCTGCTTGGCAGGGAGTCTGCTTCTCCCTCTGACCCTCCTCCCTCTCATGCTCTCTGTCTCTCATTCTCTCTCTCTCAAATAAATAAATAAAATATTTAAAAAAAAACAAAAAAAAAGAATGCAGTATGTATAGAACCTTTTTATGCAATATGGGAACTCAGGCTTAAAAAAACCTCCATTCAACTTCAGAAATTTGAGCTGCCAAGAAAAACACAGGGTGGAAAATTTTTTAAATTGTGGTAAAATACACGTGATGTAAACTTGAGCATTTTTTACCATTCTTAAATGTACAGTTCACTGGCACTGAGTATATTCACACTGTATAACTATCACCACTATCCATATCCAGAACTTTCTCAACATCCCAAACTGAGACTCTCTACCCATTAAACAGTAACTCCCCATGCCTCCTTATACTTCCAGGCCCTGGTAACCACTATTTTACTGTCTTTCTGAACCTGACTATACTAGGTATCTTACAGAAATGGGATCATACAGTATCTTTCCTTGTATGCCCGGCTGACTTTTTTTTAAGGAACTGCCATACTGTGCTCCACAGCGGCTGCACCATTTTACATCCCCACTGGCAGTGCACTAGGGCTCCCAACAGCAATGCATAGGGGTAGGCAGGAATGCTGACCATAGCAAGTTTCTTCAGTACTTGCCACAGAGCTAATGTCAGTTTTGTTCATCATGTTCCTGAAACCCAGTCTCATCCCACTGAATTTCTCTCATTTCTCCCACTTCTAATCCCTAACTGCCAGCTCCAAAGATAATTCTTTATCCTTCAATAGTTTTTTTCTTCCAGAGTAAATGATAATTATAGCCTCAGTGGTTTTTTGAAAAGAGAAAAGGAGGGCCCTCTGTCCCTTTAACCATCACTCTTTACCTCTAAAAAAGCTGCTCAGGGAGTAGGTAGAAGTAGGTTTGGGTAGTTGTGCGTAGGTGGAGAAGCTGTTCCGGCTCTTTAGCTGTTCACGCCCCTCCTGGCTCGACCCACTATTACCAGCAGTCTCTTTGATGGACCATGAGATACCTGTGAGATAGTAAGAACTAAATCAGTGATTCTCATCCAAGATAAACCTTGAAATCCAGCATTCTGATAAACACTGAAAGTTTTTCACCAGAGGCCCTGGTCCCTTATTAACATGGACTTAAAAAATTGGGGCAGGGAGAAAGGATAAAATCAGATAGACTAATCAACAGAAAGAGGAGCAAAGGAAATTAATAAATGGATCACAGAAAAGGAAATTCAAGTGGCTATTAAACATATGAAAAAGGGGCGCCTGGGTGGTTCACTCCTTAAGCGTCTGCCTTCGGCTCAGGTCATGATCCCAGGGTCCTGGGATCAAGCCCTGCATTGGGCTGCCCCCTCAGCGGGAGCCTGCTTCTCCCTCTCCCACTCCCCCTGCTTATGTTCCCTCTCTTGCTGTGTCTCTGTCAAATAAATAAATAAAATCTTTAAAAAAAAAATATGAAAAGATGCTCAACCTCACACTTAATAAGAGAATTACACAAAGTATACTGAGATACCTCTGGCCCCTCTAAGACTGGCAAAGATCCAAAGTCTGATAATACTCTGTTGGCAAGGCTGTGGGGAAAGAGGAACACTCGAACATTGCTGGTGGGAGTACACCGGTGCAACCCCTGTGGAGAACAATCTGGCAACGTGTACCCCATACAGATGCAAATACCCTCTGCCAGTGATTCCACTCTAAAAATTGATCTTTCATGTATTCATATTGGGCAGGAAATAAGGTTATTGATAGCAATATAAACAAGGAAAGATTGGAAATTATCTGAAGTTCATCAAAAGTGGACTGGTTAGGGGCACCTGGGTGGCTCAGTTGGTTAAGTGTCTGCCTTTGGCTCAGGTCATGATCCCGGAGTCCTGGGATCAAGCCCCACATTGGGCTCCCTGCTCAGGCGGGGAGCCTGCTTCTCCCTCTGCCTCTGCTGTTCCCCCTGCTTGTGCTCTCTCTGTCAAAGGAATAAATAAAATCTTAAAAAAAAAAAAAAAGTAGACGGGTTAAATAAGTTATGGAAAATCCATACAGTGTAATCCTATGCTGCTGTTTTCAGAGAGAGTGAGAAACTTCTTTATGTACTGATATAGAAAGATCTCCAAGCTATATTGCCAAGTGAAAAGAATAGGGTATATAAAGTATGCTACCATTGGTATAAAAAAGGGAATAAGAATATATATTCCTATATGCATTTCCAAATGTAGAAAGAATCTTTAGTTGAACACACAAGAAGCAAACAACAGCAGTGTCTTGGGACAGAAAGAACTGAGAATAGTAGATGCATGATAGTGTGGGAGGGAAACTTTACATTGTATGCCTAAAATACTTGATTTTCAAATCCTGATGGTATTTCCTATATTAAGAAAAATTTTTTAAATATTCTTAAAAATCAGATGGACTGGGCTAAGGTGTTAAGTGGTATTATAAAACAGCTAGACAGTGAGGCCTGGTGGCTAAGGAAGTCAGTCCTGCCAGCCAGTTATGAGCAATTAAGCCAGCAGTTCCAAATATGACTGAATATTAGAAGCACCTGCAGTACCCATTATAAATTAAGACTCCCCACCCACCCACCCCTGAGACCTACTGAATCAGTTTCTGGAGTAAAGCCTAGGAACCTAACTTTAACAAGCACCCCAAAGGAGTCTGAAATAACCAGCCAAGCATTAGCCCCAGGATGGCAGACCTAGAGAGCCATATGGGAACCACCGCTGTTATTTCCTCAAGTTTCTTCTGGGGTTAAATTTCCAAATGTATGCTCATCTAAAAATAGTCTACCTTCATTCCCCTTCCTAACAAGCACTGAGGAGACAAGCAAGCGGAGCCTTCATTAGTGACAAAAACCCTGAATATCAATCCCTTCCTACAGCCTCCTCTACTTACTTCCCACAGGTTCCCCACTCCAGCTGACTCTCTCCAGGTCATCGTCATCCTCATCATCCACGAAGTCGCGAAGACTATTCACTGCTCTCTTGGATTCCTTTAACTGCAGAGGGACATAAGGCAGGGCACTCAGGTAATCACTACTTCCACCTCTCTCTTTGACAACCAAGAAGGCTGAGCAACTGGGACTTAACATGGCCAAAACTTTCACTCTCTGCAATAGAAAGCCTAGCCTGCTAGATATTTGCCAAGAGAACAAATTGCTTTTTAGCCAACACTGAAGTCCAGTGGCAAGAGTTAGAAGGAATTAAAGCTGCTTTTAAGTTCTAATCATATACCTGGCAATGACTTGCTGTGTAAACCTGGGTGAGTTTATCCATCTCTCCAAAAATAAATCCATTTCCCCATTTGTAAAACAGATGCAAAAAGACAATATCCAATCCAGTTCATCATTCAAAAATAACAAATTACATCACATGATAAAAGACTTGGGATTCTGAGGGGAAAAAAAGAAACTGAAATCACCTTAAGAATAAAAGTAAGAAGGGCAGAGAATTGGTTTTTACAATCCTTCTGGCTCTTTTTTGAGGGCTCTTCTCTATGAAGATTTTTCTAAAGATCTAACCCAAAACATTTCTGAGCCTAATGGAGACACAGTCAAAAGCCAGGTTACCAAGGATGTGAGAGGAAGAAATTTTAGAATGGCAATGTGGAGGAGGTGTGACCTGCAGCAATTGTTCATGAAGACCTACCTGTGAGAGCTCATCATCTTCATCATCAAAGGTGAAAGCCTTGAACTTGGAGCTGTTCCAATATTCCTCCTCATCACCCTTTGTCCGATTCATCTGGAGTAAGAGTAAGACAGATGTATGTCCCTCCCTGGATTGCTTCCAAAAGAGTGCCAAAAGCTTTAGATTCCTTCACTGCAAACTCTCCCTCCCACCCCACCCTGCAGTTATTGGAGATGTTTAAAAGAATTTGAGAAAGGAAATACTGAATCTGTCACGTCAAATCAGATCATTAGGTCTCCAACTGATCAAACCATACTTCTGATCCGTTATCCGTTAATTACCCACACGTAGTCATTCATTCCTAGAACAACTACTTTGTTCAAGGCACTCTCTCAGGTGTTGAGGGGATATTTACAAAGTGCAAGACACAGTCCCTCTTCTAAAGAACCCTACAACAGAACTGGGTATTCAGCATTGATACATATAAAGGTAACAGTACAAGACAGGCAAGAGTTATAAAAATGCATCACAAATTTTGCTGAATACACAAGATCAAAGTATCAACAAAACAGATAAGAACTGCATTCATGTATTGTTCAACATATATCTATTATTGAGTGCCATCTTTGAGGCACTGTTCTAGGCTCTGTGAATACTACAGTGAATAAAACTGGCAAATATCTTGCTCTCATATATGCTTGCTAAATGCCAGAAGAAGAAAGCAAAGATTAAATGAAACAGAATTATCCTGCCTGTATCTTCAAATTATGAGTAATTGACCAAAAAGTACTGGCCAAAATTTAGGAACTGAGGGTGTGACTAAGAAAAGTATAATAAGAATCAGTCAAAACACTACAAGTCCCTCTCATAATTCTAAAATTAGATTTCAGGACAACCCTCTCAGGTCCCCTCCCTCTTTGGGAGCTTTGTACTATCACTCAATAAACTTTACTATAAAAAAAAATTAGATTTCACTCTGAAAAAAATGTTTTGCCCTAGAATTACAAACTTAATTATCAATGCCAACTGGATAGAGTGAAAACTGATTTAAACGAAGAACTAGTTACCAAAACTCCCAAAGCAACAAAAATAACTCCAAAGGCTACACATCAAATTCTGAAGAATCAATTTGCTTTTCCTTTTATTTCAATAGTACCTTCACAACAGAAGCTTCAGATAGACTCATCATGGCAGCCCTGTTGAAGCTTCTTTTTTTTTTTTTAAAGATTTTATTTATTTATTTGACAGAGACATAGCGAGAGGGAACACAAGCAGGGGGAGTAGGAGAGGAAGAAGCAGGCTTCCCCACGGAGCAGGGAGCCCGATGTGGGGCTCGATCCCAGGGTCCTGGGATCAGGTCCTGAGCCGAAGGCAGACGCTTAACGACTGAGCCACCCAGGCGCCCCGAAGCTTCTTTTTTAATTGTGTTTTTTTCCCCTTAGGATTGAATTGTAAGAATTCTTTTTTAAAAAAAAGATTTTAGATGAGATCAGCGCGCTCAGGGTGGAATGGCTTATTTTAAAAGAGAGAGAGTGCGCGTGCGCGAAAGAGCATGAGTAGGGGGGAAGGGCAGAGGAAATCTCAAGCAGACTCTGCACTGAGCATGGAGTCTAATGTGGGACTTGATCTCATGATCCTGAAATCATGACCAGAACCAAAATTATGAGTCAGTCGCTTAATCAACTGAGCCACGCAGGTGCCCCTGTTGAAGCTTCTGATGGCCCTTAACATACTCTACAGACATTCCTCGACTTACAATGGGGTTAACATCTGGATAAACCCAATGTAAGTCGAAAATATTGTAAGTTGAAAATGCTAAACAGCACAGCTTAGCCTAGCCTACCTTAAATGTGCTCAGAACACTTATATTAGCCTCAGTTGGGCAAAATCATCTAACACAACGCCTATTTTATAAAAAGTGTTGAATATCTCATGTAATTTATTGACTGCTGTACTGAAAGTGAAAAACAGAATGATTGTGTGGGTGCAGAATAGTTTAAATATATCAGTTATTCACCCTTGTGATCATGTGGCTGACCAGGAGCTGGGGCTCACTGCCACTGCCAAGCATCAAAAGACTATCGTGCTGTGTATCGCCAGCCCAGGAAAAGATCCAAATTCAAAATTCAAACTACGGTTTCTACTGAATGTGTATCACTTTTGGGATACCTGGGTGGCTTAATCGGTTAAGGGTCCAACTCTTGATCTCAGTTCAGGTCTCGATCTCAGGGTCATGAGTTCAGGCCCCATGCTGGGCTGCACACTGGGTGTGGAGACCACTTCAAAAAAAAAAAAAAGAATATATATATATATATATGAATGTGTATCACTTTTACACCATCATAAAGTTGAAAAATTTTAAGTTGCACCACTGTAAGCCAGGGAATCATCTGTACTCTCACTTCCTGATTCTTGTGTTTTCAGGGGATACAGGAATTGCAAAGGTATGGTAGGAATTTTCTACTATCTGATCCCTTCCCATGGCGGACATCACTAATGGATTTCTACTGAACCCAGATGTAACTTAAAAATCCTTCTGTGTATTTAAAGCCAAATAAAGCTGGCAGATACAATGAAATCATCCCTCATGGTGGTACAAGCATAAACTTTATAGTAGGCAGCTTTGAATTCAAATCTTGGTTTCCCAATTCTGAGCAAACTGGTTAAATAAATTTTATGTCTAGGCCTTGGTGAAAATGATACCCTACCTCACAGGATTGCAGTGAAGAAGAAATAGGACTCAGGAAACACCTAGCAGAAAGTACATACTAAAGGTCAATTCTTTTTAGTACAGGATATTTTACTGATACCTTTCCATCTTGGTTTCCTTATCTGTAAAATGGGCATAACAATAGACACCTAACTTACAAAATTGTTGTGAGGTTTAAACTAGTTAATACTTGTAGAGCACTGGGGCACCTGGGTGGCTCAGTCACTGAGCGTCTGCCTTCAGCTCAGGTCATGATCCCAGAGTCCTGGGATCGAGCCCCACATCGGGCTCCCTGCTCAGCAGGAAGCCTGCTTCTCCCTCTCCCACTCCCCTTGCTTGTGTTCCCTCTCTCGCTGTGTCTCTCTCTGTCAAATAAATAAAATCTTAAAAAAAAAACAAAAAAAACTTGTAGAGCACTTAGTGCCTGACACAAAATTAATGCTCAGTATTGCTTTTTATTAACAAAGCATCATGGTAACTTGGAAAAAGCTAGAAAGAGGGGCGCCTGGGTGGCTCAGTCATTAAGCATCTGCCTTCGGCTCAGGTCATGATCCCAGGGTCCTGGGATCGAGCCCCACATCGGGCTCCCTGCTCCGCGGGAAGCCTGCTTCTCCCTCTCCTACTCCCCCTGCTGTGTTCCCTCTCTCGCTGTGTCTCTCTCTGTCAAATAAATAAAATCTTTAAAAAAAAAAAAAAAGCTAGAAAGAAAATATTTTTTAAGCAATCCTAAAGATTTAAAACAACTAACTTGACACAAAAATGCTGAGAATGGCTCTCACAAACACAGAAGACTTTGTAGAGCATGTAAATGTCCCTGGCACAGATACCAACTTACAGAGCACTCTGTCATCCTCACAACAGCTCTATAAGGTAGGCCTAGTAGATTTCATCTCTATTTCACTGATGAGGAAAATGAGGCACAAAAGGATTAGGTACCAAAACCACTTTGCTAATTGCTCCTATAATCCAGGTTTTCAGGCTCCTGGATCCTTTCCACTCTGACATGCACGGTCCTTCTCTGTTTCACTCTAGGGAAAACCAGGGCAGGTCCTTACTTCTCTGCAGTAAATAAATATCAAGCATAGCATATGTCCAACAAGCCCTGTAATCCACCAGTGGATTTCTAGAATCTTTTTTAACCATGCAACCACAGTGGATACTTGACACCAATTTGTACTTCTAAAGCCAAATCAGAGCCTAGATTTACTTGCCAAGGAAAAAGATAAAGTTAATTTAACGTCTCTAGAAGTTACACCAACCAGGTACGATTTTAAAAGTGACTGAAAAAGGTGCTTCAACATGATTTCAAATACAGCAGAGGCTTGTTCCTATCGTCACCTGTTCACTTAAAGCCCACAAGACAGGGCAGCAAATCCAAGGAACATTAACAAAGGAAAGGAAAACAGGCATCAGGAAAAAAATACACAACCAACACGTCCCCTGCTTCAGGACGCTTCACAAACCAGCTACCGAGAAGTTAGATTCAGATTCAATTATCATCTTCGGAGCCAGGCTTATTACAGGTGAAGCTATGAACTAAGACCAGGGAATGTGGGTTAACCGAAGAAGACTCTACGGGCGAACGTCCAGGAAGCCATGGATCTACTGCAGTCGCCAGAGCCCGGCGGATCGCTGGCAGAGTAAATGCTCCTTCAAAATCAAATGTCGAGGTTCACTAACAGCCCCAATCCCGAGCGTACTCGGGCTCCCGGCGTACTCGGTCGCTCCGACTGCCAGAGTCGGGCCTGGGTGGGTCTAGGGACGCCTCAGAGAATAGGGGAAAAGGATGTTTGCGGAGAGGCTGGAATCAGCCACACACGCGGCCCACACGGCTTAGGACACCCTCACCTCTTCCACACCGAGCCCACCCTTTCAGGACAGCGTCAGACTCTTCCGCCGCTGGACCACCCTTTCTAGTCAGGCTAGGCGGCGTAGAAAATGGGCGGAAGCTTATTCGAGGAGTGGGGCGGTGGGAGGGCATGTGAGTCAAGAAGGGAGCCGCAGGGCATGCTGGATATTGTAGCCTTTTCCCCCCTCCGCCGTCAAGCGTGTTCTGGACGGGACACAGAACTCTTTGACTACAGCTCCCAGAACTCCCAGCTCACCGCGCCTACGTCGTTTCCTTTACTTTTAGCGCGACCTTCCGAGGTTATCCCACGGGTTACTCAACAAGACTACAATTCCCATGAGGCTCAGCAGGGCCAATTCGGAGGCTAGGGAAACAATGAGACGTATTGTTTGTGGCCTTACGGGTGATGAATGCTTGTATGAGCGGTTGCATTTCGGGCCCCTTTAGGGATAACCCGAGGGAGCCTGAAGGAACTCTAGGAGAGGCATAAGCTAAGGTCCGATGAGGTGGAACGGAAGTACCTGGTGAGAGTGAGGAGGAGCCGGAAGTTAAGGCGGGGAGGGGCGGGGGGTGGAGGGAAAAGCAAGCCAGGAGGTTCTGCAGCCGCTTCTAGTAGTTTCCAGGCGCTGCCGGGCGGCTGGGACCAGGCGGTCCTGAGGCTGTGGCTGCTCGGGAGCTGGTGGCGGTGCGACAGGAGAGCCGATGGCCAAGTGGGGTGAGGGCGACCCACGCTGGATCGTGGAGGAGCGGGCGGACGCCACCAACGTCAACAACTGGCACTGGTGAGGGCCAGCGGGCCAGGCCGCGGGGAGCGCTCCGGCCCGGCCAGGGTTGCGGGTCCCTGGAACCTTGGTCGGAACAAAGCTAGGGCCCGGGGCAGCCGTGCCCGGAGAAGGGGGTGGGTTCTCACTCTGGCAGGGGTCCGTAGTCCCAGGTCCCTCCACGCACCACCACCTGCCTGTGTTTCAGTGTTTGGAGGGCAAGGGGGCGAGGGGGAGGGCTGCACCCAGAGGAGGGGTTCCAGAGATACGAGAACATAACCTCCTAGCCGATGCATCCAGCCTGAGCGGGGACATGCTTCCCACACGTGGCCGGAGGAGTCAGTGAGACCCACACCGCCGTGGATTGTGTTGGGAGACTGCCGGGCTGGAATTGCTATTTTGCGGCTTACCGGTGAGATTCAGAGTCAGTCCTAAGAGACCGCTGCCTAAGTCTAGAAGGCAAAGGTTTGGAACGTGTCCTGCAGGTGCTGAGAGCTCAGTGATGCTGAAGATGCCATGGCCTCTCACCCGGAACTACTCATTTGGTTGTGTAGTAACTCCCGGGACTGCCCCTGGTTGCCGGGCAATCATAGTTTTATAACATAACCACTTTTAAAAAGCCTCCTCTCCTTTATGAAATTAAAAGTATTTCCTTATCTTTTCACTCCACTGAACTCGGTTCACACTGTCTTTACTGTATTTTTACTTTGTTGCAGTTCTTTTCCTGCTGGTTTTTCTACTGTTTGGTACATTGGGAGGCAGAGAGTCATTTTTCTTCTCTGTGTCTCAGCCTGCCTGCTCTCCTCTTAACATACAAAATGTTTGATCTAATTTTTGTTTGTTTTGAAGCCCTGACTTACGTTGTTTTCATGGCCATCTAGAGGACACAGTGTGTAGGGGATTTCTAGCACCGCCTGAATTTGACAGGTCAGAACACTGTGCTAATGAGGTCAAGATTATCAGTGTATTACTTCCTGGACTTGATAGCTAGATACTGCATTCTGCGGCCCACTCTTGTACTCCTGACCTCAGCAAGATGGTCACAGTTTTCCATTTGGTCAAACGGGGGCGCCGTATTTAAGTGTCAGATACTGACCCTAGCACCATCATGCTGAGAAAGGAAAGCATAATTTTCCATTTGACTTGTAACCATTCCATGCAGCCATTGTCTTTATTGACAGTATGGGATTCCTTGTCTTCCTAAAAGAGGATAACGCGTTTGTGGATGTACTGGAGTGGGACTGATCTTTTCAAACTATTTGTCAGGCCTCTTTTAGCCTTGGATTCCCTTGAAAGCAGTCTGTCTTTCATTTGGCTGCTGGTCCATAGCGTTATTTCTGTTTTGCAGGACAGAGAGGGATGCTTCAAATTGGTCCACAGATAAGCTGAAAACACTGTTCCTGGCAGTGCGAGTGCAAAATGAGGAAGGCAAATGTGAGGTGACAGAAGTGAATAAGCTTGATGGAGAGGCATCCATTAACAACCGCAAAGGCAAACTTATCTTCTTTTATGAGTGGAGCATCAAACTAAACTGGACAGGTAAGTCTATGCCAGGCTGTTAGGATAAACGTTAACCGCATTTTGATTGACCTGTTAAGGAGCCGCGGAGAGCAGTTTGGGCAAAGTTAGGAATTCTTCCAGGGAGACAGTGCTGCTTTGGAGTTCCATAGCAATCAGTATTGGGTGCCAAAATTTCTCTGCTGTTTTGGGACACTAAATGCATCTCCTCTCTGGTGGGGTGGGGTGGGGGTCGTCTCACAAGTCCCCACCAGTGAAGCAGTTGGGTCACTGAATCTTTGGGCCACATAATATGTTAGGACATTTTATATGAGGTAATATTTCTCAGACTAGCTAACTTTTATCTCTTGGGTGATTGATTTAAAGGTGGAAAGGGGGATTTTTTTTGTCGTGATCTTTTTTTACTTTCTCCAGTGTGAATCTACCAGTTTCGACAACTATGCTAATGAAGTTTGTATGTGACTATAATTTGGGGCAGTTTTATTCTCTAGTTTATGTCCCTTCTGTGATGGTTTGGCAAAGAATTAGAGCCATGTATATGCCCCGTCTAGATGGTCCTAATAGTTGGGAGGCTAAATTTTAAAAGGCACTAAAGCTAAAGGAAGTACATGTAGGGGGCAAAGCATAAAGTAGATTTATGCTTCAATGAGCATTTCTCAAGTAAATGGTAATAAAGAAGGGAAAAGTAAATCTATCTGTTCATGACTTAAAAAAAAAAAACTAAAGTATAGTAGTGTGAAAGGACCCTTAGGTGTCCTCTTGCCCAGCCCTCTTTTTATAGATTGAGAAGCTGAGGTCGAGAGAAGTGAAGATAAATGTCTTGTTGGTTAATTTTGAAATATAGTCAGTTCTGCTATAACGTCACCCATGTGTTCTAAAAATCACCATACTGTGCGAAATTGCTCAACCAAAACCACAGGGTTTATAGGGAAGACGGGGTTAGGGACAGGACAGAACACCCAAAACCTTCATCGGTACATGTTTTTTAAATGTAGAGATGTAAAAATTGATAGCACAGTTCTACACATGTTAGATGGGAAGATATACATTAAAAATACAGTAAACGTGCTGCTTTACCTTGAAAAAGACCCAAAGTTCACTTGTGAAAGTGGGCATCAGAAGGGTTGCAGCATGCAGGTTATTGTGAATTGGCGGAAGGAGGGTCAGCTGAAATCAGAGGGAACATTATAACACCAGTGTGGGTGGCTCGTAACACAGGGGGAACTGAGGTTGCTAGTAGATAAATGTTTGGGAAGTGTGTGTCTGTGTATTCCTGTGCAGCTCCTTTCACCTGGGTGCAGTTTTGTGTGTGTTCACCTAGTGTTTCTCATGGAAGAAATCCCGTATTAGCAAGCGTGACATTCATGCTGTGATCAGATTGTCCCCTAATATGTCAATCACACTGGAACAAACTTCATTTTCAGAACAAGCATCTTAGCAGAACTGACTGCCTTGATTATCGACCCAAATTCTCCCTGGCAGAATTCACGCTAGTGCCACATCCACATAGCTCTTAGTCCGCTACAGTAATAACACAGTTGGTCTCAGCAAATTTAATGAGGAAAGACGTTTCTTCTGGGGAAGGGGGGGGGAGGGCTGATTGCATCTGGCATTCTCTCAGAATAAAGAGGGTCAGTTCAGTATTTCAAAAGAAGTATAAGCAGAGGAGTAGGTAGGACTCCAGAGCAGACTTTGCCTGCAGGAGAGACTAATGACATTGCGTTGTTTTTGACAGGTACCTCTAAGTCTGGAGTGCAGTACAAGGGACATGTGGAGATCCCCAATTTATCTGATGAAAACAGTGTGGATGAAGTAGAGGTTTGTGCTTCCTAATTCCTCATCTGAGTCTTCCACATCCTCTATTCTCAGATGAGAAAAATGACCTATCATTCAAGATGAAAGCCCAGGCTGGGTTCCAGCCTTCAGAACCTCAGTCTGCAGATGATTTTCTAGGTCTGTGATGCCACTGGGAGCTTCCAGCACAGCTGGTGCTTATTTAATTACTCTGTTTTAGCTAGTAACTTGGGTTCTAACGTTAGCCACCATGGCTTTGGCAGAGAGAACTCGAGAAGGAGCACTCATAGGGATTGGAAAAATACCCCAACCCTCACGCATTTCCTTTGGAAATGTCAGCGGTTATCTGATTGCGCAGCACCCACATTCCACATTGTGGGTGCCCCTCAAGTTATTTACCACCTACTTCTGATCTTTCACTCAGATTAGTGTGAGCCTTGCCAAAGATGAGCCTGACACAAATCTCGTGGCCTTAATGAAGGAAGAAGGGGTGAAACTTCTAAGAGAAGCAATGGGAATTTACATCAGCACCCTCAAAACAGGTATCCCTTGAGTAGTTATGTATGCCTTGAGGAAGTAGTACCCCCGCCAACCCCCGGCCATCGGACTGCTGAGTAAGGGGCCTGACAGACCTTTCTTTGCCAAATGAGTAAAGATTTTGCGGGAGGGGGCTTATTTCATCTCCAAGTCAGTCTATAAACTCAGTAAGGGAAAGATCTAGAGATGGGTTGTCTGATATATTGACTGTTGAGCTCTTGAAATGTGGCTTAGTCCAAATTGAGTTGTGCCGTGAGTATAAAATACAGTGGGTTTTGAAAACTTGGTACAAAAAAAAGAATGTGAACGATGAGTAGCTTTTTTATGTTGATAACCATGAAATGATAGTTTGGAAATATTGCATTCAATATATTATTAAAATTAATTTCACTTGTTTGTTTTAACGCTGTAATGTGGCTAATGTAAAATTCTGTGTGAGGCTAACCCTGTATTTCTGTTGGACAGTGCTGATCTAAAGACTTGGCATCGCCTAGACTCACTGAGCACAGTCCTGGCCTATCTTTGATGCGCATTCGCCAGGGACACTTCGGGGGTCGTTGGGTAGCAGTTAGCTGAGCTCTCCCCTTAGAATTCCAGTTCGGCCCGTGTGTTCTGATCTTGGTGTTGGAGTACATAGCAGGGCTGTCGGGGGACCAGCGTAGAAGGGCCACCTCTCCTGGTGGGAGCACTTGCTCTGGTACCGTTAACTAACTGTGGTTGCTCTGTAGAGGCGAGGCAGAGTGGGGAAGGGGCTACGTCTGCATCTGTGGGCGTCTCGCCCTCTTGAAGTCATTGCAAGTGCCACTACCGTCACTCGCTCCCATCCAAAGTAGGTCTCATGTACATTTGACAAGTTGTAATGCTTCTAATGGAGTCGGGTTCAAGACAATCCAAGTTAACACTCTGTCTTGCAGCATACGCTCAGATACCTGTCTGGCATAGACCAAAGGTAAAGGCATGAAGTAGATAGACTCTTTCTCTGTTGTTACCTCCTTCTGGGGCAAGATGGCCATGTTTGTCAAACTCTAAAGAAGCCCCAAATCTCAGCTACGGAGAAATAACTTCCAGGAGCGGCGATTTTATCTTTTCAGAGTTCACGCAGGGCATGATCTTGCCTACGATGAACGGAGAGGCCGTAGACCCAACAGGGCAGCCAGCACTGAAAACTGAGGAGCACAAGGTAAATAAATGCTGTTTCCATGTGCTTTTCTCTCTGACCTTAACCTCCAAGCCAGAGCGGCATGTGATCTGCCCGTGGTGCTTTTCGCAGTCCGCAGTATGTGGTTGGTTGTCCCTTTTCAACCTGGTTTTTATTCATTTAGAGCAGACCCCTAGAGCAGATGGAAGCTTTCGGGGCTTCCGAGTTTGACTCTTGATTGCATTTAACACCAGTTAGGAGGTTATGAGCACAGGATAGGGTTTACCTTATATATGGCCTCGATATTCCTTCTGACTGGGATGTTGCTATTTCCGACTTTGATACTAGACGTCTCCTGAAGGTATTAGGCTTAGGTCACTACATTGACCTGTCAGAAAATTGATTGACTTCACCACATTCGCAGGGCCAGCAAATATTCTTTGTGGCGATGGAACGTGTGTGGTTTAGGCTCAGCACTTGGTCTGCTGCCCTGTTGCCCTTTTGTCAGCACAGCAAAGGGAGTCCCGGGGGGGAGGTGGCTGCTTCCAGCTATTTAAGCACAGACTTTTTCTTTGAGAATTACACTGAGTGCCTCAGAAATACCTCATGATTTGCCACGTTCTTTGGTCAGTGGGGTTTTCAGTGAGTATCTCCTTCACAACAACCCGGAGTGTTGTTTTCGGTGGGAATTGAGGATATTCTGGGCAAGTCCCCCTCCTGACTGAAACATCCATACACGTCCCTCGAAGCCCCTGGGACAGTTATCGCTAGAGGCAGAGACGTTTGTGAGGATGAATAACAGGCCTGTCCTGGAAGCCATGTTAGTGCAGGTTTCCCCATCCCTCTAAACCTTTTTCACTGTCGCCTCCACAGGCTAAGTCTGCTCCTTCAAAAACCCAGGCCAGACCTGTTGGTGTCAAAATCCCCACTTGTAAGATCACCCTTAGAGAAACCTTCCTGACCTCACCAGAGGAGCTCTATAGAGTCTTTACCACCCAAGAGGTAAGTGTAATCCTGTCCTTCAGGCCTCAGGGCATCTGCTGTTCTGGGTGACTTGGGTTGTGGGCACATCCCCTGTGTGTGCAGAGCAGGTACTGAAAAGCAGATGTTGTGAGGTTTTCGTCCTACAGGCAGAGGCAAAGGGAAAGCCCTTCTGTTCAACCTACGCAGCAAAGTGGACATGCGTTCTTTTTCCTCCCGTATACTAGTTTTGGGTGAAAGGGGAAAAGTGAGTGGGCACCACTAGAAGCATTCTTGTTAGAAAAGGGAATGGAGGGGCGCCTGGGTGGCTCCGTCGTTAAGTGTCTGCCTTCGGCTCAGGTCATGATCCCAGGGTCTTGGGATCTGAGCCACACATCGGGCTCCCCGCTCAGCGGGAAGCCTGCTTCTCCCTCTCCCGCTCCCCCTGCTTGTGTTCCCTCTCTCTCAGTGTCTCTGTCAAATAAATAAAAATCTTTAAAAAAAGAAAAGGAATGGATCTGAAGGAATGGCACCCTGGATTCACAAAGCATTACTGAAGTCAAAGCCTTGAGTAGTAGCTGTTCCTTTGTAGTGGCACAGAGTCGATCCTGGTCGTTGGGCAAAGGGGTGCCTTTGGAAATGAGAGCTGAGGTGTGCAAGGATCAGCAGGTCCCACTGAGAGGGACGTCTTCTTCCTACCTCCTTTTTCCCCCACAGCTCGTTCAGGCCTTTACCCACGCTCCCGCAATGTTAGAAGCAGACAAAGGTGGGAAGTTTCACCTGGTAGATGGCAACGTCTCCGGGGAATTCACTGATCTGGTGAGTGCCCGCTAGCCCCAGACCCAGGATGTAGTCTCTGCTCAGAAGAATATATTGTTCCTTCTTTTTTCGGCTCTGTAGACAAAATGGAATCTGTCCAGTTAGTAAAAGCTCATTTTTGATTTTCAAAAGAACGTTGCAGTTAAATTCTCTTGCTTTCCTCGGATTTTTTTCCTTAGTGGAATAAAATTAGTTCTTCCTGAAGAGATCCTTTGTGGAAGAGGGGTCATATATATGGGTGGGTGGTGGCTTTCCATTGGCAGCACTGAAATGTCCCCTGGGCACAGCTGACCCAACCCAGCTTTGGTGTAAGGGGAGAAGTGGGGCTGGGGTTGGTGCAGAAGCCACCAGTATATGGTCCGTGGTCGTC
Organism: Neomonachus schauinslandi; assembly: GCF_002201575.2. Taxonomy (NCBI): domain Eukaryota; kingdom Metazoa; phylum Chordata; class Mammalia; order Carnivora; family Phocidae; genus Neomonachus; species Neomonachus schauinslandi. The sequence goes on along the minus strand of NC_058411.1, from coordinate 24,295,233 downwards.
CGCTTTGTGCCCCTCAGTGGTAGAGCCGCACAGATGGTAGACTCCGTCCGAAAGGCAGATGGCTGCTCCCGGTCAGCATCGGGGACGTGGGGCTCCACACAGCACAGACTGATCTCCCTGATTACTTTAGGTCCCTGAGAAACTGATCGTGATGAAGTGGAGGTTTAAATCTTGGCCAGAAGGTAAGTACACGGATTTGCCCGTGGCTGTTAGCCTCAGAACTCGTTCTTTTCCCCTCGTCTCAAATCCTGATGGAAACCCTGGATCTGACCCCTCCCTCCTGTCTTGCCTGTCCCCAGGGCACTTTGCCACCATCACCCTGACCTTCCTGGACAAGAACGGAGAGACGGAGCTGTGCATGGAAGGCAGAGGCGTGCCGGCCCCCGAGGAGGAGCGAACGCGGCAGGGCTGGCAGCGGTACTACTTCGAGGGCATCAAACAGACCTTTGGCTACGGCGCTCGCTTATTTTAGGGCTGACAGCAGTGGGCGGCCCGCTCCCTCAGGCCAGCCCTCTCCTGACCGGGGCTTGGGACTCCCAGGATGGCACCATCCCAACCACTAACTTGGGGCTGGGGCCCCTTCCCTCCATGTATACCTGGGGTTTGTGCATGTTTTCTGCTGGGTGGGATCAGAGGGCGATTTCTCTTTTATGTGTACATACGCTAAATAAACGTAATTTAAAAAACGTGCACAGCTGGAAGCCTGTATCGATGGGGTGGCTGGTGTTCATGAGTTCCCTTGAAGATACTGAATTAAAGGGGAAAAAACAAGCCCCAGGTTTTGTTTACATTCTGGCCGAGGGCAGAGAAATGAGGGAAGCCGGCTTCTCACCAGCATTCCTGCGGACTGCAGACTGGTACAAAGCCGCTGCCCGCCCTCACGGACGGAAGACGGGCTGGGGGGTGCTCTGGGGTAAAGCGTGCCAAGAAACCTTCCTGCTGGCGGAGGTGGCATCCTGGGCTCTCCTCTCTGTGTGGCCTCGGAACTCCTGCAGGAACAGGTGAGCACCAGGTGCTGCTGTGAGCTGTGGCAGAGGGGAACTGTGGGCCTCAGGGTCACGGCTCTGGCTTCCTGAGCAGTTACCAGGTACCGGATGCTAAGTAGCCCCCTGGCATTAGCTCATGTGATCTCCATAATAGCCTTGGGGAAAAGATACTACCAGCATTTTCTGTTGCATAAGAATCTAAATCTTGCTTTTCTTCAGTAATATCCCAGACCCTGCAACTGCCATTTAGCAGAGTTGAGATTGGGAACAAGGACTGTAACTTGCAGGGCCGGTGCTTGAGTCTAAACCACTGTCTACTGCCCTTGTCGCTGGGTTCATCCCCTCAGCTGCTAGTGTGCCAGGCATCCCTCCTGGAGTAAAAACTTCCAGGCCTCTTACTAGTCCCAGAAAGAAGACATCAGTGTTCTTGTTAAAGAGTATTTTTTAAATACCTGGTTCCACTAAACAGGTTTACAGAGCACTGACCAAGTAGCAGGGATATGTTCAAATGGGGCAGGAGAAGCCAGCTCCCCCCCACCCCGGGGCCGGAGAGGGTCACTTTCCTGGACCAGCCCTGCCCCGGCGTCCTGCGTCCCGTGGGACTTGGAGCCTGCTAACCCAGACACTCAGCCTCCTGCAGGCACAGCTATTTCCTTGATCTATTTTTGCCCCTTTTGTTAGGTGGCAGCGGGGCCTGCAGGCTAGTCCTACCAGTGTGATTTGGCCACAATATTGTCGTTAAAGCAGAAAACCAGTACTGATGGGGATCATTTAGACCACTGAAAGCCACTTTTGGCTCGAATTACTCAAAGGAGTGGTGGACGGAACTAATTCGCATCTAATTTGGCATTAGATCTGCCTCCTGGGGGGTCCAAAAAGATGCCTTTTGATAAAGAAACCTGGATGGTAGCTTGAATCAAATCTAGGGGCCCCCCCTAACAGACTCCTCCTCCTCAGAGACCAGTGACAAAAAAGGAGCCCTTTCATACCTGGCTGGGGAGTCAACCAATTCGATAAGAGTTCTCGAAAAAAATCTGAACCAGAGATCACAAACACCTTAATAAAAACAAAAGCATCAGGCAAATCACCTGCCCCATGACACGCTCAGTGACAGTTCACATCCCCAGTGCTGACAATGACTGTTCCAGGTTTTACCACTGCCATTTTACTGATCGCATTTTTGAGCCTAAAAAGCAGAACGACAGAGCTAAAAACATAACTGTGGACTTGACTGGACTTGGGTGGAATTGTGCCCCTTCCTAACGGATGGGGCAAATTCTCTCTCCTGTATAATGGGTACAATAGGTACCTTATCAGAGCATTAGAGAGGACACCTAGAGAAGCACCGGCACTTGGTGGCATTTGGCAAACATCCCCTAATAACGGCTGGGCTCCAGAGCCCAAGCATCTTCCCTGGAGCAAGAATATTTTGAAAAGCTAGTTAATTGGCCAAATTGCAAATCATAGGCCAAGGACTCACCTCACTCAGAATCACCTGGGGGAACCTGTTAAATTCAGCAAATTTTATGGACTCCGCCCCTAATTGATTCTGACTCAGTGTGGGGTGAAGCCCATGTTTAATAAATATCGCAGGTGATACTGAGGTCAGGATGCAATTTGAGAAGCACTCCAACCCGTTAAGAAAATCTAATTGTAGGGGCGCCTGGGTGGCTCAGTCGTTAAGCGTCTGCCTTCAGCTCGGGTCATGATCCCAGGGTCCTGGGATCGAGCCCCACATCGGGCTCCCTGCTCCGCAGGAAGCCTGCTTCTCCCTCTCCCACTCCCCCTGCTTGTGTTCCCTCTCTCACTGTGTCTCTGTCAAATAAATAAATAAAATCTTTAAAAAAAAAGAAAAGAAAATCTAACTGTAATGGAGGAACCCAAAGAGGCACATTTGGGACCTTTTTGTGACTAACGGGACAAAGGCTCTGACACGTTCTGTCTTCCAGCAGACAAGAGAAGTCAGCAGGATCTGGCAGGGTTCGTACCACTGGTTGTTTTAAACCCTGGCAAGAATTCAACCTGACTGGTCGTGCCTGACCTAGGACCCTTTAGGAGATACACCAGACAGAGGAAAACGGGACAAACCATCCTGGTGACTGGGCAGTGGTGGTGTTCATGCTGGATGCATGGCCACAGAGGGCTCCCGGGGTTTGGGACAGGAAGAACAGCGAGTCAAGACATTGACCTCGCCAACACTGGACCCGGACAGGGGGAGGGGGGCCTCTCCTGGGCCTGGCACTGGCCATGCCTGAAATCCTCCCTTTAACAGGGTCAGGGACTTCTCCATCACTGTTTCTCCCCACACACACACCTGTGCCCTGAGCCCGCAGCCACCTGCACGGCGCCTCTTTCTCCTTTGTCGAATTTGAATAAACACCATTTTACAGCTGACCTGCTCTCCAGCCCCTTCAAGGCTCCTTTCCAACCCCCTTTATCTTCTGTCATCTGTGGCCTGACATGGTAGCAATTTCACCTGTCACTTAGATTACAGATCAAAAAAGTGGCCAGCTAAACTCAGTTTGGGTAATAGACAACCACTAGGTACAGATTAAGTTTAGACAACGTGGGGGCGCCTGGGTGGCTCAGTTGGTTAAGCGACTGCCTTCGGCTCGGGTCATGATCCCGGAGTCCTGGGATCGAGTCCCACATTGGGCTCCCGGCTCGGCAGGGAGCCTGCTTCTCCCTCTGACACTATCCCCTCTCATGCTGTTTCTCTCTCTCTCTCAAATAAATAAATAAATAAATAAAATCTTTAAGTTTAGACAATGTGTTTAAGTGTCAAGTTATATTAGAGAGGAGGGGAATTAGCAGATTCCTATGAAAACAGACTCTGGGATGTCTTTATCTTCTTATTTAATAAAAAGTTTCTGCTGGGGCACCTGGGTGGCTCAGTTGGTCGGGTGGCCGATTCTTGATTTCAGCTCTGGGCATGATCTCAGGGTCCTGGGATCGAGCCCCCTGTCGGGTTCCCCACTCAGCATGGAGTCTGCTTGGGATTCTCTCTCCCTCTCCCTCTGCTCCTCCCCCCCCTCTCAAATAAATAAATTTGAAAATTTATTAAAAAAATAAAGTAAATAAATAAAAACAGTTTCTGTTAAAAGATAATTAAAATATGCCTGTGCTAATAATCATGTCGATTGCCCCAGACAAGAGAAGGGGAGTGAACTTGGATCCCATCTGGTGACACGAGACCTGGCCCTCTCTGGCCCTATAATATTTTAGTTGCACCGCAGTATTTTTAGACTGTGGTCCAGGACCAGACTAATAAACTTACCTCTAGGTGTGATGGTTATGGAAACATCTGGCTCTCTGAGCATCTCCAGGTGGTGGCTTGGGACACATCTTGTCTCATCCTACTTCCCGATATGTCTCTGTTCTTCCCCAAGTGCCAGGAGGGACAGTGCAGTGTCTGGTAAGGGTACAGGTCCACTTCTGTCATCTTACAGGTATAGTCCTTTGGGCAACTCTGCGTCGGATCCCCTGGGCGCAAACCACTTCGTCTGGAGTGCATGCCATTTACCGCTGACTTAGAAGTCCTCCCATCCCCAAGAACTAGCGAATGTGCCCCTGAGGTCCGGCCAGCACCTCCCCGCCTCCCAGGCAACGCCGTACAAGTGTGAGTAGGGATAACTCACATCTACATCCAACCTCTGCACTCCAGGAGCCCCGCCCGCCCAGCTGGGTGAAGGAGTCACAAACACAACCATGGCTTGGGTTGGGCTGCAAACAGGACTCCCTACACGTCTGCTGAGGCTCCCAGTTCTTCATCAGACAGAATTTGAAAATAAAGTGCTTTATTCTGGAAGCCCCTGCAGCTCACGAAGCTTCTCCTCTCGTTTGGTCTTTATTTTTTTTATTTTTTTATTTTTTTAAGATTTTATTTATTTATTTGACAGAGAGAGACACAGCGAGAGAGGGAACACAAGCAGGGGGAGTGGGAGAGGGAGAAGCAGGCTCCCCGCAGAGGAGGGAGCCCGATGCGGGACTCGATCCCAGGACCCTGGGATCATGACCTGAGCCGAAGGCAGTCGCTTAACCAACTGAGCCACCCAGGCGCCCTCGTTTGGTCTTTATGACAGCCCTGCCAGGGCCATCTGTCCCTCGCCATGGGCTAGAAAACATGGGCTCAGGGGGCCACATGCCCGGCTCAGTCTGTGGCTAGTAAGTGGATGAGCAGTACCCCCACTACTCCATCTTCTGTGACCCCGAACAGGACCCCCGCCCTGCAAGGAATATAGGATGGGAACACTGTTCATCCCAGCTCCTCTCCAGGGGTCCACTGGGCCCACAGCCCTCCTGTAGCTCTTACCTGGATATTGGGGTTTGGGGCACTCAAGTCTGTGTTGGCCAATCCTGGCAGCTTCTGCAGCTCAAGCAGCAAGGACGTGTCCTCCAGGGTCCTGGGAGGGGCCGCCTTGTCTGGGCTCAGGGCTGCCGGCTCACTAAGAGCCCGGCGCCTGTGACGGCATGGCCCTGCCTGAAGGCCCTACGAACGCTGCCAGATCCTGCTGACTTCTGGGGAGCAGTGGGTTCCCCTCTTCTTCCCTAGGAGAGCCAGGATCTGGGAAGGCTGATACCTGAAGGAGAGAGAGGGGGAAGGAGGGGTGACTGGAATCAGGGCTTGCCCCAAGTGGACTTGAAGAGGGGGATTCAGGAGCCCTGGGGTCTGTCCAGGTCACAACCCCCCCCCCCATGTGACTATGTATCCGAACATACCTGCTTTACCACCTCAGAGGGTGAGTGATGCCATGTCCACAGACTTCTTGGACAGACGGTGCCCACATGAGGCATGACAGGGGGCTAAATGAGGTTTCTACACATGGAAGAGACACAAGCCAACCTCCTCATTTTACAGATGAAAAAAACTGAGGTCTAGAGAGGGAAGCATGTGTTTCCAAGTGCAGTTAGCAGACCACATGCTCTTGCCTGGGAAACAGACAGCGGGCCTCCCGAGTCAGGGCAGGAAGGCCCAGAAAGGCCCACAGGGAAGTGAGGGCAGACCTGGGCTCTCCCCCAGCAGGCTCCCCGGCCACTCGCCCTCCCAAGCCGTCCAGGTGGGGGCTGTATTCCTTAGCATCCCTGACCACTGCTACCTTCCTTCCTCCAACTGCCCACCTGGGGCCCATTCCAGGGGCTGGTACGGCTGTCTGTCTGCCAGTTAATTCTCTCCACCAGCCAGTGCCCCTGCGGGGTCCACACCCGGACCGTCCCTGCTTCTGCTCAGATAGTAAGTGAAAGACCCTGGTTGTCTCTGACCCCAGCTGCAGCCCTCACCTGCTCAGACAGTGGGACACTAGGGTGGCCGTCCACCTACTTGCAGGCTGCAGCCATTACTCAGGTCTCCACAACAGGACAGAAAGAGCACTGTCCAGAGCTGCCTTTATGAGCCTCAGGGGCTGGGAGCCTGTGGATCCTGCCCCACTCAGTCCACAGCTTTGATCCCCTCTCCCACCTCCTACCTGAAACGGTGTGAAAAAACACAGGTCTGGATGGTCAGATCAGCTTGGGTTCAAATCCCAGCTCTGCCTCTTACTAGCTCATTCAACTTGATCTGCAAAATGAGGATAATTCCTACCTGGAAGGATTGTCAGAATTTTATTTATCAATCATTTCCCCAGCATCTGTGTGCCAGGCACTTTTCTAAACACTTAATCACTCATGTCATCCTCCCAACAACCCTCAGAGGTAGGTGCTAGCTATCATCCCCATGGAAATGGGCAATGGAGGCTAAAGCACAGAGAGGGCAAGTAACTTGCCCAAGGTCACACAGACATTTAGTGGTAGAGCCAGGATTTGAACCAGACAGCCTGGGCCCAGAGCCCACACTCTTCTTTTTTTTTTTTAAGATTTTATTTTTAAGTAATCTCTACACCCAACGTGGGGCTCGAACCCACAACCCTGAGATCAAGAGTCACACGCTCTACCAACTGAGCCAGCCAGGCGCCCCAGAGCCCATACTGCTAACTGTTATGCTCGGACAGTACAGGCAAGAGTGTGGAGAGTCTACTTCACAAATCAGGGGCTTACTCAGTCTAGTTTCTCACTATGACTTTCTTTCCTTGGGTTGGAAAAGAGAATCAGAACCTTCAGTCTCTCCCCTTTCGCCTCTCCCTGCAGGGATCCACAGACGCCCGGCTCCAAGGCTCCTGCATTAATCACTGTGGGAGCACGGTGGGAGCCTGGCCCTGGAGTCGGCAGCCGAGTCAAAGGGCTCTGGTCTGGACAGCCAGGCTGGACGAGCAGAGATGGACAGCCGAGTAACAGAGCAACTCAGCCCCTTCGCTGACCAGTCCCGGAGGCCTGGCACATCCCCATGGGCAGCCTTCCTGGCAGCTCCCAGCCACGAGGCCACCAAAGCCTGTGACATGGCTTAGCGGCTCCCCTGTCTGCTGCCTCTAGGGCCCGGGGACAGACAGTTTCAGGACAGCAGGACGTCAGGGCCTGCAGCTGCTCTGGCTGATGCGGAGGTCCCTGCCCCGCGAGCAGTTAGGCAGTAGTTCTCAGCTGAGGACATTTGGCCAGGTCTGGAGACATTTGTGGTTGTTGCAATTGGAGAGGGGGTTGCTACTGGCACCTTGTGGGTGAGGCTAGAGATCTGACGACACACAGGACAGCCCTCGTACAAATCATCCAGCCCAGAATGTCAACAATGCTGCGGTTAAGAAGCCCTGCCCTCGGGAGGCCTGGCTGGCTCAGTTGGTAGAGCACGTGACTCTTGATCTCTCGGGATCATGAGTTTGAATCCCATACTGGGGGTAGAGATTACTTAAATACATACATACACACGTAAACTTAAAAAAAAGAAAAAAAAGAAACCCTGCTTAAAGTCAGGCCGCTTAGGTCTGAATCCCCAGATAGCCTGGCTTCTGACCTGTGGGACCCTGACGGGGGACATAACCTCTGTTAGCATCCTTTTTATTTATCTATTTGACAGAGAGAGACACAGCGAGAGAGGGAACACAAGCAGGGGGAGTGGGAGAGGGAGAGGGAGAAGCAGGCTCCCCACCGAGCAGGGAGCCCGATGCGGGGCTCCATCCCAGGACCCCGGGATCATGACCTGAGCCGAAGGCAGACGCTCAACGACTGAACCATCCAGGCGCCCCCTCTGTGAGCATGCTTATCTGTAAAATGGGGAACAGTGATGGGAAAGAGCTGGTTATCCAGCAGGTGCTCGGAATGTGCGTTTCCAGCCCTCTTCAACCTCTCCACTCCGGGTGCCCAGGGGGACGAGATGATGAGCAGAGGCTAAACATCCCAGCCACACATGCCCCCCTTCTCTGGAGCTGCTCTTGGGGGCCCCTGCCCCGTGTTTCAGGCTCCAGGGAACCCCAGGAGTGGAGTGGAGGGGGGACACCCATCTTAGTTTGTTCCTTCAGAAGTCAACCCTGACACAAGAATTCAAGGGCAAGTCGTTCCTTTGGAAGGTGATCCCAGGAGACAGGAGCAGGGAGAGGGGGCATGAGTTGGGGACAGGAAGCAGCTAATACAGAACGCTCCCAGGTTAGTGACCCCGGGGTCAAGTGGGGCTCAGTCCCATCGGGTGTCTCAGCTTTTCCCCAGAAGTGGGGGGCTGGGCTACGTACCTACAAGCCCCGCCGGTCACTGGTTGAGGGCTGCTGGAGGGAGGAGAGGATTTGCTCCCCGGGCGCCTCAGGCTTGCCGTGACAGCTCAGAGCAGGCCCTAGTGGCAGTGACAGCCGTCCGGCGGCCGGACACCGGCAACTGGAAGAAAGGGCTGCAGAGATCCGGGCAGAGCCCCCCGCGCCCTGCCGCGCCAGAGCTGGGTGAGCACATCTTCCCTCCCAGGCCTGGGCCAGGCCCTTTAGGTGCCTCTGTCACCCCAGCTAGACTGCAGGCAGGACTTCGAGTCTGCTTCGTCCCTGCTGTAGCCTGAGCCTAGCACAGTGCCCGGCATATACAGCAGGAGCTCAATCAATCACTGCCGAGTGACTGAACGAACACTAGCGACCCCAAGGGCTGAATGTGACCCTCTCTGTGTTAATGATGAGCCTACAGAGGCTCAGACGGGGTCAGGGATTGACGTGAGGTCACCAAGGTTACCATATCGAGCCCGGGTTCAAACTCAGCTCTGGCTGATCTCAGTGCCCATGCCTGGGTGCACACACACGTGTGTGGACACACACGACAACCTCCACGAGCAACCACGTCAGCATTCACAAAGCACTTCTGTTTTTGTCATCTTACTGGCCACCAAATGGAGTGGTAACGGGGGTGGGCTGGAGGCCACTCGGCCCGGGTTCCAATCCCGACTTGTGCACTTCCGAGCTGTGCGACCTTGGGCAGGTTAACTTAATTGGCCTTAAACTCAGCCTCCATAAATTAAGGAAACAGCAGTCTCTGTCTTGTATGGTTGTTGAGTTAGAACGAGGGCTGCCTCAAACATGGCCAGTGTGCAGTGAACCTTACCTAGAGGTGGTGACAGATGGTTTTGAGAGAGAGAGAGACCCTGTCACCAGGCACCGTTAGTTCTTTACATCTTGGTTGGTCTGAAGTCCCCAGCACCACCACTGACGTGGGAACTCCAGGGGGCGTATTCCCTCGGCCTGAATTCTGAGGCTCCAGAACCTTTAAGAACACCTGTCCTATCCCACAGGACCGCCGCCCCCATCTGTTAGCCTTGCACGTGGAGTTTCGCACAGGCACAAATACCCAAGTATTTGGGTATTTGAGGGAATGGTGTCAACGCCCAGATAGACATGAGATATGTAGACATATACCAAGATCTATGCCCCACCCCCCACACACACACGCATCCTCCCAGGCTTGGCCAGGCAGCCCTTGACCCACGTGCTTCCAGTCAACAGAAAAGCCCTTCCTGCACCACATGAGCCCACCGCTAAGCTGCTTCAGCCCCCTCAGTTCCCCTGGCCTCCCTTCCCTCTGCCGCAGGGCTCAGGAACTTGCTCTGGATAATGAACCCCGCGACCAGGTACAGCCCGGCACCCCGCTCCCCGCAGCCCCAGCAGTCCACACCCATGCATACAGAGCCAGGCCGCGCACGCAGTCACCTTGCCTCCCATGAGGGGCTGGAGACCTAGGGCTCAACAGCACCTGCCTCTTCAGCCAGGCCAGAGGACCCCAGGCAGAGGAGGGGGCTGGACTTCACCCTCCAGCCCTCCCGGCCCCCAACAGAGACCTCAGGGCTCCTCGCTGTCATGAGAGTACTAGTGACGGGGCTCGCTGCACGCTGGGTGCCCTGTGTCCTCGCATAGGCTGGGCATCCGACTGACTGCTCTGAGAGGCCCCACCTTCTCATTCTGCACTGCGCCCCCCCAACTACGTAGTCAGTGCTGCCAAGCACGCTCACTGGATTCTCACGCCCCTTGGGGCAGGTGCTCACGTCCTCCTCACTTCGTAGACGAGGCAGCCGAGGAGCAGACAGGTGAGGTAATTTGGCTGGGGTCACCCAGGACTCGAGGCAGATGGTCTGGCTGGAGGGGCTGTGCCTTAGCCCTTGTGCTTTGCCAACTCCGAGCAAGGGCTGTACCTTCTGGTTCGCGGACCGCCGCTCGGGTGCAGAGTGTGTCGAATAACCAAAACACTAGAGCAGGATGTTCTGCTTCTCACATCCATCTTTCCGTTTGATCTTCGCAACAATCCAGTGAGAGGCAAAGGGGAGGAACAAGATGGGGAGACCGAGAGCCAGTGAGGAGAGGACTTGCCTGGGACGACCAAGCAGCCCAGCCTCCTGGCCCCCGTTCCTATTCTTCCCTTTCTCCCTCAACCAGCTCTCCGGTAGTTCCAAATTCTGAGCAGGAAGAATGGTCTGGAGGGAGATTGATGATCACAGTCAAGGTCCAAGGAGGTAGCCAGCTGCCAGGGGACACTGGGGGTGAAGTAACAGGCTTGGCATCACACACACGTGCGTGACCCTCACTCACTGACTGGGCTAGGAAGTGGGCACACCCCAACCAAAGAAAACCGACCTGCAGGAAAATATCTGCTTCTTGGTGCCCCGGCCTGGCAGCTGAGACCTTTCCACCCATCACGCCCCTCCTGCACTCCAGCCCTTGATGCCAGGCTGGATGACGCCCAGGACCGAAGTGCTGACTAAGCACCCCGGCCGTGTGTAGGACGCTGCCCCAGGCCCGCAGGCTCCTGCCTCTGGGCCTGAGCTCTTCACTCTCAGCCCGTCCCCTCACGCGTGCGTCCTTCCGTGGGGACCGCATCCCTGCTGCTACGGCAGGAGCGCCTGCAGCTCCACCTCATGGAGGACCCTTCCTGCGGGGCAGTCTGTGCAGCCTGGAATGCTGTCCCCTCCCTCCTCTCTCTCCCCTAGTTCTCATCTCCATCACCCTCTTGTGGCCCCAAGTCCTCAACTCTTTCCCCCACCCCCAGGTCTTCCCTTGCCTGCCCAGGAGGTGGTGGGTGCCAGGGCGAGGTGTCCAGGGGTCCCGGAGTTAAGCCAAGCTGGGTTTCAATCCAGCTGCAGAACCGTGGGTTAGTTATTAGACCCACTGTCCGTTTCCTCATCCCTAAAATGAGGAAAACAAGACAAGGAACACAAAATGCTAGGCTGTGGCTGTTTGGGTGGTGTTCTGATCCGAACTAGAGCAGAAGACCCCCAAGGCAGAGCTCCGTCATTCCTTGCCCATCTAGAACCCACCAAATCCTTGTAACGACGATGCCGCACACGTGCACCGTGCTTTCTCACCCAGCAGGCCAGCCGACAGAATGGGCTCTCTTACTCCCATTTGATTGTGGGGGTAAACTGAGGCTCAGCAACAGGCCTGACCAGAGAGAGGGTGGCACATTTTGTTCCTGATGCTGATGATTTCAAGACTTCTCAAGACTTCAGATGAGCAGGCTGGGGTATCAGGCAAAGATGGACCACAAGGTCCCTGGTATAGCTCTTGAAATGACAGCCCTGGCTCCCAAGCTCAGTTAGGCTTACCGGCTCAGTGCCTTGATATTTCCCTCTGGAAAATGGGAATAACACCCATGTGCGACAATGAAATAACATCACATAAAAGTACTTCACACGGACTCTGCAAGGCCCAGAGAAGGCTTACTTTCCCTCAGTCATCCTGTACCTTTAGATCGGCTTATGTTCTTCAGCTTCTTCTTCGAAGTCTTTGGAGTTGTCAGTTATTTCTGACATATCACCTAAGGCCCTAGAATAGCACTCTGCCTTATCTCAACAGGATTTCTTAGCTAACACCTTGATGTGGAACAGCTTTAACACACATCACACAGACTTATGAAGCAATGTTTGAGCTAGATGGGATCACGGAGATGACTTAGCCCCTTATTTTAAATGTCAGGAAATCATCCAAGGTGAGTCATACATGAGTTAATGACCCACTGGGACCAGAACTCCAGGCCTGGGATCCAAGCTCTGTTTTTCCTTCATGGCACTAATTTGCTTTAACATGTTTTTGAGGGTTCCGCCAGGCCCTATTCTAGGGCTGGGGATATGATTTTGGCTCTGAAATAACTCATCCTCTAGGTTAGTCTTGGGGGAAGATCTGGCAAACATATAAAAAATAATCACAATACAAACCAGTAAGTACTAAAATAGAAAATATGTCAAATGAGTAGGGGAAAAAATGTCAATTCAATTAATTTTATGACCACTGTCATCTCCACCTAGGAGGTGGGACTGGCCAGGGGCTGTTCAGTTCCTCTGGATTTGTCTACAGCAGTGGTTGCCAACAATGGTGAGGGGAGGGGCGTCCCTCAGGAAGCCCTGGGCAATGTCTGTCTCTGTCCAGGAGTGGGTGCTACAGGCATCTAGTGGCTCAACGCCAGGGATGCTGCTAAATATGCTACAATGCACAACGAAGAATTATACGACCCCAAATGACAGGAGTGTGCAGGTTTAGAGGCTCTGGTCTATAGGATGTACTCGCAACAAGGGGCAAAAATTGGACATTAGGGGCAAAAAATCTTGGATATTACAATGGTTTGTAACACACCAAAGTGCCATAGTACATAGACAGTATATTTATGGTATTAAAATTTCAGTGGGAGAGGCATTTAGGGGGAAAAATATCTAAAAGTCTCCTTAGGAGGGCAGCATTGAAAAAAAAGGTGGATAAACACCAGTCCACAGAGACCCCAAGTACCAGGCCCTTGCTTCCCAGGCCTCTTGAGGGCCTCAACAGCCTAGGCACTACTAGCCCCCCCCCAAGCTGGGGTACCACTCACCCACCAGTCTCCTGCACCCGGCTGGGCCTCTCGGTGTCCTCATATAGAAAATGGGAAGAACTACTCTGTCCTCCTCCTGGAATAGCTCAGTGCATGGGAGGAGCCAGGACCCCCTGCCACACCAGCCTGCATTCCCCGGAGGGTTTTGTCCCCATGCGGATGAGTGTCCACGGCAGTCCACGGAGGAATGGCTGGACTGCTGACCCCTGGTGCAAGGAGGCAGGTTTTGACAGACCGTGGTTCCTCTCCACCTCTAAACCACTCTTTTTCAACTCACTCCTGTTTTCAGTCGCACCCCAAAAGCCCACTCACAGGCCACCCAGAAAGTGCCCCCCGCCCATCAGGTCTTAGCGACCTCTTCTGCTCTTCCAAGTACGTAGTAATATCAAGGTCCCTGGCTGATCTTACTCCCCTGCAAGTTGAAGGACCCCACTCACTACCTCATCTCATCTCAATTCACACCCAAAGGGACTCAAATCCTCTGCAGGTCTGATTTGAGGCTGCACGGGCTGGTTATTCGGCCGGTCCAATCTCAGCAACTCCGCGCAGCGCCGCGTTCGGCTCCCACCATCCCGGCTCCTCTCGGAGCGCGCCCCTGGACGGGATGGGGCGGGGCGCGGGCTGCAGGAGAGGTTCGCTCAGGGCGAGGCAGCCGCGGGCGGGAGAGGTCGGGCTGTCCTGCGGGGTCCGCGCCCCGCGCTCAGCCCAGAAGTGGAGTCTCTCCCCCGCTGGCCCGCCGCCCGGCCAGGACGGGGGCTCCCACAGGTCCGGCGCACCTGGCCCCCGCCCCGCGCCCGCCCTCGGAGGTCGCCGCTCGCGCCCCGGCCCCGCCGCTCACCTCCGCCCGCCTCGCGGGGCTCCGGGGCCGCGGCTTCCTCAGGGTGAGCGCCCGGCTCGCGGCCAGCAGCGCCGCCAGCAGCACCACGCCGAGGAGGAGCCCCGCGCGGCCGGGCAGTCGAGGCGTCGTCTGCCTCCCGGCGCTACTCCGCGCCAGGCCTCCGAGCGGCTCCCGCGCGTCCCTTCGCGCCGGGCCTCGCCTCCTCCAGGGCCGGGAGCGCGCGGGCCGCGGGGGCGCGCGGAGCTCGGCGCGGGAGGGTGGGGGCAGACAGGCGGCCGCGGGGGCGCGCGGGGCGGGGGGCGCCAAGCCTTTCTCGGGTCAGCGCCCGGGACGTCCTCCGCGCTTCCCGGAGGGGCGGCTCCTAGGCGCGCCGGGACAGTCTCGGCCGGGCGGGCGGCTCCCTTTGATCTGGCCGCCTCCCCGCCCTGTGTCCCCGCCGCTGTCGCCGTCGTAGCCCCAAGCGAATTCCTGGCCGAGGGACGTCGCAGCGGCCGGCTCGCTCCAGCCCCGCGCTGCCGCTCCCGCGGGTCGCCCTCCCGGCGGGCGCGCCGACGGCGACGCGACACTCGGACCGCCGGGGCCCGGCGGGCGGGGGACGCGCCGCACCCCACGCGGGAGCCCTCAGCTCTTGGGCTTATACCTCGAGGTAGGTTTGCTCGGGGAGGGAGGCCAGGAAGTCACCCCCCTCCCCAAAGCTCCCCCAGCTCCTCTGCTGGAGGTGGAGCCCAGAGAAACACCTGGCACCGTGCGCCCGATTTCCTCAGGATGTTCTCAGAGCACGTCAAAAACCCAGAGAGGCTTGAGACTCAGATGTGAGCATAAAGTCCCAGAAGGACAGCAAACGGCTGGACACGTGTGAGGTCGTGGTCAGAAGATCGTGCCCTGCTACTGGGTGTCACCTAGTTTTATCCTGGGTAAAACAATGGGACCACCCACTCCCTCTAGCGAGACACTGGTGCGGGGGATCCTCGCGTGTAGGGTACCCGGGTCATGAAATAAAAGCTCGGCTCATGATAAACATCAAGAAGTCCGAGGAGCAGTGACAATTTTTGTGGCCTGATGGGGATTGTGAAGGATTGTAAGCACAGTGACATAAGGCAGGTGGGGAGGGGGCAGGACTGGAGGGTTGGGGTTTGGACAGGTGAGTGAGGAGCAGTCAGAAGACACTAGGAAGGTGGCCACTCAGGGGCCACAAAGGCTGCCTAGTTTCAGGGCAGGGATAACAGATCCCTGGCGGTGCTGGGGAGGATGGCCAGGAAACCCGCCATAGGGGTAAAACCTGGGATCTGGGTTTAGCCAAAGTGAAACTCTTAGGGGACCGAGCACAGTTGAGAGAAACCACTTCTATCTGCAACAGTACAGCCCAGGACTCGCCAATGTTTGGTGCATCACAGGGATTACAACCTGGGCCTGGAGTTGGCCACGGGGGTTTGAATCCTGCTTCTAGGCCGTGATCGTATGGTGGTTAGTACTCTGCGTTGTGAATCCTGCTTCTACCATTTATTAATAAGTTATCATTGGACAAGGCCTTTGACCTCTTGTTGCTTTTGTCATCTATAAAAGTGTGTGTGGGTGGGGGAGTACTGACCTTGCAGATGTAAGGAGTAAATATGAATCTGTGTTAAAGATTTTCATTAGGATGAAGTTGCCATTTTTTGGTCAAAAGGGTCAAACATTGGCAATTTCATGTGGCTCTACCTAATAAGATGCTTGGTACACGGTAAACACTCAAATGGTAGCCAAAAGAAACTGGCCTTTGAGCACCTTGCTACACCATATGGCTTTTTCTAGACAAAAGGTGAGGCTACCTTGTTCTTTGTTTTTTAGGATTTCTTTTTCACACCCAACCTATTTTGTCTTTTCATCAAACTTCTGCACCTTCCACCAGATCAAAGTTAGAGCTCAAGGTCATTCCTTTGGATGGACCTGTCTCTGAGTCAGTTGCTACAGCTGTGCTCCAAGCCCTTCTCCGAGCCCCCACCCCCACCCCCCTTTACCTAGACAGCTGTCGTAGCCTCCTGACTGGTCCTGCTAGATCCACTCTTGTTCTCACTGCCTCCTCACCAGTGCTGTTGCTTATCTTCACTGGAAAACAACGCATGGTCTGATACAGCCTTCTGAGTTAATCTGATTCTAGTCTTTCATTCTTTGAGCTACTTTACTACTCTGTAGGTTGTAGGTAAGAATAGTAAAATCAGGGGTGCCTGGGTGGCTCAGTCGTTAAGCATCTGCCTTCGGCTCAGGTCATGATCCCAGGGTTCTGGGATTGAGTCCCGCATTGGGCTCTTCGCTCCAGGGGAAGCCTGCTTCTCCCTCTCCCACTCCCCCTGCTTGTGTTCCTTCTCTCGCTTTGTCTTTCTCTGTCAAATAAATAAATAAAATCTTAAAAAAAAAAGAACAGTAAAATCATTCTTGTCTATAGAAATGCAAATTATGTCCTGTCCTCTAGAGGCTCATTTGACCTCCTAATGTGGAAGCAACCAGTTTTGCCTTCATTTGCACATTCATTTCAATATTCTTGTTCTAGAAATTTTGTTTTTCAGTATCTCCTTTCATTGCTTGTCATATCCATACCAGTTTCCTCATTCAGGAGTTAAATAAAATCTTTAACTCATGTTCATTTTTATTTATTTATTTATTTTTTAAATGTTTTATTTATTTATTCATGAGAGTCAGAGAGAGAGAGAGAGAGAGAGGCAGAGGCAGAGGGAGAAGCAGGCTCCCCGCCCAGCAGGGAGCCCGATGCGGGACTCGATCCCGGGACTCCAGGATCATGACCTGAGCTGAAGGCAGTCGCTCAACCAACTGAGCCACCCAGGCGCCCTCATGTTCATTTTTATATCTGTAAGGGAGTCATGATTTTTTTGAGAATGACCTTCTAACAGTCTTGTTGTACCCAGTTAATTCCTACCTCCCCAATCTTGGCTTCCAGCAACCACTTGTCCACTCTCCGTCATGGTAGGTTAGTTTTGCCTTTCTAGACTTTCGTATTAATAGAATCATATTTATGTATTCTTTTGTGTTTGGCTTCTTTATTTGAACATGTTTCTAAGATTCATCCATATAGTTGTAGGTATCAGCCATTGTTCCTTCTCACTGCTGAGTAGTATTCTATCACATGAACATACTACAATTTGATTATCCATTCACAATGCTGGCATTTAGATTGTTTCTAGTTTAGGGCTATTATGAATAAAGTAGCTGTGAATATTCAAGTGCAAACGTGCGCATGCTTTCACTTCTCTTAGGTGAATGAAATTGCTGCCCCCAAACTGCCGAATTGTTTTCTCAAATGGCTGTGCACTTTGCATTCCCACATCTTTGCCAACACTTGATATTGTAACTTTTTTTTTTTTAAAGATTTTATTTATGTGACAGAGAGAGACACAGCGAGAGAGGGAACACAAGCAGCGGGGAGTGGGAGAGGGAGAAGCAGGCTTCCCGCGGAGCAGGGAGCCCGATGCGGGGCTCGATCCCAGGACCCTGAGATTATGACCTGAGCCGAAGGCAGACGCTTAACGACTGAGCCACTCAGGCGCCCCATTATTGTAACTTTTTTGAATTTAGCCATTCTAGTGGGTGGGTGAGTGGTGGAATCTTATTATGGTTTTAATTTGCATTTCCCCGATGACCAGAGATGTTGAACATTTTTCCATGTGCTTTTTTGGCCATTAGTGTATCTCCCTTTGTGATGAGTCTGTTCAAATCTTTTGGGGCGCCTGGCTGGCTCAGTCGGTTAAGCATCTACTCTTGGTTTTGGCTCAAGTCGTGATCTCAGGGTCCCACATCAGGCTTTCTGCTGAGCGCAGAGTCGGCTCGTCCCTCTCCCTCCCCTCTGCTTCTCACCTGGCATGCCTGTGCATGTGCACTCTCTCAAATAGATAAAATCTTTTTAAAAATAAAAAAATCTTTTAAAAAATCTTTTATTTATTTACTTGAGAGAGTGAGCATGAGCGGGAACGTGGGGGTGGGCGGGGCGGGTAGGGGCAGAGGGAAAGGGAGCAGACTCCCCACTGAGCAGGAGCCCGATGCGGGACTCAATCCCAGGACCCTGAGATCATGACCTGAGCTGAAGGCAGACACTTAACTGACAACCACCTAGGTGCCCCACCCCAAAATAAAATCTTTAAAAAGTGTTCAAAACTTTTCCCTTTTATTTTTTTTTAAGGATTTTATTTATTTAACAGACACACAGCGAGAGAGGGAACACAAGCAGGGGGAGTGGGAGAGGGAGAAGCAGGCTTCCCGCGGAGCAGGGAGCCCAATGTGGGGTTTGATCCCAGGACTCCCAGGACCATGACCTGAGTCGAAGGCAGATGCTTAATGACTGAGCCACCCAGGCGCCCCTTCCCTAATTTTTAGTGAATAGTCTTGCCGTATTGAGTTTTAAGGGTTCTTTCTATACTCTGGATGGAAAGCCTTTGTTAGATATATATTGTGGATGTTTTATCCTAGTCGGGAGTTTGCATTTTCCCTTTATCAAGCCTTAAAGTTTTCATTTTGATGAAGTAGTTTATCAATATTTTTGAGCCATGTTTTTGTGTGTTCTAAGAAATTGTTGCCTAATCCAGAGAACCAGGTTTTCTTTTATATTTTCTCTTGGAAGTTTTATAGTTTTGATGTTCAGATCTATGGTTTGAGTTATTGTATATGATGTGAGGTAAGGGTTAAAAGTCTTTTCCCCTAGATATTCAGTTCTGGCACCATTAGCTGACTAACTGTACTTTCCCGGTTGAATTAACTTGGCACTTTTGTCGAAAATTAACTACCCATATATATGTGGGTCTATTTCTGGACTTTTTATTTTTATTCTAGTATGTTAATATACAGTGTTATATTTGTTTCAGTGATTCAACAATTGTATACGTTTCTCGGAAATAGGGAATGCTTCGTGAATTTGCGTTTCATCCTTGCGCAAGGGCCATGCCTCTCTTCCCCGTATCACTGCAATTTTAGTGTAAGTGCTGCTGAAGTGAGCACTATCTCTGGACTTTTATGGTGTCTTATTTGTTCTCTCTGACCATTCTAATGCTAAATGCAGTCTTGGTTACTATAGCTCTGTAAAAAGCTTTGAAATCAGGTACTACAACTTCTTTTTCAAAATTGTTTTGGCTAGTCTAGGTCCTTTGCATGTCCATATACATTTTACCAACTTGCCAATGTCTACCAAAAGAGCACACTAGGGATCTTTTTCAATGCTTGCAAACCTTCCTTGGTTTTCCCCAATGTGTAGTATCACTGCTCACCCCTGACAGCCCAGCGCAGCAAACCTCTGCCTCCTCCTCGCCAGCCCGCCTTGTCATCCTTCCCTTTGCTCCTGGAGCATCGGATCCTCCGTGCCTTAGAAAAGTTTTCTCTGTCACCTCTAGACCACAACTGGTTACGTGTTTTTATCATGCTCTTTACTTTTCCTTCACAGCACTTACCAGTTTGTAAAATGATATATGTGTCCATGTGCCTACTTGTTTACTATTTGTTTGCTGCTGGTATTGGTCATACTCAGTGCAGTGCCTAGCATGGAAACAGCACTCAGTATTTATTGGTTGAATGAATAAAGGCAGAGACAGCTTTCTGAATAGTTTATTTGGGCAAAACAATATATTTGCATGGGATGACTCTTACGTCATCTCAAGTAGTTCACCTCCGGTTCTTAACATGTACTCTCAAACGGATACACCTAATCCAACCCATCATTTAGAGCTTCACAGTCATCCAACAAGGTTAAAAAAAAAATCATCTGGCAAAAACAGGAGACGGGGGTAAGAGAGAAAGAGAGAAGCATGACATTTTAACACATTACTAGAATTTAAAATTTTTTATTTATATTTCCCCCTCTCACTCTCTCAGATTATGTAAGCATCACAGCAATGGAGAGGGATTATCACAGCACCTCTTGCAAAGTCCAGTTTACAGGCAAATTGGTCAATGGAAAAATAAAGGCCAACAAAATAAGATCTCGGCTCCCCATAAGTGATTTCTCTATTCTTACTCTCTTTCCCCCTTCTCTTAACGTTTGCTACCTTTATACAGAGAGGGATCATCAAGACCGTGTGGGCATGCTGGCTGACCTGACACAGTGATCTCACCAGTATCCTGTAAAGGACCATCAAGGATGCTTTTTATCATTCCAACCATTGGTTTAACATCACTGAGGTAACACGACCTACCTACCCCAGTCAGGAATACGTCCCACATCCCCACAGAAGGCCTGCCCTGACCCACGGAGCTTTGCACAAGAAACCTGAAAACTGTGGGGCAAAGCAGACTCAGAACGGACTCCAGGCTCCTGGTGCAGGGAGGGATCCACTTACCCACGGAGATGGCAACAAGGAAGGACACTGAGCACATCAGGGTAGTGCTCTTGTCTTTACCTTGCATTCACCTTCCCCACTACTTCTCCAAAGGAACAGAGCTTTGGGTATTGCTTCATCAAAAACACATAACCACAGTTTAATAACCACTGCATTCTTTAGGGTCAGTTTATTAGAACTCATCATACCACAAAGAGTCACAGTTCAAGGCCATCTATCATGTGTACTATGTGGTAAACAAGACCTTGCCCACGGCTCCCCCATCAAGCCACTCCCGTGGGCGGGCTGGGTATACCTCCAGACTCACAAGAAGACTAGAATAATAAACAACTTCAGCAAGTCTGCAAGCTAAGTCCTTTGGATCCCCCGTCTAAAAAAGAATCTACAGCAAAAGGTGCTTGGAAAACAGAAGTCACTGGAAATGACAAAAGGGGCAACATTTTCCATACAATTAAAAGCAAAAGGATCATTGGCTCATCCTAGCATTTCTTCTGTATAAGGCAGGAAGCCAGCCTTCTAATTAGGCTATCTGGGCACATGGTCATTGGGTAGGAGCCTAAACACTACATTTCCTGTGGATAAATCTGAGGAGAGAAGAAGATATGCTTTTTGCCACGTGGAAGGTATTTTGATTAACTGGCTTAATGGATTAAGATGCCTGCTGGCTGGGCACTGAGCTTCCATGTTAAGCAGATAGCAGCAGATCTTTAGGTTCTGGGGCTGCATTTAAGCAAGTAGCTGCTCAAAAGCCAAGAAGAATCATTTGATTCTCATAACTCCCCCTTGACGACCACCTTGGGCTATGCTGAGTTTACCTGTGTGAAAGGCTCAATAGTTCTGATTTTCATGCAGACAGACATTGAAGGAAAAGCCCCCACACTCTTCCCCCTTTGCTCACCACATGAGTTGCAGCCAGAAGAGATGAAAGCCCATCTTGGCTTACCTCGAACACCAGGAAAGGAAAGACACTCTGGGAATTAGGTCACAGCAGTTCTTTATACAAGAGAACCTGGAGCCCATCAGTTGTATCTACAAATTCTTACAAAATAAGAATTACCCAAATTCTTTTTCTTCACTGCCTATGGCATGACTAGCAGTCCTGTGCTGCTTCCCAATCCAGGACTAGGGGCCAGAGAGCCTCATCAGTTTGGAAAGGGAGCAGGGTTGGGGGGAGAAACAGGGAGGTAGTGGTTGGCAGCATTGCTCTTTTCCCCTTCCCTGAGAAGCCAGGAAGTCTCTCCATGTGAGCCATTCTTCCTCCTGGTTTTCACTAACAGAAATGAAGCAAAGCCTATTAAACACTACAGAGTTCAGCCAGACTGGACTAGCCGTAACAAACTTAGATACAGCCTCCCTCAAGTAGGGAAGAAAGAAGTCCCCTGACTCCTCCTGAAATGTAAGGCTGTGTCCCAGGACAGGGTATCTGACCCAGCGATCCTCTAAGCACAGCACCACCATCGAGTTTTTCTCCGGAGCTGACATTCTAAAACTCAAGAATGGGAAGGTACAGAAAGGCCAAATGCAGGACAGAGGGATTGTAGAGACAAATCATTGGCACAATATTCCATTCCTGGGCTTCTGGAAGAGCGTTAAGCAAACGCAGCTGTCAGCCGTTGTTTTCTGATTAGTGTTCCAGGAGTCATTGTGTGCGTATAGCCCTCAGCCCTCGCCTAGGGTAGTTCTGTGCACCTCCGGGACTGCTTCAGGAAGAAGCGTGTTTTGACCATCTAAAGTCCTCACCCTGTCCTGAAAATTTAAGATAGTAACTACAGGACTAAGCTGCTAAGTTCTTCAAAAAGCAAGCAGGACTTTGGGGTTGGGGAGACTAGGATGATTTTTAACGGGAAGAAATTTTCCAGAGCAAAGCAAAAAGTTAGAGTGCTCCAAGGACCCCACCCCTGAACACACACTTTCACTATTTACTTACTGTAGAGTGTGTGCCATATTTTAGGGTGAAACTTTTAAAATAAAGGTGGAGGAGAGTCTGCCACTGCCTCTTGATCCATTCTTCGTGATTCTGATGTCTCCTAGTTATAAATTTCCTGGTTTCTATTGTGATCAGCAGGAAAAGGTCTTGTAAGCCTGAAATGGATAAAGGCAATGCTAAATAGAAAGAGGGATCAGAGGAAGTGGTAAGGATTTGTCACATCTCTATTGACTGACTCCGATTATCAACTTTGGTAGTAACTGTTAGCTGACGCCTATGTGCATCCCATCAGATTCGTGAGTCAGGCTGTGTTCAACCATGCACGGAACAATGCTTCAGTCTACTCCTTCCCAGTGACTATATTCGTATACGCCTCCATTTCCCCCAGTGCTTGGTTAAATAATGATACCTGTGATATGACTGGACTCTAGATTTCTATTACAGTTTCCAAGAAGAGACAACTAGCATGTAAAACATTTTGTCTTCTAGAAAGCAGAGGTTCTGGGTGGATCACAGTTTTGTCTCTTCAAAATAAACTTGTAACTTAACTACATTTATTCTGACATAACTTTGCACTAGCAAAGTGATATATATTACATATATATATATATAATGTATTTAAATGCCCATACTGACATTTTAAATTGCAGTGACTTCATGCAAACCAAAGTAAAAAGAGTAGCAAGGTAAGTTCATTGCTTGAAGTTTGGGACTTTTGCAAACCCTACACCATTTGATAACTGACTGCAGTGCAAAAGCTATCTGGTGTTCTAGTGGGGTTCTATGGTGAGGAACAAGATGTAAAGGTTAGCAGTGTATTTTATTCTACAGGACTAGTGACTTAGTTACCACAATGTCTTTTTTTACCTCAGTTTGTCCATGCTAAATACAGTCCCTGCATTTCTACTTGGTTCTTTCATTCACCCTTTTCTATTCTTTAAAAAAGTAAAACAAAACCTTGGAATATTTCCAAGGCTGAAGGCTCTCAGATGCTGAGAGTGACCAAAGAGAACTTAAGACATGAAAACAAAACTTCACTGACAATCGTGTTGCTCCCATCCCCCACCACTGTGTCTGCACAAGCACCGCAGCTGATGACAAGGAGCCCAGGAGAATTTCTACCAATACAAGGGGTGATTTCAAAAATAGAGACGTGCAAAGCTACTTTCACACAGTGTTTTCCCATTCTGTTCCCGATCCTTCCCCCATATTACTCGATGGCTACTAAAAGACAAGCTGGTCTTGGGCATAATAAAGTCAAAAGTTCTCTTCACTTAAGCTTTGGTCAACAGAAAAAAGGAAGAGCTTTAACATGGTGGTTTTCAGATTTGTTCTTTGGTCAAGCAGTTTAAAGCTCTCTGAAACTAGTCCCCTTACCTAGTATGAAAAGAGTCAAAATAGAGGATCCCAATTTAGTGAAGATATGTGTTCAGAATTTCTCGGGGGGTGGGGGTGGCAGGGTGAGGAAATAAAAGAAAAAAAAGAGACCCTAAACCCCAGATGCCAGATTAGAATTGTCTTAGGACATTAAGAGTAAAGGAGAACTAGCACTCAGAAGAGTAATGTTTAAATGGGTCAGCTTCTAAAAAGGGTAAGTTAACTTTAATCCTTAAACAGGAACATGACAAATGATTTCTGAGCAGAGGATTTACCAACATTTTCTTTTATCAGTTTAAATCCTCATCTGGACCCAGACCCAGGCAGAGGCACTGACAGTTCTGAAAGGCAGAAAGCAGTAGGAACCAAGCACGGACGTTCTGCCAGCTCTGTGCCCGCGGCCCCGGCCCCCGGGCCACTGTGCACACAGGACACACAGGGAGGCGGCAGGCGGCCTCACCACACAGGGCTGACCGGGGCGGGGGGGCGGGGGGGGGGGGGGGGGGGCTTTCTCAACAATGTAAGCATTTTAAATAGCAGGTGGGAGTGTTAGTTTAGAGCTTAGGAAGGACCCAGAAATTGGACATACCCCTCAGACAGTGACCATCATCAATATCTGATGGTGAAAGAAGAAATCACCTGGTGACCAGAACAAGACCAAACCTTGGGAGGCTCCTGGCCAGGGCGAGTTACACAACGAGGGGCAGTTTTTAGCCATGTTAGTGTTTACGGTTTTCCTTAAACAGCTGAACTTCAGACAAAAGGGAGAACACTTAGGTTGAACACTTGACTGGTTCAGTAAGGTTTCCAAGGTTGGCGGCCTCTGAGACCTGGACTGGAAGTAAGTGGAAGGCACTTGCTCCCTGGGGAGGAGGGCTGGGTGAGTCTCGAGGCTGCAGTTCCGGGGCGAGCAGGAGCTTTGGATGGGCCAAGTCTGTAGGCGGCGGGGAGAGGGTAATGGCCTGTGTGGTTAGCCAGGGCCAGGCTAGGGTCAGCGGGATTTCATAAGAAGAAGAGTTATAAAATAAAATATTTTTAATGGACAAAAAAGTAGAGTGAGGTCACCTCTTTTCTTAAAGGTGAAATGTAGCAAAGGAAGAATGTGAAGCAGTTTTTTTACTATTTACAAAATGCCATTTAGAACGAGGTGGCCACCGTCAGTAGTTGAGGAAACGTCTCTTGCGTGAGATGGCCACAGAAGTATGGTTCCTGGAACTGGCTCAGAAAGGCCACACGCTGTCCTGGGGGAGGGAGAGTTCCTCCAAGGGAGCACCAAAAAGGCTCAGTCTTCTGTTTCTTCATAGGTAGTCTCGTCAAAGGGCCTGTCCAGTAGAGGCACCAACCGATGACGGGAATACTTGAGTTGCAACAGGTCCCCAACTTCATCTATCTCCTTTAAAGCCTAAAAATATATAAGGGTAGAGGTCAGTCGGAGCCAGTAGGATGCAGGCATGCCTGGTGCTTTATGGTTCTAAAAACATCCATGGCACGATTATCCTCTCGTGTAACCATGTGCATCTAGTGCATTAACTCTGATCAGACTACAGGACAGCTATGGAAAGAGCCACTTTTTGAGCAAGAACGTCAGGCTGGTCATGAATAATAGGTTGTGAAGAGCAGTTATGTAGGATAAGGGGTAGAGCTCATCAAAGTATGCTATGCTTAGGAGAAAAAGGAATATGCGCCCTGAACTGCCAGGCTGGCTACCACTGTCATTCGTCCTTTCATACTTCAGTCCTTGCTGTTTCTATTTAACTACAAGAAAACCGATGGGAAGTCTGCGTTGAGATGCTTCCTAGATACAAGATGAAGAGAGTCCCCAAAGTGCACTGAGGATCAGACTTAGTAAGAAAGAGGAGAAGCTGTTAGGAGACTCTGGGTAGGTCATGGACAGGGTGGGGGTGAGGTAGCAAGAATGGACAGAGCCGGGACTTAAACTCAGACATGAGTTTGAACTCTAAAATCCTAATCTTGAGAGATCATCTTATCTTCCCATCAAAAACTAGTTATCTCAGTGTAACTTTCTTTCTTATAAAACTTCCTCTTTTGTTTTTCAAAAAAAATTCAAGCACTAAGAAAAGTTACGAAATGGAAAGTTTCTTCCTGATTGCTACACCCATCAGCTCACTGAGTTAACCTTTCCAAACAGCGGCACAGAGTGTCAGAACAGAAAATCCCAATACAAGAAGGGGATACGTGTTCACGATTTCTCAGGAAAAATCTAATAGAAGGACATGGACACTCGAAGCCCCAGATACTTCTCAGAGAAATCCAAAGAAGACTGTAAAAATATTGTAATCTTAGGTTCTAAGGCTTTTTAATAAAAGCACCTCACGCAGGCCTCACAAATGCAGTTTCCATGGCAGCTCTCCAGCCCTATTATTCACTCCCCAGCACCTGTGGATATTACCCAGTGGATCCAGTGACAAATCTAGGGGGAAGGGCCTTAGCTTTGGAGACAGGGCTCTCTCTGTGACACCATCTCATTAGACTAGGAAATGGTGAGGTGAGCAGTAGATGCCGGAATGTGACTGTCCAAATTCCCATCACATCATATACATCTGTCCACTCTTACGTTCATAATTTCATATGAAAATTTATACCTTCTACTTCATAACAGGAGTCAGTCAGTTGAATATTAGTAAAAGACACATTTACTTGTTCTTAAATTTTAACTTTTATCTTTTAAAAAGATTTTATTTATTTGAGAGAGAGAATGAATGAGTGGGGGGAGGGACAGAGGGAGAAAGAGAATCCTCAAACAGACTCCCCGCTGAGCACGGAGCCCAAAGAGGGGCTCAATCTCATGACCTGCGCTGAAATCAAGAGTCAGACACTTAACCGAGTGAGCCACCCAGGCGCCCCTAAATTTAACTTAAAAATCAGCATTCATAGGGGCACCTGGGTGGCTCAGTCGGTTAAGTGTCTGCCTTCAGCTTAGGTCTTGATCTCTGGGTCCTGGGATAGAGCCCCACATTGGGCTTCCTGCTTGGCAGGGAGTCTGCTTCTCTCTCTCCCATCACTCGTTCTCTCTCTCAAATAAAACCTTAAAAAAAAAAAAATCAGCATTTGTAGAGAGAAAAAAACCCCACCAATAAATATTCCTTATTTATTCTAGCATAAGAAAAAAATTCTTCATTCCAAATGTGGAAAATATAGAAAGCAAATTAAGAGCTGGACCTCAGTATGCTTTCAGAACAGGGCTATCTTGGGGCGCCTGGGTGGCTCAGTCAGTTAAGTGTCTGCCTTTGGCTCAGGTCATGATTCCAGGGTCCTGTGATCGAGCCTCACATCAGGCTCCCTGCTCAGCGGGGGTCTGCTTCTACCTCTCCTGTTCCCCCTGCTTATGCTCTCTAATAAATTAAAAAAAAAAAAAAAATCTTAAAAAGAAAAAAAAAGAACAGTGGTTATCTTTAAGAAAAGGTTTAACTGAAAGCTCCATATGGAAACAATTTAGGATTGAATTTCAGCTGGGAGAACCCATTAACCATTTATCCCCCCTGACCTCTGATATAGGATTTATTAATTTAAAACAACACATGACTAAGATCACAAAGTAAAAGACATTTATGAACTCTGACTTTAGAATATTTTTTTCATCGATGTAAAAAAAGAAAATGAATAGACAGAAAAACCCACAGTAGCCCAAAGGGATCTAGATTCCATGATTTCCTCTGATCCCATACCAAATATTTCAGATAAATAGGTTTTACTTACATAAAACTGCAACTAGAAACTGCCAGTTTGCCATTATGTGGGTCACCTGGTTTGAGTAGGAATAAGGGACCGTTACAAGTATCCTCATCTGTTAGCAGATAATCTACACTCAACCACTGGATTACAAGGTGAGATGGGTTCTTAGGGGGAAAAACATGTAAATCACAGAGTTGAGTTTGGTCCTTGAATGAGAGAATATTCTAGGACAGCTGTGCCCTGGAGCTGATCGATAACCTTGCCTTTCTCATTTTTAAAAATAAGTTTTATTGTGATACAATTCACATGCCATAAAAGTCACCTTATTAAAGTGTACAATTCAGTGCTTCTTAGTATATTCACAGAGCTGTACAATTTTCATCAGTATCTAAAGTATTATCACCTTAAAAAAGAAACCCCATACTCACATCCTCACCTCTGCCTTCCCCAGGCCCTGACAACCATCAGTCTATTTTCTGACCCTATGGATTTGCCTATTCTGGGCATTTCATAATGTGGTCTTTTGTGCCTGGCTTCTTTTACGTAGCATGATGTTTTCGGGTTCATCCATGTTGTAGGGCTCCAACTTCATTCTTTTGCATGTGGTTATCCAGTTGTCCAGTACCATTTGTTGAAGAGACTATTCTTATCCTATTAACTAGTCTGGGCTCTCTTGTAGAAAATCAACTGGCCATAGATGCTTGAGTGTATTTATGGACTCTCAATTCTCTTCCACCATTAGTCTACATGTCTATCCTTATGCTAGTCCACCACTGCCTTAATTACTGTAGCTTGTAGTAAGTTTCACATCTGGGAAGTTTGACTCCACCGACTTAGATTTTCTCTCTCCGTACTGTTTTGGCTACCTGGGGTCCCTTAACAGTTCCATATAAACTTTTTTTAAAGGCAAGTCAAACTTTTAAACACCTAAATAGAAGAGAATGGAAGAAAAGCTGGTATCAGTGGGTTAAAAAAATAATCAGTGCAGAAATTGCTAGTAAGATTTTTGAGAAATGGGAAAATCTATTGAAAAAAATCTGAAAGGCACAATCAAAATAAAGATACAGTACCAGTAATAAACTGAATCCAATTTTCCAGTGTCAGAATGTGATTAAGAATATACTCATACTGGGGCGCCTGGGTGGCTCAGTCGTTAAGCGTCTGCCTTCGGCTCAGGTCATGGTCCCAGGGTCCTGGGATCGAGCCCCGCATCGGGCTCCCTGCTCCGCGGGAAGCCTGCTTCTCCCTCTCCCATTCCCCCTGCTTGTGTTCCCTCTCTCACTTTGTCTCTCTCTGTCATATAAATAAAATCTTAAAAAAAATATATATATATATATATACTCATACTTGTGGAAGTTTTGTTATATAGAAATAAGGAAGAAAAATCAGTCTTCAGCTGCTCAGAAATAAAAGTGTCAATTAAATTGCTACAATGAACTCTTAAAAACATGTATTCATAATATTCTTTAGTAGCTCTCCAATGAATTAATGGGTACTTCTAGCAACTGCAGCTGACCCATGAACAACGAGGGTTTGAACTGTGTGTGGGTCCACTTACATGTGGATTTTTTCGATAAATACAGTACTATAAATGTCTTTTTTCCTTATGATCTTCTTAATAACATTTTTCTTCTAGCTTACTTTATTGTAAGACTATAGTATATAACACATATAACTTACAAAATATGTATTAAATGCCTGTTTGTTATCAGTAAGGCTTCCAGTTGAATAGTACTTAAGTTTTGGGGGAGGCAAAAGTTACATGTAGATTTTTTTACTTTGGGATGGGGGGGTGTGTTAGCTCTCCTACCCCTGCGCCCGTGTTGTTCAAGGTCAACCATAATTTTATGCAAATACCACATTCTAGAGTTCTATAAACTCCCAGAAAGCAATACTTATTTAAAGTCTGAAGTCTTGGATGTGAAATAACAGCATGTTAAGAGAATATCACAAGAATAAATAAAGAAACCATAATTAAATTCAGTAATTATGAGCCCTTACTATGCCTGGCACTGTGGTAGGTCCTGGAGATATAGAACGAGCAAAAGAGACTTAGTCTCTGCCCTCAAGCTTTATCCAGTGGAGAAGATCGCCATTAAATAATTCCAGGTGGGAAGGATTTACTAAGGGGGTATCTTAAGATTCCAAGGAAATGGCAAGCAAGAGGACTGGGGAATACCCTTGAGCAAGTTTACTTTAAGTGGAGATGTGAAGAGTCAGTAGAAGTCAGCCAGGCAAAGGAGAGAGAGGGCTCAAGAGAGAAAATTCTAGAGACACAAAACAAGATACAAGAAGGCTTGCAGTAGAAACAGCTAGAGTACAAAGAGAGACAGTTGTAGAGGCCATAAGGGAGAGCGTGGAACAAGATAAAGCCATAAATTCCCCAGAGCCCTGACTGCACAGGGTCTAGTGGGCAATGCTAAACAGTTTTGAATTTTTTTTTTGTAAATAGCAATGTTTTAAGCAGCATCGCATACTCCCTCCTCTATTTTACCAGTTAATACCTCAGGTGCTCAAAGAACATCAGGATCAACAGATGATCAATTTCATCTGATATCCAGGCCTCCTTAGTATAGGTATATTTATATCAAGGTGAGAGTGTCTACTTACAGTATCAAGTATTTCTTTGGTATGAGCTGCTGACAGGCAAAACCGGGCTCTGGACTCAATAATTGGAGTAGCAGGAAATCCCACCACAACTACACCAATATTCCGCTTTAGCATCTCCCGTCCAAAGGCGCTGTGAGGAGAAAACAGGGTAAAGACACCAGGAAGAGTAATAAACCACAGAACAAAGGTCCTGAATGATTTAAACTCTTAGATGATACAGACATTGGCAACTTCTATTAGGAATTTCCTCTTCTTTTTAAGTTAAAATTGCCAGACTTAGGGGCATCCGGGTGGCTCAGTCGGTTAGGCAGCTGACTCTTGATTTCGGCTCAGGTCGTGACCTCGGGGTCCTGGGATTGAGCCCCACATTGCAGCACTGCATCGGGCTTCATGCTCAGCGGGGAGTCTGTCTGTCTCCCCCTCTCTCTGCTCCTCCCCACTGCTGGCTCGCACACACATGCTCACACACACTCTCTCTCTCAGATGGATAAATAAATCTTAAAAAAAATTGCCAGACTTCAATTCAATCCTAAAGTGGTCTTCTCCCAAATGGTTTCCTTCACAAAGGTGAAGAATATAGTTGTCAGAGACCAAATTTTAATAGGGCTTCTCTAAACTAATTTGCAGTTACAGCCTTAAAATGTTCCTGACACGTAAGAATGGTTCAGAGGCTTCAAAATGAACTCAAGTTTAAAAGTTTGTCCTTGAGGGGTGCCTGGGTGGCTCAGTCGTTGAGCGTCTGCCTTCGGCTCAGGTCACGATCCCAGGGTCCTGGGATTGAGCCGCGCATCAGGCTCCCTGCTCAGCAGGAGAGTCTGCTTCTCCCTCTCCCACTCCTCCTGCTTGTGTTCCCTCTCTCGCTGTGTCTCTCTCTGTCAAGTAAAGAAATAAGATCTTTAAAATAAATAAATAAATAAATAAATAAATAAATAAATAAATAAAATCTTATTCCCTGAAATGTTAGATTTGGCAGCTCAAACAATTCTTTTTTTTTTTTTTTTTTTAAGATTTTATTTATTTGACAGAGAGTGCACAAGCAGGGGGAGCCACAGGCAGAGGGAGAGGGGAAGCAGGCTTCCCGCTGAGTGGGGAGTCGGATGAGGGGCTCGATCCCAGGACCCTGGGATCAGGGCCTGAGCCGAAGGCAGACGCTTAACCGACTGAGCCACCCAGGCGCCCCAGTTTAAACAATTCTTAAGATTAAGGATGCCGATGGGACGCCTGGGTGGCTCAGTCGGTTAAGCATCTGCCTTTGGCTCGAGTCATGGTCCCGGGGTCCTAGGATTGAGTCCCAAGTTGGGCTCCTTGCTCAGCAGGGTGCCTGCTTCTCCCTCTGCCTGCCCCTCCCCCTGCCGCTCCCCCTGCTTGTGCTCTCTCTCTCTGACAAATAAATAAATAAAATCTTTAAAAACAAAAAACAAAAAGATTAAGGATGCAGAGGATCTGCTATAACATGGACATCTTTCTGCTGACAGAATGACTGACTAGCATTAGCCCTCTAGATCAGGCACTTCTTTTTTCCCCAAGTTTATTTATTTATTTATTATTATTTTTTTTTAAGAAGATTTTATTTATTTATTTATTTGACAGAGAGAGAGAGAGACACAGCGAGAGAGGGTACACAAGCAGGGGGAGCGGGAGAGGGAGAAGCAGGTTTTCCGCGGAGCAGGAAGCCCGATGCGGGGATCCCAGGACCCCGGGCCCACGACCCGAGCCGAAGGTAGACACCCAACGACTGAGCCACCCAGGCGCCCCTGTT
This sequence comes from Neomonachus schauinslandi, assembly GCF_002201575.2. NCBI lineage: Eukaryota > Metazoa > Chordata > Mammalia > Carnivora > Phocidae > Neomonachus > Neomonachus schauinslandi. The sequence continues at coordinate 24,263,558 of NC_058411.1, read as the reverse complement.
TATTTATTTATTTCAGTGATCTCTACACCCAACGCGGGACTCGAACTCACCACCCCGAGATCAAGAGTCATCTGCCTGCCCTCTCAATCTCCCATATCCTGGTCTACTTTTCCCCGTAACATGTATCGTCTTCTTCTTTTTTTTTTAAAGATTTATTTATTTGAGAGAGAGAGAGAGAGAGAGTGAGCATGAGAGGGTGGAGGGTCAGAGGGAGAAGCAACGCCCCGCTGAGCAGGGAGCCCGATGCGGGACTCGATCCTGGGACTCCGGGATCATGACCTGAGCCGAAGGCAGTTGCTTAACCAACTGAGCCACCCATGCGCCCCCATCTTCTAACAAATTACATAATGTATTTATTACATTTGTCTGACTCCTGCCCCGTTAGAACATAAGCTCCACAATGGCAGGGATTTTTATGTTTGTGTTCTGTCCACTGACCTATCCTAATCTCCTAGAAGAGTGCATTAAACTCAGTATTTGTTTAATAAAAGACTAACAAGTTAACTTATTTTATAAATTGGAATCCACTATTTAATCTATGGAATTTCTAGCAAATCTAGAAGGTTAACATAATGAGGCCAAGACAATTTTTCCTAACAAAATACACAAGCCTGAGTGTAATATCACGGAAGCCTTGAGTCTAATGAGACCAGTCTGTAGCCTGCAACAGAACATACCCAATTTTGGGGCACCTGAGTGGCTCAGTTGTTAAGCGTCTGCCTTCAGCTCAGGTCATGATCCCAGGGTCCTGGGATCAAGCCCTGCATCGGGGCTCCCTGCTCCGCAAGAAGCCTCCTTCTCCCTCTCCCACTCTCCCTGCTTGTGTTCCCTCTCTCGCTGTGTCTCTGTCAAAAAAAAAAAAAAAAAAAAAAAAAGAACATACCCAATTTTGGCCGGCATGTAGAGCATCAAAGGCACCACTGGAGAGTCTTCATTCCCATAGATGATGAAGCCCATCTCTTTCAGACGTCTCCTGAAATACTTCGTGTTTTCAGCTAACTGCTGGATACACTCTGTGCCTGGAAAATCATGAGGAGGAAAACACAAATAACACTAAGAAAAAAGGAGTGGAAAAAAGACAGCAATGTATCTCCATTTTGTCAATCAGTCCTATGTTTGGTTCTTCATTTCTAACATAAAATGTTTTCACGTAACAAACTGTATGAAATATAAATATAAACAAATCTTGCTTTGTGGTCTGCCACAGGTGTTCCTAGCAGCTTTTGTAATAACATACAAAATGAAGTTTAATGATTAGTATTGTCATGGCACATTAGCATCCTTAAACATTTTCATCAATACACCTCATTTAACACTCTACCATCCCTTCACAGTAGGTAGAATGTTCACTGTTCTCTTCATTTTATCGATTAGGTGACTCTCACAAAGGTGGTGACTGGCCTGCAGTCACAAGGTAATAAGGCACAGTTGAGACTAGAATCTAGGTCTCTCAACCTCAATATTCATCCCAATGAACCAAGCTGCAAATACTTTTACACATATGACCAGATGTAGAGCCATTAGAGCCCCAAATTTTCCTCTTAAGAGTTTGATTTTATGTCACCATCTCCCTGAAACTTCTATCAGACAACAGTTGTGTATCCATAATAACATATATATTTTTTTAAAGATTTTATTTATTTATTTGACAGAGAGAGACACAGCGAGAGAAGGATCACAAGCAGGGGGGAGTGGGAGAGGGAGAAGCAGGCTTCCCACAGAGCAGGGAGCCCTATGTGGGGCTCAATCCCAGGACCCTGGGATCATGACCTGAGCAGAAGGCAGACGCTTAATGACTGAGCCACCCAGGTGCCCCCATAATATCATATTTTTAATCCTAGTTTGTTCATCTTCCCTAAAATATAAAGGGATTAAAACAAACATTTCTCAAACTGCTAACTAACTAACTAAATGTTTAGACTGGGTTTTGACATTACGGTAGGTCAATCTATGAACAGACGTCCAAACAATCATTCTGTTCTAAAAAGAGTAAGCCTAAATTCAAAACATCAGCTTGCAAAGGGCTAAGAACTGTTTCAGGGTCTTCTCGACCACAAATACTCATAAACAAGAAAAGGTTGCAGTCATTTTCTCACATATATTAGAAAGCCAACAAATTCACATTTTAAAAAATACAAATTTCATACAATTCAAAAGATAAGTAATCAGTTTATCAGAAATACAGGTGGTTAACAAATGTCCTTAGAATACCAACTTATCCAACCATTCACTGATGAAAAGCTACCCTCAATAAGTCTGCTATAAATAACCCACAGTTAATACTTTGTGCAAATAATTTCAGGTTGACTTCGATTGGCTTACTGTGAGCGCTGAAGAACGCCACTTCAGTTATGAACCCTGTCTCACAATAAAGCAGACATTAAAGTATGGTACATTTCGGTATGTCTATAACTGATGATCCTGTGCCCAGTTTTTCCCCAGAAATACCAATACATGCTTACTCCACATTTAGAAAAAGAGACTTCCACTTCTGGCCAGGATAGAGTACCCGGGACCAGATTTACCTTTCTGCTGTCCACAACAGAAAACTGGACAAAGCACATAAAACAAAATGCATATAAAATGATTTTCAAACACCAGGTCATAGGCAGCACTGGACTGTGCTATTGGAGAGAAGGAAAACAAAACATGAGCCTCTGGATTGCTCCCTGACTGGCTAGAGGCAGGTCCCAGGCTGTTTGCTGCCCAGGGAGAGGAACCTAGTCTGGTTAGGGGAGGACACCAGAGACTGGAGTTGGGGGTTCTGCAGCAGGGTCCCCTACAGCCTTTGGAGGAGTGCCATCTGCTCTGCATGAGAAGAAACCACCAGGGGCTGGGGAAAGAACCACCAGAAAGCAGCAGAGTCAATAGTTCCTGGTGCTCATATGGAGTTGGCAACAGTTTGTATTTTCATCTCCCAAAATGGGAAGACCTCAGAATCACACTAGCCGTGGAGTGAAATTAGCCCTAGACTAAAAGTTGCTGTGGGTCTATCCTAACAAACCTTAAAAGCAAGTCTGGAAAGGATCCAACTGATTCCAAGAACAAAGTCCAACAACACTACCTAAAGGAATACAACAAAGCGCAACCCCTGATAATGTAAAATTTACAACGTCTGGCATACAATAAAAAATTCCAGGCATTCAAAGAAACAGGAAAATATGACCCATCAACCAGGAGATAAGTCAATCAACAGAAACAGACCAGAAATGACAGAGTATCAGGAGACAAGGATGTACAAAATGCTATTATAAATACCCTCCATACATTCAGAAAGGTGGAGGAAACACGATAAAGGGAGAAAGGAAATATATAAAAAGGAACAAACAATTGATACAGGCAACAATGCTGATGGATCTCAAAAGCATTATGTTACATGAAATAAGCCAGACACAAATAAGCCTCTCACAAAGGTGGTGACTGGCCTGCAGTCACAAGGTAATAAGGCACAGTTGAGACTAGAATCTAGGTCTCTCAACCTCAATATTCATCCCAATGAACGAAGCTGCAAATACTTTTATACATATGACCAGATGTAGAGCCATTAGATCCCCCAATTTTCCTCTTAAGAGTTTGATTTTATGTCACCATCTCCCTGAAACTTCTATCAGACAACAGTTGTGTATCCATAATAACATATATTTTTTTAAAGATTTTATTTATTTATTTGACAGAGAGAGACACAGCGAGAGAAGGATCACAAGCAGGGGGGAGTGGGAGAGGGAGAAGCAGGCTTATACACTGTATGCATTCATTTATAGGAAAAGTCTAAAAGACATAATTATAGATACAGAAAACAGATTAGTGATTGCCAGGGACTGGAGAGAGAACTGACAGCACAGGGGTATGAGGGAACTTTTGGGGGGTGACAAAAATATTCTAGCCCTTGATTGTGGTATGGTTACCTGACTGTATACATTTATCAAAACTCATGGAATTATACACTTAAAATTGGTGAATTTTACTGTATACAAATGATATCTCGTTAAAGATTATTTATTATTTTTTAAAAGTTTATTTATTTATTTGACAGAGAGAGAGAGAGACACAGCGAGAGAGGGAACATAAGCAGGGGGAGTGGGAGAGGGAGAAGCAGGCTTCCCGCGGAGCAGGGAGCCCGATGCGAGTCTCGATCCCAGGACCCTGGGATCATGACCTGAGCCGAAGGCAGACGCTTAACGACTGAGCCACCCATGCGCCCCTAAAGATTTTTTTAAAAATTTAATGAAACACTTGCATATTAGTATATGTTATTTTTTTTTTCTGTACCCACTTTATTATTTTGCAACTTGCTACCTTTTTCTCATCACAAACCAACTAGTTAAAAATTTTTTTTTCTCCAAGAATATCAAGAAAAATTATCAAGGAAGAAAAGAAATCTTAAGGATGTAGACCTTAACTTTTCCTTTTTTTTTTTTTAAAGATTTTATTTATTTATGAGAGAGAGAGAGCACAAGCAGGAGGAGGGGCTGAGGGAGAAGCAGGCTCCCCAATGAGTGGGGAGCCCAACTCGGGGCTTGATCCCAGGACTCCGGGATCATGACCTGAGCCAAAGGCAGATGCTTAACTGACTGAGCCATCCAAGTGCCCCAGACCTTAACTTTTCCAATTAGTGTATCATTCTAAGTAAGTTTTCTTTAATGAAAGGAAGTGAAAATCTCAGTCTCACTATTCATCACCATCTGCTCCCTGACAAGAAGAGTCCCAGAAGAAAATACATCTAAAACGACACTCACATAACACAACCTGAAGATAGTGGGAATAGCATTTAAAGTCTCCAACTTACACATCCCATTATTGTTGAACAGTATTCCTTTGTAAAGATACACCACCATTGTTTTGTTTGTATATCCACTCATATGTTACTGGACATCAGGGATTACCAACCTTCACTTTGGCAGCTATAAAGTTTAGATTAAAAAGAATTCTCTCCTAAACATGTATTTAAGCATCCTAGTCACACTGGAATTGAAATAAAATTTAAAAATAAAATGAAAAGAATTAAAAAAAAAAGAATTAACAGCTCAATTTCACTTGATCCTGACTGCTTTTAGATGGTTATAATAAAAGAATGTACTATTTATACTTTACACATAAAGAAACAGGCCCAGGGGTGTTAAATTATTTCTCTAAGGCCTTTCAGGAGGCAGATCAAGGTTTTCTGATTCTGTCAGTGCTTTTTCTTCTACACCAAACCAAGCAATTATGTATTTTTCAAACTTTAAAGTGTTCAGCCCTTTATTGGGTAAGAGTACCTGTGTCTTATTTTTAAACAGCACTTACTGGCAATGAATGGGGTAGGGATGAATGGGTGCAGGAGCCTAAGGAGACACAGGGCAAGTATGAGACAAGTGAAAAGCAATTCTTCCAATAAATTCACCCTGAACAGCAAACTGCAATCTCTGCTGTTGAGTACCGGAATAAAGACTGAGCGGAAGTGTCAGGCCAGTGCTAAAGAAGTCGGCTCAGAAATGGCAGTCGTAGGGAATCACACAAATTAAGTGGTCTGTTGGACCTACAGAAGTCATAGCCTGAACCAGAAACTGCTGATATTTGACTGTCACCTAAAAATGGCAATTTCTTATGGTTCAACCAAATAATTTCAAAGACAATAATAGGAAAAGTAGACAAATAACTGCAGACAATTCAGTAAGCTCTGGCGCTTATACATACTGGGAAGTAGTTACATAGTTATTCCTTATTCTTAAGGTGATGCTGAATTTTAAAGACAACACAGTTACCCATTTTGAATTAAATATCATCTAAAATACTAGTTAAGAGGCACCTGGGTGGCTCAGTCAGTTAAGCGTCTGCCTTCAGCTCAGGTCATGATCCTAGGGTCCTGGGATCCAGCCCCAGGCTGGGCTCTCTGCTCAGCAGGAAGCCTGCTTCTCCCTCTCCCCAACCCATCCCCACCATGTGCGTGCTCTCTGTCTGAAATAAATAAGATCCTTAATAATATAAAATAAAATACTAGTTAATACTAATGCAAGAAGTGTAATTGCTACTTAAATCCAATCTGCTAGCTCAATTCGAAGAAGTTTTCTTACCGGAGCTGCAGCAAGTTATAATGGGCTGGAAGAATGGTCTAACAGCGATTTTTTTCTTTCTTTCTTTCTTTTTTAAGTAATCTCTACACCAACACGGGCTCAAACTGATGACCCCAACAAGAGTCACATGTTCTACCAAGTGAGCCAGGCAGATGCCCCTCTAACAGGGATTTAAAACATGTAAAAAAAGAAGGCTTAGCCTTATTTAAAAAAAATTCTAACTCTTAAAATGTCTTTATTCTTTTAAGAACACAGATGGTAACAGAAGAGGTCAGCATTCTTCTCCACTTTTCAAACATAAATCTTTACTTTTAAGGATGATAAAAAGCAAAGCAATTCTGAGAAAATCTCTACACTGATTCTCTTGAACTTTACAACTAAACCTCACTCTGTGGCTGTGTTTGTGGAGTCCTTCAGTAAAAATCTGTGGCATGGTATAAAAGAGAAAGAAAAGGAAACAGGAGTACATAATTTAATTTTTCAGAAAATGTAAAAGATAACTTTAATAGGTCATTTTTAGTCCTCAACTTCTTTGCAATAAATTTTATGCTTAGGAAGTGATGAAGGATCAAAAGATTGTGATGGCATCATTAGATTTAATTCTTTTAAGGAAAGAGAAAACCTAAAAAGGAGGGGCATCACAATTATTTACCTATTGATAACCTATATTAATAACTTTACATCACTTTTATGAAATAGGATTAGATTTGGAGCTATATATATTAACCACTGCCAAACAGATTGTGAAGTTGAACCAACTGCATTCCAGATGTTCTCCAAAAGGTATATTTTATCACGTCTTAATCCAGATTCCTCGGGATTTTCATTCAGCCATGTAAACTTAATGTTTGAAGGAACTACTGGTTTATCACTCAAATGAAATTTCAATGCCCCCTCAGGTATCAATCAGACCAGATAGTATTCTATGAGCTACAAATTTTCTAAAGTCTCAGGACTGGTTAAAAAAACGGGATAAGACCTATGTACAAAGTAAGGGGATACAAAAGGCAGCAGATATTTTGTCTTAAATGGCATTAGTGCTAACTACTCAGAAGTTATGCTTGAAAGAATATAACATGTACTCACCTGCTTAAATAGCAATATAATTGTCAATTTAGCTGATGAGCTTTTATATAACTTATAACACAATCAACAAAATATGTCTCAGTCTGCAACTTCAAAAACAACATTTCCGGTGTTAACTGAAATCTTTCAAAATAAAGGACACAAATATAAATGATGTTCAGCCAGAGTTGATCCCCTAACTCACATCATACTCCATTATACAGCTCCTAATCTTCTTAGATTTCCTGGATATGCTGATATAATCTGCTTTCCTGGGAAAAATAAAATAAAATTACTGCTACTCTTCAGACTTCTACTTCCCAATTAATTATAATGGGCTGGAAGAATTTGAAATTGAAGAACTTCTTCCCCCACTCCCCCCTTCTTCTTAAAGGTCATAATTTCAAAGCAGATAAGGGTTTTCTTAATTGAGGGTCCCCCAAACAAAACAGGTAGCCCCAAGAATGGTTTCAATTAGTTTTCAGCATTAACCACAAGGTAAGGGTCATAAGGCAGGATAAAATATGGAAAAAAAACTACCCAACACCTTGTTCTAATTTATACTATTAAACACATTACATTGTGGATATTTCACATAATATCTCTTAATACTTTATGTCTCAGAATTGAATTTAACTATCAATCTTTTATTTTTTTTTTAAAGATTTTATTTATTTATTTGACAGAGAGAGACACAGCGAGAGAGGGAACACAAGCAGGGGGAGTGGGAGAGGGAGAAGCAGGCTTCCAGCCGAGCAGGGAGCCCGACGCGGGGCTCGATCCCAGGACCCCGGGATCATGACCTGAGCCGAAGGCAGACGCTTAAAGACTGAGCCACCCAGGCGCCCCTTAACTATCAATCTTTTAGTTTAATCATCTGTCCAAATGTCTCATTTTTGCTATCTGGAAAGTTACTTTTTCTAATATTTTACTGTGGTTGGATTATACTGCAGAGTGGAAAGGAACGATGTTTCACTCCAGTGGTTTTTCCTCTTGAAAAGCATTTTTTAAAAATAGAATAAACAGGGACATTCTGTGTTTACTTTGCCTATGTTAAGCATGTGTTGCCACTGAAATCTACAATGAGGTTATATCTTAAAGATCTCTTAAATAAATGTTTATATAATATTAGGTGAATGAGATCACATGCAAACTATGTTTTCAAAGGCTATTCCCATGATTATGGAAGCTCTTCGTACTTTTCTCTTCAAGGCACAGAAAGGATGTAATCTAGCAAGCACAGTGCCAGGCTCCATAAATCCTTCTTTCCTTTCCTTTTTGTTTCAGCTACTGTATCTCGAAATATTACCAGGTTGACTACCACCCAGCCTTATCTTCTGATAAGATACTACTTTATAGTCTACTGTCAGTGAATGTAAGAATATGGTGATTCATATTAATCTAAATTGGCGTTCTCTTCTACTAGCGGTGCTACATCTGAAATCCAATGTTAGGCCAACAGCTCAATCTCTTGCTAGCCTGGAAGTATTCTGGGCCGAGGTGAAGAGGGAATCAGGTCTGCCTTAACTATTGCCACCATGGCAGTTCCGAGAACTGTCAATTATTTGCATGGTAGAAGATCTCAGATGCAAAATCACGATGACACTTTCCAAAGAGACAAGTACACCTAAGGCTGAGAATAAAAATTCCTTTTATGCTCAATACGTAAACCACAGCGTCTTTCCTACATCAGTAACTTCTAAGAGGAAGAACAGACTTAGTAGGGCTGCACTCCTTTCCCTTTTAGAAACAGGAAATTTAAGAGTTATTTCGCAGCAGAGGAAACTAAACCAATGCCCAGAGGTGCTAAGTCACTCCAATGGAGGAACCAGGATTTGAACACCCTGGTTCTTCTAGTCTTTTTTCTTTTCTTCTCTCTCTTTTTTTTTAAGATTTATTTATTTATTTTAAAGGGGCAGGGAGAGAAAAACTTAGGCAGACTCTACTAGATGCTGAGCCAGACGCAGAGCTCGATCTCTTGACCCCTGAGATCACGACCTGAGCTGAAACCAAGAGCCGGAGGCTTAACTGATGGAGCCACCCAGACGCCCCACTGGTTCTTCTAGTTTCTAAGACTGTGCCCTTAACCACTGCTCGCTGATCCACTCCAGCTTCTGTATTAAGTAGGTCTTGAAAGGGAATGGTAGTTAACGGGAATGAAAAAGGAGAACTGAGTAACTGTTTAATTGAAGTCACTGACAGGGCTTGCTGGCGCATACCCTGGAGACTTACCTGCCTCTTAGGACCTTTCACTAACTTTGCCTCCACCACCCCGGCCCAGGAGGCCACTCGGCTCCTGGATTCTTGGGCCCTGTCCATCTGGTCCTAGGGAAAGAGATGGTGCCCAGAGACTTCCTTTCATCTGTAGCCTCCTTCGTAACAGCGCACCAACTGGTCTTAAGGGTTAAACTGCTTCAAGCTTCTGCATTCTTCGCTTCCTGACCTAAGTCCCTGATCTGTCGCAGACCTGACTTATTTCCTTTGAGATTTGCAGACCACTGGTCTTGAGGCGTGGAGGACTCAACCTTCCCGCAGATAAGGCCTGACTCCACGCGAAAACAGCTGCCCTGATGCCAGACGTCTGTTCAGGCTCATGTCCACTCAGGAGTAGCTGCCGGACGCTGGCTTCTCCTGCATGCAGCCCCCTCCCCTTTCCCATGCCTTCCCTTTTAAAAGCCTCGGGCTTGCCCTGGATGGGGAAGATGGTCTTTGAGACGCTAGTCTACCATCTTCCCAGGTTGCTGGTTTTCTGAATAAAGCAACCTTTCTTTTCCCACCATCACTTGTCTCTCCAGTATCGATTTTCGTATGGCAAGGAGCCGAATCTGAGTTTGGAACTGGTTCTCTTGTCTGGTAAATTTCCATTCTAAGATTTCTATCACTGCTCCACCTTCCAAAGGGGGGCATCCTGGAATATTTCAGTCAACCATTGCCAGTATTTCTTAGTAAGACTGCTATTGGCATTTGGGGCACAGTTCTTGGTTAAGGCTGTCCAGTGTCCTGAAGAACATTTAGAATCACTGATCCCTTGGCGATAAATGCCAATACCACTTCCTCACAGCCCAGTCTGTGACAACCAAACATGCCCCTAGATGTTTCCCAATGTGTCTTAGGAAGGCAGCACAGTTCTTGGTTAGTTGAGAACTACTATTGGCCCTAAAGTTATTTCTTTACAGGGAGCATGGGTTTCTTTTCTCTTTAGCCTTAAACTTAAGCTGGAGATGCATTAGCTGTATATAGATCTTGGGCATGTTTTTACCTCCCTTAGATTCAATTACCAATTATCTAGAAGAAGATATACATGTGGGGCAATCTGGTATATTTAAAGTATAAAACCACACATGGGAAAAACCAATATAAAATAAAAGCTAACTGATTAACAGTGTATTAAAAGGCAATACTTTATGATTAGGTAGGGCCTCTCTTCAGCAGGCCCTTTCCTTACCTTTCTGGAATTTTATTTCTGTTCCATTAATTTGGACTGTTCCAAATTATTACAGCTTATATCATAAATTGTACTCCCTCATTACTCTACTCTCTCCAGTTTTTCTCCTCCTTCTATTGAGATATAATTCACGTCCTGTAAAATTCACCCCTTTACAATGTACAATTCAGTGGTTTTTAGTATAGTCACAAAGTTGTGCCACCATCACCGGTATGTCATTCATCCCCCTTTCCCCCCAAGGAAACTCCATACCTGTTAGCAGTCGTTCCCCATTTCCTCTCCCATTAATCTACTTCTTGTCTCTAGGAATTTGCCTATTCTGGACGTTTCATATAAATGGAAAAATATGATATGTGGCCCATGGTGTCTTCCTCCTTTCACTTAACATGATGTTTTCAAGGTTCATCCGTGTTGTAGCATGCGTTGGTACTTCATTCTTTTTTAATTGTCTTTGCATGGATACACCACATTTTGTTTACCCACTCGTCAGCTGATGCCCACTGGGTTGTTTTCACTTTTTGGCTATTGTGAATAATGCTGCTTTAAACATTCATGTACAAGTTATCATGTAGACATACGTTTTCAATTTGGTTGGGAATATACCTAGGAAGAGAATTTCTGGGTAATATGCTAATTCCATGCTTGCTGTGCGAGAAACTGGGAACTGTTTTCCAAAGTAGCCTGGCAATTTTACATTTCCACCAGTAACGTGGGAGCATTCCAATTTCTTGGATCCTCACTAACAATGTTAGTCTGTCTTTTTTATTCTGGTGCATGTAAAGTGCTTTCCTGTGGTTTTCATTTGCAAATCCCTAATGTCTAACAGGTTTGAATAACTTCTTTTTTTTGCGCTTATTGGCCATTTATGTATCTTTTTTGGAGAGATACTTATTTAAATCCTTTGCCCATTTTTTAATTGGGTGTTTTAATTGGTTTTAGTGTGAGTTGTAAAAGTTCTTTCTTATCAGACATGATTTACAAAATTCCTCCCATTCTGAGGGCTGTATTTTCACTTTCTGGATGAGGTGTCTTTCAAAGAACAAAAGCTTTGATGAAGTACAATTTATTTTTCTTGGTTGCTTGTTCTTTTGGGTGTTAGAACTGAGAAATCACTGCCTGCGTGCCTCGATGGTGCAGTCGGTAAGACTCTCTCCCCCTCTCCCTCTGTCCTTCCCTGGATGCACACACTCTCTTTCTCAAAAATAAATAAATCTTAAAAAAAAAAAAAAAAAAAAAATGAAATCCGTCTAATCCCACAGTTATGAGGATTTACATCTACGTTTCTTCTAAGAGTTTTGTAAATTTAGCTCTTACATTTAGGCCTTTGATCCATTTTGAGTTATTTTTATATATGGTGGGAGGTAGGGGTCCAACTTCATTTTTTTGCATGTGGATATGCAGTTTTCTCAGAATCCTTCATTAGAAGAGACTGTTCTTTCCCCATTGGACAGTCTTGTTGAATACCAACTAATCATAAATTAAAAAGTTTACTTCTGGACTCTCAGTTGTATAGCTTTTTTTTTTTTAAGATTTATTTATTTTAGATAGAGCGAGCAGGAGAAGGGTCGCAGAGGGAGAGAGAGAATCCTGAAGCAGATTCCCCGCTGAGTGCAGAGCCCGACACAGGGCTCAATTCCAGGACCCCGAGATCATGACCTGAGCCGAAACTGAGAGTCAGCCACTCAACTGACTGAGCCATCCTGGTGGCCTAGACTCTCAGTTGTATTTCTTGGTCTGTGTATTTATACTTGTGCTGGTATGACACTATCTTGATACTACAGCTTTGGGACATGAGACTCCTCTAACTTTGTTCTTTTTCAAGTCTATTATAGGTCTCTTGCATTTCCACATGAATATTAGGATTTGCTTGCCAATTTCTACAAAAAAGGTAGCTGGGATTTTGAAAGGGATATTGTTGAATCTATAGATCAACTTGGGAGGTACTGTCATCTTAACAATACTAAGTCCTCCAACCCATGAGCACAGGTATCTTTCCATTTGCTTAGGTCTTCTTCCTGCTTTTTTGGTACATTTTTTTCTTGGGTAGAATGTAGTAAATATTGCCAAAATATTGAGTTGGGTTGAGAAGGCAAGGCAAAGGAAGAAATGAATAAACACATTTAATATAAAATGATACAGTTCCTTAACCATCTGAGCCACCCAGGTGCCCCAAAATGATACAGTCCCTAATTTGAGTAAGAATAAATAATGTTTCTTCTTTTCTCCACTTCCATCTCTAATCCCCTCTGGAAATGTGTTTTTAAATGTATTAAAATGTGTTGGAAAGGTTATACTGAGTATTGACAAAAGAGTATCTGGAACTCTCAAGATGTTGCTAGTGAGACTGTGAACTGGGACTTTGTAAAAATGGCAATAAATGCTGAACCTAAGCATATGTCTATTCTATGACCTGGCAATTCTATTCCTAGGTACAAACACCCAACAGAATTGTGTACCAAAAGACACATACAAGAGTGCCACTCTTTTTTTTTTTAAAGAATTTTTTTTTTTTAGATTTATTTATTTATTTATTTGAGAGAGAGAGAGAATGAGAGAGAGAGCATGAGAGGGAAGAGGGTCAGAGGGAGAAGCAGACTCCCTGCCAAGCAGGGAGCCCGATGCGGGACTCGATCCCGGGACTCCAGGATCATGACCTGAGCCAAAGGCAGTCGCTTAACCAACTGAGCCACCCAGGCGCCCTAGAAATATATTCTAACAATATTTATTGTTTGATACTAGGCAGCAATGCAAATGAACTTATTGTTCCACCCAAATGTGCAGATAAATCTCAAAAGACATAATGATGAATAATACACAACAGATTCAAAAGAGTGATTATACGTATTATATGTATGATTCCACTCATATGAAGTTCAAGAACAGGCAAAACTAATAAATAGTGACAGAAGTCAAAATAGTGTCAAAATTATCTTTAGCCACTACATCAAAAACTAATGATGTAATGTATGGTGATTAACATAACATAAAAAAACAAACAAACCATTATGTTGCATGCCTTAAACTTAAAAAAAAAAATTATCTTTAGCAAGTTGGAATGGAGACTGGGAAGAGGCACAAGATAGCTTTTTGGGAAACAGAAATGTTCTATCTCATGATCTGGGTGGTGGTTAGACAGGTGTGTATTCACTGAACTGTATGCCTAAGATTTGTGCACATTACTGTAGGAATGTTAATACTTAAATAAAAGTAAAAATTAACATTTAAATACTTGGAAAATCAAAGGAAGTTAAAAAAACTGGAATGAGGGGCGCCTGGGTGGCTCAGTTGGTTAAGCGACTGCCTTCGGCTCAGGTCATGGTCCTGGAGTCCCGGGATCGAGTCCCGCATCGGACTCCCTGCTCGGCGGGGAGTCTGCTTCTCCCTCTGACCCTCCCCCCTCTCATGTGCTCTCTCTCAAATAAATAAATAAAATCTTTAAAAAAAAAAAAAAACTGGAATGAGATTAAATTTCTGATCCCTCAATTTATAATCTTAAGTATATCCAACTACTATTTAAGTAATCACCCTTAATAAAAACCACCCTTTTACTTAAAAAACAAAACCAAACAGAACCATCTAGATATTACAGGGTAGTCTCAGGCATTCTCCTGCCAGCCTTTGTTACTCAAGACAAACCTGGAAAAATACTGAAATTTTTTGGTGCTGTGTGTTCCAGGAATTTCTAAGACAGGGGAAGTGTTATGAAGCCCTTGCCTGGAGGCAGGAAATGAAAGCATAAAGGGGCTGGCCCTTCCTTTCTTTCCTCCGTTGTCTTTTTATTTATTTATTTATTTTTAAATTTTTAAGATTTTATTTATTTATTTGAGAGAGAGAGTGAGAGAGAGAGCACATGAGAGGGGGGAGGGTCAGAGGGAGAAGCAGACCCCCCGCCGAGCAGGGAGCCCGATGCGGGACTCGATCCAGGGACTCCAGGATCATGACCTGAGCCGAAGGCAGTCGCCCAACCAACTGAGCCACCCAGGCGCCCGCCTCCGTTGTCTTTTTAAATGATCATATGAATAAAGGCACAAATCAGACAATACTAGCCATAAAAATATTTATTTTCCACCTGTGCATCTGCTTTCATTCTCATAAAGTCATTTTTCCCTAGACGTTTTAGTATCAGGTTTTTCTTCTACATACTTTGCAAGAGGGAGAAACTGAGGAAAGGCCAGCACAAAGTATCGCTAACAAGTCTGGTTCCCACTGCCTACTGGACGACTGCCTTTTAGGAGAGCTACGGGGCATTATAATTGGAATTATCAGCATGTGATGGGGCACAGAACTACTCAGCAGAGAACAAGTTAAAATGATGCTACCGTAGGACTGCAGCAGGAATAAGCGTTCACTAGAGAGATCAACTTGGGATTAAAAAAGCTTAACCGTCTCTGGGTGAGTGTAGTATTATCAAGGCACAAAAGAACACGGTCTCTTGAGACTGTGTTTTCTAAGAAAGACTCAAATCTGATAATCTGACCATCAAATATGGTAATGTTGGCAAAATATTAATTTCTTAGGACTAATGCTTTTGATAAATTAGAAGAGAAGGATGGGTTTTTTGGAAAGTGGAGGGTGTGACTTCCATTTTAAAAGGGGTAAAGCTGAGCAGAGGGAGTAGATGCAGGCAGACAGTTTAGGAAAGGCTGGACTTGTCCCAGGACTTAAGAGATTCCTGAACTATTTAACCCCAGGTAAACAGAACATTCCTTACATGTGCAAGCATATCCTTTAACACGGAGAACTGCTGGGATTCCTGACTCCACTTAATCAGGAAATCAGAGTTCTAAAAATAACTTTTATTTCTTCCAAGAAAGAAGAAGTGGGTTGGCAAGTGAACATTTAGATTTGACAACCAACAGTAATAAAAAATATTCTGAAGTCTCTGGGGTTTTCAGGAGCCTAAAGGAAAACAGCTGAATGTTGAATCCCCATTAAAACTGCTACTTATTTTTTTTTAAATATGTACATCTACAAAAGTCTCAATAAAATGTGTAAGTTTGTTTCACACCATATTACTACTCCATATAAATGATGAACTATTCCATCAAATTCAATATTGTCAATTAAAAGTGCTCAGATTTGAGAAAAATGACCAATTTATATTAAGTTCACCAAGTAAGAGTTAAAACTGTGCATATACAGTAGCTGTGAATATGCTTTAGGATTTTTTTTAAGTCTGCTAAAATAAAATTGGGATGTTTATTACTTTTTCTACTGGCAGCAGCGAAAATCAGTAGACACTATACTTTTGTCTTTTTCAAATGAGCTGCATTAAAACTACACTTTCTCAAGACAATACTCAGTTTCAAAATCCTCAAAATGTATAGATATCAAAAAAAAAATACAGATTTTTTTTTTCATTAATGAGGAGAAACAAGAGATCCAGTTTAATCAAGATCTGCCATTTATATGATAGTGTACATCCACAGAACCAACAGAAGTTCTCAGATCCAGTGTCAAATAATGGAATTGAACAAGCACTCTTTTCTTTTCTTTTTTTTTTTTTAAAGATTATTTATTTGAGAGAGAGAGAGAGACAGAAAGAGCAGGAGCAGGGGCAGGGGGAAGGGCAGAGGAAGAGGGAGAAGCAGACTCCCTGCTGGGCAGGGAGCCCAAAGAGGGGCCAAAGGCAGACACTTAACCCACTGGCACCCTGGACAAACTTTCGTAACATCACTTTTATTTAATATGCACTACATACACATGATGCAGGTAAGGAAAGAGTCCATGCATTAAAGACAAGACAGATTGGTACTATTGCCAAACATTGCAGAGTCAATTAGGATGTTGCTCAAAGTTCTTTTATTTATTTTTTTTAAAGATTTTATTTGAGATGGGGGGGGAGGAGCAGCAGAGGGAGAGAGAGAAGCAGGCTCTCCACTGAGCAGGGAGCCCAACGTGGGGCTTGATCCCAGGACCCTAGGATCATGACATGAGCTGAAGGCAGACACTTAACCGACTGAGCCACCCAGGTGCCCCTCAAAGTTCTTTATACTTAATGGTTTCCATTAAATAAGTGCAGAAGCAGAAATGTGTACACATCGCACAGCATCTTCTTCATTTGGTTTCCTGTGCTTTCTTTGCATTCTGTTTTTCTTTTGCCTTTTCTACTAGTGGTATTAACTGCTGGTGTTCTACTAGAGTCTTTAATGATTCCATAATGAAAGGCAGATAATTATGCTTCCTTCTGATATTTTCAAATCTTTTTAGTTTCTGTATTTCTTCTTCAGTAAGCATCTGATTTTTGGTAACCTCTGACTGAATAGCATTTAACATATTATTACCCTGATCTGTATCCATGGGTTCCTCAGCAAGTTGTCTTTGTAACTCTGCTATCGTCTCTTCAGATATCATTTTTCTATCAGATACAATGGCTGTTAAGTTAAATCGAATTTCACCTTCACTGTACTTTTGTACCCTTTTTTCTATGACTGGCCTCACTGTGCTGATCCAGTCATCTTGATGGTGTGCACTGAAACCAATCGGTCCTTCTCTTAATCCATCTAATTCATGCAATCTTGCATTTCCAGGAACATAACTGACAAAGTGAAAATGAAAAGCATCTTCTTCTTTTGCTGATGTCTTTGCACCAAATTCAAACATCTGCTGTCTGGCAAAACTGTTGTGTACATGTCAAATCACATCTGAACTGCTGAGTGCCAAACCTTTCATAGCTGCATCAAAGCTCTGTGAAAATTCTTTAAACTCTGATAATGCCTCTCCTAAATGGACATCTTGATGGGTATAGTTCAATAACACACTTACTATGGCTTGAGTAGCACAATCATTATTAATTACCCGCTTGACAAAAAATATCGTGTCAGGTCTGGCGTCCTGAACTACAGAGCCCGCTGGTTCTTCTGGCTGCCACTTGAAAAGGAAAATTAACCCATCAACTGGCTTTAACTTTTCAAAACTCCGTATTTCTTCTACTTGGGCTCCTTGGCAACCAAATTCTTCAATGAGTTCAGTGAAGACCCTGGGGTTGCTTTTCATGAGGCACACTCCCCGGGCCACACACAGCCCCAGCTGCTACCTCAGGCTCTGCCCACCTCCCACCTCCCCAACCAACTGCCACGGGCCGGGCCGCTGGTCTCAGTGATCACAGCAAATCTGCCGCTGAGTTCATCAGCCCCTTTGTCATCCTGCCTACTCCCCCTGACAGCCTGCTTCAGGATTTCTTAAAGAAATAAAAGTAAACACCTAAAGAAGTTCAGTTTGGGGACTACTAACATTTTTTGAAGGCTTATTTAACTTTAAGATATAAAACTGCTAAAAAAAAAATCTAGTACATAAAAATAAAGAATAAAAATTTCATTTATTTTAGCATATATTTGGTAGAAATACAGGAGATAGAAAAGTAGCATCATAGTCTTCACACCAAAGACAAAAATCTCTCTAGGAAGATGACACAGAAAGGGAAGAACGGCTTATGTGCTCGGCAAGCAGCCATTAAACAAATATATCCTGAGTATCCACCCAGTGTGTGGCAGACATCTAGGCCCTGGATATACTATATGGAATGAAAGAGACAAAACTCCTGCCTGCATGGAGCATACATTCCGATGTGGGAGATGGACAACAAAAAAGGTAAATAGCCCACCTTCTGATGTGTGAGAAATAACCTGGATGAGCCAAACACTATCTCCACGAAGTGCCAAGGCCCAGAAGCAAAAGCACGGGATGCCTGGGTGGCTCCGTTGGGCAGCTGCCTTCGGCTCGGGAGTCTGCTTCTCCTTCTGACCCTCCCTGCTCTTGTACTCTCTCTCTCTTAAATAAATGAATAAAATCTTAAAAAAAAAAAAAAAAAAAAGCAGCAGCAGCAGCAGAAGCACACGTGGCATTTCCTAGGGCAGAGTGAACCAGCAGGGTTGGAACAGAACGTCCACAGGGGGCCAGATCACAAGGGACTCATAGTCTTTACTGTAAGAAAGGATCTGACTCTGACTTTGCTTTGAGAAGCAGGAGAGTCCCCGGGAGAATTCTTAAACAGAAGATTGATAAGATCTCCTATGTTTCCACAGGATCACCCAGAGTGCTGCATTTAAACAGAGGTGAGGACAGAAGTAGAGAGGGCATGGGAGGGGACAGTGGCTCAGACTAAGGTGACAGCAACACGTATGAAAAGTAGATAGGGGATATATTTTGAAGGTAGACAGAAATGTTACAAATCATTAAAGAGCATAGAAGATACAGAATAAATGTTTAATGAATGAATGAATCTTGGATAGGAAGGAGACCTATGTGGACTAGAGTACTCAGGAAAGGCATCCAAGAATCATCACACTGCACGGGAACTCTCTGCATGGAGGTCTCTAATTTTCAGCATTGTTTATCTATCTTAATTCTTCCAGTTCATTTTTTCTTGACTGATCCCTCTATGACTATTAAATCCATGTGAAAATAGAAGTCTAAGTCAAGTCAGTAACAGTGGGAATACAGAATATGTTCAAAGATATTAAGGAGGCACAATCTAAAGGCTCTGGTGATTAAATATATGGAATGGAGAAGCAAAGAAAATATAATAGTGATTTCTTGTTTGGACAACTTCATAAACAGTGATGCCATTATCTGAGGGAACACAAAAGGAAAAGCATGTTTGAGGGGAAACAAATGGAAAAGGCTAAAAACTTTAGAGAAACAAAACTCGATTTGGGAGGACCAAGTATTTTTAAAGTCTAAAGGTTTAGGGGTGCCTGAGTGCCTCAGTCTTTAAGCATCTGCCTTCACCTCAGGTCATGATCCCAGGGTCCTGGGATCGAGCCCCGCAACAGGGAGCCTGCTTCTCCCTCTCCCACTCCCTCTGCTTGTGTTCCCTCTTTCGCTGTGTCTCTGTCAAATAAATAAATAAAATCTTTAAAAAAAAAAAAAAGTCTAAAGGTTTAAAATCAAGTAGGTCAAGACTACTGCTTCTAAACTTGGATTGGCATATTAAAAGTTAATTACTGTTTGGAATGATGAGAAGATTCTGGAAATGGACAGTGGTAATGGTTGCACAACGCTGTAAAATGTACTTGATGCCAGTGAAGTGTAGACCCCAAATTAGTTAAAATGTTAAATTTTATGTTACATATATTTTACCACAGTGTTCACTCACTAGAGGTCAAGTTTTTTTTAATGAGATATAATTCACATTCTATACAGTTCACCCATTTAAAACATGTAATTCAATGTTTTTAGTATATTTGTAGAATTATGCAACCATCATAAACATTAATTTTAGAATATTTTTATTGCCCCTCAAAAGAAAACAGTACACATCAGCAGTCAGTCATTCCCATTTCAACCGAATCTTCCAGCCTATATGTCAGGTGTAAGCAATACTTTTTTTTGTTTTTGAAGGATGTAATATAATTTATCTGAAAGTCACTTTTTTCTATGTAAACAAAAGACTTAAGGGGTAACTTCTGAAAAAAGTCCACACCTCTTCTAACCTTGAGTCTTTCTCCACCATTAGCTTGATGGTAAAATACACAGCTCTACTGTGTAAAAATTCCTGGACAATTTTTCTGCAGTTTAGATGAAAATCATACAAATCAGTAAATACGAGCAATTTGCTTTTTCATTTCCATTTTGTTTTTGTTATTTTCTACCAATGTTTTATGTATTTCTAAGCCTGAAAAACTCCAAAGGAACCACGAGCTCTATGAAAGATGAAGGACAGAAGTAAAAAAAAAAAAAAAATTAGGTTATGGAAAAATTCCTGGGACCTTTTAAGACATGCCTCTGCTCTGTACATCATTAATTTGCTCTTTTTGTAAGTTTCTGTTTCTGTTCTTACACCTTTCATGTGTGGTCTCCTGTCTTCAAAACAAACTGCAAACTCTGAGGGCAAATACAGTTTTCTCTCCAGCACCTCCCCCCAAAACATTCAAGTTGGTCTGAGAAAATGGAAACCCTTTTATGTGCTCAAACTAATTTGGATTCACAGCAGAATTAACTATATCCAATTACACTAAGGCAAATAATAATGAAATATCTCATATACAAAAAGCATTCTGACATCTGAAACTGGATGTCCAGGTTCAAATTCTGGCTCTAACACTTAGTAATTCTGTGACCTTGGGGAAGCAACTTAACCTCTCTGCTGCCTCATTTTATAAAAGTAGGAGAATTATGTCTAATACTTGTTCTAAGAATTTATTTACAAACTTAGAGCAGTGCTCAGTATATAGTAAACACAGTAACATGTTCACTATTATTACTTCCTTCCATTTGTGTATTTTTCCCTTAAAATTATGCCATTTATATCTTCCACAACATTACATGATCTGACCCTGCAGCTTAGCTTTCAAAGATGAAATAAAGGATCCTCTTGCTTTCCCTCACTGTTTCTAGTTCTCCACTTTTTAATCCCTTTTCATACTCTTAACACATAACACAGGCCACAGCTGATATTACCAACATTTAAACACATAACAGATAAAGGTTTACAATTTATAAATACGCCTCATGTATTACATGCTCTACCATACTATCGACTTTCCAAAGCTAGTTTTAGCCAGTGTTCCCAAATCTCTGCCATCACATCACCCATTAATTGCCATCCAGATGAGGCTAACTTCCTATGCAACTGGAGTATTCAAGATGGCAAGCAGATGCCCTTATTTTCTGAAAACCACTCCTCACCATAACAGGGATGGAACCTGGTCTCTACCTGGGCTAAACAGATTGTCTCCCCTAATACGGAACAGGCATACAGAGTTGCTTGTGCTGGCATTTTAAAATCTGAAACCATCAGACAGCTATTTTGAAGTGAGACATCAAAGCAGTAAAAGCAGGTCTGAGAAAGACAGGAAATAACTCTACTGTCTTCCTAAATTTCACTCCTGAGCTGTAGCTTGGTTCTTTGGTGGCATGGACACTTCTGAAGTCAGACTGTCTGGGTTTATGTTCTGGCTCCATCCTCCACTAGCTGTAACGTTGTGGCTAGGTCACTTAACCTCTCTGAGCACAGTTTCCTCATCTGCAAAATGGAATTCATAATGACAATGATTTCACCTACTTTGTAAGGTTGTTTTAAGGATTAAGTGAAGTAATACAGGCAAAGTGCTTAATAAAATGCCTTGTACATAGTGTTTAAAAACTCATTATTTCAATTATTTTATGTTTATATATGTAAGAATTTATTATTTTTATTATTTTACCTGTAACATTATTTTAAGGTCTTATTCTTCTTTCTTCAAATCAGAAAAAAGCCAGGAATAGATGAGTATATATACTTTGTCTTCTAAGGATATACTAAAGATCTTGAGCAAAAAGAGAAAAAGCAAGCCAACTGACTCTTCTAACTCTAAAACCTAATCAGATGCTAAAAAGGACAGAATAAAAATTAATAAAACATAGAAGGGGTTAGGAGGTATTAAGAAATACTAGGAAAATGTTGTTCATTTTGAGAATTCAAAAAACTGAATGTTTTGCCTTAAGAAGTTTTTGAAGATTCTATGTCATTTTTCATGGCTGACACACGATAAGTAGTTAAAAAGTGATTGCTGAGTAATGAAACCTTATTGTGTCTTAAACTAAAAAAAAAAAAAAAGCCAAAACCAGATAGAGGAGGTAGAAGAAGTTCTCTCTGGATGTGTTAAAGATCAGATATCAATTAAAGGAATAATATGCTTTAAAAAGACTAAAAAAGATAAAAATGTGACACAGCTCTTATCTGCTAATAAAATAAATTTAACAACATATTCTCAATTAACTATGCAGATGGGGGAAGAGTGAGGTACAACAACAGTGGTGCTCACATAACCAAGAAAGTCTCCATTTGAATTTGAAATATATATTTTATTTGTTAATTTTTAAAGATTTTTATTTATTTATTTGAGAGAGGGAGAGAGAGTGTGAGCCATGAGGAGTGGAGAGGGGCAGAGGGAGAAGCAGACCCCCCTACTGAGCAGGGAGCCCAACGTGGAGCTCGATCCCAGGACCCTGAGATCATGACCTGAGCCAAAGGCAGACGCTTAATTGACTAAGCCGCCCAGACGCCCCTGAAATATATTTTAGTATCTTAAAAGCAGACTTACCTTATTGCTAACATTTAACTTTGGCATAAGTCTACATACGGCAGTTCCACCAAGAGGGGAAAAGACTAACACATATTTAGGGGAAATGATATACACGTTTAGTTGCAGAGGTGGATTAGGATGACAAATGTGCCATAATCTGTTTGTAAAACCAAAAATATATGAAACATGCAAAATCTAAGAATAAACAAAAATTAAGAAGGTCTGTTTGCAATCACTTTAAACATACAGAAGAACAAACAAGTTCAACCCAAAGCAGCACATTCAGCTATCAAAAGTAACTTTTCCCAAGCAATGCCTTATCATGGCCTCTTTTCATTTCAATTACTGTTTTGAGCTTAGAAGTGCAAGAATTCTAGGTATAGAGACTGTGTGATCTGGACATAACATAACCCCTTTCAGGAGGGATGAGGGATCTGTAAGCAAATGTGTTCCAGCATAATCCTATGGAGATGCACCTTCAGACTTTCAGGCTTCTCCTCTTGAATCTCCTGTAATTATGGCAGGTTTCTGGCAATTCACTGTTTCTTCTACTATCCTCACAATTACTGGTCAATAGTCCCAGGCTGCAGTGACATTTGTGATGCTTTACACAGTATCAAAGGCCTTCACTAACTAATCCTATTTCTTGCTGATCATTACTAGCTGAGTTCTCAACCACTGCCTCGAAGAAACCTCCAGAAGTCATGAAATGTGCATTTGAACACCTGGCATAATTCACTCCTTACTTGTGTGATAGCTCTATCACTTGCACACATTTGCTGGCCATTTCACATAGGTCCAAACTGTTTGACAGAACACAAAACACACAACAGAAAAAGAAGACACCACCAATGCTCAAGTTAAGATAGAGAAAGAGCCTCTTGCCCAAGAGTTATCTGTGTTCTGCCGGGGCACAGAGTAATTCTCACTGGTCTAAAGTTGAGGAGGGCAACTGGCGAGACTCAACCCTCACCAACTCTTGAACTGTGGGGAGGAATTAACAAGGAACAGTAACAGAATGGCTTATTTTAGGGGCGCCTGGGTGGCCTCTGCCTCTCTCTCTCTCTGACTCTCATGAATAAATAAAACATTAAAAAAAAATGGCTTATTTTATTTTGTTTCATTTTTTTAATACTTCAGAGAGAATTAACATTGTAATACATTAGCCTCATATGGGGTGCTACCAGGTGAAGGTATGCACATGAAATGCTGGAACAATATGGAACACTTCACTTACCATATTGACAAGATCCTGACATTCAAGCCAACTTGGATATGATCAATTGTTTAGGCATTGTTAGCGCCCCCATTTACAGAGAATTCACAAGCTGACAGTCCTCTCACAATGTGATTTCCTTCTCTTTTGTTATTCTTTTTTTTTTTTCCAAAGGTTTTATTTATTTATTTGACAGAGAGAGAGAGAGAGCGAGAGCAGGAACACAAGCAGCAGGGGTGGGAGAGGGAGAAGCAGGCTCCCCACCCAGCAGGGAGCCCGATGCCGGGCTCGATCCCAGGACCCTGGGATCATGACCTGAGCTGAAGGCAGACGCTTAACGACTGAGCCACCCAGGCGCCCCTCTTCTGTTATTCTTAAGCACTATTAAACACAGAGGGTAGAGGAGGTATCCTAGCAGGACTCATCTGTTTTTTGTTCTGCCAAAATTATGGAGTACAGTCTAACAACCCTAGAACAAAACTGTCTCCAGTAACTGCTAAAAAGGAAATAAGTATTCTCATTTTCTTCCCTCCCATAACTACCGAACTCTTCTAATCAAGTGGTGTTATTTATATGCTATTGCTAAAAAGGAGTAACAGTAATAATCTGTAGACTATATGCCAAACAACTGACATGGGTTATCCAAGGACATACGATCATAGGGACTATACTTTCTGTGACATATGTATAATATCTGGGTTTTGAAAATAAGCATGTATTAGTTTTATAAACAAAATAAAGAATGAATAGACGAATACATTTAAATTGGTATTAAAAATCCTGCATTTTGGATCCTTAAGACTGATCCCTGAACTTCATATATTCATTCATGTTATTGATAATCTACTTTCTAGCAAATTGCCCAGGGTATAAACATCATTAATGGGACCAACTAAAAATCAACTAACAAATAGAAACTAAAATATAAAGTTAACTAACTTAATATTATAAAAACTGTTTACATTTGAAGAAAACCAGAGTTTAGAACCCAAAGCTGAGTCTTCACTGCCAAGCACAATATGGAGGGGGGGGAAAAACTGACAGGCCTAGAACAGAGTTTATTCACTTATTTACATCTACTGAACCTGGAAAACTTTGCAGGCAATTTTTAATATTCAAAAAAGTGGGCTAATCCACTGAGAATGCAGTGATGGCTAGTTTTATGTGTCAACCTGCCTGAGCCACAGTGACCAGATATTTGGTCAAACATAATTTGGGTGTGCTTTGTGAGGACATTTGGGATGAGATTAACATTTGAATTGGTGGACTGAGTAAAACTGAGTAAAGACTGTGCTCTGGGGAGACCTGGGTGGCGCAGTTAGTTGTCTGACTCTTGGGGTTTCGACTCAGGTTATGATCTAGGGTTGTGAGATCTGAGCCCTGTGACAGGCTCTGCGCTCAGTGGAGTGTCTGCTTAAGACCCTCTCTCCCTCTCCCTCTGCCCCCCTCCCCCGCTCTCTCTAAAATAAATAAATAAATCTTAAAAAAAAGGATTGTCTTCCCTAATGTGGGTGGGCTTCATCCAATCGTTTGAAGGTCTCAAAAGAACAAACGGGCCCTCCCAAACAGGGAGGAATTCCTCCTGCCTGTCATGCTGGCACATCAGGTTTTTTTCTGCCTTCAGACTTGAACTGAAGCATCAGCTCTTCCTGGGTCCCGAGACTAATGGCATTTGGACTAGAATTATATCAGTTCTTTTGGGTCTCCAGCTTGCCAAATGCAGATCTTAAAACTTTTTTTTTTTTTTAAGATTTTATTTATTTATTTGACAGAGAGAGACACAGCGAGGGAGGGAACACAAGCAAGGGGAGTGGGAGAGGGAGAAGCAGGCTTCCCGCGGAGCAGGGAGCCCGATGCGGGGCTCGATCCCAGGACCCTGAGATCATGACCTGAGCCGAAGGCAGACGCTTAACGACTGAGCCACCCAGGCATCCCTGGATCTTGAGACTTGTGAGCCTCCATAACTATGTGAGCCAATTTCCTATAATATCTCTGTTTTCCACTCTCCTTTTTCCTCTCTATAAAAACACCAAATAGGAAAAGTCCAGCAAATTCTTTATGATGATGATTGCAACTCTGATGCCTCAGAAAGCTTAGGATCCTGTCCAAGAAATAGCCATCTATTCTTCTGACCAAGTTATCCCAAGCCCAATGGGACTCAGATGATACTTAATGGAACATTTTCTTGAACAATGGCCACACTTTTACTTAGACATTAAAAATAATCTCTAACTGCTGTTAAAACCAGTCATCTTTAACTATCTTCTTTCTACTTCTCTCCCCAAACGGTTACCATCCCCACCATTAATGTTTGAAGAATAAGCACAGAATTAGAAAGAGTACTAACCCATACAATTACTGTACTTCATTTAGACAGTTTTGGTTATAAAAAAGAGATAAGAACGCCCTCCCCATACCAAACACAGAAGCTGCTAGGTACTTCCTTTACTCTTCATCAATGGCAAAAAATAGCACTCTAGGTCTCCACGGAAGACCCCACCCTGCCATTGATGGGGTGTTGTTTAGGAATCACTGAATGGTACACATTACTCAAGTCACATATAGCAGCAAGTATCTTAGACCGAAAATCTTGTAGCCAATACTCTCTGTACATTCCTCCAAGAACAGGGTATGTTAAAGAATTAAAAACTGAATAAGTGTAGTAAAGGTAAAGATCCATTAATGGAGAAAAGAAAACCAAAATGGAGAAAAGAAAAATTTTTGCTTATCTTATGAATCTTATGAGTACATAAGTACCAAAGTTGATTTCCATGCCAACAGAAATATATTGATAATTAACAAGGTTAAACCACAAAGGAACTTCCACTCCATATTATTTTTATTTTTTCACATTTAGATGATACCTTAGTGTAGAGGATGGCAGAACAGGGATGAATTCTTAACTAAGTCATCCAAGTTTCTTTCCTAAAGAAGCAGCAGTCTCTCCTTCACTCACGTTTCTTAATTATCAACGGTCACCTTCTATGGACAGGTCTAAAGTGGGTGGAGAAGGCGGCAGACAACACTTTCCACTCATCACAGCACTTTCTAGAGCAATAAATTGTACATTTATCACAAGTACCCAATCAGGATGTACTGGGAAGAGTAGGATCTCATAGCTTACTGGAAAGGACAGAGAGGGACAAAAGAATGCCTAAAGACACAAATCAGCCGCCATTAAAGGTCTTCCTTTGTTCTTTAACTTCTACATGAACAGCTGCAGAATTTCAACCTGTAGATTGAAATTAAGATCACTATACCCAAAAATACCTTCAAGTACTAAATAAGACTAGAGAAGGAAGGAAGGGTGGGAGAGAGAGGAGAGCATGGGATGTAAAGAAAAAAACATTAGCAAAGCTATTCCAACACCCCACACTGTGCTGGAATTTGAATTTATGAGTTCAGGTTTTTCACATGATTTCAGAGAAAGAAGGATAAAGTATCTTATCCAGAAATGTTAACCTAAAACAAAAGAAGTATTAGCTAGAAGGCAGGGCAGACTGATTTGAATAACATGTTCCCCTTAAGTAAACTGCACTAGAAAATCTTGGTTTTAAGGTCCTTAAGAGACCCAAGGAATAGGAAAATAAATGTACCTCCGACCCACTCTTTACAAGCTACTTTCGGGCTCCAGTGAACAGTCTTGTAAAAGGGATATTTATAAGGGACTTCTAGAAAGCAAGAGTTCAATAACTGTTTAACACTAAAGCAAAATGAGAAGGAGCTACGTTCACCATCTCCTAGAAGCAGCCCTATTTTGCCAGACTGGCAACAAATAAAGTGCTCAGCTCAGGTAATTGTCAAGCTGATGAACATCAAAGCAGACAGCCTGCCTCTCCCTCCCCTAGGGACACTGTTCCAAAGCTGACTTTGGTGTTTTGTCTCCCTACAAGAATTCGGCCAAGGATCTGACTCTACTCTCCCGTATTACTACTGCTATTTCTCTCATCTGCAACCAGAGCAGCTTTTGCTAAGTGACTCTCTCAAGCACCGTTTATCACCCTCTCCATAGTGACAGCTTAATCCTTTAATTAGTTTCAATGCCAAAAACTAGGATTTCCTGAGGACTGCCACAGGATGTGCACCAAGCAGCAGGGGCCAAGGCTTAAAGTTGTTCAAGAGTTTCAAAGAATGGTTGCTAACGCACAGCCAGGAACAGAGAGCCCTAAACAAAAGGAAGAAAGGAGGGGAAGTGCCTTCGAAAAATTAAGGAAATGAGTTTTATTTGAAAGCGAGAGAGAGAGAGAGAGAGAGAGAGAGAGAGAGAGAGAGCATGATCAGGAGGGAGGGGCAGAGGGAGAGAAAAGCAGACTCCCAGGACTCTGGGATCATGACCTAAGCAGATGCTTAACCCACTGAACCACCCAGGCACCCCAAGGAACTGAGTTTTAGAGAGTGCCAGCTCACTATCAGGACAGAAAGTCTTCATTTGTCCAAAGATCATCCTACTGTCGGGCGCCTGGGTGGCTCAGATGGTTAAGCGTCTGCCTTCGGCTCGGGTCGTGATCCCGGGGTCCTGGGATCGAGTCCCACATCGGGCTCCCCGCTCAGCGGGGAGCCTGCTTCTCCCTCTGACCCTCTCCCCTCTTATGCTGTTTCTCTCTCGCTCGCTCTCTAAAAAATAAATAAAATCTTTAAAAAAAAAAAAAAAAAAAGATCATCCTACTGTCCTTTGGGGCTGGAACACATAACAAGCTACTTTTAAGTCCAAACTCCAGGGATGAGGAAATCTGTGTACCTCGCTCAAGCACCCACCACCTTCAGATGAGGGAGGAGGATCAGCAAATAAGGCAATTGCTGGTAAAGGCAAGGCTTGGAATTAACCTAGGAGTTGCAGAGGTGGAAGACAAGGACATAATAAGTTTCACAAACTAATCAGTATTGAACTTTTTAAAGTTTATAGTGGGCAAGGCCATCTGTAGGTTATGCACTAAAAAATTTGATTCTGAATTAATAGGCCATTAAAAAAAAAGTGAAACAAAAATAAATGCAACCAGACTTAAAGAGCCAACCATGGGTCTCTGAATTCTTAGTTCTCTTTCTCCCCTCTTAGTTGGTTTCTGAGTTCTCCACCCATGCCTCTGACTCATTCAGCAAGGATCATCAGCTCTCTAGAAGAAAGCATAAAGGGATCCAGATTTCCAAAAATGATGAAAACTGGCAACCCAGCTTTACCACTAAGCTCCTGTTCCACAAGCCAACATGTCCCTTATTTTTCTTTCAAAAGAAAGAGACCATATGTCTGGCTTTCCAGTTTCCTTTCCTTCCCAAGTTACTACCTCTCAGTAGAGCAGCTCTTGGTTCTCTTTGGTGTAAACAAGCCCAAACAAAGAAACAAACAAATAGCCCTTAAGTCCCTTAAAAATTAGTTTGCATTTTAAACTGAGGTTTTCTTCAAAATGCACATTCTAGGACCTGGTCCACCAAGACTTGGTGGTCTGGTAGAGTGGACTAGAATCCTCATTTCTAACAAGCTCTACAACAGTGGTGCTCAACCCTGGCTACACATTAAGATCTGGGGTGCTTTTAAGTAACACCCTGCAGGGGCCTCACCCCCCAGAAACTCAAACGGTCTGCAAGGGGCCCTGACATCAGCAATATGACTAATTTTGAAGCTTTCCTCTGTGAAAGCAAGGTTAGGGACCACCACACGAACAGTTCCTCTGATGCAACACGGCCCATGGACAAAGTGTGAGAACAGAGGCTCACAAGAGTACACCTGAATGAGGTCTTTCTGAACCTTGCTCCACCACCAAAGCAGATGGCAGGCAGAGTAAAATATTTAGATAATTAGAAAAACCATAAGTGACTTTTTTTTTTTTTAATCAATTCCTCTTCAGAAAGCTCTTCAGAAGGGTATCTGGTTCTTAATTGAGAACAGAGTCCATCTATCTTCTCACTTGTTTATACATATTAAGTATTCTGTAGCAGTAAATCGCAAAGTTGATGAAAAACTAGGGTCAAGTCTCCTAGACAAGGTCCTCCGAAATAATTCTGGGGAAAAAAACACTTCTAACCATGTAAAGGTTTAGAAAGTTATTCTTCTTCAAACAAAACAGAGCCTGGATTATAAGGTTCACAAATTACAAGTCATAAGAAGAATAGGTTGAAGTAATAATGGTCATAAGTCTCAGCTAAACAGTAACTGAATAAATCCAATTGTGGGGGAAAAATCTTTAAAATAAATTTGATTATGAAATAAAACTAAGGTAACTCACCCACTTCAATCTTAAAAAACAAACAACTCTGACTCACAGTACTTTAAGAATTAGTTTCCTTATATCATCTTACTAAATCTCCAAAATGAGGGACATCTAGTCAGGGCTCCTTTCCTGTCCTAGGGGAACAACCTCAAACTCCTTATTTATGTTTTGTATTAAGAACAATATTCTACTAAATGAACAAGTCTACATTTGTTCAAAGATTAGCTCCCAGGGCTGCTGCCTGTGGGCATCTTACTTAATAGCTAGCTTCAAACAAACTCTGAAACAAGACACAAAAGGAGAGACCACTCTTGTGGTGAGAAACTTTTATTAGCATTTGGATTTGGAAGACAGAAAGAAACTGGAAGTGGAAAAAGAAACATACCCGAGCAACAGAAAGCTCTTGAGTATTCTGAACAAATTTCTGAAGCAGAGAGGGAGGCTAAGAGGGTTACTGATCCACAGAGAGGAAACAGATAGGTAAATGCCCCCAAAGGGCTTTCATTTGTATAGCTGATTACTCAGAACTATATTTAGCTGTGTTTTGGAAAATTAACAGACCAGAAATCAGAAAATTAGAAAGAGGTTAAAAGGTCTGTTTTAATAAAATGTTAAATACCCTTACTGCAACTTTAGAAGAGGCTGGAGTTCAAGAAAGCCACGTTCTTTCTATTCAGAGACAAGATACTGAGAAAACTGGTACCATTTGTGGGCGCAAATTTCTCCACCAATAAAGTGGTCGTATTGCTTGCTGACTTTAGAAAGCTTAAGCCATTGGTTTAAAAGCCCTTTGGGCTAGATAATAATGAAGCTAACTTACAAAAGGAAAATCCTTCTTTTCCTTTGACAGCTGGTAATTTACTAGAGTGATAAGCTTCTATAGAAAAAATCTGCTTAGGGGCGCCTGGGTGGCTCAGTCGGTTAAGCGTCTGCCTTCGGCTCAGGTCATGGTCCCAGGGTCCTGGGATCGAGCCCCGCATCAGGCTCCCTGCTCGGCGGGGAGCCTGCTTCTCCCTCTCCCTCTGCTGCTCCCCCTGCTTGTGCTCTCTCTCTGTCAAATAAATAAATAAAATATTTAAAAAAAAAAAAAGAAAAAGAAAAAATCTGCTTAGAAAGATTGATAAGGAACGTAAGACTAATAAGATCTGAGTTGGCTTCAAATAATTAACTGGTTTTAAGGAAGTTTAAGATTTTGGTGGTGGGCGCGGGGTGGTGGTGGTAAGGAAGGAGCTTTTTGGAGAGGAGACAGAAGGAGGAACCGGAGAAAAAGGGAAGCTGAACAAAGGAAGAATTTGCCTGTGTCTCTGAGACCAGCCATTCTCTGGAATCCTATCCTTACCACTAGACTGGATATTTTTTCAAAGGCAGAGATCATGTATTGTTCAACCCTGCACTGCTCAACTGCAAACCCACCACAGGATACAGAGTAGATGCTTGATAAATGTTTTATAAATGTGGAATCCAATATTTTTTTTAACGGCATCCTAGGCAGTCAGTTATAAAGAAAGGAGGTAATCTAGTCTGACTCTCAGGGTCAGATACATTGCTAAGTATCTGTAAGTAAGAAGAAAACTGTGTTTATGAGAATTTGATTTTTATTTACATGAATTTCTAATAGTGAAATAAACAAATTAGGTAAAAGCAGATAAATAATGATAAAGAAGAAAGTGGAACCAAAACAGTCCGGGGCTCAGAAAGCACAGGACTTGGAGGGGGATGTCCAGGCTCAGCCAGTCCACCAAACAACAAGGGGATGTAAAAGCCATCAGCCTCCTGCAGAGAAGCAGGAAATTCTCCCTATGCCCGCTCCCCATCCAAGATTGTTTTCTTTAACAGTTCTGCCTCCTTAGCAGAACTCCTTTTTTTTTTTTTTTAAAGTTTCTCAGTTCTCCTAAATCAATTTTTGACAGTCCCTGGGATTCTCAAGATGATCATTTAACACCTCATTAACAAGTCTATTATAGGAATTAATTCAAATGAGCCAAAACTAATTTTAATTAAACCTCAATCTGCCCAAGGTATTCCTTTTTTCTCCTACACCAGTAGCCGCTGAAATAGGCCCAGTTCTTTCAAAATTAAGAAGTACAAAAAGTGCAGTTTTCTGGAAAATTACCTGTCATTTTTAAAAAAGATTTTATGTATTTATTTGAGAGAGAGAGCCCGTGTGCACTGGAGCAGGAAGGAGGGGCAGAGGGAGGGAGAAGCAGACTCCCTGCTGAGCAGGGAGCCTGAGGACACAGGGCTCCTCCATCCCAGGACCCTGGGATCAAGACCTGAGCCAAAGGCAGATGCTTAACCAACTGAGCCACCCAGGCGCCCCACTTGTCATCATTTTTAAATTTACCTAGTAAAATGTACCTATTTATTTTGTTCCATGATTTGGCCATTTGGTTTAACATTCATCTACTCAAGCAACATTCATCTACTCAAGCAACCATTTTCTAATAGTTATGGATCATGTGTGCATCCATTCATTCATTCATTCATTCAGCAAATTTATCAAAAGGCTACTGGATGTCAGACACTAAGCTGGGTGCTGTGCATGTTCTTAATTACATCTCTGGCCAGAAATAAAATACAGCCACGCACAGCTCTGGAAAATGGAAAAGCACAATTTTAGTTTCTTTGCTCAGACATGTTTTGCCTTGACTCATAAATAGATCTTACAGCTAAGTTTCCATTACTGGATGGATGTGTGTGTGTGTGTGTGTGTGTTTATGAAGTAAAAGCTAGAATTTCAAATGTCTAATGGAATTTGTCAGAATTTCCTTGGTGTCAGTTTTCTACTCACCAGCCTGTCCTCACTCCTATGTCCACCAAGCAGGCTGGCAGCACACCTCCCACCCACCAGTCCCTCCCTTCGGTTCTGAGGTAAGATGCCTCCCAATGTCTACTCACCAACCTAGTGGCATGTCCCTCTCTTCTTTGGGAAAAGGATAACGACTGGAGGGAGAATGCAGGAAAGGTGTGAGGAAGAAAAAGGAGTGCTTACAAAGTAGGGTAGGGGATGGATCTCAACTTCCCTTGCATGCTGTAGCTTTCCTGAAGGCTCTACATTCTGATCACCGCAGAGCAACCCATCTTCTCACCAAAAAAAATGAGAACATTGCTTAACAATCAATCATGTAATATTTGTGTGTATGTTTAAGCCTTACTTTCAACCATATTTTAAGCAAGATTTATTTCCAAAGAAGTTATTCATGTAGTGTGGAATCTGATAACAAAAAAAGTCTAACTCATAAAAGTAACACATTCATACGGTAAAATAAAATTCTAGCAGTACAGAATATTAAATACAAAGTACAGAAGTCCCCCCTCCCCGCCTTGGCCAGCCACCTCCATTCCCATCCCAGGAAGCAGTGCCAGGTTCTCCTTCCCGCATTTTTGACAGCTAGCACTACAGTGCTGAATCCACTTACCCCTCTGCTTCTCCTTCCAAAAACCCTATGTGGTAGTGTGGTGAGACAGCTGTGCTCCTGCTACTTTCCATGTTTCTTTGACTAATCACCACCAAGTTTTGTCATATTACCATTTTTAATTCTAGTAGCCAGTCACCTTCATAAACCTAAAGACAATTCCTTAACGTAAAAACGTGCTGATTTATAAACAAGATAGTATCTATTAACTCTTCACCAAGTACATAACAGAAACTGATACACTTCCATGTCCCTCACCTTCCTATATCCCCTTTCTACACCTCCTGTCTGCTACTGTTTACATTGTCAAGGTTTTTGTTCTTTATATCTGGTTTATAATCACTGCTCAAGTTTCCATGCTTTACCTGTAACTGACCCTACGAACTAGAAACTAACTGAAAGCAATAATACTATGATTATTTTACCCCACTTGTATTAAACAAAAGAAAATCTTCCAAGTGTCAAAGCTAAGTGATTTCTCCTCTTTTTTTTTTTGAAGATTTTATTTATTTATTTATTTGACAGAGAGAGACACAGGGAGAGAAGGAACACAAGCAGGGGGAGTGGGAGAGGGAGAAGCAGGCTTCCTGCGGAGCAGGGAGCCCCATGTGGGGGCTCGATCCCAGGACACTGGGATCATGACCTGAGCTGAAGGCAGATGCCTAATGACTGAGCCACGCAGGAGCCCCTGATTTCTCTTTTTTTAACCCCTAACAATTCAAGTCACATTTTAGTTTTGATTTCATCTTAAATGAGGATGAGTTGTTCACCCATTTCATAGCTCATCGTATTATCATTACAAAACAACTATTTCAGATCCACTAATTCTGGCTTGGAAGGGAAAAAAGAGAAAAATCATACTAAGTCCAGAACTGGAGAGAGAACAGTAGCCCCTGTGAAAACATACAGTGCCATAAATCCTACATTCTGACACAGGTAGTATCTTTGCTTAGAATAGAATAGATACTGGGGAGCCTGGGTGGCTCAGTCGTTAAGCGTCTGCCTTCGGCTCAGGTCATGATCCCAGGGTCCTAGGATCGAGCCCCACATCGGGCTCCCTGCTCTGCGGGAAGCCTGCTTCTCCCTCTTCCGCTCTCCCTGCTTGTGTTCCCTCTCTTGCTGTATCTCTCTCTGTCAAATAAATAAATAAAATCTTTAAAAAAAAAAAAAAAAGAATAGAATAGATATTAGTGGACAACCTTAAAATCCAACTGGAGTACTTAATGATAAGCAAATATTTATATTTTAATTCAAGACTAATCTGTTTTACAGTTACCTATAAATCCTATTTATAAGAAACTAAGTTTAGCTTCTCTATCCTAATCTGATTTATAATGTTCCTCCAATGATTCTTAGGCTCCATTTCTTTTTTACTGATGAGATACACCTGCCAGTTAGAATGGAACAAATGCTTCCTGGGCTTGGAAGGTGAGCTTACAAATGGTTGCTGCTGGTTACAAGAGGACCTGGCTAGGGAGAGCAAAGGCCAAACCACCTGTATCATCGAAGTATGAAGATTTATCCCACTAAGAGAAAATCAGTAACAGCATCAAAGATACATTTATATTTTTTAAACTAAATTATTAATCTTAAATCTAACATATTTTTTTCCCCCAAGTCCTATTATTCTAAGAACATTGATCAGTATACATGAGGCTTCCATTCAAGAATGATCCTGTATAAGTGAATGAGGGATCTTATCCTCTTAGGTGTATAAATTTCTTAAGTCCTCAGCATTTAAGAACACAAAGAATATAATAAGAGACTAAATCATAGATCATTAACTCTTACAATGCCTCTCTTCAAGGCACCAAAGTATTACTCATTTAACCATCTACCAAGCATTTACTGCATGCCTACTATGTGCCAAACATGGTTTTAAACAGAAGCAATAAAGTGAACACGACGGCCAAATCTCCATGTTTTCATGGAGTTTATAATCCACTTTGGGAAGATAGATAACAATTTTGTGAATAATCAAGTCAAACAAACTACTGACTCTAAGTTCCTGATACAGGCACTATTTAAGATGCAAAGGAGGAGCAGGACAAGGGTCCTAACAGGGGAGCTGACACTGACATGCAAAAACCACATAAAGGGTTAGTGAGGCTTTCACACATTATACTGTGATATCCCTAAGCTACTGGTTGATGATCTGTGTCACCTGGCCAACAAGCTTTCGGAGTTACTGCCCAATAATACTGCCTATTAAACTGAAAGTTCATTTTTGGGAAAGTCTCCCTCTTTCTAGAACAGTATTATTCTAGTACTTTATTCCATTTCATCTCTGTATTACCAAACATGTTTGCTAAAGGTACAAAATAAAGTGTGGATACTAATAAGATAACACAGGATCAGGGGTGCCCAGGTGGCGCAGTCGTTTAACTGTCCAACTCTTTTTTTTTTTTAGCATCCAACTCTTGATTTCATCTGAGGTCATGATCTCGGGCTCCTGAGATAGAGCCCTGAGTTGGGCTCAGTGCTCAGCATGGAGTCTGCTTGGATTCTCTCTCCTTCCCCCCACCCCCTGCCACCCCCCACATGTGCTCTCTCTTTTCCAAAAATAAGTAAATGAATTTTAAAGAAAAAATTTAACATGGGACTCAAACTTCAAGACAAAACCAAAAATTATTAGACATACTGAATGAGGCAATAATAAACTTTATATGCTCGTTGGAATTGTGCTGTAGCTACACAATCAGTTATGAAGAAAAGGATCAAAATCAAGTAACAAAATACTTGAAACAGTCAAAATTATAATGAAAAGGTAAGGCTTAGAGATTTCATTATATGTTCGGTATTTTAGGACTGGACACAAACTGTAACATGTAGCAGTTAAGTCTACTGATTGACTTGCATACACACTTTAAACAAAACATTGTGTTCAAACATTAAACACTGGCTCTGTGAGACAAGATTATAAATTTGTGATATTATAAAGTTGTGAAATAGGGCTTTTGGGAGAAAAAGGGTATTAGCACAAAAGACACAGCCTTTCAGCTCCCCCCATTTCCAATCCACAGCACTATGGAAATTCAATGAGAGACAGAAATATTGTTGCAGCTCAGATGTAAACCTGACTCCTTCCAGGCAAATTTCTTCAAAATATAGAAACTGAAGAACAGGGGCGCCTGGGTGGCTCAGGTGTTAAGCATCTGCCTTCAGCTCAGGTCATGATCCCAGGGTCCTGGGATCGAGCCCCGCATCGGGCTCCCTGCTCCGCGGGAAGCCTGCTTCTCCCTCTCCCACTCCCCCTGCTTGTGTTCCCTCTCTCACTATATCTCTCTCTGTCAAATAAATAAATAAAATCTTAAACAAACAAACTACAATGAGATTGTATTTCACAAAGATTATGTTTGCAGAAATTAAAGGGATCGACAAAATCTAAAAAGGGATGGAAATGGATAAACTATAACTTTCATACTAGAATGGGAGACTAAACTGCTAAGGACTCTTGAAAGAATCTGGCAACTTCTATCACTGTTAAGATGAAGAATCTCAGCCACCGGAAAGGGGCAAAATTATCTCAGCAAATGAGACCCATGTAAGGATTGTCACTGTGGTACTATGTAACAACAGTTAAAAAGACCTAACAATCTAAATGTCCATCAATAGAGTAATGAACACAGAAGCTGTGGTAATACTTGGTGGAATATTACATAACACTGAAAATGAATAAGAACCTCCTACACTCAACAGGGATAATGCAAACAAATAATATTAAGCAAATAAAATAAGTTGTGGAAAAACTTCCCCAATATGACCAATCTATGTAACATTTAAAACACAGGGGTGCCTGGGTGGCTCAGATGGTTAAGTGTTTGTCTTCAGCTTGGGTCACAATCTCCAGGTCTCGGGATTGAGCTCCATATCGGGCTCCCTGCTCAGCGGGGAGCCTGCTTCTCCCTCTCCCTCTGCCTCTTCTCCTTCTTGTGCTCTGTCTCTCAAACAAATAAATAAAATCTTAAAAAAAAAACATTTAAAAACACAAAACAACAGGAGCATCTGGGTGGCTCAGTCAGTTAAGTGTCTGACTCTGGCCCAGGTCATGATCTCAGGGTCCTGTGGGGGGGGCTCCCTGCTCAGCACGGAATCTGCTTCTCCCTCTCCCTCTGCTCCTTCCCCTGCTCATGCTCTGGCGTGCACGCTCACTCTTTCTCTCTCAAATAAGCAAAATCTTTTGGGGAAAAAAATCACACACACAAAACAACATAGACAGTCCTTGTTACTGGAATCCAGGCTGTTCCTAAAAGTGTGTTACAGTGTGAATTTTCAGGTAGCAGAGTCTGTATTACATCATTCAAAAACAGGAAAAATCACATGTTCCTGGCTCATCCAAAACTCCAAACAATTTTTTTCCCAAGCTATGAAATACTCTTAAATATCTACATAATAACCTATCAAAAATTCCTATAAAATAGAAAGCATCGGGGCACCTGGGTGGCTCAGTCGTTAAGAGTCTGCCTTAGCTCGGGTCATGATCCCAGGGTCCTGGGATCGAGCCCCGCATCGGGCTCCCTGCTCGGCGGGAAGCCTGCTTCTCTCTCTCCCACTCACCCTGCTTGTGTTCCCTCTCTCGCTGAATCTGTCAAATAAATAAAATCTTTAAAAAAAAAAAATAGAGGGCGCCTGGGTGGCTCAGTTGGTTAAGCGACTGCCTTCGGCTCAGGTCATGATCCTGGAGTCCCTGGATCGAGTCCCGCATCGGGCTCCCTGCTCGGCAGGGAGCCTACTTCTGCCTCTGACCCTCCCCCTTCTCATGTGCGCTCTCTCTCTCTCTCTCTCATTCTGTCTCAAATAAATAAATAAAATCTTTAAAAAAAAAAAAATAGAAAGCATCTAAAATACCAATGACCTATTTTAACCCCGAGATAACTGACTCAGTGTAAGACTCAGTGATGAGGCACAATATGGAGTCCATTATATTCCCAGGTAGGCATTCCCTTGTCTCAATGAGCTTTAGCATTCCCACATGTTCCGCAAATGCAGGGAAATCTGTGGTCCTCCTTTGCTCATCTACTTTCTTCATAGGTTTTTCTGCATGTCACAGGACATTTTCATTAGTAATGTGGGGAAGATGACAGAAATATTGTACAACACATTTAACAACTCAAAGTGAACAGGAGACCAGGTCCTATCAGGAAAAGAGCAGAAGTACCACTGAAATACACTCCACAGCCTCTTCCCCAGACTCATGCCCAACCGAAAACATCTTTACTGGTGTGCTCATGACAATTTATTATAGTGGGTTTTGATTCAGTTAAATGTCATAAGCATTTCTGCAAGTCGTCACGGCAAAGAGTAAGCCTTCAAACAGTGGGGGTACTGACACTATATGGATACGGTCATAGTAAGTGCACAGAAGCACAGAAAGAAACAATTTCAGAATAGTGATTATCTCTGGGGAAGGGGTGAGAGAAACAGAATCAAGAAGGGACCCTAAAGGGAGTTTTAGCTACCTTTTTCTTTTTAAAAAGTGAGATAAATGGGGTGAGATATTATCATTAAAATATGGGATCATGGGTACATTATTTTCTGTACCTTTTCATAAAATATGAAGGACCAATAACATTCTTAACCTGTCTGATGCACGCCAGAAGCCTGCCAGCATTAAGCAGCCCACGGATTCAAAGGAATCTGAATTCAATACCAAACAAGACTCTGAATTTGATTTTAGGGCAAGAGAACCAGTGTGTGTCTTTCTGTGGCACCCTAACACCCTTCACTAGTCTGCCTCCCATCAGAACTGCCATCCTTCGAACCTCTACCTTTCCCCACTCAATCATTCACAATCCCTCTATCTCTACTACGATGCTCAGGCCATAGTGGCCTCCATCTGCAGGTCTTTTTATCCCTGGATTTTCAGGGCCAAGTCCTCACCTTCTTCAAATTCTTGCTAAAAGTCTTACCTTTTCAATGACTGCCTTATTTGAAATTGCAAACTGGGTCCCCAGAACCCCTGGTCACCCATCTTCCCTACTTCCCTTTTTGCCAGGGTACTTATCATTTTCTAGCACACTGTATAATTTACTTCCTACACTAGAAACCCCATTATGCAAAAACTTTGGGGTGTTTCATTCTTGATGAATCACAAGTGTCTAGCAATAGCACCTAGCACACAGAGGGCAAATACTTGGTAAAGTGATTAATATAACAATTTTCCTGTTACAGTACTCTCTGGGACTAATAGAACAAGCCACTATCCTCTGTATCTCCAATACTCCACAAGTATATACTCCTCTCAAATCATCTGCTTGTATGCCCATTTCCTGTGGATTCTGATTCAGAGTCTAACACAGAGTGAGATACTCAATGTTTGTGGAAGGAATGAAATTCAAGGTCTTGAACATAAAATATTAAGTTTCACTCAGGGCAGACCACTTCTACTATAAACTCACACTCAGGTAAATTAATTGCAGATACCTCTTTTTTTAAAAAGATTTTTATTTATTTATTTGACAGAGAGAGACACAGCGAGAGAGGGAACACAAGCAGGGGGAGCGGGAGAGGGAGAAGCAGGCTTCCCGCTGAGCAGGGAGCCCAATGCGGGGCTTGATCCCAGGACCCCAGGATCATGACCTGAGCCGAAGGCAGACGCTTAACCCACTGAGCCACCCAGGCGCCCCGCAGATACCTCTTTTTAAAGGTCACCTTAAGGCACAAAGGGCTGCTACTTGATTCACACTTTCTTTCTACTACAAGGACAATAAAAAGATGCATTTAATGATGCCATAAAAATAAGCATTACCTTACACACTCAAATCTAAAAGAAATCAGGTCAAATTTAATTAAGATCAGGTAGCTAGATTTAAGAAAGACGGTACTTCTACTTTTGGTTACATTTTTATTATCCTCTATTTTGGCAGAGAAGCAATGTAGCCAAAAGTTTGCCTATACTAATTAAAAGTTTTAGAGAGCAATTTTTAAAATATATAAAAGCTGGTGGTGGCAAATCGTAAAAATGGCCACAAATTCTTGGACCCACTTTCCATTTGATGTGGAATCTGATTTCCCATGCTCTGCAATCTGGACTGGCCTTAGTGACCTGCTTGTTAACAACAAATCAGCAAAGGTCATGGGGTTTCAGCAGGTTATTTGGGAACACTTGCTCTGAAGCATCCCCTCTGGATTCCCATGCTATGAGGAGCCCATGACTCATAGGAAAGACATGTGAAGGTGCTCTGGTCAACAGCCTCAGTTCAGCCCAGTGTTCAAGTCACTTCAGCCCAAGTGACATGGGAGGGAAGAAGCTTCCAGATGATCCCAGCCCCTAGCCATCTAAGTCCTCCCGGAGGCTTGGGTCTTCCAAGCTCAAGCCCTGGATATTATGGAGCAAAGACAAGCCATCCCTGCTGTGCCCTGACCGAATTCCTGACCTGCAGAATCTGTGAGCATAATAAGATGGCTGTTGTTTCACACCACTAAGCTGGGGGCGGGGGGGGGGGGGGCCCGTCAGAGAGGCAATAAATAAACTGGAAAATGAGTGCTAACCCAAAGCCTGTAACTAATTACCACATTTCATTTTCTCACCACCAGCAGAGCCTAGATTTCATTACTTAGTACAGATAAGTCATATATGCAGAGGTCACATATCACACAGATCCACGTTCTAGGACAGGGCAAAGAAATTATCCAAAATTAACTCTGATAGCTATTAGCCATTCAATTTAGTCACCTTTCTGTACCCTGAATCAATAAGGTTGATGCACCTATGTGAAGTAACTAGATAATTGCTAGCTATATAAACATATATCTCAGATCAAAACACACTACTTCTACTAACACCATGAGGAAGGACAGAAGATAACGTAGCTACTGTTAAGAGGCGGTTACTCCCAAGGCTCCATGCTGTGTTCACAACATGAATGAAATATTTTCTTTCCCAAGGAATCAATTCATGAAACTGAAAATGATCAACACTTTGAAAATCTATTTCCAAAAATCTCTCGCTAGAGATAAGAATATACCACAGATGAGAAAAAAATTAAGGAAAAATTCTGATTTAAGAAAACAGGTTTGCATCCATCAAAATCAGATTACTTTCTTCTTGTTTTCCAATACAAATCAAAACAATCTTACCATAAAATTTATATAA
Organism: Neomonachus schauinslandi; assembly: GCF_002201575.2. Classification (NCBI taxonomy): domain Eukaryota; kingdom Metazoa; phylum Chordata; class Mammalia; order Carnivora; family Phocidae; genus Neomonachus; species Neomonachus schauinslandi. The sequence goes on along the minus strand of NC_058411.1, from coordinate 24,222,060 downwards.
ATGAAGAGTGGAGAGCTCAAGGCTGATAGTGTAAAATCTTTTACAAGAATAAAACTCATTTTAGAAGCATTTAAAAAGCAAGTAAAATTAATGTATGTCTCATACAATGGAAATACTTTTAGAAGTAAAAAAACAAAACAAAACAAAAATCCCAATTGTTCTAACTTTTCTGCAATCAACACTGCCCTCTAGTGATGCAGAATAAAAGTAAAATAAAAAAGCAAGTACCACATTTTATTTATTGTTCATTTCAGTGTGTTTATGTCAGAGCATCTAGTTCGGACTACAAATTCCACCAAAGACAGAATAAACAAATTCCGGATGACTTTTATTACCTATTGTTAAATTAGAAACTCTTTAAAAAGGCATTAAATCAAGGACATTAATACATGCAAAGAGCAGCTTTTAAATACAATAGGAATGAAACATCGCTACACAGTGAGTTACATCTTCATACAAAATTCAGGAAAGACCCTGCAACTTAGACCCTAAGACCTTAAGACCCTGCAAAATTCATACAATTCAGGAAAGACCCTGCGGCTTATCACTGAAGACTTATGAAAATAGGTAGAACAGTAAGATTAAATAAAGCTTCACCATCTATAAACAAGAAAATTCAACAGGAAGCAAGCCAGGCTAGTTCTCATGGCAGATGTTTATCAAACACACTGAAAAATGTCCGTAGCAACCAAGGCCTCACACACCTGACAGTTCTGCCCAGTAGTATACCCGACTCCTCATTTTAGGAAAAAAGTTCGAGGAAAAGAGCATGTTTGGTTGCTAAGCCTTTATTGAGCAGGGGAAGTTTTCCAAGAAAACATAGACTTACCAAGGGTCGTGCCATCCTGCCCCATGATGCACTTCATAGAGGTGACAATCTGTTCCACGACAGGTGGCGACAGTGACGTGGCGTACACAGCACTGTGAGAATGTGTCCGCAGATAGTCTATCAGCTCCTGGGGAGTTCACAGAAGCAAGGCGTTAGAGGGAAAGCCTGAATTCTCTGCAATGTCACTGAACTCCTTCCAGGTGCAAGCACACTCTTCCTCCCTTCACCACCACTGAAAGAGGGACACTAATCTGAGATGCAGAGGTCAGAGGATACTATCAGCAACAACTGCATCTGACACATGCGAACCTCCTTAGGCTCAGGCTTTGTTTTGTTTTTTAAACATGCCACAACATGAAAGAAAGAAAAACTAGTTTTAAAGAAGCCCTCTAAATTTGGAGAACATATCACACTTAATGTTATAAACAGATCTACAATGCTGAATTAAAGTGCTTAGATTGCTTTTCAGACACAATAATTCACTTATAACTATTACAAAAAATATCATCTGCATATTACCCTATACCTGCAAAGCCCTGAGTAAGAGAAAGACAGTTCTCTAACATCAATTTTAAAGGGATTAAATGTCCTCCAGATACATAGAAGTTTATAAAATGATATAAATATGGCAGAAATTAAATAGAAATTCACTGGGTCTTTCATGACAACAGGAAAGCCATCTCACTGAATAAAGAAAAACTTTGTATGTCAGTTACAAGGAGTCCAAAACAATCAGTTGTATATCCCTATTCTCTCCTTTTAACTTCACTAAATCTTTAAATAAAATGTGCAAAGTAGCTTACGTACCAGAACCCAACAAGGAGATACAAAATAGGACTGTAAAACAGTATATCACTTCAAAAACACTAAAAACTGTACAAAAGCCACAAAAGCATAGATACACCAGACCTATGATGTCCCAGATTATTACTTTAAGTCCTTTGGTTTAGCAATAAATCTTACCAAAAAGCAAGCAACTTTCCAAAGTGAGCCTGGTCCCATTAACAAAAATTTGAGGTAAAAATCTATCAAACTTGGGGCGCCTGGGTGGCTCAGTCGTTAAGCGTCTGCCTTCAGCTCAGGTCATGATCCCAGGGTCCGGGGATCGAGCCCCGCATCGGGCTCCCTGCTCGGCGGGAAGCCTGCTTCTCCCTCTCCCACTCCCCCTGCTTGTGTTCCCTCTCTCGTTCTGTCGCTCTCTGTCAAATAAATAAAATTAAAAAAAAAAAAATCTATCAAACTTGACTAAAACCACTAATGAGTTTTCTCTAAAAGGCAATTTTTTTTTTTTAAAGATTTTATTTATTTATTTGACAGAGAGATAGAGAGAACAAGTATGCAGAGAGGCAGGCAGAGGGAGAGGGAGAAACAGGCTCCCCGCTGAGCAGGGAGCCCGATGCGGGACTTGATCCCAGGACTCCGGGACCACGACCTGAGCCAAAGGCAGTCGCTTAACCGACTGAGCCACCCAGGCGCCCCCAATGTCAAGTTTTAAAAAGGAATTAAAGATATTTATGAGCTCCTACTACATGCCACATACAAATACTTGACAATGTATTTTTATTAATACTATGGAGTTTTTTTTTTACAGTAACAGTTTTATTGAGATATAATTCACTTTTCTAAAGTGTACAGTTCAGTGGCTTTTAGTATATTCACAGAACTGTGCAACTTTCATCACTAATTTTTTTAATTTAATTAATTAATTATTAAGTAGGCTCCACGCCCAACATGGGACTTGAACTCACGACTCCAGGATCAAGAGTCATACGCTCTACCGACTGAGCCAGCCAGGCACCCCCACTATCTAATTTTAGAACATTTCATTATCTCAGAAAGAAACCTCATACCCATCAGAAGTCACCTTCCACTCACCCCATCCCCTCAGCCCTTGGCAACTACGAACGTACCTTCTGTCTCTGATTTACCTGTTCCGCATATATCACATAAAAGAAATACTACGTGACCTTTTGTGATTGACTTCTTTAAATTAACACAATGCTTTCAAGTTCATCCATGTTGTAGCATGGACGTACACTATTCTTTCAACCCTTACTACAATCTTATAAGCTGGGCATATTTATCTCTGTTTTACTGATAAGGAAATGGGAAGGTTAAATGCTTTGCCCCAGGGCTCACAAAGTTAGGGAAATATTCAAACCTAGGCCTCTGTCTCATGGTTCAACCATTTCCACCACACCACATTGATTCTCAAATGCCTCAGAATTCATTACACAATTTTTAAATTGAAAAATACAATGCCTTATAGTAAACCAGAGCAGGCAAAATAATCTTTTAACTTTCTATCTTTATGCTCACCCAAGATGCATTTGAGGCCAAGGGCAAGGAAACTGGTCTTCTATTCCCACTGGCTCTCATTATAAACTCACTACTTTTGAAATTGTGGGTACAACTCAAACCCAGAAGAAGACTGTGGCAAACAGGCAGCACCACTGTGTGTCCTTTCATATAAGAGGGTGTTCTGTATGTCGGACCAGCATGTGGTTTAGAAAGAAGCTCAAGTAAGAAAACAACAAACAATGAACAGAACCAGCCTTTAGTTCATCAGTCACTCACTGAGCAGCTCAAGTGTGAAGCCCACTGGCACTGTGAGCCTATGCCACAAACAAATTCAGGATCTCTACATCCCAGTTCGGGATGCTTACCTGCCACACGCTGAGTTACCAAATGTGGTAGCCAGAACCACCTTTACCCTTAATTGTTCAATTTGCATGCCCATTTACCTTCTTGCCTCCAATGTATCCTCCAGAAGCACCAAAGCTCTTTGTGAATGTGCCCATCATAACGTCCACATCCTCAGGATCCAGGCCAAAGTAATCTACCACACCTCGACCTCTAGGGCCCAGAGCCCCAATGCTGTGAGCTTCATCTAGATATAAGTACGCCTTGTATTTCTTCTTAAGGGCAATCACTTCAGGAAGGCGAACAATAGATCCCTCCATGCTGGCAAAATGGATAAAAAATACACACACTGAGACTTTTTAACTCTCAAAATTAGGAGTTGGTCACCTTACTACTACTATTAATTTTCCCAGTTTATTGCTTTTTTAAATGGTTTGACAACTCTGCCTGTGATTTTAAACTGGCAAAGTTAAATGATGCCATGGCTAGGCAGATGTCTAGGGGAAAGGAAACTGGATCTTTTCAAACAAGCACCAGAACAGAATTGACCTTAATTCACCCCCGATGGATAAAGGTCACAGCAGATTCTTCTAACACTTGCAATGACAGGCAAGGTTAGATTTTGCATTACACTGCAGATGAAATTAAAATAGCAGAATAAAAGAATAAAAAAGATAGGAGGTAAGAGAGTTAAGTGCAAGGGCTGCAAATAAACCCAAATAAAATTGTTCTTAAAATGGAATGATGTAGAATTTGTTTTGACACATTAGAAAACATATTCCAATTCTTGCCCCTATGTATACATTCCCTCTACAAACAGTAGAAAAATAAAGGATGCAAAAAGAAAGGGAATTTGAAGACCATTAGCAAGATGGAAAGAATAAAGAAAAGCCAGACAAAAGACTTCTGTGCCAGTGCTGACTCTGCTTCCAGGTATTTTATCAAGTCATAAACACTGCCTCCTTGGTGTCCAGAGGGGTCCAGATTACTGTTCCCTTCTGCTTAAAAACTCTGTAACTTCCTGGAGCCAAATCAGAAAGATAAGAATAAGAAAACAGGATTACCTATATATTCCCTCCACAAGGATTAGAATTTTCTTCCAGGGCCTTCGTGTCCGAGGCTGACCATAAACAATGGCATCTTTCAACAGCTTCTCTAGGCTTTGCATATCTGTATGTAGCACACAAAAAAGAATTTCAACACAAAGTACCTTCCTCTTTCTGAACCCTACTTCCCAAATGCAAATACACATTTCTTCTTCAGGAAGTGTGTCTCAGATGGCACAGGACATTAACATAATCATAACTGAGCCGAAAAAGATAAGGCAAAATGGGTGAGCTACTGCTAGCTTGAATGACAACCTCATCCAAAACGTAATGAATGTTCAAAACCACGGGAACTCCACTAAATGACTGTGGCACAGGCAGTTCCACTGGGTAGCATGCCTGTGAAATGACTGATGTTTCATGTTAAATACCAGGCCGTTCAGTTAGTGGGGTTTGTTTGTTTTGTTTTGTTGTTTTGTATTTGTAGAGTCAACTGTATCTTTAATCCTAGTGAGTCATCCAGAAATACATGCATAAAGAAGACTGAGCAAGAGAGTGCAAATAAACAAATACATACACCTCCTAAAAAGCAAATATGGGGGAAAATTCAAACCGTACGCCCCATTTCCTTTCACCTAGGATACCCTCAATAAACGCTTGTTAAATAGCTTTATCTTAGCAGTGGGCTCAAAATACACCAGTCTGGGCATGCATGAGACTATGTGGTAAGAAAGCTTGGCAATCAGTTGAGACTTCCATGTTTGACTTGATCAGCTCTCTTGGTCCTTAAGGATGGTTACCAGGCCCAGAAACAACTTGGCTGGTACTACCACTAATGAGGATCATAATTTTCCTGTTAAAGATAAATGCTGTGAAGACCACTGTTACCACGACAGTAGAATTCATACTTAAAATATCTGCCCTGAAATAATGGCCTTAAGGACCTTTCCCCCAAAATCTATGCACTATTAAGTCTGGGGTATATTTAACAGGGGTGGAAGGCACCCCATCATGAAATGTGATTTTATATTCTTTATTGCTCAGGACTGAAGGAGGGGGTTACAAAGTTACATGATTTTGCTCTTTCTATGAAAGGACTTTGGTTAGGAAAGAGAAGTAAGGTAATAAAAACACATACCACAAGTGAGATGGCCAAAAGTTGTGACTGTGTTCATCCCTTCGGTTATTCAGAACAAAACAGTCTGCTACCTAACCCACAAAGGAGATGCTACCACAGAAGTATGTCTATTGTGAAGCTGCTATTTCTGCTGCAGAGACCAATGTGTGGCACCCAGCAGGAGACAAATAAAAATGCACTCATTGTTTTAGTTTCCTCTGTTTATATACAGAAAGGAAGAGAAAAATATTGACTCAAAATTTTAGATGAAAGGAAGTACCTATACAATGCTTGACCATTATCACCTACTCAGGGAAAAAAAATTCAATTATCTCTCTCATATTATGCTTCCTAAATTCCATGCAAATTAAAGATTTAAATAAAAAATATACCACAAAACCACGAAAAGAAAATATAAGAGAGTAACTTTATGATCTTAAAACGGGGGAGGCATTATGCAAAATCTAAAACTCATAAGAATAAATGTGTCAACATCACCAGTTTAATAAATCTACCAGCAAGACACTAAAAGTTAAAAACGAAATAAAAAATATTGCAACATAGAAAAAAGAGTAATTAATATAAAGGGCTCTTATACTCAGTGGAAAACAGAAACAGCTTGAAAATGGCCAATTCACAAAGAAATACAAACACAATTAACTGTATAAAAAAGTTGCTTAAAACCTAATAATCAAAGAAACAGAAATTAACATGTTATTGACTTATTCAACTAGAAAATATTTTAAGTGATTCATAATGTCCTATGTCAGCCTGTAAGTAGAGTCACTGTCATGTTGTTGAGTAAAAATTTGTACCATATTTGGAGGCAATTTGGAAAAGTCTAAAAATTTTATAACCTTTTAATCAGGCATCCTAAGACTGCTAGGAATTTATCCTAAGGCATTAATCAGACCACTGAGCAAAAATGTGAGTAGGTAGTACTCTTTCTAGTAGAAAAATTTAGAAACCACCTTGATGTCCAAATTGAGGGATGGACTGAATGAGGGCAACTCTAGACACCACCTGCCACCCTGGCCTTAGGGGAGGAGGAGAGTCACATGGACTGTCAAACAAAGTTCACGATGTGTTTTAAGGAAATAGGTTACACAATTGTGCTTAATAATGCCATGTACTTCATAAAACAAAATACTGTATGGGGGCGCCTGGGTGGCTCAGTCATTAAGTGTCTGCCTTCGGCTCAGGTCATGGTCCCAGGGTCCTGGGATCGAGCCCCACATCGGGTTCCCTGCTCCGCGGGAAGCCTGCTTCTCCCTCTCCCATTCCCCCCTGCTTGTGTTCCCTCTCTCGCTGTGTCTCTGTCAAATAAATACAATCTTTAAAAAAAAAAACAAAAAACAAAAAATAAAATACTGTATGTATCATTCTCATTATAAAACATTTTAGACAAGACAAAGACAGAAGGAAGAAAGTTATTAGCATCCACACGCCTCCCAACCAGAGTACAGATCTAACATTTGGGTGTTTATTCTTCCAGACTTTTGTCTGTACGTGTACGCATTTTGGCAAAAAAATGGTATTAGATGTACACTTTGGTAATCTTTCCTTCCTACACGCTAGTATTTTAACTGTAAAAGTTACTTTCTTCTTGTAAATCATTATTTTAATAATACACAAGACGCCTCCACTTGGGGAGCAAGTTCTGGCAGAGCCGTCTTCCTCTATGAAGCAGCTGTTCACACCGGCACTCCAGTACCTGTTCTGTATCGGTGGTATTCCACTAGGGCTTTCTCTAGAGTCTCTTCATTAACCGGCCAGAGCTCCTTAAGATGAGACCCTGCTTTATTCATCTCAGTAGCCCTGGTGTTATGGCAAGACACACCATAGGCATCTAGTAAATGCCTACTGAGCAAGTGACTCGTACACAAGGAAGATGAAAGAGCTGAAAGCTAAATAAAAGGAGAATATTGTATTTTGTACAGCCTCTGTAGAAATATGTATGAAATAGAGGCCGAAGAGGATAACTTTTAAAAGACTGGACCAGAAGGACACTTTAAATGTTGCTACATGCTTCATTTAGATCTTCCACTATTAATGTAACTAATGTTACCACTGCCATTAACCCAAAGAATATTAAACACTAAGGCTGCAGTGAATTCCACATCAAACTCACTGTTGTGTTTGAAGATTCGAATGGTTGCTCCCGAGAGTCTGGCTCCTAGAACCAGCGAAGCATGGTTCAGTTCATCACTCAGAATCAAGCAACCCTGCAAAACCACCAGCACAGAAAGGTAAGAAGCTAGGGGGAAAGGTTTACTTACACAAATTACAAAATGCTAAAATCATTAATAATGGTATCTTACTAAGGAAAGCTTATACAACAGCAAAATTATCAATTTCAAGAAGGAAAGTATACATGTTTTTGTTTTTGCAAAATTAACTTAGTTAAGTAGATACAAAATTCTAGCCTTTTAATTTCTTCAGTTCTATGACTGACTTAAATATTCAGATATGTAGCAACAGGCTATTATTTATACCTAAAATCTGATATATCAGATAGTCTTCATGGGGTTTCAGTTTCGCTGGTTTGATGGCATTCCATATGAGTTTTGGTATGATGTGCTACTGTTTGTGGAAAAAGTGGTGGACAAGGGAGCTGAGGGAGTAAAACTTTCTTCCTCTCACTCCTAATAATACCCTGAATTCAATGAGGATTCCACTTACTAATACTCTCCCCACTGACATGAAGTGTAGGCCTCAATTTTGCCTTTAAAATCCCTCAGTAAGCTCTACTTTAACATGTTAACATGAGTTTCTCCTAAGGCAACAAGAAAAGGCTGAAATTCTCAGGGATTTTATTTCATCCCAGGTTCTTACTCTTCCACAGCTCAGGCCCTTCAACCTGTAAGAACTGAACTCAGAAACAGGTTTTTCTGCCAACAGTGTCCTCAAAATATCCACTTAGATTTTACAGTAAGGTGCAGAAAGTATCAGCATGTTCCCGGGAGAAAAAAAAAAGAAGACACACACACACAAACACACACACACACAGATTTATAACAAAATATTCTTAGAGGGATACTTAAGAAACTCATAACAGCAGATGTCTGCAATTTTTACACTGTGCAAAATTTTTATTATTAAGATAAAAAGCTACCTAGTTAAAAATGTGTACGTTAAAAAGGAGAAGTAGAGCTGGAGGTACCAGTATGGGCTGATGGGTTTTAAAATGTATATGTAAAGTATACACATACACACAGACCTGTGTATGCATGAGTTAGGATACAAGCATATATTTTTCTAGCTCTAAGCACTGAGGGACAAGAAGCAGTGACACCCAAGTGGCCGTAAACACAACAGACCTTGATTTCTAAATACCACCCTCCAGTAAAAGGAACCAGGGCTCAATGGAGAACTGGTTGACCCCAAAGCTAAAACAGGTTTAAAAAAAAAAAAAAAAGCTCAGAGCCTCTTGTCATGCTACAAAGTAAGAAAGTGCTCTTCAGGGGGAAAAAAAAGGATGAGCACATATTCAAATGGCACAGGAGCCCACCTGAAAGATCTCCCAATGGCCAAAACTGGAACAACCCAAGCAACAAAATAAAGGGCAATCATGCTGGACCCAAATAATAAAATATTCACGAATCTATACTAATGTAAATGAATAGGGGAGAAGCAACAACTCTTCCTTCAGAAGAGTCAAGGTAAGGAAAGACAGGAACTGTCACACATTGGAGACTGAGGAGATACCATGCAGATCCTCGACAGAAAATGGTATCGGTGGAAAACCTGGTGAAATTGAAATAAGTTCTGTACTTCAGTGAATTGTATTGTATCAAGATTAATTTTTTGGGTCTGAAAAATTCCACTGTTATGTACGATATTAACATAAAAGGAAGCTGAGTGAAGGGTATACAGGAACTCTGTATTCTTTTACAACTCTAAATTAATCTTTGAAAAAAGTGTTAAAATTGGGGGGGGGTGGAAAAGGAGAGAAACTGGGGAAGAAAATGAAGAGATACTGAATTTCTCTTCTGCAAGTCTTCAGCCCTTTACTTACCACTCTTGGCATTCCACTATACCTTAAAAGGATCCCCCTCCTTCCCCTCCATACAATTTTATTTTCTTCTCTTTACAGCTCATTTTTTTCTTGACAAAATCTGCAATATAACTTGCTATTTGCCTCCTTTTTAGACAGCCTTATTCACCATTTCTATGTATCAATCTACTATGAGGCTCTATTATATCGTTAGTTCAAAAATAAAATAAAAATTAAATGTCAGCAGTTAAAAGCTAAGTGCTTAATATGTTCCAGGCCTTATGTTAAGGGTTTTAAAGGCAATATTACTTTTAATCCCCATTAAAAAAATCTATGAGGCAGGTACTATTATTATCCCCACTTTACATAAGAGGAAGCTCCCTTTTAGAGGAGTTACAAATCTTGCTCAAGGTCACAAGCTTAGTGAGTGTGACTCATTACAAAGCTTCTGCTTCCAGAACACATGATCTTAATCTATAATACACTACTTCCCACCTTTAAGCTGAAAAATCAACCACCTCACAAATTTAGTATCAGATTCAAAGAAATATTAAAACTGGATTAGTTTCTGTCTTTAATGGATTAAATGATACTTAATAACATTCAGCTATAAAGTTTGATTTGAAAGATAAATCTTTAAGGTAGTATCTTCCAAGTCTGTATACAAGATCTCTAATTCTACATGATTAGTTTCTGAACATACAGGGAAGAGCAGGATGAGATCATTTAACCCTCTAGTGTGAAAAGTTCTGAGAAATTCCAAATAAGAATCTCAAGATTTATGCCACTCAAACGCAGGACAGGAATGTATTATAATCAATATGAAGTCAAAGAACTATACATTTATGTCTTTCGAGGTATCTGTCCATTGTATCTAAGTTATTGAATTTACCAGCATAAAGTTGTTCTTAATATTTCCTGTTATCCTTTTAATGTCTGTAGGATGTGTAGTGATGTATCCTTTCTCATTCCTGCTACTGGTATTTGTGTCTTCTCTAGTTTTTGTCTTCACCATCACCAGTCTGGCTAGAGATTTATCAATTTTATTCATTTTCTCAAAGAACCACCTTTGCGGGACACCTGGGGGCTTGCTTAGTTGGTTAAGTGTTTGCCTTTGGCTCAGGTCATGATCCCGGGGTCCTGGGATCGGGCCTCGGGTCTGGCTCCCTGCTCAGAGGGGAACCTGCTTCTCCCTCTCCCTCTGTCTCTCAAATAAATAAATAAAATCTTAAAAAAAAAAAAAAAAAAAAAAGAACCACCTTGGTTTCACTCATTTTTCCTAATTCATTGACTTCTGAATTTAGCTTTATTTTATCCTTCCTCTATTTGAAATCTTTGGGTTTAATCTGCTCTTCTTTTTTGAAGTCCTTATGTAGATGGCTGATTCAAAACTTTTCTTTTTTTCTTAATACAAGCCCTTAACAGCTATATATTCCATCTGAGTATTGCTTTAGCTTCATCCCACATACTGTAATATGCTGCATTTCCATTTAGCTCAAAGTATTTTCTATTTTTCCTTTCTTCTTTGACTTACGGGTTATTTGGAAGTATGTTGTTTCATTTTCAAATATTTGAGGATTTTCCAGGTATCTTTGTGTTATTGACTTCTAATTTAATTCCATATGATCAGAGAACATACTTTGAATAATTTAAATTTTTAAAAATTTGTTGAGGCTTTTTTAACAGCCCAGAAAATGGTCTATCTTGGTAAATGTTTTGCTGTTGTTGGGTGAAGTGTTTCATAAATGTCAATTAAGTCAAGTTGGGTGATGTTTTTCAAGTGTTCCATAACCTTACTAAATTTCTGTCTAGTTCTTCTTATCAATTATTCAGAGAGGGGAATGGAGATCTCTAATAATAATTATGTATTTGTCTATTTCTCCTTTCAATTTCTTCAACTTTTCCTTCATGTACTTCGAAGCTCTATTATTAGGTACCTACACGTTTAAAATTGTTATGTCTTTTTGGGACACCTGGGTGGCTCAGTCAGTTAAGCACCCAACTGTTGATTTCAGCTCAGGTCTGGACTCAGGGTCATGGGACTGAGCCCCATGCTGGGCTCTGTGCTCGGCACAAAGTCTGCCTGAGATTCTCTCTCCCTCTCTGTCTGCCCCTCCCGACCCCCCAATTTGTGCACTTGTGTGTGTGTGTGTGTGTATGCACACGCATACACGCGCTCTCTCTAAAAAAAATAAAAAATAAAAACCTTGAGGGCTCTTTCAAGCTGAGAGTGCCAACCTGCTAAAATGTGATTTACAGAGTTTCTTCTCTCTTCTCTCCTTAACTGCCCCCTTACAAACTTTACCCACACATACACTTTTATTACTATTATTACTACTACTTGTAATCTTCATTATTATTAACCTATATTATTACTTTTAACCTGTATCATTACCTGTATTTTACATATATACACATATTTTGCCCATGTATCTCTGAGCACCATGCATTATGATAGGAACAAGTATTAGGGTATTTATGTATTTTTGTATTTTTCTACTTAGGAAAAACCATCTGTTAAATAACCTTCCAAACTAAACATTCTTTCTTTCAAAATTTTAGCCTTTTATGAGGTTTTTATTTCTTAGAATCCCCTTCAAAACTATATGAAATGAAGAAGGCAAGAGTCATCTAATGGGAGAGAAAGAATCATGGGTTCTAGCAAGAAAGCTTCAACTGATGTAAGTCTCCTTGGGATATACTTATCGAAAATTTGTGATAGAAATATCTTTGGGTAGACCATGTGTAGTCTGAAGTTTACAACAGCCGTGGGCTTGCTCTGAATGCTTTACAAAACAAAATATACAAGAGAGTTTTCATAAATGACAGACTAAGTCTTACTTTGCCAACAAGAGCAGGAATGTTCATTGAATTTGTTGCAAATCCCATGCCATATGCCATAGCAGCTTCTACTCCCAAGAAACTTGCCACAAGCTTTTCTAGCTCTTCATGCTTGTCCAGGTTTCCTGTATGGAGAAGTTAATGAAGTTAATGCTACCAAATCCCAAATTTAAAAATCACTCATTACTTTATAAAAAGAAATCATAGTCTACATGTGACGACCTTTTCAGACTAAGCTCCATGGAAGAGTATTATGAAGAGAAATGGCTGATAAAGGACACAGTAGTTGAATTCGCCACGTCTGATGGAATTCCTGCAAAGAAGGTTGCCAACAATTTCTCCCATTCCTGCAAACACATGCCAGTTCCAATACAGGCTTTACGAGGCCTGGCAACATCTGCTTTTATACTTTTGGAGTCAGCTACCACGTAAAACCGTCTAACTAGCTGTTGTAAAGAGAAACCACATGGAGAGGGAGAAGCTCTGGAGGATAAGAGACTATCTGAAAGGGGAATGCAGGGCTCAGTCAGCCCTCACCTGATCCCAATATCCAGCTGAGGTGCCAAACATGTAAGTGAAGCCATCCTGGACACTCTGTCATCGGCCAGAATGCCCCACCCATATCACATGGAGTCAAGATAAATGTCAAGCCCTCCCCAAATCGCAGCATCAAGCAAATAAATGTATGTTTCTAAGTCACTAAATTTTGGAATGATATGTTATGTAGCAAAAGACAAATTAAAAAGCATCCTCCTTCACTTTGTATTGTGATTTTATATCAATACTCAAATCCTTAAGGACCAAACAAGACTGATCAATGATACTAGCTAAATGCAGAAAAGATGATGAGAAAAAAGACTGCTGAACTAGGATGCTACATGTCCTCAAAGCTTTAAGCAAGTCATCTAACCTCTCTGGGCTTCAGTTTCTTATCTGCTAAATACTAATAATAATATTTGCCCTATCTACCTCATGATATTGTTGAGGACCCAAAGAGAGAATAGGTTCAAGCAGTTTATAAAGTATAAAATGCCATAAAGATGTAAGGTTTGATTACTGTATGTCGTCACTGCACAATGCTTCCTTAACCACATCATTAAGGACCCTGAAGGTAAATGACCCAGCTACATTTGCCAGTCTTTAGATCCACGAGAAATAATGAGGAATTATTGTCTTAATCCACTAAGTTTTGGGGTGATTCACTGTAATAAATATCCTGGAAGTTGCCTTATAATTTCTATAGTAATCAGTTCTCTCAAACAAAATGGAAGAATTTGGAATCTTCCTATGAACAAAAATTAATTCTCTTCAGGGGCTCCTGGGTAGCTCAGTTGGTTAACTGCCTTTGGCTCAGGTCATGATCCTGGGGTCCTGGGTTCGAGCCCCGCATCTCGAGCTCCCTGCTCAGCCTGCTTCTCCCTCTGCACTCGCGCTACCTCAAATAAATAAACAAAATCTTTAAAAAAAAAATTAATTCTCTTTATACAAACCTGTTCACCTTTACATTTTATAGACTTAACAATAATAAAAATAGTTAACATTGTTTTCCATGTCACAAGCACCTTACATGAATTAGCTAATTCTTTTTTTTTTTTTTAAAGATTTCATTTATTTATTTGACAGAGCGAGAGAGCACAAGCAGGGGGAGCAGGAGAAGGTGAGGGAGAAGCAGGCTCCCCGCCGAGCAGGGAGCCCGATGCGGGGCCCGATCCCAGGACCCCGGGATCATGACCTGAGCCGAAGGCAGACGTCCAACCAACTGAGCCACCCAGGCGCCTCTGATTTAATTCTTAAAAGAGCCCTATAAGATAGGAATTATTATTAGCCTCCAATTACCGGTATGGAAACATATTAACCGTCATATGTCCATGGGGTCAGTAGTAGTAAGTGGCACCCTTAACCACTATCATTTGTAAAAGCGAACAAAGTCAACATTAAAGTAATAAATGAATCAAATATTTATGGAACCTTTCTAGACACATTTTATAATATAATGAAAAAGGCAAGTATGTCTCAAAATGTGTTGAAAGCATTAAAATCATCCATTACTTCAGAAGCTATAAGGCAAAGTACATATTTGGATGCTTACTATTCTAGCTCTGTACCAGCATTATTCCCTCCTGAGTAGCACAGTTAAGAACATCAGCTGGCCAAACAGAGCCTACGCTTACCGATTTCCTGCCGAGTGCTACACACTCCAACTCCATACTCCTCTAGGACTTTGGCAGCTGCTTCTTGACATGATCCTGTGTTCCGTGCAAAGCCGAGATAGTTGTAGGAACCCATGTTTATCACGCCTTTAATTATATTCCCTGTGTACCTGTGTTTCAATAGCATAAAAGTTCATGAAACTCATGAGCAAATCAAATACTTACATGTGATAATAAACATATTGGTAGTACAAAAGGAAGCACAATATACAGGAAATAAGGAGAATATGGCCTAGGTGAAAAGCAGCTCAAACTCACTACCAATTAAGAAAATGAAAGGTAAAACAAAATACTAATTTTCACTTACCAATAATGATAAAGATTTAAAAACTGACCATATCCAGTGCTGGCCAGGACAGTCTCATATACTGTAGATAAGAATATCAGTCAGTACTTTTTTTTTTTTGGAGGGCAGTTTGGCAGCACTTATCCATTTAAAAGATAAACATACTTTTTGACTCAGCAATCTCCACACACATATGAAAAAATATATGCATAAAGATCCTTTAAGAGTCACTACACAATGGGGTACCTGGGTGGCTCAGTTGATTGAGCATCGAACTCTTGGTTTTGGCTCAGGTCATGACCTCAGGGTGGTGGGATAGAGCCCCGAGTTGGGCTCTGTGCTCTGCAGGGAGTCTGTCTGAGATTCTCTCCTTCTCCCTCTGTCCCTCCACCCCTCTGCGCACTCTCTCTCTAAAATAAGTAAAATCAAATCTTAAAAAAAAAAAAAAAGAGTCACTACACAATTTTACTTACTACACTGGCACACAGACCAGTGACATTCCACATGCGGAAGCTCAGTCAGCCTGGGCCCACAAGTGACAACAACATGGTTCAGAGGCTCCACCAACCTAAGGCGGACACGAAGTGTGGACAAGAAATAAACCATTGCTACTTGAACTCTGAGATTTTGGGGTTTTTAACAAAGGATGATGTGACCCAACCTCTATATACTATATACGGCTATACTTTAGGATACTCAGTAGCCACTACTAATAATGAATTTGCTGTGATACAGATAAGCAGGATATTACCAGCATGTTAGCAAGTAAAAAAGCAAGACATAAAATGATTTCTATAGTATGATTCCATTTTTATAAATCAAAAACTACCTGTATGTCACCCCATAGATTCACTACATACATGCCCCACAGAAAACATCTGGAGGAATCATATACAACAAACTGGTAACAATGGTCACCTCTGGGGAGTGAAGACTTGTGAAGAAGTGGGTTTGCAGAAGGGATAGTGGTTAGTTGTCATGGGAGAACATTTCATTTATCTGTATTATCTGTCTTTTTTTTTTTTAAATGATAACAATGCAACCATGTAATACTTGTGCTATCTAAACAATAAAATTTTATGAATATGAAAAGTTTTCTAAACTATTCAATCTAAAAGCATTCCATATGTCCTTGAATCATGTGAGAAATCAAAATATCCAGAAGTAAATTCAGACACTTGATTCTGGTAAGTGGCGTAACCGGACAGTTTTTCTTTGTTTTTTTGTTTGTTTTTCTTTTTAATTAAGTTGAGTTTTGTTTCCAATTATAATCCAACACAGTAGCAAATGTAATAGAAAAATGCATTTTAAAAACCTGGATAACAAAAAAGATCTGGATAACAATGAACAATATGCAAGGAAAGTAATTATGTTGTACTGTACTCTCGGCTTCTACTCTTGTTTTAACAGATTACTCAATTTGCAATAGAATGTATTCTGAAGCGAAGAAATTCTTTTTTTCTTGCTGTCAAGAAATAATTTCCCAACTGAGACTCACTTGAAGGACCAGTTGTAATCATGAGACTGCCTCTCCATGATGTCCACCCTGGCTCCAGGCACACTGCAGATCGGTCGATTCCAGTTGTCTCTAATCCTCATGTAGAGGTTCCTTGTATAGAAGTTTTCGAAATCCTGATACAATGACACAAAGTCCTGCCAACAGATGGTGAAATACCATGAATTTAACTGAATTACTTCAGAAAATTTTTACAACTTCCCTTTCCATATTGCAAAAGTGCTTGAAAATGAGAGGCCAATTATACTGAATTAACTGATAAGGAAAACATTTGGAAAGGCACCAATTCTCTACCTTAAAACAACTTTAAAACAACTCCTGGAGCATCTGGCTGGCTCAATCAGTAAGAGCATGCAACTCTTTCTTTTTTCTTTTTTTTAAAGTTTATTTATTTATTTGACAGAGAGACAGCGAGAGAGGGAACACAAGCAGAGGGGAGAGGAAGAGGGAGAAGCAGGCCTCCCGCTGAGCAGGGAGCCTGATGTGGGGCTTGATCCCAGGACCCTGGGATCATGACCTGAGCCGAAGGCAGATGCTTAATGACTGAGCCACCCAGGCACCCCAAGAGCATGCAACTCTTGATCTCAGGATCGTGAGTTCAAGCCCCATATTGGGCATAGAGATTACTTAAAAAAAAAAAAAAAAAAAACTCTTAATCAGGTACACGTCACTCGGCTCTGATGGTTACCTATATGAAATGGTTGTGAATAACTATCTGACTGCATGAATATAAAGCCAAAGAATTTAACTTAATAAGTAGACCTCATAAAAATAAAACTTCGTTGTACAATTCTGTCATTTAAATGACTTTCCTTGCTAATAACCTCAAAAGGACTTCTCTCCTGCCTCTCAAGTAATATATTGGGAAATGCCATTAAAAAACACTATAATTTCAGGGCGCCTGGGTGGCTCAGTTGGTTAAGCGACTGCCTTCGGCTCAGGTCATGATCCTGGAGTCCCGGGATCGAGTCCCGCATCGGGCTCCCTGCTCAGCAGGGGGTCTGCTTCTCCCTCTGCCCTCTTCCCTCTCGTGCTCTCTGTCTCTCATTCTCTCTGTCTCAAATAAATAAATAAAATCTTTAAAAAAAAAAAAACACTATAATTTCAGTTTCAAACAAGAAAAGTAATTCTGGAATTAAAATTCCATCTCTGCATATTTTCAAGGATCAAAGTGAAAGACATCCAAAGAAAAATGATAAACAAGAAACACTTAAAAGTAGTTTATATAGAAAGACACTTATCTCAGGTTTCTGTCCTTGGATGGGAGTTAAAAAAAAAAAAAAATTCTTATGATGAATTCCCATGACCAGGGACTTAGAGCCCTCCCTTCTTCTATGAAATAAGTTACACTAAAAATTAAGTCTATAAAAAATAATCTGGAGCTAAAATGAATGCATAATGTCATGTCCCATGTGGTATGGGACTGCTCAGAACATGATCAGACCACATTGGATAAACTCCTGAAGATAAGGGGTAAACCAAACAAAAAGAAAACTATACTATAGTTTTACTATAGTTAGTAAACTGCCGAACTTCCAGCTCTTGAGATCTGGACTTACGTTAAATAAGCTAATCAGAAACATTCAAGTTTAAGCCTTATTTTGTTAGACTTTCATTGCTAAAGAAGACTCTTCATAAAATTTTATAATTAACAAACTTCTATGACATTGGGCTCTAAAGTAACTACTAAATAAACCTCACAGTAGATAAAATCTTAAATCAGGCTGAGCAGAGTCAGAAAGTACTCTTGGGAATGTGCAGGGGCAGGGGCGCCTGGGTGGCTCAGTTGGTTAAGCGACTGCCTTCGGCTCAGGTCATGATCCCAGGGTCCTGGAATCGAGCCCCACATCTGGCTTCTTGCTCAGAGGGGAGCCTGCTTCTCTCTCTCCCTCTACCTGCTACTCCACCTGCTTGTGCTCTCTCTCTGTCAAATAAATAAATAAAAATTCTTTTTTTTTGAAAGATTTTATTTATTTATTTGACAGAGACACAGCGAGAGGGAACACAAGCAGGGGAGTGGGAGAGGGAGAAGCAGGCTTCCCGCAGAGCAGGGAGCCCGATGTGGGGCTCGATCCCAGGACCTTGGGATCATGACCTGAGCCGAAGGCAGTTGCTTTAACGATTGAGCCACCCAGGAGCCCCATAAATAAAAATTCTTAAAAAAAAAAAAAAAAAAGGTACTCTTAGGAATGTGCAGTACCTGATACCATCTCTTTCACGACTGGTTCTAACATTTACATTTCCTTAGAGAAAATATCCATAAATAATGTGTCTATCACAATTGGAAACTTATTACTTAACTGGTATGTCCCTTTTGATAGTCTCCTCTTCCAACAAGAATACTGAGTGAATGAAAACATCCAAATTCTTTTTTTTTTTTTTTTAAAGATTTTATTTATTTTTTAGAGAGCGAGTGAGAGGGAAACAGCATGAGAGGGGAGAGGGTCAGAGGGAGAAGCAGGTTCCCCGCTGAGCCGGGAGCCCGATGTGGGACTCGATCCCAGGACCCTGGGATCATGACCTGAGCCGAAGGCAGACGCTTAACCATCTGAGCCACCCAGGCGCCCGACATCCAAATTCTAATTTGGGACTTTTCATTCACATGCATTTATTTCCCAAAGGAAAAAAACAAAACAAAACAAAAAAGTTGTCTTCAATCCTTTTCAAGTCACATCAAATAGGGTAAACAGTACTAATTCTTCTTGATCTCATTTCCTTATAACCTTTCTAAACACTGCACATTAATGTTAAAGGTATTGACTCAAACACTGCACATTAATGTTAAAGGTATTAACCCAAACACCTGAGAGAAATACTCCATCACAGACAAATTTTTATTAGCAACAAAGAGCACTATTTTTGCTTTTACTATATAAACAGCAGAAAACACTTTAAAAGTCTGGTCCCCCATCCAAATACTAACCAGGCCCGACCCTGCTCAGCTTCCGAGATCAGTCTGGTCCCATTTACCAGAAGGCTTACCAAACCCCAGTATAGTAGGAAGGCTGCAGGCTAAAGTGAAGTAGAGCTCTGGGGAACCAGTGACCTAGTGGTGTGTGGCTGGGAGGGGAGAGAGGGAGGGGTTCCATTCTCCGTAACAGACACTGCCAACATCAGGGAGCTCACGGCTCAGCCTTACACTGAGAGAACAACCAAGTCCCTGAGATGGGAACAGACTTGCACAGATGGGAAGTTCCCACGGTGAGGGGATGTTAGAGACCAAAGGCAGTTGGGACAGAATGACAGAAGAGACGGACTCATGGCCAGGGCACCAGTCTCACCGCAGTTAGAAGGTTTGGTGGAAAGAGCTGAAAGGCAGCTACCAAACTCCCTGCAGCTTAGCAATGAAAAATGGAAATGGAAAGGGATCACTATTCAGGGTTTTAGTTCTAGGCAACAAGGGTGAGTGTCCATTTCAAAAAATATCTCATCCAGTTTAAATATTCAAGGACTAGAGCCTTCTCTCTTCATTCATCCATTCAAATACCTTTTACTGAATACTTCTGCCAGCCTCTGGATATATTAAAGAACATGACCGTTCTTTCTGCAAACTCTGACACCCCCACTACTCCTACCCCCCCCCCCCCCACCCTGTCCCCCATCCCACTCCACAACCCCACCCCACTCCCTTTTCCCCCCTCAGTTTAGTCACTGTGAAATGACTTTAGTCAGGGCTGACCTAATGCCTGTTTGCTCAGTAACTGAACAAACATTTACTGACCTGTTCTTTCCAGGGACTAAGCTAGGCATTGGGGATAAAAATGAGTAAGACGCAACCTCTACACTCCCACGATCTCTCAAAGGAGTGGAGTGGCACACAAATGAAGTTACAATACAGTGTAACAAGCACTCTAAAGGGATACTTGCCCAAACAAAAAATACTTAACTGGTGGGTGAGTGGCAATGATAGAGTCAAGTACAAATAGTCTTCATGCACTGTTTGAACTTGATGCATTCCTCTTACACATGTTTCCTGAAGACCTTTCAACAAACCCCACATACTAGCAGATATACATGATAAACAGAGAACAATATCTAGTTAAGCTACACTCTGGATTGCTGGATGTGAAATCCCCAGGTAAGTAACTTCTACCAGTAGCCTCAAAGAAAAAAATTCAAATTCATGGATTTGTTAATTTGGGATCATTGAAGACCTTACCAAAAGTAGTCTGGAGTCATCTCAATAATTAGACAATAAATATCTTTTATTGGTTGAGGTTGAGTCTTTTAGAAAACATCGTATACTATTCAAAATAAATAGGTACTACCTATTCTAGTGCCTATGCAGGCCTTAAGATCACAGTGGAAAAGGCTGAGTACTACCACTTTCAGAAGCTGACTTTATTATAACAATTGCCTGTGGTTGTTAAGAGCAATTCTGGCCCAACACAGATGTCCAAATATGATGATAATAAAGATGATGATAATCACAACAGCAGAAAGAGTTCTATTTGAGTACTTATGACACTTACGGTATGTCTTGAGTACTTGATATGTCTTGCATTACATACATTTGCTCTTAAATATCCCTGAACCCTCTTAAAAAAAGATATTACTCCCAATTTCAGAAAGACAAAATGGCTTTCCCATTTAGGGAACGAGCCAGAGGCAGAGCCAGGAACTTATCCAGGCCTCTTCATTCCAAAGTCTATGCCCATACATTTCCATGACATACAATTTTTTCTGAAAGGTTTATGTGTCACAGCTTGTTGAGCTGCCTGACTTAACAATGTGCATCCCAATTTACTTAGCGGAACATCTGATCACAAGAAAATCTACTTCATCTGATGGTGCTAAGATACTTATGTATCTGGCAAAGATCAGGATGCTTCAAAACTCTCAACCACTGAAACTAAAGACACACAATGACATTTCAAAATTAAAGATAGCTGTTTCTTAGATCTAAAATGGAGTCATCTGTTTGTATGTCCATGTGTATACACACACACATGCACACACACAACCCTATGAATAATCCAAAAGACTCAACACTTTTCATTGTTATTACCACCACTCCCAATATTATTATCTTAAACATTTACTGAATGTCTAGTAAGTGCAAAACACTCTTCTAGGCACTGGGTGTATAGTAGTAAACAAAAAGATAACAATAATCTCTGCCCTTGTGGAATTTATATTTTGGTGGAAGAGACAGATACTAAATGAGACAAATGTATAAAGTATCTTAAACGATGAAAAATGCTAATGGAAACAAAAATCAGATAAGGAAGGGGGCTGTAAAATGCTGGAGCCATGCTAAAACTTAGCTAGGGTGGTCACAGTAGAATAAAAGAAAAGGAAGCGAGGGAACTCTCCATTTGACCATCTGGAGGAAGAGCTTCCCTGGTAGGCAAACAGCTAATACAACAGCAGTTGGGCGGGAATGTACCCGGTTTATCAAGGAACTCCAAAAGGCCAGTGTGGCTGGAGCAGATGAGCAACAGGCTAAGGAGGAGATGATGTCCAGGTTGATAAGTAGCTGAATCTGGATTTCCTGATGGGCTACACATGGCGTGTGACAGAAAGAAGAGTCAAGGGTATCACTGCTGTTTTCAGCCTAAGCAACAGAAGAAGAGAACTGTTATCCATAGAGATGTGGAAGATAGCCAGCTGTTCAGGAGGGGATGTCAGCTTAGTTTTGGACATGTAAAGTTTGAGATGCCTGTGTGGAGACGTCAAATGGGCAGCTAGATACCCAGGTGTAGAGTTCAATGAGAAAGTCAGTGCTAGAGATATAAACATGGACGTTATCAGCATACAAAGGTACCAAAAGCCATGATAATGGATGAAATCACCAAAAGAGTCCGTACAGATGAGATAAGGACCAAGGATGAAGCCAATGCCGTACCCATATCAACATTTAGAAGTTGGGCTGATGATAAGGATCTAGGAAGAGAGAATGAGAAAGGCAGGAGAAAAACCAGGCCAGTATAATGCCTGAAAACCAACCAAGTAAGCAAAATGCTTCTGGAAGGAGAGTGATCAATTGTGTCAAATGCTGCTGGCAGGCCAAACAAGGTAAAGACTGAGTAAGGAATATGAGATTCTGCAACACAGGTGTCACGGGTGATCCTGAGAAGAATCATTTTAGTTGAAGTGATAGGGGCAAAATCCTGACTGGAGTGAGTTCAGTAAAGAATGGGAAACAAGACACTGGAAACACCTATGTCAGAGAATTTTACTGTACAAGGAAAAAAGAGGGGTGCCTGGCTGGCTCAGTCGGTAGAACATGGTAGAACAAGAACAAGACCCTTGATCTTGGGGTTGTGAGTTCAAGCCCCACACTGGGCGTAAAGCTTACTTAAAAAAAAATAAAATAAATAAAATAAATAAATAAATGTTAGAAGGCATGGAGTAGATGGAGGAGAAAGGATCAAGAGAAAGCTTGTTTTTTAAGATGGGAAAAACAACATGTCTATGCTACTGAGAATGATCTGGCAGAAGACAAACGGATGCAAAGCTGATTCACTAGACTCCTAATGGTCAAAATGGAATGTGTAGTAAATAGGAGCAGAGTATTGGCCAGCCATCATGTGCTGTCTCTAATGAGCTCCACCGGATGGCCAGGTTTAGTAGAGTAGATCACTTCTTTACATTTTCAGGTATTTACTACCAAAGCTGTCATGGGAGTTTCAAAATGCTTTCATGAGAAATATATATAAAACCAAAATACAGCTTAAAATGTAAGGAAACCAACAGGGTTTCTTCAACTGGGATCGAAGAACTGTTGAGGGTTTGTGGGTAGTCTTAAGAATCTAGGAATTCTATTTTTTTAAACTTTACTTCTTCATTTTGATAAACACTTTAAATCAGTTTACCGTTTAGCACCCTAACGGTACTCAATTTAAACTTGAAATGACTTAGGATATTAGACAGGGCACCAGATCTTTAAACTTTTACATTCTCAGTTAGTAGTAAAAAAACAGTTCCAAATTGCTAAATGCAAAGAAAAGCTGAACAGAGAGAGCCTAAAGATTTGAAAGACCAAAAAAAAAAAAAAAAAAAGGGGGGGGGGGGGGGGTGCCTTGCTAAAAAAAAAAGCTGCACTGTTGCTCTAAACAGAAAAGCCCAATAGGTGACAGGGAAACTTTTGCAAATCTATGAATGTCACCAGTGCAAAAGAATAAAGTGGTTACCTAGGACAAAACTCTTTAAGAAGGTTTATTTGGGATACAGCTTTGTACCAGTGAGAAGTCCCTAGAGTAAGTAAAAATAGATGACTGTTAACATAATAAAATTAAATTTAAAAAAATTGACTGTTCTATACGATGGAATTCAGCACTACAAAGTAATGAATTACTGAAATCTACCAAAACATGGATGAAGCTCAAAAACACTATGCCAAGTGAAAGGGGGCAGACACAAAAGATCACCCACTGTATGATCCCATTTATAGGAAACATCTAGAGACAGAAAGTAGATTAGTGGTTGCCTAGGGGGACGAGGGGGACTAATGAGTGACTGCTAATGGGTACGGGGTTTCTTTTTCAGATGATAAAAATGTCATAAAATTAGACTATGGTGCTGGCTACACACCTGTGAAACTACAGTTGACCCTTGAACAACATGGGTTTGAACTGTGCAGGTCCACCTACACACGGATTTTTCCCAATAAATAAAGTACAGTATGATACATGTATTTTCTCCTTATAATTCTTTTTCTTTTTTTTTTTTTTTAAAGATTTTATGTATTTATGTGACAGAAAGAGACACAGCGAGAGAGGGAACACAAGCAGGGGGAGTGGGAGAGGGAGAAGCAGGCTCCCCATGGAGCAGGGAGCCTGATGCGGGGCTCGATCCCAGGACCCTGGGATCATGACCTGAGCCAAAGGCAGACGCTTAACGACTGAGCCACCCAGGCGCCCCTCCTTATAATCTTAATAACATTTTCTTTTCTCTAGCTTACTTTATTATAAGAATACAGTGTATAATGCATACAACTTACAAAATGTGTGTTAATTGACTGTTTATGTTATCGGCAAGGCTTTGGGTCAAAAGCAATTAAGTTTTAGGGGAGTCAAAGGTTACACATGAATTTTCAGCAGTGTGAGGGAAGAGTTGGCACCTTTTTCAAGGGTTAACTGTAATGCTAAAAACAACCGAACTATACATTTTAAACAGGTGACCTTTATGGTATATAAATTATATCTCAATGAAGCTATTAAAAAAATAAATAAAGGACTGCCGTCCGGGTCTCCACACACATAAAATAATGGCAAGTAGAGCTCTTTGTAAATCCCCAGAACTAAAAAAGACAAACTAACTGATAATCCACCAGCTTAATACATCAAGTAACTGTACTACATTAATAGTTTCCAAAGATACTGCTAAAATGACAATTATCAGAATATTCTTAGTATACCACTTTTTAAAGGAGGTCAAGAATAAAATCCTTCCAGGAATTCCTGTTAATATATTTCAATCAATTTCCTTCTTTTGTATCTTCAAAATTAAACATATCAGGAGATGAATATATAATGTTCCTTCCTAATATCCTATCCTCCCATTTTTGAATATGTGGTCATGAACAAACTGTAGAGGCAAAATGTTATGTTTAGTAAGTGTGTGGTAACCACCTGTCATAATTTGCTCCTTAGACTCCTAGGTATTTCCTATCTAGATACTAGAACATTTTAAATTCAACCTTTGGCTTTATCTAATCACATATATGATTCTGGAGTGCTAGTTTCACTTCACATAAAAAAGAAACAGACCCACAGATTGGGGAAAACAACACTCTCATCCAAAACAACACTAATAACAGAGGATCAAGTAGTAAAGAATTCAAAGAATTTTTTGCAATTTACATAGAACAAACTCACGCTAACTCATCTTTATTTTTTAAAAATTTTAAATTTTTCTTTTGCTAACTTTATTATTTTTTTAAGATTTTATTTATTTATTTGAGAGAAAGAGAAAGCACATATGGGGGGGGAGGGGCAGAGGGAGAAAGAGAAACAGACTCCCCACTGAGCAGGGACCCTGATGTGGGGTTGGGGTTTGGTCTCAGAACCCCAGGAACAAAACAGGAGCCTAAGGCAGACACTTAACCAACTGAACCACCCAGGCGCCCCTAACTTATCTTTATAGTGGGACCATGGGACTCAGTTCTACCCAAAGCAACATATGAAGATCCAGCATAGGGCGCCTGGGTGGCTCAGTTGGTTAAAGGACTGCTTTCGGCTCAGGTCATGATCCTGGAGTCCCTGGATCGAGTCCCGCATCGGGCTCCCTGCTCGGCAGGGAGCCTGCTTCTCCCTCTGACCCTCCCCCCTCTCATGTGCTCTCTCTCTCTCTCTCTGTCTCAAATAAGTAAATAAAATCTTAAAAAAAAAAAAAATCCAGCATAAACAGTTAAGATGGACTCTCTTTTATAATGGAATGAGGAAGAAAATAAGGATGTGGTTATAAACACCACTCACGCAGTGAAATGAGGAAGTGGCAACATTCTATTTGAATTTTATGATCCCAACCAGGCACTTTCCCTAACCTCTTCCAGTGTAACACCTTAAAATTTGCATATCCCTCTCACTACATCAAATCCAGAATCAGAAAACAAACATGTTCTACCATAAGGCTGAATGATCTTCCTTCCCTCTAAAAGCTGAATTTTGTAAGAAAATGGCAGAATTCAGTTGGTTTAACTGTTAATGTTATCTACTGTGAAAAGCTTACTGAAATGATTTTGAATAAATTAGCACAGTCCTTTAAATTAGCAAATGTCCCCCCCCCCTCCCCCATATTTCCTCCTATTACTTCTTCCTCCAAGAATTATTTCCTGATTAACTCGATGCCACTCAGTTATTTTTTTGTTCTACACCTGCATACAATTCAAACACTACTTACCTGTATAGGGCTTTTACAAAGACCTGTTAGATTTGAACACTTTATGTTTCCTCAACAAAGTCAGAAATAATACTTAAGAATGAAATCTATATGGTCTAATACTTTACAGAAAGGTCAAGTACACTCAGGCCGTCACAATACTCAGGAGTCAATTCATCCTCTGGAACATGAAATAAGGTCCAAACATAATGTACTTTTTCACAAAGTAATTTGGATACAACTCCATTGTTCACTCATTCTTCACCACACTTTGACAAAACACCAGCTGTGCAATCTCTCCTGTCACACCCCTATGCAAAAACCACCCAGATTCCTCATTGCCTACCAAAGTTCGTTTGACATTCAAAACAATCTTTCATACACCCACATTCCAGGTTCTCCCAAACGTCCCTCATGCCTCCCCTCAGCCAGGATCACAATCAGCACCCCCGATGCCCACCTTCACATGTTAGTTAGCAGGTCCCTACAGTGTGTCCACACTAGGAGAGGTCCCTATAAATAAAGATTTTCTAATTTGAATATGGGAATAAAACTTTAGCTCCCATCAGTCACAACCACCATCAACTCAGTCTGACAGGAAGATACTGGCCTGTAAACAAGTAACTGTAATACCAGACAACCCTGCAAGTATACAGTAAGCTCTAACTTACAGTAAGTGGGTCACACCTGAGCGATGTACAGAATCAACATACTGTCGATGCACTCTAGCCACAAAGTCTATTTGGGATGTACAGAGGTAGAAAAAAGGAAGAATCAAAAAATTTAAAAATTTGTTCTGGTTTTCAATGATCAAAACTAGTTTGGCCCACTGGACCAAGCTCTGAATACAGGGCTTTGCTTGCATTAGGTATTCAAGAAATACCTTCTTGATGAAATGAATATGTAGGCATTTCAGGGCAATGAGAAGGAGGACCAACTTGTGGTGCTGGGGCTGGGAATGGTGCAGAATGGCTGAGATGAGACAGAAGAGAGCCTGGATCCTGGGTTCTCCCAGGACCAGAATCTTCAATCCCCTTACTGACTGGTTTGGATCCTTTCTTTCCCCATGTTTCTAGATGCTCCCTTGCCCTTCCCCCCACAGGACCACCACCCATTCCCAGTATCTAATGGCTCCTCTCTCAGTGGTGACCTTGCTGCCATCACATCTGCCTCTCTCCTCTAATACCCCACAAAAATGAGAGGTATGATGGCCAAAAAAATCTAACTTCGGAAGCCCTTCTCTAACCTAGTATATTCCTTGGGCTAGAGGACAACCTCTCCATACTTTACATGCCAAGAACAAACAAGTTTGTTTTTAGAAAAACCAGGCATTTCACTCTCATTTTATTTATTTTTGAGAATAGGCAACACATGTATCCTGTACAGAACTCCAGAGGTGCAAAGGAGTATACAGAGAAAAGTGAAGTGAGGTCCTTCCCCCCCAGAGACAATCATTATCATCTCTATTTACAATTATTAAAACAAGACTGCTTTTTTTGTTTTTTGGTTTTTTAAACTGTGAACGGAGTAGCTCAGCCACATTCTGTTTTCAGGTTTGTTTGGGGAAAGGAGCGATCTGTGAGCCAAACACCTATGTATAATGTGTCTATGAGAAAACATATCATATGAGTCTTCCAGAACTTGTCTTCTCAGAAGACTGGAGCCACAGCTTGAGATACAGCACAATACCACGAACATAAAGAACATGGCTTCTGGCATTTCACAAACCCATGTCTGTGTACCAGCTCTGACACTAAGTAACTCAGGAAATGTTATTTTAACTTGTGCATTTTAGCTTTCTCATTCATCAAACAGGAATAGATTCTTGTGATGATTAAATTGGAAATATGTTAAATGTGGGGTGCCTAGGTGGCTCAATCGGTTGAGCATCCAACTCTTGGTTCCAGCTCAGGTTATGATCTCAGGGTCCTGGGACTGAGCCCAGGAGCCCAGCTCAGCAACCAGCTCAGCGCTCAGCAGGGAGCCTGCTTGAGATTCTCTCTCCCTCTGCCCCTCCCCTCAGCGCCAATGCATGTGCACTCGCTCTCAAACAAAGAAATAGACCTTTAGGGGCGCCTGGGTGGCTCAGTCGTTAAGCATCTGCCTAGGCTCAGGTCATGATCCCAGGGTCCTGTGATCGAGCCCCACACTGGGCTCCCTGCTCAGCGGGAAGCCTGTTTCTCCCTCTCCCAACTTGCCCTACTTGTGTTCCCTCTCCCACGGTCTGTCAAATAAGTAAATAAAATCTTAAAAAAAAAAAAAAAAATAGACCTTTAAAAAATAAAAAAAGAAATACGTTAAATGCTTTGATTTTTCCATGCCTTAACCTTGTTTTCTGCTTTCTTTGTGAAATACTTTCATTACCTGCATCTGGAATATTTTTATTTTATCCAATGTATCCAAATTTTTTTTTTTTAAGATTTTATTTATTTATTTGAGAGAGAGAGAGCGCACACAAGCAGGGGGAGCAGCAGAGGGAGAGGCAGAAGCAGGCTCCCCGCTGAGCAGGGAGCCCAGGGTGGGGCTCGATCACAGGACCCCGGGATCATGACCTGAGCCAAAGGCAGACACTTAACCAACTGAGCCACCCAGGCACCCCACGTGTATCCAAATTTCTAAATAAAAAAATGAGTGAGAATACCAGAATGTCTATAAAAGGCTTCCATTTACAGAATCGAAGACTCTTAACAATTACCTGTTGTTCTTTTCTTTCTGTTGCATGATGACACTTTTCAATTCTCCAATGCCTCAAGAAATCTCGAAGATATCCAAAGAGAGTGAGTACACCATACCCCACATAAGTAAGCACAGCAACCAGCATTGGTGTTTCTTCAAAAGCTTCATTAAATGGTCTTTTGTAAAGTCCTCCATTTTGTGTAATATGATGGATCTAAAACAAAGGTTAAAAATATTTATTTCGATCCCACAAAAAAGATTACTACTTAAAACCTAATTCCTTACAGATCTGCATAACTTCAGAATTCTCTAATAGTCAAAAAAATCCACTAAGATCTATCAGGGCATAATTTTTTTCAACAGAAATATTATAAGTTATATATACTTTAAATAAACAGTAAAGAAAGGAAAACAGAGAAGGAACTGCTTTGTCATTATTTGATTTTTTAACTAGATCTTAAAGCACTATGGTTGGAGCGTGTAAAATTTCCTTTGTTCTAATAAAGCCGATAAAAAAAATGAATCAACAAAGAAAAAGCCTATCCTGAAAAATAGTATATTAGCTTACAAATGAAGTAGTCAAAGTAAACCAGTCCTAGAATAAACTAAAATATTTATGTTTTCCTGCTGTACAGTCTTTTTTTTCCTGCTCTATAGTCTTAAAGCCACCAGCCGTCGTATTCCAAATAATGACCAGCACTAGGCCCCTGTGGTAATCTGTGGTTTATTAACAGCCTCTGTTGTGATAACATAAATAAATAATGCATAAAAGTAAAATGCTTACATAACAGTGGTTCAGCACTGTACAGAAGCAGAAAGTAGAATGCAACACAAGGGGAAAAGCAGTTAAGAGTGATCAGTAACTGTCATGAAATCATTCTGTCCCCCTTCATCTTGACCTAAGTATCCATTTCCACTTTTAAGATTATCCCTGGTTTCATCCTTTGGGATACTTGAATTTTAACATACAGATACCAAGCTACTGCACTTTTGATCTCAGAGCTTAAAGCTTTTTACTTTTTGGCCAATCTTAATGGAAATCTTTTATGGAAAAATCTCATCAGAGAAGTTTGTGTGTTAACTTTAATCTTAACTTTGAAACAGCCAACTGCAGTGAGGATGCTCGTTCACTATTTACCAGGAACATATTTTCAACTGAGGACTGTACTAGAGTTATGAAAAGCCCCTATTATGAAAGAATAAAAGATGCTTTCTTGGCCTGTCAGGCAACTTGATCCAAGGGTTAAATATATTTTAGAATATTATATCCCAATAATATTCTTTGGGGAAAGCTACCTGAATGCTGCAAGTTAGAACAGCTGGAAAAGAAATAGATGTTCTTAACAAGGGAAAGGCTTTCAGATAGGCATGATCCCTGGAATCCGCTGTCACTGCTTCAATTTGATGACCTAAAGAACTTCTGAAAACTATTTGAAAAACTGATACAGGTCTTCATCAATCTCTTCCTCAAAGGGGTGGAAATCTGTGTCAATGTTTACTACTTAAACTTTTATGCAGGAGCACGTTGCAATGTGTTTATAACAGAATAGCTAGAAGTGAGCCAATAACTGAAGAGATTGTTTAAAAATTAATAATATAGCATATAAACAAGCTATTAAGCTGGACAAAGCAAAATCAAAAACACTTAAACACAACAAAAATAATATTCTGATCATCTCTTTAAAAAACTGTATCTAAAAGAACACTGTATTTAATACCAGTACCCAACTCTCCTTAACTCTGAAACTGTTTTCTCTCAATGGAACATACTAGTAAAAAGTAAGGCAACTTTCAGAGCTCTAAGTCTCTAACAATTGTGTGACAGATGTATATGTCAGGAATGCTGTGGGTGGATCCCTTTAAAAGATATCCGCCTTGATCTGAGACACACCCAAACCAGCATGACCAAGTATATTCATACAGTTGGCTGGACGGTCTAGGAAGGAGGAAGTTAAATCATTAGTTTGCTTTTAAATATTGTGATTCTATCACAGTGTCACTTTAAATTAACTGCATTTTAAGGAACTGAGATTCATCTATAAAGTAACTTTTGGAAAACAGCCTCAGTAAAAACACAGGTCACTCTGATCATTCAGGGTGAGAATGTACAGGCCAACTGATAGGCAAGCCTCTGGTAGTTGACAAAATCTTAGAAATCAGAGAAAAAAAATCACTTGATCTTCAATTACTGATGCTAAATTTTATTTGACATGATTCAAATAAAAACAGTAGTATTACCACATCTGAAACTAAAGATGTACTATATGTTGACTAATTGAATCTAAATAAAAAATGGAAAAGAATAGTAGTATTACCATCTTATACATGTATAATGTTCCATAAGGGAAAGCACCAGGCTTATTTTATTTTGCTCATTAGCACACATCTAGCACTCAGGATAGTATTCATTAAGTGCTTAACAAATAGTAAGTATTCAGTAATGTTTCCTTTTATTACTATTAGTATTACAGAAAGTGGCACCTTATAGAAGCTCAATAAGCATTTGTTGAATGAATGAAAATACACATTATGCTTTTTGCTCTTTCAACAATAAGTACCCTGTAACAGAAGGGTTTAAACAAGTTACAGTGACTACACAATTAATATTAGGACATTTCCAGAACCCACATCTAATACCTTTTGGTCTCAACTACATTGGAGGTCAAATTCACACTAAACAAAACATGGGCTACAAACTCTTCCAGGGTATTTCATATTCTGGATTCACAAAGTAAGAGGGCTCTTAAGAGGCCTTTCATTCATTCTAACAAGAATTACACTGTCAACAAGGCAATCAAGAAAAATATTAGCTTATCACTCCCTCCAGGTTAAAAAAAAAAACAACAGTTCAGTCTGCTCACATTAAACAGACAAGAGTGTAACTGTGCTAGTATTATTAATCAAGGGAAGATTTAAGTACTCCAACGAAAATCAAGATAGTTTGCTTGAAAAGTAACATTTTTTTCAAGCAAATGCAAAAGAAAAAAAGGCCAAAGAAGAAATTTTTTTTTCCAGTCAAAATCATAAGCACATCACCATAAAACACATTACAAGAAGAGGAGAGGGGAAAAAACCAAACCAATAAGCCATTTTGTTCACATGCCTGTAGACCATCAATTACACTTACTAAACAGCTGAAAAAAGACTCTTAACCAAAGCAATAATGGAAAGGTATAATCAAGATAAACCATAAACAATATATATGCATTAAAATCATCTGGAAGGAGACACAAATTGGAGTGGGGAGTGGGATAGAGGTAGAACGCCTACTTCCTATTTATAACCCTCTGAACCAATTTGCTTTTTCATTTTTACCAGAGTACACATACTGAATTTTCATTTATCAGTTTGTTTTAAAAATGTTTAAAATGAATTTTCTCACTGATTTTATTCACTATTAGGACTAAAACAGAGTTAATAAAAGCAACATATGCCTCTCATGATAACCTCAGGTCTCTACCTACAGCCTCTCTAGAGAACTGTCATCTACTTGCTAGCTCTAAAACAGACTGTAAATGCTGGTAAGTATGCACAAATCTACATGTCAATTCCAAATTTTCCCCAGAACTCCAAATTTACATTTCGACCTGCCACCTCTAAGTTCCACTTGGACATCCCAACTCAACAAGTCTGAACTTCTCTCACCATCTTCACTCCTTCCTCAGTTAAAACCAGATTATCCTCCTGTATCACCCACCTGGTTGGCAGCATCACCACCCAGTCTACCCAGTCTCCCAGCTTTGGAGTCTTCTTTAGCTCCACCTCATTTTCGGACTTCATTCTAGATCCAGTAATGAATTTGTGTGCCTTGGTTCAAGACCTTCTTGTGGGGCACCAGGGAATTTTAAGGAGGTTGGAAATGTTCTACATCTTGAGAGAGGTATTGG
This sequence comes from Neomonachus schauinslandi, assembly GCF_002201575.2. NCBI lineage: Eukaryota > Metazoa > Chordata > Mammalia > Carnivora > Phocidae > Neomonachus > Neomonachus schauinslandi. The sequence goes on along the minus strand of NC_058411.1, from coordinate 24,189,187 downwards.
AGACACAGTACACACACAGGTAAAAAGTCATGGAGCATGATATATTTTATGCACTTACCTGAATGTATGTTACTCCTCAATTTTAAAAAACCCTCAGTGCCTCTTCCTTCATTGGACCACTGTAATACCCTCCCCCCTTCCTGTCTGGTCTCCCCGCCACCAAGACCCTCTCCACACCCCAATTATCCTTCTAGTCACACTAAACTTCTTGCCGCAGTCTTTCCAACAAGAATCCTCCCCTAGAGAAGGACTGCAAATCTTCTGACAGCAATAAGGCAATAATAAATAATGTTTACCGTGAGAAGTCAAGAAGCAGTAAAATAAGCATTTTAGAATGTGGAGGTAAACACCAAAAAGAAGATGGAAAAAGAGTAAAAGAGAGCAGAAGACTGCTGTATATTTCATAACAAGCCTTGTGGAACCATCAGATGCTTGAAACCATGTGCTACAGGCTGTTAGGAATTCTTAGATCCTACAGGACTGGGCCACAGAGCTATTTCGCTGTGAATGTATGCTATTTTAAAGACAAAAAAGAATAATTCCAAAGACAATTCAGATATCATCAGGGTACCCTTCTCAGTTTCAAAGGTGGGGGACCATCACTTCAGATAGAATCAATAGGTAAGTGCCTCAGAAAGGAAGCCTGAAGCATAGGGGGTAGAGGGTAGTGACTCCCATCCCAATGGGTCCAGAGGGCATAGCATCAAACCAAAGAGGATTATTCTTGATCCTTAGGATCTCATGGAATTTGCCTTGCTAAATTTTGGACTTGGTTGGGACCCATCACCCCTTTCTTCCTTCTGATTTCTCTCTTTTGGAATGGAAATGTTTATCCTCTGCCCGTCCCACCACAGTATTTTCGAAGCACATAACTTACATGGCTTCACGAGCTCAGAGCTGGAGAGGAATTGTCTTAGGATAAATTGTATCTCGAGTTTCACTCATATCAGATGTAAATGATATTTAGATGAGACTTTGGACTATAGACTTTAGAGCTGATGCTGGAATGAGTTAAGACTTTTGAGGTTGCTAGGGCAGAATGAACGTATTTTGCATGCATTAAGAATATGATTTTAGGGGGATAATGGGCAGAATGTTATAGGCTGAATATGTCTCCCCCCCACCTCATTCATATACTGAAGCTCTAGTGTGATGCTGTTTCAAAGTAGGGCCTTTGGGAGGTAATTAGGTTTACATTAGGTCATGAGGATAGGCCCGATAATGTGGGGGAGAAGGCAGAGAGCTCCACTGAAGAATAGCTCTGTGAACACACTATGAGAAAGCTATCTACAAGTCAGGAAGAACGCCCTCACCAAGAACTCAATCTGCCAGCAACCTGATCTTGGACTTCCTGAACCATGACAAATATCTGTTGTTTAAGCAATCTTGTCTATGGTATTTTCTTATGGCAGCCCAAGCTGACTAAAACAAAGATAAAGGGAGAGAATGTATACAACCTACTCTCAATCGGTTCAGGAAAAAGTAATTGTGTGGTGTGGGTATGGGTGTGTACGTGTGTGTGTAGAGAGAGAACAATGGAGAATTTTCTTCATGAACCATCTGAGTAAGGTGCAGCTATGATGTACCTTTATACATCAGTGTGTCTCTCTTAAAAACAAAGATATTCTCTTACATAACTACAGAACAATTTTCAAAACTAGGAAACCAACAGAATACTAATATCTAGTCTACAGACTTTATTTAGATTTTGCCAATTGTCCTAATAATGTCTTTATAGCAAAAAAAAAAAAAAATCCTAGATCATGTGTTGCATTCTGTCTCTCTAGTTTCAGAATAAAGAAAAAGGGTAAGTTTTGATTACACTGTAAACTGACTTATAAGGAATGATCCTAAGCAGAGGTTTTGAGAATCCCATGAAAGAACAGAGGGTAACTATGTAATTATGCAATAATGGGGAAGTAATTAGCGGGAAACAAAAGCACACACTTCTGATGTGAATTAAAAAATCACATGAGCATGATTTTATAAGCAAATAGACATATTCTTGCTGAATATGTCAGTATGACAGAATCCGCCCACCTGGCAGATAGTTTGGAAAATTAAAAAAAAAAAATTAATGTCCAATATGAACAACCATTATTGTTTGGCAATCAAAAGACTGCCATCATGCCTTTTCTGCTAAACGAACCCCATTCACTTCCAGTGGTATATTCTGTTGTTCCTTAAAATTAGTTCTGCTGAAATGGCCCTTTCTTGGAATTTTACTGAAATGTACTAGCCTCTCCCTACTGCATACCATACATACTAAAGAAAACAGTTTGGAGCTTTGCACCAGTCACAGAAGCTATTCCACACTCTGAACATGTATTTCCAGAAGTGTCCTCTTTTTTCCACAAGCAACTTTAGAAAAGTAGGGAGTCCACATTTTTTCTTGCAATTAGGATAAATTCCCTACTTTTTGTCAAAAAGTAACTCCTATGGAATGGACTGTGCGTCCAAAGCTTGCTGGAAAACAAACATATTTTTTTTTAAAGATTTTATTTATTTATTTGACAGAGAGACAGAGAAAGAGCACAGTAGGCAGAGAGGCAGGCAGGCAGAGGGAGAGGGAGAAGCAGGCTCTCCACTGAGCAGGGAGCCCAATATGGGGCTTAATTCCAGGACCCTGGGATCATGACCTGAGCTGAAGGCAAACACTTAACCGACTGAACCACCCAGGTGCCCCAACAAACATATTTTGACATTACGATTTTCCTGTTTGAAAACTCAAAAATGGAGATGCCCACATATATATGCCCTGGCACTTGTTCAGTTCAGTGGCATCCCGTGCACTCGGGCAGCGAGGTTCTGGCCCGGAGTTACCATTCTCCCTTGCCACCCACACCTCCTCTGTAGCGCTTCCCAATCTCCAGATAAGCTTCGTGGCGTAACAGTCGGCTGCACCGTCAGGAGATCTGAGCATGAGTGCCGCTCTGCCACAGATTCTGCTCCTTGATCGGAGCTCTCTTCCACCTCTGACTTGTTCTGGGCCTGTGAGCCCACGCCCTCCACGCTGGTTCTGGAGTGGACACCACCTGAGGGACAGCCTGGTTCGCATCAATTTCCCCTCTCTGCGGATAATCTCTGATATATGGGGGTAGGCCCCTGGTGGTCACTTCTGTGCAGTATGACTGTATTCCTAGGTCCTAACTGACTGTCACGGGAGTAGGCACCAATGGTACAATGAACCCAACAACCCCCTTATGGGGATTTAAAATTTTCGGGGGGGAGGGGCGCCTGGTGGCTCAGTCGGTTAAGCGTCTGCCTTCACCTCAGGTCATGATCCTGGAGTCCCGGGATCGAGTCCCACATCGGGCTCCCTGCTCAGCAGGGAGTCTGCTTCTCCCTCTGATCTTTCCCCCTCTCATGAGCGCGCTCTCTCTCTCTCTCATTCTCGCTCTCTCAAATAAATAAATAAAATCTTTAAAAATAAAATAAAATAAAATTTCCGGGGGGAGAGTTTGTCCTTAGGAGAATAGTATTTGTGTTACACTCCTCATCAGAGTTTACACATCTGAAAAGGTTTACATTTTTTCAGTTTTAACAACTATTTTCTGAACATTTCAATAAAATTTAAAATGGACACATGTAGTGTTTTTCTTTAAGATTTTATTTATTTGAGAGAGGGAGAACACGAGTTAGAGGAGGGGCAGAGGGAGAGGAAGAAGTGGACTCTCTCCCTAGTGGGGAGCCTGATGCCAGGCTCCATCCCAGGACCCCGAGATCATGACCTGAGCCAAAGTAGATGCTTAACTGACTGAGCCACCCAGGCGCCCCTGTAGTGTTTCTGTTGTAAAGTCAACATACTTTACATGCAATTTTATCTGAAAATATTGGAGTTGGAAAAACATCATACTTGCAAAACATCAAACCAACACATTAAAATATAAAGAAAATAAATATCTCCTGAAATTCTACAACCCAGAGATAACCACTGTAACATTTTGATGTATATCCTGCCAGACAAATATACATACACACACAAACACACACAAAAATACAAATATATATATATGTTTATATATGTGCAATAGGCAGGGAGGGAGTACAATTTTATATAAAAGAAGTTGCTTAATATCATTAATTCTTTTGCTTAATATCGTTAATATATCCTATCACCAATCAATAAGATAAATATCATTCTTTTAAGGGGTACATAAATTCCATAATATGAATCTATAGTGTAATTTAATGAATCCCTGTGCATAATGTGTAGACTTTCCCCAATATTTTCAATATGTGAACACTTTATACATTTCACTTTTGATTTTTTCATAAGGATAAATGCGTAGAAATAGATTGTTACTCAAAAAGTGTATATGTATGTGTGTATATATATGATTCTGATCAGAATCAGAATATCATTTTAAAATGAAATTTTTTTAAATTTTATTTATTTATTTGACAGAGATAGTGAGAGCAGGAACACAAGCAGGGGGAGTGGGAGAGGGAGAAGCAGGCCTCCCGCCTAGCAAGGAGCCTGATGCGGGGCTCGATCCCAGGACTCTGGGACCACGACCTGAGCCGAAGGCAGATGCCTAACAACTGAGCCACCCAGGCGCCCCATGAAAATGTTTTAAAGTTGTGGTGATGGTTGTACCACTATGTGAATATAATAAAAACCACTGAACCGTACGTACACTTAGGACAAATTAAATGATTTGTTAATTATATTTCAATAAAACTTATTTAAAAAACAGAAGCCTTGGGGCACCTGGGTGGCTCAGTCATTAAGCGTCTGCCTTCAGCTCAGGTCATGGTCCCAGGGTCCTGGGATCGAGCCCCGCATCGGGCTCCCTGCTTCACAGGAAGCCTGCCTCTCCCTCTCCTGCTCCCCCTGCTTGTGTTCCCTCTCTCGCTGTGTCTCTCTCTGTCAAATAAATAAAATCTTAAAACAACAACAACAACAACAAAACAGAAGCCTTGTGCACCATATGACGTCATAAACAAAGTGACACCAAAAGTGAAAAAACAAGCCATGGTCTGGGAGGAGACATTTGTAACACCTCACGGATAAAGGGCTAGTATCCTAACCAGAAAGCCTTATAAATTAGTGAGAAACAAGTGTGCACTCCAGGAGAAAAATGGGCAAAAGACAGGAACTGTCAATTCATAGGAAAAAAGGAACTTGATTGGAATAATATGAATATGCGGCTGGTCCGATGGTAGTGGGTTATCAGAACCTATTAACATTAGTGTCACTAAAGTTGGAATAATATGAATATGCTCATCCTCACTAGTTCAAGTTACTATAAATTAAAACAGTCAGGTAACTGTTTTCATCTGTAGCTTTTGAAAGCTATAAAAATATGACCATATTAAAGGTTGACACTTATGTAGCAATGGGAACTTGTATACAGGTGCTCTTAGCATAAATTGGTGCAATTGCCTTGGAGAACAATTTAGCAATTCTACAAAAGTTGAGATACACATTCCTAATGACTACCCTATTAAGTTTGTCTCTGGGTATATACGACAACTGAGGTTTTCAAACATTTTTGAAGTACTGAACATTTTGAACATTTCAAACTAAGAAAGAACATTTTTATATCAACCTAATGCACATGTAATGTGTGAGGTATTGGGCGTTAGGACTTCAACATATTACTTTTGGGGGAATCAATTCAACTATAACACATGGTTTTCCGAAGAAATTCTGCTCATGGCACAAGGAGACATATTTAAGAAAGTTTACTGTAAAAACGTAAGAACAAAAAATTCGAAGTAACCTAGCTTTTCCTTAGTAGGAGAATGACTTACCCACCCATCCCCACCCCCACAACAAACAAGAAAACTGGTATGGCATATTGATACACTGAATACAGCACTGAAAAGATGAACTGAGATCTATATTACAGACATGGGCAAATCTCAGACACATATTGTTAAACAAAAGTTGCAGAAAGATACATACAGTATGATATGTATGTAAGGATTAAAAACATGCAGGGCAATACCATACTGTTTATGGCTATGTATTTATATAAGAAAGGTATTTATTTTTGAAAGGAAAGGTATTTTTTATTTTCTATTTATTTTTATTTTTATTTTTTTTTAAAGATTTTATTTATTTTTTAGAGAGCGAGAGAGAAACAGCATGAGAGGGGAGAGGATCAGAGGGAGAAGCAGGCTCCCCGCTGAGCGGGGAGAGGAAAGGTATTTTTTAAATGCATGGAAATAATAAACACCAAATTGAGGGTAGCTTTTATACTTTTGGGGAAAAAAGGAAATAGCACTTCCCCAGGACAAACTTCTTAAAAGGATTGGGGAACTGCTTAAACATAAGTCAGAGCATGACGCTCTCCGGAGAACTTCCTATCGCTGACAACAAAAGACAGTTTCTGTTGGTTTACAAGGCCCTGTATCATCTGGCTCTCACACTCTTCTGACTTCATGTCCTGACAGGTCACTGCCCTCCAGCCAAGCAGGCCTTTTTCTGTCCTTCCCCAAACACATGGAGTGCACCTACTCCAGGGCTTGTGTCCTCATGTTAGCTCAGCCTGGAAAACTTTTCTCCTTAGTTTTCTCCCCACCTCCATGTAGATTTTGCTTACCCCTTACCTCCTTCAGAGAGATTATCCTTGACCACCTCGTCTAAAATGCTTTCCTCTTGCCATGATTTTTTTTTCCTGGTTACAGAACTTACAAACTGCCTGGTACTTTATTATATATCTACTTATTTATTGTCCACCTCTCCCTCCGGAGTGTATGGTACTGTATTCTAGTGCTCAGATCATGCTTAGCTCGTAGTAGAGGCTCAGTAAGTATCAGTGGAATAAATGAAAGAATGAATAACTTTCATGTTTTATTTAGTGGGAAAAAATAAGATCTAAGCCTATAAGCTAATTGTTAAGTTTTGATAAAACTACATGTTGAGTAGACTTTTATCTTTTTTTGTATTAATTACAGTATGCTATTTCGTACATACTTGCTGACAAAAAACACTTTCCCAAAATAATGTAAACATACACAAGAAACAGGTTGTGGTAAAGACACCCATAGCGCACTTTTTAGCATTTCGGGCTTGCAGGTGGTTAAAGTCTGTAGGGGCTTACTGAGCGTTCCTGGGAGTGGTGACAGCTTGTGAGGAGGAATAAGAACAGGCCGATGAGGGTCCAGTGGTCTGGAAATGGCCCTGACCCACTCTATAATCGCCCTTCCATGAGCTCTTCCTAAGGGGCGGCGTGGCCAGTAGTGGGACTTCTGTAGCACCCGCTCCCATTGTCTTATGAGGGGTCTAAACTGTGAGATGATGCTTAGTGCTTCCCTTAGAGAAAGGAAACCTGTCAGCACTGACTTTCTGCCATTTCTCCCGTTCTCACCTTGATTTGAAAATGCCATGAGGCTGGGCTGAGAAACCTGGTCTGTGATCACCGATTGGACTGTAATAGAGCCACCTGTCCAAAAGCTCTGCTGTACTTGCTAAAGTATAGTACCTAATTGCCTCCTGTACACACTTGGCTTGTATATAGAGGCGAAGGAAGCAGATTATTTCTAAGACAGCAAAGTTAGTGTTCTGGTTTTAAAGACAGAGATTTTTTTTTTTTTAAAGATTTTATTTATTTATTTGTCAGAGAGAGAGCACAAGCAGGGGGGGTGGCAAGCAGGGGGAGTGGCAGGCAGAGGGAGAAGCAGGTTCCCCACTGAGCAAGGAGCCTGATGCGGGACTCGATCCCAGGACCCTGGGATCATGACCTGAGCCAAAGGCAGCCGCTTAACCGACTGAGCCACCCAGGCGTCCCAGACATTTTTTTAACAGAGGAAGCTCATATAACTACTTATCTCAATCCAAGTATAGCTAGTAATATGAACAGCAAAATTAGCTAATTCTATATGAAGAGCAAAAAGGAGCACAAGGGGTGAGTTTAAAGTGAAATTCTAATATTAAGCCACTGATTTTTTTTTTTTAAAGATTTTATTTATCTATTTGCCAGAGAGAGAGAGAGGGAGAGTACAAGCAGGGGGAGTGAGTGGCAGGCAGAGGAAGAAGTAGGCTCCCTGCTAAGCAAGGAGCCTGATGCAGAACTCGATCCCAGGACCCTGAGATCATGACCTGAGCCGAAGGCAGATGCTTAACCATCTGAGCCATCCAGGCACCCAAGCCACTGATGATTTTAAAACAATCAGACTAAGTTGTAGTATTTCTGAAATCATTAAAGGAAAACGATTCATAGAAAATCTCGGAAATATGACTAAGAAATGGCAATAAATAGAAAATGTAAAGACTTGGATTCTAATCCCAACTTTGAATTTAGTTTTATGACTGGACACTTTGCTTAATCTCCTTTCTTTTTTTTTTTTTTTTTTTTAAATTTTATTTATTTCTTGGACAGAGAGAGACATAGTGAGAGCAGGAACACAAGCGGGGGGAGTGGTAGAGGGAGAAGCAGGCTTCCTGCGGAGCAGGGAGCCCAATGTGGGACTCTATCCCAGGACCCTGGGACCATGACCTGAGCCAAAGGCAGATGCTTAACAACTGAGCCACCTAGGTGCCCCGCTTAATCTCCTTTCTTTGGGGTTGTCACTTAGTTATGTGAAGAGGAAGAGTGGGAATCACTTGTGAAAGAAATGTTTCTCACTTTTTATGTATTTTTTATCCTGCATATTTAAATATAAATCCCTTTGACAGTATTCTTTAAAATAGTTTCCTTATTCTTTTTTTATCTCAAAAACCATGCTGATCTTTGTATCCTTTTTTGGAAAAAAAAAAAAAACCTGAAGAATTCTTGAATACTAGGATTATCTCCTATTTTTTTAATCTTTTTTTTTAAAAAAATATTTTATTTTTCAGTAATCTCTACACCCAATGTGGGGCTCGAACTCACAACCTCGAGATCAAGAGTCATACACTCCACTGACTTAGCCAGCCAGGCACCCCGGATTATCTCCTCTTTATATTTTCCAGTACAGAGTACAGTCCTTGACATAGAGAGAGGAAATATTTGTTGAAAAGAATGAGATGATTATGCTAATTTTGAGCTCCTTGGTAGAAAGGGAGCTCTGGGTTCCTAGAAGTGGCTTTGATGTCTGAAAGTTATTTGTGCAGTTTTGAAATGTTAAAAAACTACACAGGAGGAATGTCCATTTCTGGGCACATGAAATTAAAGGGAGGGAGGGGTCAAGCCCTAAGGGATTTCCCAGGGCTCGCAGTACTGCAGCGGTGAGAGGGAATGTGTAGACTGCTGTGTCCTCTGCCTTCTCTCTCCTTCAGTCATGCCCACATTCCCACCCTGCTCCCTGGGAAAGCAGACATTTTTGATTGCTTGCTGGACATAACGGACCTGCAGAGATGCAAGTCCATGTTCTTTTCATCTTTTGCGCTCTTAGGTACCGTGTGGGGCTGAGCACCCACCATCTAATCAGGAATGGAGCTGGGTGGAGCTGGGCTAAAGCTTTGGGTAGATTCAGTCCACTCTGGGGAGCACTAAGGATGGGATCCATTGTGTGTTTGTTGCAAGCCCCTCCCTCTAGTATGACTTTATCTCCTAAGCATTTTAAGATTGTGGTTGATTTCAAGTCACCTTTCTAGTCCAGCTCTCCAGCTTTTCTAGCACTTGGTAAGTGTCCTGTGCAGAAAACTGGCCATGCAGCTGGGGCTGTGCTAGAATTTAGTCTGTCACATCATCCTATAGAGCTGTCATAAGCTCCGCTGGTTTTTCTTTCTCTTGGCAGAGTTCTTCTGCCTATGGCAAGTCCAGTTATGATCATTCATGCTCACCACCAGGTGAGAAAATGACTAGCAATTTCAGCTCACTAAGGAAAGGTTCTTCCCTCTCTGGAATTTTAGTGTATCTTGCCCTTTTTGCTTTGCATGGAAGACAGTTCTTCATTGTCTTTAAAACTACTTCTTGTCTTAAGTAATCTATGTTGTTTTATCTAGTTGTTCTGTGAAATTGATGGCTTGCCTCTACCTATGAATTTTAACCTAGAAGCGTTTTTGTTTTAATTTTTTTGTTTTTGTTGTTGTAAATATGACATAAAAATAAAGTTGTTCAAACAGTATAGAAATTATTTCTCTCCATAAAGTCTGAAGGTAGACTGGTAGCACTCGGTAGGTAGATTACGAGCTATCTTCTTTGTTGTTCTGTAATCTTTTAGGATGTTGTATTTGCATCTCAGTCTCAACCACATCTCCATTCCAAGCCACTGGCAGAGAGAAAGAAAAGTGGAAGGAGAGCAATTGCTGTTTTAAAGGCCTGGTACCTGTCCCCATTTCCTCTTTGGCCAGAATTTCATCACATGGCTACCTAGCTGCTGGAGAGACTGGGAAATGTAGACTATAGCTAGGTGGCCATGGACCCAGCTAAAACTGAGGGGTTCTATTACTAAAGGGGAGATAGGGAGAATATCCACAGGGAGCCAGTTTGCCCTCTCTGGCATAGTATGGTGTGAGGAGAAGCTCTAATCAGAGGGTTTTTTCCTAAATAGTCAATTTTCTTAAACTCTTGTATTAAATAATCTATTACATCCCCTTTGGTTTATGATTTTTCAACCATGAAAGAGTCTTGTTTACTGGTTATGAGCACGTTCTCCGCAGTTAGGCAAAGTTAGCAGACAAATATTGTCTGAATTTTAATCTGTGGTCTGCTGTTCCCCTTTTTAAAAATACTAGTTCAGATTTTTTTGTTTTCCTTTTTTGGTCTATCTTCATGTGTATTAATGAGAACCTGGAAACAGTTTAGTTATAGCAGGCAATGAGAATCTCATGTGCTTCAATACCTTATAATTTTGAACCAGGTATCCCTTATCCTAGATAAAGAGTGAACAATATTCCAAGTGCACAAAATTGACAGTTGAGAGACATATTTAAAAATTTTACTGAAACTCTAAAAGTCTATAGGCTCTGTTAACATATAAATACCCAGTCGATAAGTGTACAAAAGAAGTTCTAAGAGATTTTAACATGGAATATGGAATATGTATCTGTTAGATTTCTTTCAGTTAAGGGGCACCTGGGTGGCTCAGTTGGTTAAGCGGCTGACTTCAGCTCAGGTCATGATCTCAGGGTCCTGGGATGGAGCCCTACACTCTCCGCTCCGAGCTCAGCAGGGAGTCCGCTTGTCTCTCTCCCTCTCTCTCTGCCCCCCCCCCCAGCTTGTACTCTGTCTCTCTCAAATAAATAAGTAAAATCTTTAAACAAAAAATAAAAAATAAATACATTTTTTTCAGTTGATAGCAACAGAAACTGACTCTATCTAAACAAAAAGGTGATTTATTGCAAGGATGATAGGCATGCAAAAAAAAAATAAAAGGAGGGAGTAAGGTAGAACTGATGAATAACTCAGAGAAGTCAGGCAGGAAACAGCACAGCACTTGGGACCTCAGCAGCAGGAGTTCACGGAGCTCTTCTCCAGGATGTTGGAGGTCTAGTGCCCTTCAAGCTCTTAACCTGTTGAAATCGTAAATCCCCATGAGAGAGGGTTGTTAGGTTCATTTTGGCCTAGGTGTCGGTCAGTTAGGACCCAGGAATACAGTCATACTGCACAGAAGTGACCACCAGGGGCCTACCCCCATATATCAGAGATTATCCGCAGAGAGGGGAAATTGATGCGAACCAGGCTGTCCCTCAGGTGGTGTCCACTCCAGAACCAGCGTGGAGGGCGTGGGCTCACAGGCCCAGAACAAGTCAGAGGTGGAAGAGAGCTCCGATCAAGGAGCAGAATCTGTGGCAGAGCGGCACTCATGCTCAGATCTCCTGACGGTGCAGCCGACTGTTACGCCACGAAGCTTATCTGGAGATCGGGAAGCGCTACAGAGGAGGTGTGGGTGGCAAGGGAGAATGGTAACTCCGGGCCAGAACCTCGCTGCCCGAGTGCACGGGATGCCACTGAACTGAACAAGTGCCAGGGCATATATATGTGGGCGTCTCCATTTTTGAGTTTTCAAACAGGAAAATCGTAATGTCAAAATATGTTTGTTTTCCAGCGAGCTTTGGAAGCAGTCTTCAGTCCATTCCATAGGAGATACTTATCGACAAAAAGTAGGGAATTTATCCTGATTGCAAGAAAAAATGTGGACTCCCTACTTTTCCAAAGTTGCCTGTGGAACAAAGAGGACACTTTTGGAAATATATGCTCAGAGTGTGGAATATCTTGTGGCATATCTAATTTAAACTCCTCAAATGTTACCAGTAATTTTTGAACTGCCAAATTCAGTGGCTTAATAGAGTAAGATAAACCAGGCTCTACCAACTAACTAACTGGGACAGTTATTTAAATGGTCTGGAATTGTCTTATTTAGAACCTGGTGATAATATTTGCCCTGCAAGGCCCTTGTGAAGATCAGATGGGTGAAGAAGCTGGGGGAGGTCCTGGTCACAGTAAAGGGTACCTATTATAATTACATCTTTGGTTTCCCGCCACCAAGATGTTGCTTACCCCTCTCTAATTCAAACAGCCTTCCTTTCCTAGGGCTTTCTCATACCACTTCCTAATGCTTCTGTTCTCTCACAATCAACCTTCCTGGGGCGCCTGGGTGGCTCAGTCGGTTAAGCGGCTGCCTCCGGCTCAGGTCATAATCCTGGAGTCCCAGGATGGAGTCCCGCATCAGGCTCCCTGCTCACGGGGAGTAGGCTTCTCCCGCTGACCCTCCCCACTCCCATGTGCTCTCTCTCTCTCTCATTCTCTCTCAATAAACAAAATCTTAAAAAAACAAAAAACAAAAAACAAAACAACAATCAACCTTCCTCAGCAGTGTGTGTGTCTTCCAGTAACATTATGATTCCCCAATATTACATCCTCCATGCTTCCTCTTCTTGCTTAATGCCATCTTCTATCTGCTTCACCAACTTGCACGGCTTCAATGATCACCCATCCATTCCTTCAACTAAGATTTCCTGAGTTCCTATTACATACTAGGCACAGTGCAAATATGGTAGTCCCTCCCAATGTCCACGTGTTCAGTTACCCACGGTCAACCAGTCTGAAAGCTGATGATCCTCCTTCTGACATAATCATCAAAAGCTAAACAGTAGGCTTAATGCTGTGTTACAGTGCCTACATCAGTCCCCTCACTTCATCTCACCATGTAGGCATATTACCATCTCACATCATCGCAAGAAGGGTTAAGTATAGTACAACAAGATATTTTGAGAGAGACCACATCCACATGACTTTTACGACAGCATGTTGTTATAATTTTCTATTTTATTATTAGTTATTGCTGTTACTCTCTTATTGTGCCTAATTTATAAATTAACCTTTATCATGGGTATGCATGCATAGAAAAAAAATAGTATACACAGGGTTTGGTACTATCCACTATATACAGTGGGTTCAGGCATCCACTGATGGTCTTGGAACATATGCCCTGCAGATAAAGGGGACTACTGCAGTAAAATCTCAGATGTTTGCTGAAAGGGCACCAACAGGCTTATTTAGAATAAGTCAAAACCTTCACATGTGAGATGTCAGTACTTTATCTACACAATAGTTTCTAAACTTCCCAGATTACAAAAATTGTTGAATACTTTCCCCAACCTCAATATGTGTTATTTGGAGTAAGGCTGGATCATACCCATAGTCTCAGTACAACTGCATATTTCACTATACTTAGAAATTATCAGAAAGCAGGAGTCTGGTAAAACAGACCACATTAAAAAAATTAACCCCCAACACCAGGGGCTATCACAATCCTTTAGAGTACTATAGTACACATGTATTATTCCTATAATCAGAAGCAAAATATTTTAAAACAAATGGAAAAATAGCAACCTTAATCTTTATAATGGGTCTTAAAGGTAGCCTTAAAGGCAACAAAAGTTAAGATAAATTTTCTGACATTAAATGTGTGAAGAGCAAGGACTTACTTGCTTAATCAGTCACAAACTACAAATTATATTAGAAGCTATTCAGAAGGCAACTGACTTTTGAGGCCACAAACCATGTATTTAATCAAGTAAGGCACACCCACTCAGAATGCAAACGCAGTCTCTACCCATCCCTCTCAATTGCCCATTCTGCCAATAAACACTACTTCTTTCTTTCAAAAATTGAATCTAATTGAATCTCAACCAATTAACTATCTTGCCCAGAGCACTATGAAGTTTCTAGGGCACCTACGCCAACCCTAAAAAGTGGGCAAGTCTGCTTTCTCTGAATATGCAAGTTTTAAAAGATGATCTTAAGAACACAGAGGTTTATGTATTAAATACTTGTCTCATTTACCAAGAATTTTTATTAAAAAGAATTCCTGAGGGGCGCCTGGGTGGCTCAGTTGGTTAAGCGACTGCCTTCGGCTCAGGTCATGATCCCAGGGTCCTGGGATCAAGCCCCGCTCCGGGCTCCCTGCTGAGCAGGGGGCCTGCTTCTCCCTCTCCCTCTGCCGCTCCCACTGCTTGTGCTCTCCTGCTCTCTCTCTGTCAAATAAGTAAATAAAATCTTAAAAAAAAAAAAGAATTCCTGAGTATCTCGAATGACTCTGGAATCTTTCAGATCCAGCCCCGTAAGATCTGAAATGTTCTCCTTGAGACAAAAAGCATTCAAAACAAAAATCTAGTCCCACAGCTGTAGTTACAGTATTATTTTTGCAAAGCCTTGAGGTCTTCGGATGTCTCATCAGGCCTTCAAAACTTGAACAGGTATCCAGGCCATTCTAGATACTCCTCCCATTCTCGTCTCATAACTAACTTTTCAGTTACTGTTTCCTGTCAGTGGAAACAAAAGCTAGTAGCTATTTAGTAAATCACCCTTCATTATTCATTTGCCTCCTTCTAAGTAGCAGTACTAAGCTCTTTGTTCTTTCAACTTTGCTTGTCCTAAAGAACTTGACTTGTGCCCCAAGTCCTCCTTAGAATCTTACCTATTTTGGCAGCTAGAAGGCTGTCATCCTTCTAATATCTCATTAAAACTACTTCTAAAGGGAAGAATGTTAGGCTCAAAACAGTCTCAAAGGCAGACAGTTTCTTTCCTTCAATACTTGTTAACTAATTAAGGAAGGTAAAATGCATGTCTAAATCTCAAAAGTTCTATAAAGAAATGGAAGATCTAAAAAAAGTGCTGTAAACAAGGAGCTCTAAAAGTAAAAACAGACAGTATTGTATTTCAGGTGCAACCAAAATATGGCACTTATTTAATCAAACGTTAAATCCACAGTAAAAGACTCTTGTAATTAAAATCACTGAACGCTGCAACATGCTGCTGAAACAATTTCCTGCAAATCCTCTAGAGGTCTTTCAAAATAGGATAGAATCATCTATCAAGATCAGTTTTAATAAAGTCCTACAAAAAGATAAAAGGACTGAATTACGTAAACCCCTAAAGGTTTCTTCCAGCTCTAATTTTGCCAAAGCTTCCAATTCTAACTCTTTCAGTTTCCCTAGTGCTAACTGCCGCCCTTTACCTCAAATAAAGGCTGACCCTCCTCCCCTCTCCTCTCTGAATGGCAAGGGAGGAAAAATTACTGCTTTATTGCTCCTCTTCCTTGTGACAGCTCTGTGTCTGTCATCCTTAAAAAACAGTAATGTCTACCCATGGCTGCCGTAAAAACAAAACCCAATACTCCTGCGATGCTTCTCCTCCACTCTCACAGAGCTACCCACCCTCACAGCACTTCTGACACCTGAGAGTGTCAGATCCCTCAAGTGAAGGACTTGGTCCCAGGAGTCTGCTCCCTGCCCCACCTCCGCCTCAGATGCCTGTCGCAAGTCCAGGTTGTCCCCTGTGCTTCTAACCCATAAGCTATAAATCAGGTTCCCACCACTTCCTCCTCTGGTTGATAATTTGCTATAATGGCTCACGGAACTCAGGAAAACTGTTTACCTACTGTTTCCGAGTTTATTATAAAAAGATATGATAAAGGATAGAGATGAACATCCAGGTGGAAGAGGTGCACAGGGGGGAAGGTGTGTGGGAAGGGGCACGCCACTCTCCTAGCATCTCCACATGTTCAGCAACCCGGAAGCTCTCTCAACCTGGTACTTTGGGGATTTTTATGGAAGCCTCACCACATCGGCATGAGCAATCATTAACTTCATTTCCAGCCCCTTAACCTCCTCTCTGGAGAATGTGGGGAGGGGCTGAAAATTCCAAGCTTCTAATCATGGCTTGGTCTTTCTGGAGAGCAGCCCCCATCCAGGAGCCCACCCAGAGTCAGCTCATTAGAACAAAAGACACAGCTATCACCAGGGAAATTCCAAGGGATTTAGGAACTCTCTGTCAGGAATAAGGGTCAAAGACTAAATATTAGAACAAAAGATGCTCCTAGTATTCCTATCACTTAGGAAATTACACAAGTTTTAGGAGTTCTGTGCCAGGAACTAGAAGCAGAAACATATATGCATACTTTTCCCCTATTATCTCACAGCTACTATGCAAAAAAACCCCAAACAAACAGAAAATAACAATTGTTGGTGAGGATGTGGAGAAATAGGAAGCCTTGTGCACTGTTGATGGGAACGTAAAATGGTGTAGCTGCTGTGGAAAACAGTGTGGCATTTCCTCAAAAAATTAAAAATAGAATTATGTGATCCAGCTTCTGGGTATATCCAAGAAAACTGAAAGCAGGGTCTTGAAGAGATATTTGTACACCCATGTTCAAAGCAGCATTATTCAAAATACCTAAACCCTGAAAGCAACCCAAGTGTCCACTGACAATATGTTGCAATGGAATATTATTCAGCCTTAAAAAGGAAGGAAATTTGGGGGCACTTGGGTGGCTCAGTCGGTTAAGCGTCTGCCTTCAGGTCATGATCCCAGGGTCGTGGGACTGAATCCCACACTGGGCTCCCTGCTCAGCAGGAGTCTGCTTCTCCCTCTCCCTCTGTCCCTGCCCCCTGCTCATGCTCGCTCATTCTCTCTCTAATAAATAAAATCTTAAAAAAAGGGGGGGGGGGGAAGGAAATTCTGATACACACTGCTACATGGATGAACCATGAGGACATTATGCTACATGACATAAGCCAGACACAAAAAGAAAAATATAGTATGATTTCATTTATCTGAGGTACTTACAGCAGTCAAATTCATAGAGAAAGAAAGCAGAATGGTGGTTGCCAAGGACTGGGAGGAGAGAATGGGGAGTTACTGTTTAATGGGTACAGAGTTTCAGTTCTACAAGATGAAAAAAGTTATGACAGTGGATGGTGGTGATGGTTGCACAACATGAGGAATGCATTTAATGGCACTTAATTTTAGGCTTACAAATGGATAAGATGGTAAATTTTATGTTATGTGTGTTTTACCACAATAAGAAAAAAATTGGAGAAAAAAATCGGAAAACAAAAACAAACAGAAATGTTTGTTTTATATGCCCTTTCTACCACAGGATCAATTTACTCAAACTCTAAACCCAAATCTAACAAAGGGCAAGCACATATATTCATCCCTTCAAACACTGAAACTCTTGAGAGTGTAAAAGAATCCTAGAAGTTTCTAACTTCTCTCCTGTTCATTAAAAGACAAATGTTGGGATATGTAAGGAAATGAATGTATATCCCGGGTTTAAAAACTCTAAATTTATATTTTAGTTAAAAGATGACACACACCTGCACACTTAACATCTTATGTGTATTTTTATGGCACAATTGGCAACATTTCCCCCAGAAAGTAGGGGGAAATAAATAGGGGTTGGTGCACTATCACTTTAATTGAAACAAAAACAATTTAAATTATTTTAAAGAAACTCTTGCTCCCATGAAGTTACCAAAAGCCTCTCTTTTGCTTAAGAAAATAAAAAAAACAAAAACTAATAGATAATATTCCTCATATTCATGTACAAAGCTATATCCCTAAAGTCTTTGTTTTAAAAACACTCGTGACAAAGAGTTTTCTAGAAGGGATACTGGAGCCCTAACCACTTTTTTCAGGCATTCCAGTAGACCAGTCTTCCAGATGCCACCATAGTGCCTTGAGTGGAATTTTTCACTAAAATATACTAGAAAAAGCCAGATGTTAGAGTCATACAGATTTTTAAATTTCACTTTAGCAACTTGATATGTCTTCATTTTACTATTGGTTGGTAACCTATGAAGAAATATCATACCTACAAATGCTAGATTATTAGAGATTATGGGAGAAATTTATTATTAAATCAGAACATAACTCTTATGTTAAGTGAAAAGAGCACCTAAACACAAAATGCCTCTGAACACCTTTCTCTTGACTTCCTTTTCCCTCTTAAAAGATCATAATTCACTCCAGCTGCAATGTATTTTCTGACTCCCACCAATCAGGTTTCTCTGTTACATTCTCTACCACCGCAATTTTGTCTTATTAACCATTTATGTTGCTAAAAAAACCCTTACACAGCCAAAAATGAAGATAAATCTTTGGAATATGTACATTATGGTGCCTTCCACCTTCAGGGAAGGTCAAGGCTCTTTTATGTGTTTTCCCAACTCTCATAGCCTTGCTATGTCAACATGACTCGGAGGAATGCTTTATTTTCTGTTTCACACCAAACAGTAACAGACCTATCTATCCCATCTACTGACTGGGGGAGGAGGCTGCTAGGTATCTATATCAAAGCCAAATTAAATCACAAGAGTCACACTACTGCTATTGGGAACAGATGACTTTGGGGCAAGAAAACGTTTTCCTTAATATCTAAATGGGATTTATAAGCATGAAAGTCAATTGCAAATTTCACAACACTCTTCCAGCAATACTGATCTTTTAATCTTTTTAACCAGCTCGTCTTTAAAAATACATTTCAGGGGCGCCTGGGTGGCTCAGTTGATTAAGCGACTGCCTTCGGCTCAGGTCATGATCCTGGAGTCCCGGGATCGAGTCCCACATCAGGCTCCCTGCTCAGCAGGGAGTCTGCTTCTCCCTCTGACCCTCCCCCATCTCATGCTCTCTCTGTCTCATTCTCTCTCTCAAATAAATAAATAAAATATTTAAAAAAAAAATACATTTCAGGAGAACCTGTCAATCCAGAGAATTGGAAGGCTGTTACTAATTACTGTCTTCAAAACTTTTTCAAAATATTTCAGAACTCCCTGGACTTGGTTGATGATTCAGCCTTGGTTAACTCGTATGAAGACTCATCACAAGTCACCACCTGGGTTCAACAAGCCCCTTGTGCGATAGCACTCTTGCTCACAGGGCCCACCTAACTCAACCTGGAGCCCGGGATGGGGTCTCACCACAGGGTAAGAGCATAACGCTAGTGAGGCACCAGCCCAGGTTCACTGCCAGATGTGTGGTCCAGTGCCCTGTTTGCAGAAGGGGTAGGTACGTGGTAGGAAGAGACTTGGGTGTGTTTCCGCCTGGTACCACCTCCTAACTTTCTTTGCCTCCTGAGGACCTCGAGGACTGTTTTCCTTGGAGGGTTTCAGGACTCTTAAGAGGAAGCAACCACCTCGAGGACATGAGGAGGGAGCCTCGAGAGAAAGAACCAAGAGCCCTCGAGTGGATCCTCCCGGGGTCCGCGGGGTCACTCCCGGCTTCCCCGGGGGGCCAGCCCATATTTCTGGCCAGATCAGGGGGAGGAGGGTACTCGGACTGTGAGCCAGAGCCCAAACCTCCAAAGGAAAGGAGGAAGACCTCAGACGCGGAGACACGAGGGAGCCCCTACGCCGCCCTTGAGCCTCCCGCTTGGGGCAGGCCCGGTCAGCGCCAGGACACCGCCGCCAGCACACCTGAGTCGTGCCCGGCGCCCGCCCCCGCGGACGGTCACTGCGACCTCGCCCCGCCCGGCCGCCCCTCTGCCGGCTCCGCACGGGCTCAGCTCGCGGGGTCCCGGCCCGCCACCTCCGGCTCAGCCCGGCCGCCCGGTCCCACCATACCTGGCCGGCGGCGGCTGCGGCGACAGCAGCGCTGCTCCTCACGTACCCGTTCCGCACTTCCCCGTTCGCCACGCAGCCGTTCGCCCGCACCGGGCGACGGCAGCAGCAGCCTCCGGGCCCCGGCCGCATCGTCCCGACAGCACCAGGCGCAAGGCAGGTTCTGTAAGCGGCAGCCCAGGCGGCGGCGGCGGCTCCAGTCCCGCTCCGCACGCCACCCACCTCCCCGAAACCGGAAATGGCTGCACGCCGCCGCCAATTACCGGCCTGGCCGTCACAAGGGGCGGGGCCCACTCCCGCGGAGGCTGTGGCTCGCCCAAGGCCCGGCGGCCAAGGGGAAACGGGGCGGGGTCGGACAGGAGGGACATGAGCCTGAGGACTGCTGGCCAATCTGGAGGAGGAGGAGGCGGACCCCATGCTGCTGTCTGGCCAATCACGGACGACAGCAAAGGCGGCTCGCTGGTGTCGAGGAGGGGCCTGGGTAGAGTTTGGCGGCTTCTTGGTCCACGCAGAGGAGGCGGGGCCCAGGAAGAAGTAGGCCAATTAGAAAGTGAGGAAAGGAAGGGGCTGAGCCCTAGTGTCCAGAGCAGGTTCCCGGGTTCTCTTGGACAGGTGGCGCCCTCTCTGCCTTTGCCTCCGGGGAAGTTCTGGGATCTGAATCCCAGGGGGAGACAGGGCTCCTTGATTTAATCAGCGAATTCCTATGTGGGTATCTATAGGATAGCATTTTCAGCATTCTCTCACCATTCTTCAGTATGCTGCGTACATTAACACATTTCTTAATAATTCGGATGTCTCTTTGCCCTTCACATCTGCCCCTAATCAGGGTTTTCTGTACAATTTCCTTTAAAGAATACCTCCTTAAGAGTCAGGAAACCTGGTCTCATTCCAACTCTGCCAATAACTGAAAGCTAAACCTTGAGTATTTAGCCACTTCGGGAGCCAAATTCTCTAAAATAGAGTTAATATTTTCTGTCTCATAGGCTCATTGCAAGAAATACGTTAATAAAACATTGTGCACCTATCATAATGCCTGGCCCATGGTAGGAGCATAATAAATATTATTTTGCACCCCTTGAGTTCTATCTTCCCATAGGAGTTAGAAAGGAAATGGATCTACATCATAACAAGAGACTTTTGGTTACCCATAAAGAATTTAGTTCTTTAGGAAAGGGATTGACAACTATCAGTTTTTCCTGGTTTAGGAGCTGAACAATCTAACAGCAGGTGGACAGAGCAGATATCTTCTTTGAGTCAATAAACACTATGATCCTAAAGAACATAAGTTTGTGATAGAAGTATAAGGCTAAAAGAAAAACATGTGGCTTGCACCACGTGGGGCTTACATTCTAGTGAGAGAAAAGGTGTACATGTATAACACAAACAGCAATAAAAGGCCTACAGAAGGCTGGAGTTCTGATGAGGAAGGCTGGACTACAGTGACAAGTCTAGACTTTCCATACAAAAACTTTTTCAGGGCAAGAATCTGGTTGGAAGCCAGGCTAAGGGATTTAATTGAAGCTTTCCAATTTGGAATTTGGAAAAGACTTGGGAAGAAGATGTAGGATGAGCTTAATCTTGAAGGATGAGCAGTATTTGCAGAACTGGGGATGAGAGGTAAGGGGAGGGTGTTCCCAGGAGAGGGAACCTTCAGAAGCTCAGGTACAGAGGCTGGAAAGCACAAAGCCTTAAATTAGAGCCTAGGAGTGAGGACCGTGACTAGATTAGAGGAATCCTGTTAGCCAGTCCCTCTCTCTGGAGGGCAGGACACAGGTCCTTGTCTTGTTCTGCCACTTACTCACCATGTGTGGTCTTGGATGAGTCATGCAACATCAGCCTTGGTTTCCTCACCCATCTTACAAAATTAATACCTGTACTACTTACCTCACAGGGTTTTTGTGAGCATCAATGATATAATACACAAATGATCTGATAACCTTGCACACCATTGCTAAATCACAAAAGGGATGCCGCAGAAGGCAGTAGGTAACACCCCAGGCTCCATGCAAACAGGAAAACAGCTCCTTCCAGATGCATAAGCCACCTCATCACCATTTTACTGAGTTCACATGCAAAGTTCTGGGCTAGGCACCGGGGTTACAAGTCTTCCTTCAAGATTGCTCAAACCATTTCAACTGTAAAACCTTTCTTGAATTCCAACTGCCTCACAAAATTAGTCTCTTTCTTCACTGTAAACTTTATACACACCTGTGTTAGCAAGCACGTGTCACATTACTTTGGGAATTTTTTTTTTTTTTTTTTAGAGTGAGATTAGAGTGGTTCAGAGCAAGAGCTCCATGGCCACACAGGATTGGAGACTCAGCTCTAGCACTTAAAAGCCTTGTGACTTTGGCAAAGCTGCTTGACTTCCTTCCCTGTGACTCAGTTACTTCGTCTGTAAAATGAAACATACATCAAAGAGTTGTGAGAATGAAAAAAGAAAACCATTTAGTACCAGAGCCTGTCACATAATAGTTAATACGTGCTGTCAATCATTTGTTGAGGAAATGAATTATTTGTCAAATGAATGAAGGAATGAATGAATGAATACACTTATACCCCCAACTAGACAGAGAACAAGCTCCCTGAGGTCAGGGGATTGTCTAGTTCACCTTTGGGTTCCTAGCACCTAGCACATAGTAAATACTCAATAAATGTCTGATGAATAACACATGGACAAATGAATGAAAATCTGGCCCTGCCTCCAAGGAGCCTTCTATCATATGGCGACTGTGTTAAGATTCTTGTGATTGGGGGCGCCTGGGTGGCTCAGTCAGTTAAGCGTCTGCCTTCAGCTCAGGTCATGATCCCAGGGTCCTGGATCGAGCCCCGCATTGGGCTCCCTGCTCAGTGGGAAGCCTGCTTCTCCCTCTCCCACTCCCCCTGCTTGTGTTCCCTCTCTCGCTGTGTCTCTCTCTGTCAAATAAATAAATAAAATCTTTTAAAAAAATTAAAAAAAAGATTCTTGTGATTGCAGCTAACATAGGTCAATATTAGAAGACTTTATCAAGGAAGGCAAAATTATTGCAATGCTCCTCAAGATAGGGAAGTGTTGGGACTCAAAAATCCCAAACTTTGGCAACAGAAAATTATAGGCCATCCTCCTAGCACCAACCCACTTGTGAGGTTTAGCTCTCAGCCACCTACTACTTTCATATTCCCTAGGTCAAATTTATAAATTCCCAGGAAGGAGAGATCTGATTGGCCCAGCTTAGGGTAAGATGTCTAATGCTCGCCCAATCCATGGTGGTCAAAGCACAAGGACAAGCTGCTGGAGGTGAGGAATCAGTTACACAGAAGGATGAATTGCTGCAGAGAAGAAAGGACAGCCTTATCATTGTCTGCTACAAGGAGCTAGAACCTGGAAATGAATAGAACAAATAACAATCACTTGGAAGGAGTATTGAAGGAGGAGCCTTCCAATATAGCATTAAAAAAATTTTTTTTGAGTAAACTCCATGGCCAACGTGGGGCTTGAACTCACGACCCTGAGATCAAGAGTTGCCTGCTTTACCGACTGAGCCAGCCAGGCACCCCCAGTATAGCATTTTTAAAGAGCCATGCAAGACTGCCTAGGAAGAGAAATGAAGTGAGAGAAAGCAGGCTATTTAGCCAGAGGAGCAGGCAGCCTGCCCCATGAGGGGTCTTGGTTGCATGGATGCAAGTTCATTCATTGGAAGGTTATTAGCAGCTCAGTGACATGGCTAAAGGCTGGAGGACTGGGCTTAGAAAAAGTCAGGAGTAAGAGGATCTCCAGAGGGCTGGGCAGCAAGGGCCTCAGGAGGGTTTATGGCAGAAACTCTCTGATGAGTATACCACCACCAAAAGAAATGAGCTCCAACTACATTTACCATCTTGGGTCACTTGCCCAAGAGTTAAAGTCCCAGGAGAGAGCATCTGATTGGCTGAGTTTAGGTCACATGGGTCCATATGTGGAGGGGCTGAAGGAGGGCAAACAGAAGGATAAGGTTCTTTTACCTTTCATGGTGAGAGTTGCTTTCCAAAATTCACCCTCCCAAAAAGAGGGTGCGAAATGAAGAGAGGTGATTTCCCAAAAGGAAATTGGGGACCTCGTAGAAAAAGGGAGTGAACACTGGGCAGGAAGAAATGATGAACATCAGTTAAGACTGCAGAGGATTCATAAGGGAAAAGGGGCCCTTTAGAGGTACTCTGCTTCAGTACAAAAACTAGGGCTGGATAACTCAGAGGTAATTATTTGATCCTGGCCCTGAGATCATCACTTGGTCTTTCCTTTCCAAGCTTTTCTTTCTTTTTTTCTTTTTTTAAAGATTTTATTTATTTATTTGAGAGAGAGAGAGAGAAAGCACAAGCAGAAGGGAAGGGTAGAGGGAGAAGCAGACTCCCCACTGAGCAGGGAGCCCGACACGGGGCTCGATCCCAAGACCCTGGGATCATGACCTGAGCTGAAGGCAGACGCTTCACTGACTGACTGAACCACCCAGGCACCCTCCTTTCCAAACTTTTCATGCTTGTTCATTCATTTTTGTATTTGGCCAGTCGTTCGACAAATACTTTTTCTGGGCATCATGTTATTACATCAGGTACTACAAATACAATGATAGGGCGTCTGGCTGGCTTAGTTGGTAGAGCATGTGACTCTCGATCTTAGGGTTGTGAGTTCGAGCCCCATGTTAGGGATAGAGTTTAATTAAAAAAAAAATACAATGAGGTCAACAGCCATGAATTTTGGGTACAAGAGCTTCCAGCCACAGCACCAGACAAGGGCAGCTTCCCACTGGATCACTTTGGTGAACATAAAAGCTTTAAAGAGAAATTCATCAAGTATCTCCCTGACAATAAAATCAAAAATGCTTTGTGCAGAAATGAATCAAAAGACTATTTAGAATGCAGAATGGAGAGGCGGCTGATGGCACAAAAACCCCTGGAAAAACTGGGATTTGATCTGATTGATGGAAAACCAGAGGCAAAAACTAACTTCTAATGGCAAAAAGACAACCTTCCGCTGGGTCATCCAGGATTGACCTTGTCACCTGAGGATTTATGGTTAAGTGCTGTGACTTAAAAAGGAGCTTCCAGAATGCCCTCCTTGATGGAAACATCTCATCCTGATGTTTCCTAGGTTATTTTGAAAAATTATTGTTCCTTTTAGATTTCATTCTCCCCCAAGAGTGTTAGGTTTTTGTTTTTTTCTTTAAAAGGTTTTTTTAAAGTAATCTCTACACCCAATGTGGGGCTCAAACTCACAACCCCAAGATTAAGAGTTGCTGGCCCCACTGAGCCAGTCAGGTGTCCCCCCTTTTTTTTCTTAAAGATTTGATTTTTTTTTTTTTTAAGAGTGTTAGGTTTAAAAAAAAATAAAGAAAGAATGTTAGGTTTTATCTTTACATTGTGTACAGCAGAGTTCCTAGGGAGACCCATGACGGGAGGTCAGAATGTGGAGTCAGGCCTGTTTAGTGAGGGGACACATGGGCCTCTGTGAAGTGGTGACTCCATATGGTAATACTCTGCATAGCTTCTCAATACTGACATGGTGAATGTTCACAGCTTCAGCCTTTTATATAGATATTATCAGAAAACCATTCCCTAGCAAAATGGTTTCCTTTCTGTACTCACAAATATATATGCCGGTTTATTTCCTTTTTGAAAAACAAAAAGAGTATAAACTTGAAAATGAGGGAAAAAAATGCAATGACAAACAGAAAGAAACATAATCTCTGCCCTTGTGGAGCTTATGGTCTTTATTTATTTTTTTAAAGATTTTATTTATTTATTCATGAGAGACAGAGAGAGAGAGGCAGAGGGAGAAGCAGGCTCCCAAGGAGCAGAGAGCCCGATGCGGGACTCGATCCCAGGACCCTGGGATCATGACCTGAGCCGAAGGCAGACGCTTAACCATCTGAGCCACCCAGGCGCCCAGAGCTTATGGTCTTGATTGACAAGAAATGGGTTTGTTATTTCCCTTTTTACTACTCCTAACCTAATACAGTGAGTGAAAGAGTCTGATTCTTTCCCTGCGTTTCTGGCCCTACTTTTGCCAGAAAATCTTGGATAACATTTTTGGACCATTTTCAGTGGCAATATTTGCGCCCACAAAACTGAGTAGGCCCTGGGGACAAGAGCTTAGAATTGCATTATTATTTTAAAGCCTGGGCTGTTTAAAGGAATGATTGCATGCAAATATGAAACTTTAATAGGAATGGTGGTTCCCGATTGGCTTGGGGTGCCTGCAAAGCACCCAGTAGAGTGATTTTAATCTGTGTCTAACAAGGGACTCCTGGGTGGCTCAATTGGTTAAGGGTCTGCCTTTGGCTCAGGTCATGATCTCAGGATCCTGGGATAGAGACCCTCTTCAGGCTGCCTGCTCAGCAGGAGGTCAGCTTCTCCCTCTCCCTCTGCCTGCAGCTCCCCTTGCTTATGCTCTCTCTCTTTCTCTCTCTCAAATAAATAAATAAAATCTTAAAAAAAAAATCTGTGTCGGGCGCCTGGGTGGCTCAGTTGGTTGAGCGACTGCCTTCGGCTCAGGTCATGATCCTGGAGTCTCAGGATCGAGTCCCGCATCAGGCTTCCTGCTCAGCAGGGAGTCTGCTTCTCCTTCTGACCCTCCCCCCTCTCATGTGCTCTCTCTCTCTCTTTCTTATTCTCTCTCTCAAATAAATAAATAAAATCTTAAAAAAAAAATCTGTGTCTATCAAAGTATTTGCAGTTGGAGCTGGGAGAGAAGACAGATGAGTGCTCCAGGAACAGGCAGGTAGAGCCTGTGTCTCAATGGTAGCTATCTGCGTGTGTGTTTCCTCTGCCCTAGAAGCACCTCCAAGCCTCCCACTCAACCACCACACCCCACACTGCCACCCTGGACTTCCTGTGGGCATTCACTCAGTTGACTGTCACAGTCATCTGAGGTTCTGCTTCAGGAAGTGGACTTTTGCTTCTGGCTCCAGGAAGAAGGGGTGGGTGCTGCAGATAACCATTATAATGGTGGTGCTATTAGTCAAAGCTTTTTGAGTTGCAAGTTTTGAAACTGAATTCAAACTGGACCAAGTATAAAGGAGATTTATTGGCTCACATAACCAAAAAGAGTAGGGGATAGCTCTAACTGGATTCATGTGCTCAAACCATGCCATCAGGAATCCATCTCCATTCTTGGCTTGGCGTCCCTCTGAGTTGGCTTCATTCACACATAAGGCGTCCCTCTGAGTTGGCTTCATTCACACATAAGGCGTCCCTCTGAGTTGGCTTCATTCACACATAAGGGGTCACACATGTCATGGTAAAGAGGGCTCATGGCTGGCAAGCTTGCATTCAACCAGCCTTAAAATCTCAGCTGAGAGAGAGTGCTTCCTTTCTGGACTCTGAGTGAGGGTCCTAGCGAAGTTCCCATTGGCCCAGCTCAGGTCACATGCCTCAGGCGGATGTTGAATTGATTGGCCATGCCTGAGTCTTGGGCCCACTCACTCCCTCAGGTCTGAGGCAAGAGCTCTGAGAAGGGGAGACCAATGGTTTCTGGAATGGGAGAGAGAGGTGCTGTTTCCAGAAAAAATGGGTGCTGGGCAGGCATAAACAACAGATATACTGCTCATGTTGGATATGACAATAACAACAAGCAGCAGGAGGTAAGAATGCCTAGGAGATTCTCACCACTTTTAGAAGACATTATTAAGAAATACCGATTTTAGACTTTCCCTCCTCCCCAAATCCAACCTCCAAAATTTACTCCAAATTTATATTTATTTAAACTGATTAAAGTGATTGGTATCTTATCTTTTTCATCTTCATCAAATCATCATCCCAAAGCAATTAATAAACAACCTCTGTGTATGTAGTTGTATCAGAAAAATAGAAATATCATCTCTACAAACTGAGAATTTACTCTCACAGGGAGCATAAATGATGACAGATGACTCATAGACAACCATACTAGTTCTGAATATGTTATGTATTGTCAGTTTGAATTGTATATGTAATTGTATATGTAATACATACACAATAACAATATACAGTTGTAATTGTATATGTAATACAATATGAATTGTATATGTAAAGGATACCTCAGTTAAAAAAAAAGTTTAGAGAAAAATGACATAAGTTAGAAGGTTCATTCATTCCTAGGCAGGGTGGCATATGTATCCTATGGAGTGATGAGATTTGCATATCTATTTTTTTTTTAAGTAGGCTCCATGCCCAACATGGAGCTTGAATTCAGCAGCCTGAGATCAAGAGTCTACCCACTAGCCAGCCAGGAGCTCTCAGTCCAATCTTGACTTTCCTCAAGTTGACCATTCCATATTGATTTGCCAACCCATAGCTTGCATTTCAATGGGTTGCTTCTCTATCATCCATTCCACTCTTCTTTCACTGGTTAGTAGTCATATATTTAGAGTGGGGTTAACTACTGCCCAGGCCCTTGCCACGGCGACAGATTTACGGACATACAAAGCTTAGTTGATTCAATCGTGGTAAGACTGGAATTTTGGGTTCAATGAGTGGAGGAAGGAAACCTATCTATTCTCCTGGAAGGTGTGCTATATGAATGTGAAGCTTACAACTGCTGCAGCCATTTGGCTACCAGAAAGAAAACTTGTGTAAGGATGAAGCCAACATCAGGAAGTGAGCAGAGTGGCTCACGGACATGTGGAGGGGATGCTCTGATCAAACCATGCCTGAAGCTTACATCTAGATATTTCAGTTATACTGAGGCAAGAAATTTTCCTTAATTGTTTATGCCACTTGAATTTTTTTTAAGTTGGAACTTAGAGCACCCTAAGTATTACTGTCCCTCAGGAGAACTTTTTTACAACATTACTGATGTATAATTGACATCATGTAAACTATATATATTTAACTGTAAGATGAGCTTTGACATATGTACACACCTGTGAAATCATCTCCACAATCCAAATAATGAAAATATTCCAACAGCCTCAAAGTACATCTTGGAATCCCTCCCTCCTTCACTACCTTTCTCCATCCCTTTCTGTCAATACACTAGTTTGCATTATCTAAATTTTATGTAACAGAAACCCTGAGCTGTTGTTTAAGACAATGAAAGAGGGGCACCTGGCTGGCTCAGTTGGAAGAGCATGTGACACTTGACCTTGGGGTTGTGAGTTTGAGCCCCACATCGAGTGTAGGGATTACTTAGAAATAAAATCTTAAAAAAAAATAAAAATAAGACAATGGAAGAGTGCAAAGGAGGAGCCATTGGTGCCTGTGATGCCCCAGTGCACTGCTCTGTCTCAAGTCACAGGCCCTGCTTCCGACATTCTGACACCTAGCTCCTTGGGCACTCCAGACGCAGTTCTTGCAGACCCCCAGGTGGACTCTCTCTCTCTCTTTTTTTTTAAATAATGTTTGTTTCTATTACAAAAGCAACATATTTAATATAGGAAAGTTAGAATATAATATAAACAAAAGAAAAGGGGAAGATAAAAGGGAAAGAAATTAAAACCACTAATAATATATATTGAAATATGACCTTCCAGGAATAATAAGCAAGAAAAAAAAATAGTGAAAGAAAGATGGGAAGAAAATTTGGGGCAAAATGCGCAGCACGAGCAGTCACCAAGATACAAAACAGCCTAGAATGTGGGCAGACAACACAGCTGCTTGTTTTTTCTGGAGCAGAGTCCTAGAGTAGTTTTCATGCTACAGTCCCGTAATGAAGTATAGCACTCAACATGTGTCATTTTATATTCAAGGTATTTGTGTACCCACTTACATTTGTTTTCTCATCCACTAATAGAAACTAGTGAAACATACTCAGTTAATTTGTCGGGTTACTTATGTATCTTTTCATGCATCTGTATCCCAAAGAATCAGACCCAAGAATTCTGTGTTCAGGTTGTGATGATTCAGTGTTTTCCTACTTTTCAGTTGTTGGTTGGTTTTTTTTTTTAAAGATTTTATTTATTTATTTGACAGAGAGAGACACAGCGAGAGAGGGAACACAAGCAGGGGGAGTGGGAGAGGGAGAAGCAGGCTTCCCGCGGAGCAGGGAGCCCGATGTGGGGCTCGATCCCAGGACCCTGGGATCATGACCTGAGCTGAAGGCAGACGCTTAACGACTGAGCCACCCAGGCGCCTGGTTGGTTTTTTTTTTTTTTTAAGATTTTATTTATTTATTTGAGAGAGAGAGAGCAAGCTCAATGGGCTGGGGTAGAGGCAGAGGGAGAGAGAGAAGCAGACTCCCCACTGAGCAGGGAGCCTGACGTGGGGCTCAATCCCAGGACCCTGGGATCATGACCTGAGCTGAAGGCAGACACTTAATGGACTGAACCACCCAGGTGCTCCCCTACTTTTCAGTTTTTAAAAATTTTGTTTCTACTTTTCAGTGTTTAAAAAAGAATCTATTTATAATTATAATAATTAAAAAGCTAATGACAGAGTGGGACTATAAGTTTGTTTTAATGTTTAACATTTTAAAAAATTAACATATACTTTATTTTAATAGAACAAAGGACAGGGATGCCTGGGTGGCTCAGTCGGTTGAACATCCGACTCTTGGTTTCTGCTAGGGTCACCATCTCAGGGTTGTGAGATCAAGCCCTGCAGTGGGCTCCGCAGTGGGGAGTCCGCTTGAGATTCTCTTTCCCACTCCTTCTGCAACAAAATGAAATAAAAGTCATCCAGATTAGAAAGGAGGAAGTATAAGAATCTCTATTTGCTGGTGACACAATCTTATACATAGAAAATACCAAGGATACACTAACAAATGGTCAGTATTAATAGATAAGTTAAATACAAAGGTTTCAGGATATAAGGTTAATAAACAAAAATCAATAGTATTTCTATATTCTAGCAATAAGCATTCTCAAAATGAAATTAAGAAAACAATTCTATTAAACAACAGCCCATCAAAGACTAAAATAGAGAGAAAAAAACAATTAACAAAAGGGGCACTTGGGTGACTCAATTGCTTAAGTGAGTGACTCTTGATTTTAGCTCACATCATGATCTCAGGATCCTGGGACTGAGCCCTGAGTTGGGCTCAGCACCCAGAGGGGAGTCTGCTTCAGGATTCTCTCTCTCCCTCTGCCTCTCTCTCCCTCTCTCTCTCCCTTTATATGAGACAATCCCACTCTCTCATATAAATAAATAAATCTTTAAAAAAATTAACAGAAAAGTGCAAGGTTTATACACTGAAAACTACAAAATATTACTGAAAAAATGTAATCTAAATAATGCAAAGATATCCCATTTCAGGGATTGAAAGACTTACTATTGTGAAGATGACACTGCTGATTCAGTGCCCTCTCCATCTAAATCCCAGCTGTGTTTTTTGGAGACATTGACAAGCTGATCCTAAAATTGCTAGGGAATGGCAAGGCACCCAGTCAAAACAGCCTTGATAAAGAAGAACAAAATTAGAGGACTTACACTGCCTGATTTCCAAACTTTACTATACAGCTGCAATAATCAAGACAGTGTGCTAGCATTAGAATAGGCATAGGGGCGCCTGGGTGGCTCAGTCAGTTAGGCGGCTGCCTTCGGCTCGGGTCATGATCCCAGGGTCCTGGGATCAAGCCCCACATCGGGCTCCCTGCCCCGCGGGAGGCCTGCTTCTCCCTCTGCCACTCCCCCTGCTTGTGTTCCCTCTCTCGCTGTGTCTCTCTCTGTCAAATAAATAAAATCTTTAAAAAAAAAAAAAAAAAGAATAGGCATAAACAATGGAATAAAATTCAGAATCCAGAAGTAAACCCTGATATTGACGATCACTTGATTTTCAACAAGAGTGCCTGGACAACTGAAGGACGGAAAGAATGATCTTTTCAACAGGGCGCCTGGGTGGCTCAGTTGGTTAAGCGACTGCCTTCGGCTCAGGTCATGATCCTGGAGTCCCTGGATCGAGTCCCGCATCGGGCTCCCTGCACGGCGGGGAGTCTGCTTCTCCCTCTGACCCTCCCCCCTCTCATGTGCTCTCTCTCATTCTCTCTGTCTCAAATAAATAAATAAAATCTTTAAAAAAAAAAAAAAGAAAGAATGATCTTTTCAACAAATGGTGCCGGTACAACTAGATATCCACACGCAAAATAATGAAATTAGACCCCTAACCACATACAAAAATTAAGTCAAATGTATCAAGGACCTAAAAGTAAGCACTAATACTATAAAATTCTTAGAAGAAAATATAGGTATAAATCTTCACATCCATGGATTAGGCAATGGTTTTAGATATGACACCAAAAGCATAAGCAACCAAAGTAAAAATATATACATTGGATTTCATCAAATTTAAGAACTTTTGTTCTCTGAAGGACACCATTAAGAAAGTGAAAAAACAGGGTACCTGGGTGGTCCAGTCAGTTAAATGTCTGACTCTTGATCTCAGCTCAGGTCTTGATCCCAGTGTTGTGAGTTCAAGCCCCATGTTGGGCTCCATGCTGGGTGTGGAGCTTACTTAAAAAAAAAAAAAAATTAAAGTAAAAAACAACCCATAGAATGGAAGAAAATATTTATTTGCAAATCATATATCTGATAAGAGACTTGTATCACATATGTAAAGAACTCTCATAACTTAATAATAAAAAGACAACTAAAAAAAAGCACCCTATTTTCAAATGGGCGAAGGACTTGAATAGACATTTATCCAAAACACCTAATAAAAAAATTCCAGAACCAAGAAAACAAAGGGATCAAAACAAAAAGAAAAACAAAAAGAAGAAAGAAAGAAAAGCAAATGACTAGTAAGCTAATGGAAACACACTCAACTTCATTTGTCGTTTAGGAAATGTCAGTCAAAACCACAATGAGATACCAGGTCATACCCACTAGGATAGCTAAAATTAAAAGCCACACAACAAATGTTAGTGAGGATGTGGAGGAATTGGAATCCTCATACATTGCTGGTGGGAATGGAGAATGGTGCAGTAGCTTTGTAAAACAATTTGGCAGGTCTTCAAAATGTTAAATACAGAGTTAGTATATGATTATACAATTCCTTTCCTCTAGGGACCTACCCAGGAGAGATGAAAACATATGCCAACATAAAAACTTGTATTCAAATCTTCATAGCAGCATTATGCATAATATCTAAAATGTAGAAACAACTCAAATGTACATATCACCTGATGAATGGATAAACAAAGGGTCATCTATCCATACAATGGAATAAAAAGGAATGAAATACACATGCTGCAACATACATGAAACTTGAAAACATTATGCTAAGTGAGAAAAGCCAGATAAAAAGACTACATATTGGTCCAGAACAGGCAAATCAGAGACAGAAAATAAATTAGTGATTGCCTTACGCTGGGGCATAGGGTGGGGGGAGGGTGAGGGGAGGAAGGTGGGATTGGGACTGAATACTGATGGATGCAAGGTTTCTATTTGGGACCATGAAGATGTTCTAAAATTAAATGATGGTAATGGTTGTGCAAGTCTGTAAATACTAAAACCACTGCATTGTATACTATAGGTGTTGAAGTTTAAGGTATATAAATTACATCTCAATAAAGCTTTAAAAAACAAAACCTAATGGGGCGCCTGGGTGGCTCAGTCGGTTAGGCATCTGCCTTCAGCTCAGGTCATGATCCCAGGATCCTGGGATTGAGCCCCGAGTCGGGGCTCACTGCTCAGCGGGGAGCCTGCTTCTCCCTCTCCCTCGGCCTGCCCCTCCGCCTGCCCCTCTGCCTGCTTATGCGCGTGCTCTCTCTCTGTCAAATAAATAAATAAAATCTTAAAAAAAACAAACAACCCAAGACACTTTATTTAAAAAAAAAAAAAAACTCTCACAGGAATAATGTCCTCTTCATTGAAGGGGAAGGGATTGTGTTTTGTAAATCATGTAATTTCAACACCTACCTCAGTGCCTGGCCAATGGAGCACTTGATGACAGTTTAATAAAAGGAAGGAAGGAAAGAAGGAAAGAGGGAAGAGATGAATAGATATGACTATGATATTCCTTCAAAAACTATTCACTTTCTCTAGTGTGCCAAGAACCTAACATACATTGTCATTGGCCTCACCTTGCAAATGAGGAAACTGGATCTCTTTGGAGGATCAGTAACTGACTCAAATCCCTTATGCTAGTGAACAGTGGAGGGAAAATCAGAACCCAAGTCTGTATATGCCAAAGCCAATATTCTGTATATTCATTTCTGTAATTTTGATGAAGATTTGAAACTATAGGGGTGATTGGAAGCTGTGTTGACATGAGTTGGAGAACTGTGTAGGCATGTGCACGAACACACTGGAGGATGGACAAGGGAAGGAAAGGGGTAGCTTCTGAAAATTTATGTTAGGTATTGGTGGGATTCGAAGGGGCCCGATAAATAATACTCTTATTCTTATTAAAGTTCTGAACAAACTGAGAAATAAGACAGAAGGTGAAAGTGCAGGGTTGGATTGGTGGGCTTGGGGCCCATGTGAGTTGCACTTGGGTTAATGCTTTGCCATCACTGTCTTGCAATTCTTGGTACTTTCTTGCAATTCTTGGTACTTCCGATTTTGTACTAGGTCCTACAATTATGTAACTGACAAAGATGTCACCTGACAAAATATCACCTTTATTACTGTTAGAAGGGGTCTGGGAGCATGTGGCTTGAGTGTGACAGCAAACTCCTAACCTTCAGTCTAGACCTTGGGCAACCCACCTAAGGGAAAGTTTGAGTCTGCAACATGTATGCATTTTATTCACTCCCACTGGTCCCAGTGGAAAAAGAAAGAAAGAGACCAGACCCCCCAAGCCGGACCATTGATAAATCCCTCCCATTCAGTGGAGAAATCTATTCCACGCCAACCAGGTACCTGACTCCACCTCCCTGGGAAGGGGTAAAGGATGGGGCAGGAGTCCAAGAGTGATTAGGTAAACCAGAGAAATGAGGAAACATTCCTTTTTACAGTAGTCAAGATCCTTTTGGTTACAAATAACAGACACAATCAAATTAGCTTAAATGGAACAGGACGTTTTGAAAAGGTGTTGCCAACAGTCTTTGTTTTAAAGCAACACCCAGGGGCACCCACCTGGCTCAGTTGGAAGAGTGTGTGACTCTTGATCTTGGTTGGGGTCATGAGTTGGAGCCCTATGTTAGGTGTAGAGGTTACTTAAATAAATAAAAAACTTAAATTAAAAAAAATAATAAAGCAACACCAAATCCTTTCCCCCCTTTTCCCCTGCTAATTTTGTTCAGGTACAGAAAGGAAATTCCTTGATCTCAGAGAAACAGATGTCCTGCCAGCTCTATGAATCATAATCATGGAAATCCAATTCCCTTTTCCTTGCCAGGCACTCACGTTTCCAGCCTGTGTTGCAGGTAGAGTAAATATATGAAACAGTTCTAGCCAATAAGATATAAGAACTTCTATGGAGACTCTAAGAAGGAGGGATTTTTTTCATTAACAAAAACTAAGCCTCTTTCCATCTGCTCCCTTCCTTCTTACTTGATGCAATGATGTGAGGACATGACATCTGGAGCCATGGAAGCCATATCGAGACCATGAAGAAACAAGCACAGAATGCAAAGTCGACATGCTGAATGGCATAGCCAAAAGATGAAGGAGTCGGGGTCCTTGATGATATAGCTGAACAGAACACACCCTAGCTCTGCCTGCCTTCAGACTTCTTAAGGAAACAATGTGTCCTAATGGCTCAAGCCACGGTCACTTAGGTTATCTCTTACCTGTAGTCAAATACATCCAAACTCCTACAGACTTAACATCACACTCGTAGTGTCAGACGTACACCACACTCATAGTGACAGACTTACACCACACTCATAGTGAATACCAAGGAAGCCAAGGGCAGCTGCTCTCCAACAGGAAGCAGGAACTGGAAAGTTGTCACACTCCTAGGCAGTTAACTCTCTCTTCCACCCTCCTCTCTGAGAACGTGTGTCTTTCTTCATTGTTTCTACAGACCAGTTTTCACTGATGCAACATTCACACAGCAAAGCCTTCCACGTCTGCATTTCCTGCATCTAAGAGACCAGCTCAGGCTGCAACAGCATCTCAAGCTCAATTCCAAAGTCTAGAAGAGAGGGGAGGTTTGACCCCGTTGTGGGTCCTGTATTTCCCTGGCACCCTAGGGGCAAAGTCACACGCTGGAACACGGCTACCAAGGGCCCCTCCATGTGTGTTTGAGATTCCCAGAGAAAGGGGAGGCATGGGCTAAAAGATACCCCTATCTATCTACCTTATCGGCTGAGCAAAAAAGGAAGGGAGATAAAAGCCAGTTTAAGTATGTTAGAGAGTGGGCGGGAAGGGGCCTGAGAGATGAAAAGATTCTGGCAGCAAGTGGAAAAGCTGAAAGAGGGATGAGCTACCTCCGGGGTGTAGCTGAGAAATTCCTCATGAGTCAAAATTCA
Source organism: Neomonachus schauinslandi (assembly GCF_002201575.2). Classification (NCBI taxonomy): domain Eukaryota; kingdom Metazoa; phylum Chordata; class Mammalia; order Carnivora; family Phocidae; genus Neomonachus; species Neomonachus schauinslandi. Next base: position 24,153,181 of record NC_058411.1, on the reverse strand, counting down.
ATCCCCTAAAGACTTTCCTTGAATGAGGAGTGAAGGAGAGAGGTGGCCCGGGAAATAAGAAGGAAGGAAAGGAGTGGCCCTGAAGAAGGAAAAAGCTGTCACCGAGAAAACAGAGGGTAGGACTGGACGCGCCTCGAACCTCCCCGGCCCCGCCCCCCAAGAGGGAAAGCCAAGGACTTATGCAGATTTTAGGCCGAAGTGCCCCCCCCCCCCCCCCAGGACGTGTGTTTGTGTGCGTTCCCTGGCAGTCGCTGGCAGCAAACGTTTCTGTCGAGACAAGGTCACTGCAACAGATTGGGGTCAGCCTTAATGCTGTTTCCCCACAGAGACGAGAACACAGCGGCGTGGAGGCCGGAACGCTGCCCCCAGGGTCCCCTGCTTCCCACGTGGCCGCCCAGATAAACGCCACAGCTGGGAGGGGGGACTGGGGGGCACAGAGGGATTCCGAGAAGGATGCGCGGGCGGAGCGGGAGGCGGGGTGCGTCATGGGGCGCGGGGTGGCCGCCGAGCCCCTCCCCCTCTCCCGGGTGCGCCGGGGCCGGGGCGGGGCGGAAGGCGTGCGCAGGCGCAGGCGCTGGCCCAGGGGAAGCTGAAGGACGTGTTCCGGGAAAGCGCAGGAAGGAAGTCGGGGCGGCCAGATAGCGCGGGCTGGGGAGTCACGGTGGACAATTCTGGGAACACAGAGGCTGGGGTCGATTTGGATCCAACCCCTTTTCCTCCCCGCCTCTTTCTCTGCATTCCTGCATAATTTGTGAGCACGGCCCTGGGCCTCTGCGCACGCACTTTCCACTTGGTCTCCGGGAGGGATCGGGCGTGCTTGGTTCACTATGGGTCATCCAGTGCAGTGCTCCGCACATAGGAGGTGCTCAGCAGATATTTCTTCCATGAGTCAGTGCGTGGAACTTTGTCACCAGAAGAAAGGATCCAAGACATAAGCTGATGTGTTGGTTGTCTAAGAAGGGGGTACTCCCGGAGAAGAGTAACCTTTACACCGTTTTTGGCTCTGCCCTCCGAAATGTTACTGATGGGTTTGTTTTGTGTGGGTAGACTAAGGAGGCAGGAAAAAAGGTTTGGAACCACTGGACCAATTAGTAATTTCCCAGACTAATTCGTAGGAGGGGAATATTTTTAAGTGAAATTTCACCTGGATGTCTAAACAAATCACAGAGATTAACAACAACAAAACCAATAGTTGCTCTTCTGCCGGATCCTCAGTGAAGAGTTGGTTTTCAAAATCATTCATCCGGTGCCTGGTGGGTTCTGTCTATAAAGCGTGGGACTCTTGATCTCCGCGTCATGAGTTCGAGCCCCACAATGGGGGGGGGGAGAAAGAAAGAAAAACATTCATCTGCTGCTACTCCAGGGTTACTGGTAAAGAACTGAGGCCCAGATGGATGATAACTAAAATTATTGTAATCTTTTCATAATATATGTATGTCAAGTCATTATGCTGTACATCTTAAACTTATAGTGTTGTATGTCAATTATATCTTAATGAAACAAAAAATAAGTAAATGGTTTAATTTAAAAAACAGTACTGAAGCCCAGAGAGGCTAAGTGACTTACTCAGTGCCACACAGCAAAGAAGGAATGAAAGAGGGCAACAACAACTAAAAAACCACAGGAATTTGAGTAAAAGCCAAGAGAAAATGATGGCTTGCAGTTCAGATTCTACTTGTTGCCTGTTTTTATACAACTTGAGATCAAAGAATTTTTTTACACTTTTAAATGGTTAAAAAATCAAGAAGAATATTATTTTGTGACTTGTGATTATATGAAATTCACATGTCAGTGTCCACAAATAAAGTTTGATTGGTACACAGCCATGCCCATTCACTTACTGCTGCTTTCAACACTACAAAGGTAGAACTGAGTAGTTAGTACGCAAACTATAAGTGGCCCACAAAGCCTGAAATATTTACCATCTGGCCCTTTACAGAAAAAGTTTGCTTAGTTCAGGTCTGGAATTCTCAGGGGTTCCTTAGGTTTTCAACTACTTTAGAAAGACTTAGATGCTGGGATCTGGGTGGATTATGTGACAGTGAGTGGTGAGGGGAGAGAGGACTGCAGATACTGGGGTCCTTTGATTAAAGGCCTAGAAAGCAAGGGCAAGTTCACGGCCAGCTGTAGGCAGTACAGGAAAGAGAGCAGGTCTAACCTAAGCTAGGTAATTATGAAATCAGGGACAACCTGACTTTTTGAGACTCTCCTATGGTCTCCTCTGGGTACTGTAGGGTTTATAAACAAGTTCCTAGGATGCTGCACAAGAGACTCACAGTGCTGTTCGAAGACTGTCTACACACCATGAATGGTAAGAACACTCTGGTAATGATGGTGGACAATGTCAGCTTCTTGCCAGGCTCTGTCCTTCCTCCTCTTATATTAGCTTTTATTGAACACTTTTTCTGTACCAGGCACTATGCTAAATACCTTTCAAACATTATTTCTTCTATGGGATAGACTTTAGTATATATCTTTTAAAGATTTCATTTCTTTGAGAGAGGGAGAGAGTTCATGCACATGAGCAAGGGGAGGGACAGAGGGAGAGAGAGAAGCAGACTCCCTGCTGAGCAGGGAGCCCAGGACCCCAGGACCATGACTGAGCCGAAGGGGCTTACCCGACTGAGTCACCCAGGTGCCCGTCTCCATTTTGCAGATGAGGAAACTAAAACTTAGTGAGACTAATGTCCCCCTATGGAGACTGAACAAGGAAGTGGGTGGGGTCAGGATCCAAACTTAGATCAGCCTAATTTTATAGTGTATTTTTTTTAAGATTTATTTATTTTAGAGAGACAGCAAGTGTACAAGTGGGGGGGAGGGGCAGAGGGAGAAGAAGAGAAGCTGACTCCCCACTGAACACGGGGCTTGATCCTATGACCCTGAAATCATGACCTGAGTGGAAATCAAGAGTCAGACACCCAACCAACTGAGCCACCCAGGTGCCCCTATGGTGTATTTCTTAAGCAGCACACTGTATTGCCAGTGATGGGAGTTGGGTACATCCTAGTCCATGTAATGCCCCCTGAGAATGACATAGTGAATCATTCAGGGTCTGATCGGGAGAAGGGAAACCACTCTGAGTACTTGAAACAGAAGGGAGTGGGATGCAGAGAATTGGTGATAGAAAAGCTGAGAAGACTGTGGGAGACAATAAGACAGCCCAGAATTAGCAAAAGCAGAATACTACCAGCACTCCTAAGCTGGAAATGTGTCTTAGTCTATACAGGCCACCATAACAAAATACCACAGACTGGGTGACTTAAACAAGAGGAATTTCTTTCTTAGAGTTCTGGGGAAGATCTTGGGAAGTCCAAGATCAAGGTGCTGGCAAGGCAGAATTCATCCTGAGGCCTCTCCTCTTGGCTTGTAGGTGGCTGCCCCCTCTCTGTGTGCTTACATGATCTCTTCTTTGTGTCTCAGTGACGAGTGACAGCAAGCTCTCCAGTGTCTCTTCTTATTAGGGTACTAATGCCATTGGATCAGCACCTCATCCTGATGGTCTTGTTTAACCTTAATTACCTCCATAAAGGCCCTATCTGCAAACACAGTCACACCGACGGTTAGGGCTTCAACATACGAGTTTGGGGTGGGGTGACACAAACATTCAGTCCATAACAGGTAAAGAATGGAGGTGGTGTTACAGAGCCCAGGGATGGGATCAGGTGGTTTCAGATAGAACTGTGTTGGATCTGACCGGCAGGAGCCAAAGGCATAGAAAAGGTGCAGCAGTTGCCGAAGATGCTGCCCAAGGCAGAGAGAGAAGGGGGAAAGAGCCTGACTTTTCCTTTTCTCGTGCCTTCTTGTCCCGTCTTCAGTCAAACTGAGCAGGAAGCCAGCTGACTCAGAAAGTCCTGGGAAATGCAGTGCGTAGGAGTCAGTCCCACTTTGAGAGAGAGCAGGGGAAGGAGGAAAATAGATTTGGGTGTTTTATATATATATAAATAAAATATTTTATAAAATATTATAAAATATATATATTATAATATATATAATATTATATATATAATATTATAAAATATATAAAATATTATAAAATAAATTAAAAATATTTCCCTCATAATGAATTTGAGCCAAGATATGCACAACCACTTCAAGGACATAGAGTGCCTTCCAGATTGAAACCATTGATCTATCATGGGGCACCTGGCCTGGCTGGCTCAGTTGGAGGAGCGTGTGACTTAATTTCGGGGTTGTGAGTTCAAGACCTACATTGGGTGTAGAGATTATTTAAATAAATAAACTTTAAAAAAATGATTAAAAAAAAAGAAACCATTGATCTATCTCAAGAAAAAATATGTCTGTTAGAAAGGGGTTACCAGGGCATCTGGGTGGGTTAGTCGGTTAAGCGTCTGCCTTCAGCTTAGGTCGTGATCCCAGGGTTCTGGGACTGAGCCCCACGTCAGGCTCCTTGCTCAGCAGGGAATCTGCTTCTCCCTCTGCCCCTCACTCTGCTCGTGCTCCCTCTCTCTTTCTCTCACTTTCTCTGTCTCTCTCAAATAAATAAATAAAATCTAAAAAAAAAAAAAAGATTTAAGAAAGGGGTTACCAGATTTTATTTATATCTATCTATCTATCTACATATATATATATACTTTTATGTAGCACATATAGACAGAGCATTTTATTAGTATATAATTATTTTATAAGTTTAAATTTAGGGCATTTACTTCTCAATCAGTGAGAAAATATCTATCATTTTGATACATAGAAAAAGTTGAGATTATTGCCATCTATTGTGCTATCAGCCTCAGCAGCAGAGTTAGCATTTTGGTTTGTTTACACATGTCTTGGTCAGGATAGGTTAGGTTTTTGTTTTTGTTTTCAGGATTTTATTTATTTATTTGAGAGAGAGAGAGAGAGCGAGCACAAGCAGTGGGGAAGGGCAGAGGGAGGCGGGAGAAGCAGACACCCTGGTGAGCAGGGATCCCAACGAGGGGCTCAATCCCAGGAGCCTGAGATCAGGACCTGAACCAAAGGCAAACACTTCATGGACTGAGCCACCCAGGCGCCCCAGGATACGTTAGGTTATGCTGCTATGACCAATGACCCCAGTATGTCAGCGGCGCTTAACAAAGGCTTATTTCTCCCTGTCTCTGTCTAGCAAGCGGCAGCCTGTATATGCTGCCTTCTGTCCGGTGCGTGGCCATCCTCACGGGTGGCCGGGAGAAGAAAGAACCTCGGGGAACATCGCCTGGCTTTTAGAACTCTGTCTCTGAGGTGGCATAAATTACTTCCACTCGCATTTTATTGGCCCAAACAAATCACACAGTCAAGCCTGAGGTCAATAAAGCAAGGAAATATAATCCCATCCAAGGGGAAGCCGTGAATCCTCGTCAGCAACAATAGCATCTATCACAGCAAAACACTGCAGAAATCTGGATTAACAGAAAAATCCTTAGACATGATAAGATCTCACCTGGCAATCTCAAGCTAATTACATGAGTCCCCAAGCTAGAAATAAAAATGAGAAAATTTGTTTCAAAGTTGAATCACTAAGCCCTGAGCTAATCACTGCTCATAAATATAAAAGTGAGACTAGAAGCATCCATCTGAAACCAAGCAGTAAAACATCTCCATTTTGTCACTCTCACCATATGATGGGTTAAACATTCACTTTTTTTTATTGCCCAACAGATTCTTAGCCCCGTGATTAAAGCACGTCTCTAGGAGATACGGCCGACCTTTGCTCAGCATTCAGTATAGCGCAGAGGGCATGCGTTCCGAGGGTGCACCCACTTGGATAATTTCACATGAGCAGACTTGCCCCGGCCTGGAATTTTCAATAAGAACCGGTGCCTAACTCTAGTCTTCCTAATCGGTGTCCCATTGACAAGGCGTTCGAATACACTCATAGACACGGCAGGAAAATCCACCCCAAGGACTGCTCCGAAGCATGGTTGTTATCGTGTCATGGCATCCAAATAAAGACACAGAGAGGTCTTGGAAATTCCAATTCCTGCAGTGGCCAGGCGGATAACTTAGGGGGTCAAAAGGATAAGAAAGAGCACTGGCCCTCTAACTCCTTGCTGGCAGGCTGTGGAAGGAGAGGAGACGATAGAGCAGAGAGCCTGCCTGCACGTTTAAAGGAAACAGCTACCGTTCGGCGCTGGCCAGTTGTTCCTCTAGAGAAAAAACCCTTTTTTTTAAAGTTGCAAATCAAATTTATATGGGAAGTCTGCGGGCTTTAAATATTGGCAGTAGGGGCGCCTGGGTGGCTCAGTCGTTAAGCGTCTGCCTTCGGTTCGGGTCATGATCCTGGGGTTCTGGGATGGAGTCCCAAATAGGGCTCCCTGCTCCGCGGGAAGCCAGCTTCTCCCTCTCCCACTCTCCCTGCTTGTGTTCCCTCTCTCGCTGGGTTTCTCTCTGTCAAATAAATAAATTAAATCTTAAAAAAAATATATTGGCAGTAATTCAGAATTGTGAAATACGGTGTAGGCCAAATAAACACCTTCGCAGGCTGTGTTTGGGGTTGTAAGTCTGCTCTGTGAGCAAGTAGGAGCCTGCTCTGAGGAAATAGTGTAGGAAGACTTCCTTTGGCTTAGTAAAAGCCACTTTATTTATTTATTTTTTTAAAGATTTTATTTATGTATTTGACAGACAGAGATAGTGAGAGCAGGAACACAAGTAGGGGGAGTGGGAGAGGGAGAAGCAGGCTCCCTGTAGAGCAGGGAGCCCGATGTGGGGCTCCATCCCAGGACCCTGGGATCATGACCTGAGCCGAAGGCAGGCGCTTAACGACTGAGCCACCCAGGTGCCCCTATTTATTAATTTTTTAAAAATTTATTTATTTTAGAGAGAGAGCCGGTGGGGTGGAGGGAAGGGAAGAAGGAGAGAGAGAGAATCTCAAGCAGACTCCCCACCGAGCACAGAGCCCTACGCAGGGCTCAATCTCAGGGCCCTGAGATCAAAGAGTCAGACACTCAACCGACTGAGCCACCCAGGCGCCCCAGTAAAGGCCACTTTATATGTTGACCTTTTATGACCAGGTATGAGGACCCCAGGAATCTTCTAGAATGAAAGGTTCTAATATCCCCTATTCTTAGTCCTCTCCAACTGAAGTTAGAGAATTCTGTTGGGAGTGAATCTAGATGGTTTTTGACCAGGACTTGCAACAGCATTATCATTTCAACCTAGAATTGCTGGAATAAAATTACCGTGAGAGAGAAGTCTTCACTTATGATTCAGATTAAAATGAAATGAATACACACACACACACACACACACACGCCAATATGGAATGCTATAAACCAATTGAAAACAATGGTTATCTTGTAGTGGGATGGGTGGCAACTTCTACTCTCTACTTTAAAGTGCATTTGTATTTTTTTTTTTTACAACAAGACTATTACTTTCATAATCAGGGAGAAAATAAGGTCCTTTATTTCCATTTTGAAGAAAGAAGAGAAGAAACGGATGCAGCCTACTAGCCGGAGCACTGCAGGTGGAGGAAAAAGTGGCTATTTAATGCTGGTTGCTGGATGAGAGAACAGAGAGTAGAGAGGGCAGGCGGGAAGGCCGGGAGAAAGGATGGAGGGAGGAGGGAAGTCTGGTTAGCAGGCGGGCCAACCCTGGGGGCGCTGGCCGGGCTGGGGTGAATTAATTGAGAGATGGGGGAATTACGGATCCGTTGTTTGGGCAATCAGCCCCAAGTCAGACGCTATTTTTTATCCTCAGTGAATGTTTACCCTGCGATCTCGGCCCCTGGCTTCTGCCCTCCATGTGTCACTGGCTCTGAGTCCAGAACAAGATTTTGAGCCTTAGATGGGAGTTTTACTGAGAAAAAGTGTAACAGGCAAAGCCAACTCTTCCTGTCAGCCGCTCGGTTCGGGTAATCACTTGAGCGCTTTCTAGACCCAGGGGTCTTCGTGCTGCACGCTGGGGATTCAGAGAACAGGCTTCTCTTGGGAGGAGGAGCTCGGAGGCTGGAAACAAGGACATCTGTCTGGCTATGAGCTGCGGTTGAGGAGGTGGCTTGGAGGTGGAGAGAGCACTTGTGACCACAGGCCTCTTTCACTTGCTGTCCGTGTGACTCTGGGCACACGACCTGACCCCTGTCCTCTCAGTTTCCTCATCTGTGAAACGGGGATGGTAACAGCGCCTGGTTTTTAGGGTTATCATGAGGATTAAAGAGACAATGTCTCTGGAACCCTTAGCACAGGGACTGGCATTAAGTGACCCGTGTTAGCGATTGTTCTGTACACAAGTGCTCAGGGGAACCCTGTGAAGGGCCAGGATTCTCCCACAGGGAGCCAAGGAAGCCACAGAGGCACAAAGTGGATCTTCATGGAGGAATAAGAGTTTGTTTGGCGGGCAAAGGTGGGCAGTTTATTGCCAGCAAAAGCAATGAGGCACAGAAATGTATGGTGGGTTGTTGAAGGTGGTGCGTGTGCGTGTGCGTGTGTGTGTATGTGAGAGAGAGAGAGAGAGAGAGAGACTCTCAATGGCCCTAGAAATGTAGGCTGGCTTCCACTTGAGAAAGCCCTTGTAAACCAGGCTAATGGCCTTGGGCTTTATCTTTCCCTTGAAGACACAGGGTGTGTGAGCAGGGAGGCATGAGAGAGTTGGCTGTGTTTTTGAGGTATCTAAGCAAAGAATAACAGAATCAGATATATGTTCTGAAAAGTAGGGTCTGGAAGAGGTGTCCATCCGTTTTGTAGAGTGGCCAGGAGCCTCTGGCTGTTGTCCCCAGACTGGCCACTAGAGGGAGGCCTGGACCCAGAAGTGGCACCACACTGTGTGGCGGTGAAGGACTCCAGGTCCCTGGCCGCGGAGTTGGGACCCCACAGAGGCAGCTAAATCTCGACTCCCATCAGCCCCTCACCTAGGCTGAGGCAGACTTGCCCTATTACAGACAAGGGCACTGGCAAGTTTGGAAGAAAAGACAAGATGTGCTGTGGGAACCTTGATCTCCATGCATCTAACAACATACTGAGCTGTTCATCTCCCTCCCAGCTCATTCTCCCTCTCTTCCTATTCCTGCCTCTGGCCCACTCCAAGTGTGTGGACACCCCAGTCTGCATGGCCACTCTTTGCCCACAAGCCCACAGATAGCCCAGGGGTGCATATAGTGGTGGAGAGATGAACCTGAGGATGAGGCCTTGAGCCATTAGGGAAGAGAATTCTGGGGTCTTGGGTGCTCAGAGCACAGTCTAGAAGAGGGTCAAGGGCGCTAGGCAGGTACTTCCTTTGGCCGTGGCTGAGTCTCCTCTAGGGGAGGGACGTGGTTAAAGGAGGGACCCAAGAATGTGTGCTCTTCCAGCCAGATCTGGAGTGAAAGTATCTTGTGTTATTTCTGCCTTTACACACAACATTTGGCAGGGAGCCTAGCAGTTAGTGGGTTTTCAATAAAAGCTGCTTGAATGAATGACTTCTCCACCTCCAACTCTTGACTGGCTTCTTATGTGAGAGAGCCCAGTTACTTTTCCTTTGTTGAGGGTTCTGTGGTTTTAAGAAAGATCCACAAGTTCTTTGACACTCTCCCGAAGAAATGGGGCCTCGTTCCCCTTCTGGGCCAGCCTGTCAGCAACTTGAAAGTGTGGATGTGCTACTTTGGGAACTAGGTCATAAAGGCACTGTGACTTTCTCCCCTTTTTCACTTGGACTGTTGCTCAGGAGAAGCAGCTGTGGTGTCAAGAGAACACTCAGTGGCCCTGTGCAGAGGCCTGTGGTTGGGGGGAGGGAAACTGAGGCCTCCTGCCAGCTCCCATGTGGGAAGCTGATGATGCCCCAGCCCAGATCAAGCTTTGGATGATGGCACCCTGACCTACAGCCTCATAACCACCCAGCCAAGCCGCCTCCTGAGAAACTGTGTGAGATAATACATATTTATCATTTTGGGGGCGCCTGGGTGGCTCAGTCGTTAGGCGTCTGCCTTCGGCTCAGGTCATGATCCCAGGGTCCTGGGATCGAGCCCCTCGTCGGGCTCCCTGCTCAGTGGGGAGCCTGCTTCTCCCTCTCCCTCTCCCCCTGCTTGTGTTCCCTCTCTCGCTGTGTCTCTCTCTGTCGAATAAATAAATAAAATCTTTTAAAAAATGCATATTTATCATTTTATGTCATTACATGGAGGGTAATTTGTTATGAAGCAATGAATAACTACCACAGGCTTCAAGGGGACTCCCCAAAAGTAGCACTCTTATTTCCTGCTTAGGTTTTGTATAAGTCAAAAAATAAGTCAAAAGTAAATACGGAAGGTGACATGTCACCTATTTATTAGCGGCAAGAGGCCAGTCTTTCACCAACTGAGCCGGCTAAGACTGAACCGAAAATTTAGGCAGACTTACTCACCCAGTCCTAAGAAATACCTGGTGGAGACAAACCTCCCCTCACAGAAGGGTCCAGAAGGGGAATAAAAGCATGGAGGGGAGAATTTCTACTCGACCAGGAAAGAGGCAAGGTGTGGGTCTGAGTCAAGGATGCCCGCATGTTCTTCCCAAAATGGACAGTAAGTCACTGCTCATACCCTCCCCCACCAGGGCAGGAGGAGCACTGGGGCGAAGAGAGTTCTAGAAGCTCGGATAATGAAGCTTCCTTCCCAAGAAGGAAATGTCAGGAGTGAGGAAGAAGTCTGCCGCCTCCTACCCTTCCCTTCCATCTGTCCCTGGGCCTCTCCCATGCACGTGACCTCTTTCTTCCCCACAGGGTCAGCACCCCCAGGGTGACTCTGCCATCCTGGGAGTCTTGCTACTACTTTCATTCTTCTGCCGCTTCCTGTTGTGTCCTGGCAACTCTTTGTTAACTTGGGGGCTTTGCACGCTGCTCCGCACACACCAGCCCGTCACTCTGGACGTATTGGGAATCGTGATGCTTCCAACTGGTCATTTTGAGACTGAGATTTTCTATTTCCCTGGGCCTCTTGGTCCCAGCCTTCGGGGGTACAGTTTTGTTAACTCGCTGACGGACCGAACCATCTCTGCAGGAATACTGTGTAAATGTGACATCATCACTCTTTTTCCACGAAGACCTTATCAGGGAGAAACATTCCATTTTACTGGTGGGAATGTGGTTCTGGGAAAGTATTTAATGAGCAGCAAGCGGTGGCAGAGAGCCCGGGGAGAACGGAAAATCCCATCCCCCTGTCTGATAGCTCACTAACAACATGCACATCTGTTTCATATGTACGGCTACTTCAGTCTGATTACACTTATTTCTCAGGGTTGGGAATCCAGCAGAATATCGATGCTTTCTTCTTTTATTCTTCCTTGAAGATGCGCGCTTCTCACTAGTCAACACGCCACAGCTCTAGCCTGTGATATTCCAATCTCCAATCCCTCACAGTTGCTTAAAAAAAAAAAGAAAAGAAAAGATTTCGGGGCGCCTGGCTGGCTGCCTTAGTTTGTGGAGACGGCGATTCTTGATCTTGGGTCGTGAGTTCAAGCCCCACATTGGGCGTAGAGATTACTTAACAAAACAACTTGCCACTAACCTTGAGGTCATCTTCGACTTTTCCATCCGAATTCTGTGTCAACAAAGTCCGCATCATCCTTGGATATGTCTCTTAGATTCACCCTTTCATGTATTTAAGTTTATCTGTGTTAAGTATTTAACACAGGAGCACGGAGTGCGGAATCCTAGAGTAAAAGGCGAAAGGGGCCCCTGGCTGTTTTTTACAAGTTCTTCCCACCCCACTCCAGCTGCCCCTTTGCAACCTCAGTCTACCATTCCCTTCCTCAGGAGGGGGTCTATTTCCTGGTCCCTTAAACTGGGCTCACTTAGGACTTGCTTTGACCGACAGAGCAGCGTGGCGTGCTGTTGTGGAGTTGTCGGGTCTCGGCCGTCAGCGGTTCCCTGCTTCTGCTCTCCTGGCCCTGGGATGCTACCTGGGGCGTCCTGGAAGGAAGCCGGTGCCGTGCACTGCAGCAAGAGGCCATGGAGGCTGAGGTGGCCTGGCTGGTGGCCGTCACCCATCCCTGCACCTGAGTCAGAGCTCGGGGGGATGCAGCACAGGAGTGACCTAGCCAACCGGTGGAATCAGGAAAGAGAATACGGTTTTGGGTGTTTTGAGTCACTAGCTCTGGGCAGGGGTTGTTAGGCGGTAAAGGAGAACTGAAGCCACCCCCATCAGCCCTCTCCTGCTCCCCTCTTCCCAGACCATTCCCGGCACACTATAAATACCTTGGGTACATAACTGCATGAACTAAAACACAGAAGTGTGAGGACGTATGTTCATGTGGATACAGGTGGGTTACATCGCTCCTAAATCTCTGCAGAGCACTCCGCTGTGCTGATGTCCTGCCCTTTATTTACCTGTTCCTCGGTCACGCACATGCGGGCTGTTCCTGACTTCTCGCTGCCGCAAGGAGCGGCCAGTGAACATCCTTGTGCCTTCCTGTCTCCCTGCTCTAATCCACCCTGCCTGCCACTCGGAGTTGAGGGTGGGCGGAAACGGAACATCAGTCGGTGCCGAGGGGCCTCCCGGTGAGTGCCTGCGGGCTTTTGGCCTGACCCCGCTCCTCTGGAGAAGACAGGGAAGCCTGTGTGCCCCGGAGCCACCGCCGTTCCTCTCCCCTCGCCTATCCTCTCGGGCACGATGGCCGGGCTGGAGACGACACCCAAAGGAGATTTACAGCGGAGCTGGAGATGCAGCTGTGCGGTAGGAGCGTCGGAAAGCGGATGGACCCTGGCAGACTCCTCCGGGGGCCTGTCGCCGAGGCTGTGCACTCATCTGACGCTCCACAGTCCCTCTCTGCTGTCCGGGGGCGCTTCTGGGGCCTGCGTGATTGGCCGAGGGGTTGCAGGAAAGGCCGGGAGGAGGCGAGTGGCGGGGGCTGCTGACAGGGCGCTCCATGTGCCTCAGTGTGGATGTGACCAAACTCAGGGATATGCTGCTGCTAAATGAAGCGAGGCATCGCCATGGCAACAAAGCTCTCTGCTCCCAGCCAGATGCCAAAGCCCTTAAATTATATTTTTCTGGCTGAAAGCACCTCAATTGCCTCTGGTCTCCAAAGCCATGGGGCTGTGGGGGCACCAGATGCCTCACCCTCATCCCCAACCTTTCAACAAAGCCCAAGAGGTGATAAGGGGAGGGGGGCTGGGGCACTGATGAATTTTGTTTGGTGGAGGGCCTGGGAGTAGCCCCTGGTGAACAGGGAGCGGGGAGCCATGGACAGGCCCCACTTCTCTTATCTCCTGGTCCAGTGATCGGGGCTCAACATCCTCCAGCACTTCATTCTAGAAGGTAAACTGTACAATGAACGTCAATAGAGATGCCAATCATTTCTTCCACTAATCATTTCCTTGCCTTCCGTCCATTGTCCTCCCTTTGAAGGGGAATGTATCCCCGGCTCCCTGGCCACAGCTGACTGGACTGGGATAGACAACTGACCCGGAGAATATCAAGCCGATTCTCTTCCAGCAATTTGGATTTGGGTTTATTACTTATATGCAACCAGCCTGGAAGGGCAGGGACTGAAGGTGCCACTTGGGGGCAGCCCTGTGTAAGTCAAGTCAGCGAAGAGGGTCTGCAAAGAGAAGAGGACAGGCGGAGGGCAGCCAAGACCGGTGAGGGACGGAGAGGTGGAGGAGGGAAATATGGCAGTTGCTGTGGTCCTGAGGTCGATCCTAATTCTGGTTCACAGGGAGGCTGGGTGCACTTCCTGCCCTCGGGTGCTTTTTGCCATCGGATAGGTTTGTGTCTTGTAGTGGAATGATCCCTCATTAAGGCATCAGGAGTACTTGGATAGGGTTTGGCTGATGATGCTGGAAATGCTTTTCTAGCCACTTTCCTACTCAGGATTAAGGAGTGACTCTCTCAAAAAAGACCACTTAGAGATTTTGCACACTCACACACACACATATATTTGCATATATATGCACAAAATGTGGTTGCCTCCTTTCTGCAGCCAATTATTTGCAAAGAACCTTCGTGATACACAATGTCATATTAAGAGGTGGACAGGGCGCCTGGGTGGCTCAGTTGGTTAAGCGACTGCCTTCGGCTCAGGTCATGATCCCGGAGTCCTGGGATCGAGTCCCACATCGGGCTCCCTGCTCAGCGAGGAGCCTGCTTCTCCCTCTGACCCTCCCCCCTCTCATGTACTCTCTCTCTCTCTCATTCTCGCTCTCTCAAAAATAAATAAATCTTTAAAAAAAAAAAAAAAAAAGAGGTGGACAAAGGGGAGCCCGGGTGGCTCAGTCGGTTAAACATCCATCTCTTGGTTTCCGCTTAGGTTGTGATCTATGGGTTGTGAGATTAGAGCCTTATGTCGGGCTCCCCGCTCAGTGGCAAGTCAGCTTGAGATTCTCTCCCTCTGCTTCTCCCCTCGCTCGTGCTCTCTCTCCCCCAAATAAATAAATCAATCTTTAAAAAAAAAAGAGAACAACAAAGAAAATTTTCTTCAATCATCAACGATGTTTTATTGAGCAGCTACTATGTACCAGGCAATATTCTGGGTGTCAGGGAAATGTCAGTGAACATGACAGAAAAAAGCCTGCCCGTAAGGAGCTTATTCTTTGGAGGACACAGATTAACAGTGAACAAAAGATATGACAGCAGACATTGCTAAGGCTGTGAACAGAATAAACAAATCTCTCAATGTGAGTTGCACAGAATCCACTCTTAAGGTTTGAAAAAATCCTCAAAAGTTTCCAGATGGGACAAAAGAGATAATAAATGGCCTTTAGAGGAGAGTAGTGAAGCTAACTCTAGCTGATTCTTTGTTGGCTTTTATGTTACTTGCTTCAGGCAGTCTCTCCCGACCATCTCTGCATTAAGGGCCTCTCCTATTGCACCTTGTACTTGGCCCCTCGCGGCATACTTTACGGTGGCTGCCTGCTTATGTGGGTGTTCTCCCCACTCGCTGTGGGGCCTGAGGGCAGGAACGATGGCTGTCACATTCACATCACACAGCGACTCACACTTCACAGACGCTCCGTAAATAGTTGCTGGGTGAATGAACAAAGGGGCTGCCACCGAAGCGCCAGCATCAATGCTGATGTTCCTTCTACCTCTGTAGGCAATTCTCCCCCCATGTGACACCCCCAAAAGCAGAAGTAGTTGGCTAATGGCACAGACATGGCCTCACTGTCTTCAGCGATAAGAGAAACATCTTCCGCAGCCAGAAAGCCAGGAGAGGTGGCTTGTTCCCTCTCTTCCAGCTGTGGAGACTGACACCTTTGGGCTGAGCACGTCTTTTCTTTTTTTTAAGATTTTATTTATTTATTTGAAAGAGAGAGAATGAGAGAGAGAGAGCACATGAGAGGGGGGAGGGTCAGAGGGAGAAGCAGGCTCCCCGCCGAGCAGGGAGCCCGATGCGGGACTCGATCCCGGGACTCCAGGATCATGACCTGAGCCAAAGGCAGTCGCTTAACCAACTGAGCCACCCAGGTGCCCCTGGGCTGAGCACGTCTTAAAGGTGAGGAAGCGAAGGCCCTTCCCGGGCCTGTGTCCGGCGGCTCTCACGAAGTGCTGGGAGCAAGGAGCGCAGCCGGCCGCGCGCCGGGCACACTTGTAGGCCTAATCTCACTCTGGGGACAGGACCGTTAACTCGTTCACAAGAGGGCACACACAACGCGCCCAGGAATTGAACACGCCCACGCCCACCGGCGTGCCCCAGCCAGCAGATTTTACCTCTCCTCCCTCTGGCTCTCACCGCGGAGCTAACAGAAATACCGCGCCGCCAACGCTATCTGCCCAGCCGTGTCCCTAGCAGCCAGGGGACCAGGGGACAGGGGACAGCACTGTGGCGCTCACAGTTCAAGGTTGACAGTTTTTTGTCTTCACAACCAAAGCCAGGTGGCACTTTCATCACAGAGACAGAACAAGATGTGTAGCCACAACAGACTACCTGAGCTTAGGGCAGACAGAAATGTGACGGCGGCCGGTTCTCCAGCCAGTCCGCGGAGACCCCGACCCGGAGACCGCTACGAAAGCCTTTGCGGGAGCAGCCCAGAGTCGCTGCTCGCTGTGTCACTCGACACAGGCCACATCTTATGTCTAAAGTTACCTCCAGAGTTTGGAGAAAGATGAATTTCCTCCATTCCTTATTACTGAGTGATTCTTCATAGGGTTTGCTAATGCATAATTTAAAGGATTCATATAGGTAATGCATAAATATGCTCTTAAAAAAAAATCAGACAACACAAAAGCATACAGAGTCCCCCTACCGCTTCCCAGTCTCCTTCCCACTACTACGTTTGGGTGTCTCTTTCCAGCTATGTGTTTATTTTTATTTATTTATTTATTTATTTGAGACAGAATGAGAGAGACAGAGAGCACATGAGAGGGGGAGGGTCAGAGGGAGAAGCAGGCTCCCTGCCGAGCAGGGAGCCAGATGCGGGACTCGATCCAGGGACTCCAGGATCATGACCTGAGCCGAAGGCAGTCGCTTAACCAACTGAGCCACCCAGGCGCCCCAGCTATGTGTTTATAAACAGGTATGTGCACATACAGATAATAGTCTTATTTAGTTTTTACAGTGTTTTTATATATACATTTACATATACATAATAGTTTTACACATTGGTTTTTTTACTGGACGTGTAACTTTGCAATTCCTTATTTTTCAAATAACCAATGTATCTTGGCATCCTTTTCTATTGACCATTCTTGTGAAAGGTGCATAGTCTCAATACCCCATAGTGTACATGAACCACGATTCAGTGAACTCTTTCCCTACGGACTAACATTTGGGTTTGTGTCCAGTTTCCTGCTGTTCTGAACAACACTGTGATGAACATCTTTTTATCCATACCTTGGTGTCCCTGCATAGGCATTGCTTTTTCCTTTTAAAGATTTATTTATTTATTTTAGAGAAAGAGAGGGAGAGAGTGCCCGTGAGCAGGAGAATGACAGGGAGGGGCAGAGGGAGAGGGAGAGAGAATCTCAAGCAGACTCTTCTGCTGAGCGGGGAGCCCAATGCGGGGCTCAATCCCACGACCCCGAGATCACGACCTGAGCCCAAACCAAGAGTTGGATGCTTAACCGACTGTGCGGAGAACTACATTTTCACTGTTGTGTTAGTGTATAAGTGTCCATTTTCACACATCCCATCGACCATGGACATCCATTCATTCTACAAACATATACTGAACTATTACGGGTCAGGCACTGTCCTAGAAAACTAGGGCACATCTCTGCCTTATGGCACTTACAGTGTAGTAGATTGAAAAAATAATTTTCTAGCATGTCATATTTTCTTTAGAAGCATGATTTCCTTTCTTAGTAAATTATGTAGAATGTTAGGTCATAAATGCTAAGACAAAATAGAGTATGGTAAAGAATATTAGGAATGCCTTTGGGATTGAGATTTTTGCATAGGCTAGTCAAGGAAGGTGTCCCCAGGGTGGTATTTGAGCCTTTGAAGGAAGTGCGAGTATAAATTTTGGGCAAAGGGAGCAAGCCAGCACCAAGGCTCAGGGCAGGAATGTGCTAGGTCTGTTCAGAGGTGCAGCAAGGAGGTCAGTGTGGCCTGAACAGAGTTGGTGAGATGGTCAAGAGGAAATGGAGGCCAGGGTGGGTAGGGACTTGTAGGCAAGATTCGAAAATTTGGGGCTGACTTGGTGCAATGGCCTTGCTCTGGCTGCAACGTTAAGAATAAAGGATGGGGTCGGGAGCATGAGCATGGAAGGAGCCAGCTGGGAGGCTCCTGCAATAATCTATTTGAGAGACGAGAGAGCTTTGGGCCAGGACAGCAGCACTGAGGTGAAGAGAAGTGGTTAGATTCTGAAGCCAACATTTACTGTGGGATTAGAAGTCCGGTGTGAGTGAAGAGACAGGAGACTATCATCGCCTTGATTTTGCCACGTGGACAGGTACAAGTTTACATCTACTCCTTGAATTTGCATTTCCCTACCTACTAGCAAGGTTAGCTTCTTTTCACGTTTACTGACTACTTGAATTACTTTCTTGAGAAGTTCCGGTTTTCCTCTCCTTTTTTTTTTTAAAAGATTTTATTTATTTATTTGAGAGAGAGAATGAGCAGGGAGGAGGGGTAGAGGAAGACAGAGAGAGAGAGAGAGAGAGAAGCAGACTCCTCGATGAGCAGGGAGCCTGACTCGGGACTCGATCCTAGGACCCTGGGATGATAACCTGAGCCGAAGGCAGATGCTTAATGACTGAGCCACCCAGGTGCCCCACATTTTCCTCTCCTTTCCTCTGGTTAATGCATGATTTCCTTAACAAAAATCTCGTCTGTGGGGGTTTTGCTTGCTGTTTATCCAACCTCTGAGGTTAGTTTCTCACTTTAGAAATAAAGCATTGCTGAGCCGGCAGGTAACCCCGGATTACTTGGTCAAATCTCTTTATAGATGAGAAAACTGGGGCTCAGTTGAGTGATTTATTCCACGTCACACAGCTCAGCGTGGGAGCCGTTGCTACAATTTAGCTTTCCTGATCACCACTCTATTTCACTTTCCATCTACTATACCATCGGTATTAAGAAATCTTTTTTTACCAATAAAACTAACAAGAGCCAACAAACTCATCTCTCCATAAGGATTTACCTTTGGATAGGATAGTTGATCAAAAGGAACATCAATAAAAATGTACTACCCAGGCTAAGCCACTGGATTTGCATCGCTTTTTTCACTGTAACCTTTGAAACAGGAGAGAACGGGCGGGGTGTCTTTCCTGCCTGGCCCTCCGGTCCCTGGGCCACGCTGAGATCAATAATCACTCGGCTCCTTTCCGCCTCATTACCGTTCTAATTTGCCTTCAGTGAATCCACCGAAGGTGTGAGTGTAATTTTTTTCCTACTCTAATAAACCAACCTTTTAGATTAAGGGAAAAGACAAAAGGGATAAGACCAGCTTATCTTAGTGAGAAAGGAACTGGGAAAAGTAGAACATGGCAGGCCATACTTGCTGAGTCGGGCTTGTTCAGCAACGCAGCCGTCTCACTGACGGCCTCGGGTCCTTCTAGGAAAAACCCGATGGAGGGTGCTGGAAACAGGCAAGCGGCTCTACGGAAGCAATAAGCAGAGGGTCAAGAGAGGATTCACCTTAGCCAGACATTTTTTTTTTTTTAAAGTAAGTCCTATGCCCAGGCGTGGGGCTTGAATTCATGACCTGAGATCTGGAGTCCCATGCTCCACCGACTGGCCAGCCAGACATATTTTAAAGCAAGAGGAAGATCAGAAAGATTGAAAGGGCCCAGAGTGGACTGGAAGTGATGAGGGCACATACTTGGAAAGGTGAGTGGACACTTGCCGAAGCTGCTGCTCTGAGCTCGGTGTGTGCCAGATCCGCTCCCTTCCAAAAGCATCACGATGGCCTTCTCCAAAAGAGTTGTACGCTGGCTGCAGAAAATTTAGGAGATATTAAAACACTATAAGCCTCTAGCCTTCTCTGTGCACGTACACTTGGTGCATACAAAAACACTGGCAAAATGCAACGCATACTGGCTTTAAGCTGTTTTTCTCAGTTAACATATTGAGCATTTCCTCCATGTATTTAATCTGTCTCTGTGACATGATTGATAGTGGCCATACAGGACTTTATTACATAAAAATTTTCCTCAAACAAACCTCTTTTGTTAGACCATGTTGATGTTCCTGGATTTGGGGAGTGACAGATTTCAGGTAGAGGTAGAATTACCAGGTCAGAGTATTTCTTAAAGAAAAACAAAAACAAAAAACAAAAACAACCAAAACCTCACATCATTTCTTTTTTTTTAAATTTTATTATGTTATGTTAGTCACCATACAATACATCATTAGTTTTTGATGTGGTAATCCACGATCCATTGTTTTCATATAACATTTATTCTTTAAAAGAGAAAGATTTCAAAAGATTTTCAATGTGAAAAAAAAAAATCACACATACAGAAAAAGAACAAAATAAACATCAACTATAATCCCACCATCATTCACATTTTGGTATATGCCTATCCTTTCAGTTTTTTAAAAAAACACGTAAACATTCTATACAAAATTACATACGGTTTCATAAGTGACTTTTCTCATTAGATACAGCGTATTTTCTCATATCTCTACGTGTTCTTCCAAAACGTAACTTTAAATGGCTACAGAGTTCCCTTGCATGGTGATGTCACACTCACTAGGACAGAACCACAAACGCAGGTACTTTCTGCAAAGAACAGTGCCTCTTGATAGAAAACTGCTCAATAACCACTTCCCGAATGAATACATGAACTTCGCCAACCAACTCCCTGTTGCTGGATATCGAGCTTATTTGGGACTTTCACTGTTACATCCTTACACAAAAGTCTTGTGGACAGCTCTAAAGACTTCTTTTGACTTAACTCCTAGAAGTGACATTTATTGGGTCAAATGGTACACACTTCAGAAGAGAATTAAGATGACTGTACAGTTTATCATCAAACCACATCACTTTGGAGAGGACAAGGGGATGGAATTCAGGAATTCCGCAATCACAGTCCCACCGGCAGAGTGTCATCTGAGTATCAGTTTCCCCAGGCCCAACACTGTGACTCTACACTTGATACTGCATATATCCTACATCGTACTGAGTATCTACTCAGGCATTTTTGGTATAAAATAATGAAGAAAAAAAATCTTCCCCTTGGCCCCTTTCCCTGATTTCAGGTTCCTGCCTAGGGGTCTAGCTTCCTTGCTCCGGCATCCACCAACACCTTCTTCTGTGCAAGGCCAGATCACTTAGGCTCTATGCTGTCCGCAGCAACTACTCAACTCTGTCACCCGGGCGTGAGGGAGCAGCCACAGGTCATCTCTAAGTAAGTGTGACTGTGTTCTGATGAAGACTTTACTTACGGACACAGAAATCTGGTTTTTTCTTATTTTCATGAAATACTATTCTGTTGACTTCTTCGCCCCAGCCACTTAGGAATGTAAAGACTATTTTTAGTCCGTGGGCAGTACAAACACAGGAGGTCTGTCAGCATGTGCTGCCTCTTGACGTAGAAAATGTCTGGTGGACAACTAAAACAAACCTAGGCAGATCATCCTCATGTAACTGTGGAAAAATCACCAATTTTTCCTTTTTCCTCAATTGCATCATTTTCTGCTTACTGTGAAGGTAGAGTTGCATTATAGATCTTCAACTATAGGTTCCTCACAAAAATAAATAAAAATGAGAGAGACGGGAGAATTTAATGGTGTAAACAATTTTCCTCACCGTCCAACTCAATCAGCACATCCCTTGAGGGAGTGTGCGTGGGCTGGGAGATCGGAGTCTGCTCCTCTTGGCTGGCCCGTTTCTACAGGCTGCTCACAGCACACATACCTCGCTTCATGGAGTGTCAGTTTACAGTCTGAATATGTACTTTTTTTGCACCACATTATTCCTAAACACAAGTTAGCACCTTTATCTGATATTCAATTGACTAAAGAGCAAACTATTCTAATGCTGAAGGATGGGCTGACCTACTGGATTTGCTAAATGACAGGATGTGGGTTTCCAGTGGGTCACATATGAGGTACACTATGGAAAACATAAGGGATTTTTCCAGTGGTAATTTTAATTATTTAAACTTATTTAATTATTTAAAATAATTTATCTAAAATTTTCCCATCATGCACTAAGTTTTGAGGTCATTTAGACGTAGTTATTTAGATATAAGGGATGAATCTATTAATTTTTATTTCTTAAAAAACAAGTATCAAAATATGAACTCAATATGCAATGTTCCTAAGAAGAAAAAAGGCAGGACAGAGACATGCAGACGTGGCGAGTCTTGTCACAAGCAGCAGGTATCCAAGTGGCTTCCAGCCAGTCGTCCACACAGACAAAAGGCGATGTTTCTAAGAGTCCATGCAGTAATAAAATACTGACACCATGTTTCTAGAAAGGAGCACTAAACTCCCATTATCATTTGAAATGGAAGATGGTAGTAAATACTATCTTCATGTCATAGATGAGGAAACTGAGGCTCTGAGAAACGTAAAGCAGCTCAGCTAAGGGTACAGTGAGTCGAGTTGGTGGGGGTACAAAGATTCATGCATTTTCCAAGCTGCCCACAATCACAAAAGACAGCAGTGACTGGAATATCAAAGAATATTCTCTCCTATAAGACAGTCACAGAGAAGACTTAGGGCAGAGCGGGATGGCACAGGGCAGAACAGCTGGAGGGCTCCAACAGCATGAACAACACAGCAAGTAAAAACAGGAAAAAACTAATCCCAGATTCGCTAACCCTCAAAGATAGATACAGATCTTTAATTTAAAAGACAGAAAGTTTATTCATGGAGAAAACAGTTACAGAACACCCTTGGGGTTTTTTTAGTCCAACAATTAAAATTGCATTAAAAAGTCAACAGGAAGAGTTTAGACCTAAAAGAAATCTGGAGAAACTACTGCTCCCCTTCCCTTGGCTTTATATATATTTTATCTTTTAGGCAAGAGAGAGAGCTGTGATTAATTTCTTTCCTAGGAGATGAGGTTTCTAGTTCCATTGTCTTAATGTGTATAGGATTTTTCTGTGAAAGCCAGAGAAGACGGAAGAAAAGATCACTGGATGGCTGGAACAATGAAGGTGAGACTAATGGTTGGTTCCTGGAACCACAATTATACCACAAATCACTAGATGGGGTAGCAGGAGGGGTGTCAGATTTCCCATTAATAAATCTGAGGTATTTAAGGCTCCAATAACATGGAAACTCACTTCCACCTCCCTCAGAGGTAACGGCAGAGGCTGGAAAGGCTATTCTGGAAGGTCAAAGCTCCTTGGACTTCTCACATACATTAGTGCCAACATCGAACCAGACTGGACCACGTCCAACATGAGCAAAGTGGCTAACTGCTTTACTCTTCAGGATGGGTTCCAAGGCAGCACTATGATCCACGATGAGCTTTTCCCGGTCTCTCTTTTTGGCTTGTCCTGATGCTATACAAGAAAGCCTGATGGCAATACAAGAAAACGTGGCCATTTACTTGAGACCTGCCTGAGGAAAAGAACGGGCTCTCCAAGTCTCAGCTGTCAGGGTTTAACTTCACTCGTTTTACTTGGCAATTCTTGTCGTCCAGGTGGCAGAAACCTTCTGTGGTGATGTCTCTTTTCTTCTCCTCCATGGATTCCCAAGGGAAGTCCTGGTCTGTGGCCAGTACCTGTCGGACAGTCATGTTCACACGAGCGGTTTTCAAGTAGCTGGTGCACACCTGCCAGTCCTCCTCAGAGCAGGGCTCTACCACTGAATCTCTGGGGAGGATGGCTGGGAGAGGTGTCTCTAGGCAGCATGGCAGGCTTTCCCCTTGAGGACTTGGAAGGACCCTTGGGACTGCATGGTTCAACAGGCGGCTGAAACCTGACATTACCATGATGTCACCGCTGTGCATAAACATGGCTGTGGGCGCTTCATCTCTTTTGAGGCCACCCAGGAGAAAGATGGCAGACTGTCCGAAGCTATACAAAAATAAGTAAAACGATACACAACAGTAAGTTTCTGTTACTAACCACGGCTGGGAAAGTTACTGCCAAGCGCATTCCTTTTGAATTTCATCTCAACACTTACTGCTCTCACATCCTCCTTTTTAATCTATGCTAAGACCCTTCTCTTCTGGCTTGTGTCTCTAAGTGACCAACCCATGATCTGCTGCTTAAACTTAGCGCAGCCCACAGGACTGCTACAATGTAAAATTTGAAGCACTTAAATAAGCAGATTAAAAATTCAGTTTTAATATTACCGGTATAAGTTTTAGTGATGCATCTTTAAGATTTAAGCCTTCCAATGAATTGAGTCCTTTACTATATTTATCATTCCCATTCACTTTTTTTTTTTTAAAGATTTTATTTATTTATTTGAGAGAGAGAGTGAGCAAGAAAGAGAGCACATGAGCAGGGACAGAGGGAGAGGGAGAAGCAGACTCCCCTGCTGAGTAGGGAGCCCGACGTGGGACTCGATTCCAGAACCCTGGGGTCATGACCTGAACCAAAGGCAGATGCTTAACAACTGAGCCACCCAGGCAGCCCGCCTGCTCACTTTAAAGATAAGGCAATTAATAAAAGACACTGTTCAGGCACTTTCTTTGTGAGATACAGCTGCAGCACTTTGCCCAATTTAAACTTATGTTTAGGGAGGCAAGGCAGTAAACTAGTCAGGCTTCTGTGCTTTACTCTTCCCTATTCCAAAAAGGTTGCTCGTTTCGCCTATGGCCTTCCACTTGCCTATTCCACGGACACTGATGATACCTTTCAATACAAAAGGTAGACTCCATGCATCTTAAGCAGAAATATTAACTGTAATTTGGTTACTACTCTTAAGGACAAGGCTAATTTTACTTATGATAACATTGTTAAGACACCCAGAGTAGAAGCTTATAGAGTCCAACCATTTCTTAAAGTCCTATGTTTTTATTTATTTTAGCTAGAAATGCTTTAGCATAAGGAATGAAGTGGTAGAAAGTAATCCCAAATCCCTAGAACCAGCTTACCTGAAAGACAGCAGGGGTTTGGAGTGATCTAGTTCAGATCTGTCTACGTGGATTCCCAGGGTGGAGTCCAATCTGTAGTAATTCAGGATCCCTGCCTCGGCTCGGAAACCCTGAAACCCACAGGCTGTGGCTACTTGCTCTGAGAGGAAAGCCAGGTCAGAAGGGAAAGGTGTATAATGATCGGCTGAGTATTTCTTTGATAAAAGTAGGGAAAATAAGAAAAATAAACAATGATCTCAGGAAAATAGGAAACTGTGGCATAAGATTAATTACCACTTTAAAATTATCTAACTTACTCGTAATCCTAACAGCATGATTTATCCATCTGTTTTTGAGGTATCCAGTAATCCAATAATGAGACGTTCAAAATAGCGAGCACCTAGGACATGGCAGGCACATGCCGCGCAGTGTTAAATCAGACAAGTTCACCCTGCATGGAGTCTACCCGTGAAGCAATTACTACGTCTCTCTCTGGTGCACTTTAATCTCAAATAGGATCATTCTCATAGGACAAAAAAGCAACTCAAAACTGTCACTGCCAAGAGGCACATGATGACTAAATGTAATGTGGTATCCTGGAACAGAAAAAGGACTTCAGTTAAAAACTAAAAAAAAACTGAATGAAAGCTAAGAAAATATGAATAAAATATGGACTTCGCCATTGTAATAATGCATTAACATTGGTCCACTAATTGAGACAAAGGTACCATAATAATATAAGATGTTGATAGGGAGAACTGGGTGTGGGAACTCTGTACTACAATCTTTTCAACTTTCCTGCAAATCCAGAACTATCCTAAAATACAAAGCTTATTAAAAAAAAGAAAGCAAGCAATTCAAATACAACAGCCAGTTTGGTTTTGGGCCCCTCAGCCCGCAACATGGCACACTGCCAATTTCGCTGGTCAGTCTGATGGGATGACATGCTCAGAACATCTGAACTGAAACTAACTTACACCATGGTCAAGGCAGGACCTTAAAATGGAAGTAATTTTCAGCGCTTACCTTCCTGGACGATTTTTAGCATGTAAAGATCACAATATCCCTCTTCTCTTAAATAAAACAAAACCCATCAAAGGGCAGAACACTCACTCTCTCTACAAAAGCCTGCAGTTTAGGAAAACGACAAGGTGGCAGTCTCCTAGGCAGACCAGGGTGAGGGCTGCTCGCCGTGTAAGCCTGCAGCAGCCCGATGCCCCTCCGTCTTGCTGCTGCTCTCGCGTCCTCCCTTTGCCCAACAACTCAAACCACACCAGCAAATCCACTGCCGCCTCACATCTGCACTAGTGCCCTGACGTATCCCAGCTGTAGCAACAGGGCATAGCTCTGGCCAGAAGTGAGCTTTAACTTCAGGTTAAGGCAGACTTTTGTGAAAGGCCATTAAAGGATGGCCAAGCCTCTTCAGTTGGAATTTCTGTGTTTTATTTTTTCCTTCTTTTCCTTAAGTGCAAATAAGAAGAGTTCCCACTTAATTTCCCAAAACTAAGGATATGGCTAGAGAACTATAAGGTTTTCTCTACCCTTTCAAGTTTCAGTCCTTCACAAGATCAACAAGTCAGAGGTACTGTTCTAGCACTAGGTTACCTCTGTGAGCTTTCAACCCCATCCCCAACTATCTATGCACTAGTCTTCTTAATTCTCTTTCACTTTTCTCCATTGAGTCACTCAGAGTTTCTGGTAATTTTTCACTCCACATTTTTCTTAGTAAATGAGAGTAACTTTAAGTCCTTGGGGAATACCAGTATCAGCAATAAATATAACATCATAAAAAATAAGCTAACATGTATCGTGTTAATGTATTTAACTTCTCAAAACAAGCCAGCACCACTGTAATCACGATGCGGGCATTACACCTTTGACGCTCATGCCCCCCTTTATGAGGTATGCACGATCCTATGGAAGGCCAGATTCAACCCCGGGCTGGCTCACCCAGAGAGAATCACCTGGCTATTTCCCCAAACACACATATCCAGTCTTCCATTAAATCTGCATTACTGAAAGTAATAGGTCATGAACATTTTTGAGCAACATTTATCATTATTTTGAGCAGTTAATTTAATTATTAATAAGCTGGGTTGACTGAAACTATGGAGCTTTTAGTAAGTAACTAGTTAGTAGGAAGATGGTCTATACCAATCTATTTATTAAGTTTATTCTCAAAATTAGTCCTTCCACTTGGTGTCAAACATCTCATGGAGACAAGAGGCACTAGGCTGCCCGTTATAAAGGAGGTCCTTTTGGAAGCATGGAGGTCAGGAAAGAAGAAACTGTACCTCAAGAAAACACTGAACTTTGTTAACTGTAGGGCATTCTTTCCTATCTGTCTTGCTCAGAACTTATACAGCAGGCAAAGGTGTCTTTTGTGAGCTGATGGAGAATACCACAAGTAGATGGAGCTCCTTTTACTCCAAACAGATATTATGTAGAAAATACAAGCTCAGGGCGCCTGGGTGGCTCAGTCAGTTAAGCGTTGCCTTTGGCTCAGGTCATGATCCCAGGGTCCTGGGATTGAGCCCCGCAGCGGGCTCCATGCTCAGCAGGGAGCCTGCTTTTCCCTCTCCCTCTGCCTGCCTGTCTACTTGTGATCTCTCTCTCTCTGTCAAATAAATAAATAAATAAAATCTTAAAAAAAAAAAAAAGAAAATACAAGCTCAACAGACACTAAACAATAATGGAAATAAAGGTTTTAATTGAGAATTGCTCTTGAATGCAGTAAAGAAAAATCTGTACCCCTGAAACATACTTAGAGAAAGCACCAATGACTTCTGATGAAACAATATAACCTAAGGGCATATGAAGAAATTTTCTCTTGGGAGAAATTATTCATTCCTCTTGAGACACTGTTATCGAGAGGATTTTAAGAGATAAAAGAAAGAGATCCTTCCACAAATGGATAATCTGACACTTTACAAGCTTGGCCAGGAAGACATCCAACTACTGAGCCCAAGGAGTATAAAAGCGAAGACAATGGAATTTGCAAGGAAATTTGCATACCTTACTGTCCCAGTTATAATGGTAGCCTAGGGTCACCCAGCGCAACTTCTCTAGTAAACTTCGGGGTCTCCGTTTATTTGCTTCTTTGTACCTGTGAAGATTGGGGACAAAAGAGGATTTATTCACCTCAAATGGCAACAACAGCCCTTTGCATGCATGGAATTTGGTATTCCTTGGTATAAGTTGTTAGCAAAGATCTTGATAGAAGTGAGAACAAATGAGTTGACCAAAATACAGTAACACCAAAAAACATGTTAGCATTTCTTTTTTAAGATTTATTCATTTGACAGTGAGAGAGTGTGTGTGCGTGCGTGCATGCTGGGGGGGGGGGGGGGGGGGGGGGGGGCCGAGGGAAAGAATCCCAAGCAGACTCCCTGCTAAGTGGGGAGCTGGACCCAGGGCTCGATCTCAGGACCCTGAGATCATGACCTAAGATGACATCAAGTCGGACACTCAACCGACAGCCACCCAGATGCCCCCATGTTAGCATTTCTAATTTTTAGTCCTTGGTTCTAAATCCTCTGCTGAACAGGATCAATTTTATATTATTATTTTTTAAAGATTTTATTTATTTATTTGTCAGAGAGAGAGACAGAGCACAAGCAGGGGGAGGGGCTGAGGGAGAAGGAGAAGCAGACTCCCCACTGAGCAAGGAGCCCAATGTGGGGCTGGATCCTGGGACTCCACGATCATGACCTGAGCCAAAGGCAGACGCTTCCAACTAAGCCACCCAGGCACCCCCATGTTAGCACTTCTAACTTTTAGCCCTTGGTTCTAAACCCTCTGCTGAATGGGATCAATTTTAAATGGCAAGTCTCCAGCATCTCAATAATGATAAAACAAGAACAACATAGAAATGTCTTTACCTGTCCATTGGAAATGGGACCAAGGGCACTATGGGTAATTGAAAATTTGGCTAATAGAACATGTTCCATTTGGTTTGCTGAAAGTGAGGTATGATTAATCATAGCTATCACTACGTTTATAATGATGGTGGCTTCCCAGAATTATAGGTTGGGGGAAAAAGTCTGGCAAAATATACATTGTTTACAATAAAAAATAACTGGTTTAACATGACTTCTTCAACCCTGTCTAACATAGCTTAGATAATTGAGGCTTAGCTAACAACTAAGGGCCACTGTAATTGATTTGGTTTCTGACATCCCCTTGTTCAAACACAGGAGGCTTCTGTAAAACAGAGAGGTGCCCTTTCTGCAATTACATCCTGTCTGATCAAATCTATGGGATTAACTACTCTTTTTCTAAGGAGGAAGAAGCTTTTTTGATTTACCTCTAAATATCTAAAAATAAAAGAATGCTAGGCCTAATAATTTTAGGGTTTGTTTTTCCTATGTAATTTACATCAGCAATTGAACAAATTTTTTTTTTTAAAGATTTTATTTATTTATTTGAGAGAGAGAGAATGAGAGAGAGCAAGCACATGAGAGGGGGGAGGGTCAGAGGGAGAAGCAGACTCCCTGCCGAGCAGGGAGCCCGATGCGGGACTCGATCCAGGGACTCCAGGATCATGACCTGAGCCGAAAGCAGTCGCTTAACCAACTGAGCCACCCAGGCGCCCCCCAAATTTTTTTTTTAAAGATTTTATTTATTTATTCATGAGAGACAGAGAGAGAGAGGCAGAGGGAGAAGCAGGCTCCCAAGGAGCAGGGAGCCCGATGTGGGACTTGATCCCAGGACCCTGGGATCATGACCTGAGCTGAAGGCAGACGCTTAACCATCTGAGCCACCCAGGTGCCCTGAACAAATTTTTTTGGTCCAAGAACCACTGCTGTTTAAAAAAGAAAAGATTAGACTGCTTTAAGGACTTCATATTTTGACAGGACATGACAGATAAGTAGAAGAAAAAATGAAGGGAAAATTAAAGGCAGTATAAAATCTGTACTAAACTGAATAGCACAAGACTTTGAGGGCCACTGGAATTAAGAAAAAGGAGAGCTCAAAGTTAGCTGTCTAATCAGTTAAGGCCTCATGGCAGAGTTGGGAGTTGAACGTGGCACTGAAGAATGGCCAGCATTTAAACAGAGAGTGGAGCAGTGGTCAATACCGGCATACCACATGAGCAGAAGCAAAGGTTTTATTAGAGGCTCACACTGTAAGTGGCACTCGTCTTGACTGACAGAGTTTACAGAATAGATGCTATCTGTCCTCAGAAAGTTTACATTCTAAGGACATCATGACACACATATCCATCAAGACCAGTAGCTAAAAGGAATGGAACAAACACCGATTTACTTAGGAGAGCAGTGCAGAAAAGAGGCAGAGCAGATCTGACTGCTATCCTCTGAAAGGCCTGCTTGCAAGGCTGGCTGTTGGCAGGCATTTGGAACTTGGAATCTGGGGAGGTTCACACCATTCCCAGAACTGCTGTTCACTGTGCCTAAACTTTTCATGCAAAACATTATGGTTTATGTTAAACAGCTGCCTTCCTTCTGGGAGTCTGGAATTTGGTTTGTGTCACAGAGACTATGGGACCAGCCCCTAGTAAGAACCTGGGCACTAAGCTTCCCTGGTAGACAACATTTCAACATGTTGTCACAACTCGTTATTGGGGGAATTAAGTACACCTTGTGTGACTTCACTGGGAGAAAACCCTGGAAGCTTGAGCCTGGTTTTCCCAGGACTTTACTCAATGTGTCTTCTCCCTTCACTGATTTTGCTTTCTATTCTTTGAACTGGAATAAATCTTATCCATGAAGACAGCTATGTGCTGAGCCCTCCTGGTGAATCACCAAAATTGGGTATGGTCTTGGGGACACCTGGCACAACAGAAGACAGATAATGATTAGCAGTTCAGGGGAAACAATATATATGCATGGCGAGTGACTGCAACTAGCTGATGTGAACAGTTACCATGTAGAACTACCACTAATTATTTACATTTTCTATGTGTAAAAACTAAAAACTGGAAAAAAAAAAAAAAGGAGTGCATAGTTACTAACACAACCTGAGTTCTACCAATGTTTCTTCAGCTAAAGATACAGATAAAAAAGAACTCCCTGATGATCCCCTCTGGAGAACATAAGCTATTTTAGTAGCCTTGGGATTGAAAATAAGAATGACCTCTCATTTCTGGATTCATGTGAATATTGTGGTTAATAGTGCATACCCCACTTAGTTTCTGCCAAGTGGTTTCCAAATTTTAATGGTCAGGAGAATCACCTAGAGGGCTTGTTAAAACTCAAATGGCTGGGCACAGGCATATAAATTCTGATTCGGCAGGTCTAGGACAGAGCCTAGAGAATCTGCATTTAAAAAAAAATTTTTTATTGTTATGTTAATCCCCATACATTACATCATTAGTTTTAGATGTAGTGTTCCATGATTCATTGTTTGTGCATAACACCCAGTGCTCCATGCAGAACGTGCCCTCCTCAATACCCATCACCAGGCTAACCCATCCTCCCACCCCCCTCCCCTCTAGAACCCTCAATTTGTTTTTCAGAGTCCATCATCTCTCATGGTTCATTTACCCCTCCGATTTCCCCCCCTTCATTCTTCCCCTCCTGCTACCTTCTTCTTCTTCTTCTTTTTTTTAACATATATTGCATTATTTGTTTCAGAGGTACAGATCTGAGATTCAACAGTCTTGCACAATTCACAGTGCTTACCAGAGCACATACCCTCCCCAGTGTCTATCACCCAGTCACCCCATCCCTCCCACCCCACCCCCCACTCCAGCAACCCTCAGTTTGTTTCCTGAGATTAAGAATTCCTCATATCAGTGAGGTCATATGATACATGTCTTTCTCTGTTTGACTTATTTCGCTCAGCATAATACCCTCCAGTTCCATCCACGCCGTTGCAAATGGCAAGATCTCATTCCTTTTGATGGCTGCATAATATTCCATTGTATATATATACATATTCTTTATCCATTCATCTGTCGATGGACAACTTGGCTCTTTCCACAGTTTGGCTATTGTGGACATTGCTGCTATAAACATCGGGGTGCACGTACCCTTTCAGATCCCTACTTTTGTATCTTTGGGGTAAATACCCAGTAGTGCAATTGCTGGATCGTATGGTAGCTCTATTTTCAACTTTTTGAGGAACCTCCATACTGTTTTCCAGAGTGGCTGCACCAGCTTGCATTCCCACCAACAGTGTAGGAGGGTTCCCCTTTCTCCGCATCCCCGCCAACATCTGTCATTTCCTGACTTGTTAATTTTAGCCATTCTGACTGGTGTGAGGTGGTATCTCATTGAGGTTTTGATTTGGATTTCCCTGATGCCGAGCGATATTGAGCACTTTTTCATGTGTCTGTTGGCCATTTGGATGTCTTCTTTGGAAAAATGTCTGTTCATGTCTTCTGCCCATTTCGTGATTGGATTCTTTGTTCTTTGGGTGTTGAGTTTGATGAGTTCTTTATAGATTTTGGATACTAGCCCTTTATCTGATATGTCATTTGCAAATATCTTCTCCCATTCTGTCGGTTGTCTTTTGGTTTTGTTGACTGTTTCCTTTGCTTTGCAAAAGCTTTTTATCTTGATGAAGTCCCAATAGTTCATTTTTGCCCTTGCTTCCCTTGCCTTTGGCGATGTTTCTAGGAAGAAGTTGCTGCGGCTGAGGTCGAAGAAGTTGCTGCCTGTGTTCTCCTCTAGGATTTTGATGGACTCCTGTCTCACATTGAGGTCTTTCAACCATTTGGAGTCTATTTTTGTGTGTGGTGTAAGGAAATGGTCCAGTTTCATTCTTCTGCATGTGGCTATCCAATTTTCTCAACACCATTTGTTGAAGAGAGTGTCTTGTTTCCATTGGACATTCTTTCCTGCTTTGTCAAAGATGAGTTGACCATAGAGTTGAGGGTCCATTTCTGGGCTCTCTATTCTGTTCCATTGATCTATGTGCCTGTTTTTGTGCCAGTACCATACTGTCTTGATGATGACAGCTTTGTAATAGAGCTGGAAGTCTGGAATTGTGATGCCGCCAGCTTTGCTTTTCTTTTTCAACATTCCTCTGGCTATGCGGGGTCTTTTCTGGTTCCATACAAATTTGAGGATGATTTGTTCCATTTCTTTGAAAAAAGTGGATGGTATTTTGATGGGGATTGCATTGAATGTGTAGATTGCTCTAGGTAGCATTGACATCTTCACAATATTTGTTCTTCCAATCCATGAGCATGGAACGTTTTTCCATTTCTTTGTGTCTTCCTCAATTTCTATCATGAGTATTTTATAGTTTTCTGAGTACAGATCCTTTGCCTCTTTGGTTAGATTTATTCCTAGGTATCTTATGGTTTTGGGTGCAATTGTAAATGGGATCGACTCCTTAATTTCTCTTTCTTCTGTCTTGTTGTTGGTGTATAGGAATGCCACTGACTTCTGTGCATTGATTTTATATCCTGCCACTTGACTGAATTCCTGTATGAGTTCTGGCAGTTTTGGGGTGGAGTCTTTGGGGTTTTCCACATAAAGTATCATATCATCTGCAAAGAGTGAGAGTTTGACTTCTTCTTTGCCGATTTGGATGCCTTTTATTTCTTTTTGTTGTCTGATTGCTGTGGCTAGGACTTCTAATACTATGTTGAATAGCAGTGGTGATAGTGAACATCCCTGCCGCGTTCCTGACCTTAGGGGGAAAGCTCTCAGTTCTTCCCCATTGAGAATGATATTTGCTGTAGGTTTTTCATAGATGGCTTTTATGATATTGAGGTATGTACCCTCGATGCCTATACTCTGAAGAGTTTTGATCAAGAAAGGATGCTGTACTTTGTCAAATGCTTTTTCTGCATCTATTGAGAGGATCATATGATTCTTGATCTTTCTTTTGTTAATGTATTGTATCACGTTGATTGATTTGGGGATGTTGAACCAACCTTGCAGCCCAGGGATAAATCCCACTTGGTCGTGGTGAATAATCCTTTTAATGTACTGTTGGATCCTATTAGCTAGTATTTTGGTGAGAATTTTTGCATCCAGGTTCATCAGGGATATTGGTCTGTAATTCTCCTTTTTGATGGGGTCTTTGTCTGGTTTTGGGATCAAGGTAATGCTGGCCTCATAAAATGAGTTTGGAAGTTTTCCTTCCATTTCTATTTTTTGGAACACTTTCAGAAGAATAGATATTAATTCTTCTTTAAATGTTTGGTAGAATTCCCCTGGGAAGCCATCTGGCCCTGGGCTTTTGATTTTTGGGAGATTTTTGATGACTGCTTCAATTTCCTTAGTGGTTATAGGTCTGTTCGGTTTTCTCTTTCTTCCTGGTTCAGTTTTGGTAGTTGATACATCTCTAGGAATGCATCCATTTCTTCCAGGTTATCTAATTTGCTGGCATATAGTTGCTCATAATATGTTCTTATAATTGTTTGTATTTCTTTGGTGTTGGTTGTGATCTCTCCTCTTTCATTCATGATTTTGTTGATTTGGGTCATTTCTCTTTTCTTTTTGCTAAGTCTGGCCAGGGGTTTATCAATCTTGTTAATTCTTTCAAAGAACCAGCTCCTAGTTTCGTTGATCTGTTCTACTGTGCTTTTGGTTTCTATTTCATTGATTTCTGCTCTGATCTTTATTATTTCTCTTCTCCTGCTGGGTTTAGGCTTTATTTGCTGTTCTTTCTCCAGCTCCTTTAGGTGTAGGGTTAGGTTGTGTACTTGAGACCTTTCTTGTTTCTTGAGAAAGGCTTGTATTGCTATATACTTTCCTCTTAGGACTGCCTTTGCTGCATCCCAAAGATTTTGAATAGTTGTGTTTTCATTTTCATTGGTTTCCATGAATTTTTTTAATTCTTCTTTAATTTCCTGGTTGACCCATTCATTCTTCAGTAGGATGCTCTTTAGCCTCCATGTATTTGAGTTCTTTCCGACTTTCCTCTTGTGATTGAGTTCTAGTTTCAAAGCATTGTGGTCTGAAAATAGGCAGGAAATGATCCCAATCTTTTGGTACCGGTTGAGACCTGATTTATGACCTAGGATGTGATCTATTCTGGAGAATGTTCCATGGGCACTAGAGAAGAATGTGTATTCCGTTGCTTTGGGATGGAATGTTCTGAATATGTCTGTGAAGTCCATTTGGTCCAGTGTGTCATTTAAAGTCTTTATTTCCTTGTTGATCTTTTGCTTAGACACTCTGTCCATTTCAGTGAGGGAGGTGTTAAAGTCCCCCACTATTATTGTATTGTTGTCGATGTGTTTCTTTGCTTTTGTTATTAATTGCCTTATATAATTGGCTGCTCCCATGTTAGGGGCATAGATATTTACAATGGTTAGATCTTCTTGTTGGATAGACCCTTTAAGTAGGATATAGTGTCCTTCCTCATCTCTTAATACAGTCTTTGGTTTAAAAATCTAATTTGTCTGATATAAGGATTGCCACCCCAGCTTTCTTTTGGTGTCCATTAGCATGGTAAATGGTTTTCCACCACCTCACTTTCAATCTGGGGGTGTCTTTGGTTCTAAAATGAGTCTCTTGCAGACAGCATATCGATGGGTCTTGTTTTTTAATCCAATCTGATAGCCTGTGTCTTTTGATTGGGGCATTTAGCCCATTTACATTCAGGGTAACTATTGAAAGATAGGAATTTAGTGCCATTGTAGTGCCTGTAAGGTGACTGTTACTGTATATTGTCTGTGTTCCTTTCTGGTCTATGTTGCTTTTAGGCTCTCTCTTTGCTTAGAGGACCCCTTTTGATATTTCTTGTAGGGCTGGTTTCGTGTTTGCAAATTCCTTTAGTTTTTGTTTGTCCTGGAAGCTTTTTATCTCTCCTTCAATTTTCAATGACAGCCTAGCTGGATATAGTATTCTTGGCTGCATATTTTTCTCATTTAGTGCTCTGAATATATCCCGCCAGTCCTTTCTGGCCTGCCAGGTCTCTGTCGATAGGTCTGTTGCCAATCTAATGTTTCTACCATTGTAGGTTACATATCTCTTCTCCCGAGCTGCCTTCAGGATTTTCTCTTTGTCTCTGAGACTCGTAAGTTTTACTATTAGATGTCGGGGTGTTGACCTATTTTTATTGATTTTGAGAGGGGTTCTCTGTGCTTCCTGGACTTTGATGCCTGTTTCCTTCCCCAAATTAGGGAAGTTCTCAGCTATAATTTGTGCCATTATACCTTCTGTCCCTCTCTCTCTTTTTTCTTCTTCTGGGATCCCAATTATTCTAATGTTGTTTCGTCTTATGGTATCGCTTATCTCTCAAATTCTGCCCTCGTGATCCAGTAGTTGTTTATCTCTCTTTTTCTCAGCTTCTTTATTTTCCATCATTTGGTCTTCTATATCACTGATTCTCTCTTCTGCCTCATTTATCCTAGCAATTAGCACCCCCATATTTGATTGCACCTCATTAATAGCCTTTTTGATTTCTACTTGGTTAGATTCTAGTTCTTTTATTTCTCCAGAAAGGGTTTCTCTAATAACTTCCATGCTTTTTTCAAGCCCAGCTAGTATCTTTAAAGTGGTGATTCTGAACTCCAGATCTGACATCGTACTAATGTCCTTATTGAGTAGGTCCCTGGCAGTCGGTACTACCTGTTGTTCTTTTTGTTGAGGTGATTTTTTTCGTCTTGTCATTTTGTGCAGAGGAGAATAGATTAATGAGAGAACAAAATGCTAGCAGGGTAACAAGGTCCCCAGAAAATATACTCTAAACAAATCAGAAAAGACCTGAAGCAGTGGGAAAAGAAAGGGAAAGACAGAAAAAAGAAAAAGGAAAAAAAAAAAAAGAAAAAGATAAAGATAAAAACAAACAAAACCAAAAAACAGAATGTGATCAAATATGATCAGGCTGGTATATAGATGAGTGCCACACACTAGATTTTGGGTGTATTTTGGTCTGTTAGAAAAAAGTGCCTCCCAAAATTTTAAAGAAAGAAAAACTTATATATGTACAAAAATAAGGGTTGATATGATGAAGGGATGGAATATGACTGTAAAGATGGAAATTATAAAAAATTTTATAAAAGGAATTGATAAGAAGTTGTTTGAAAAAAGAAAGAAGAGGATTTAAAAAAAAAAAGAAAGAAAGGGAGAGAATGTGATCAGGCAGGGGAGTAGGAAAAAACCATACACTAGAGATTTAGGATTATTTTGATCTGTTAGAAGAAACTATCTTAAAATTTTAAAGAGAGAATAACTTATATATATATGCCAAAAATACAGGTAACTACTATGAAGGGATAGAATATGACTCTAAAAATGAAAAATAAAAATGTTTTTTAAAAAAGGGATTGATAAGATGTTGGTTGAAAAAGGGAAAAAGAAAAATTCAAAAAAAAAAAGAAAAAAAGACAGTTAAAAAAAAAAATAACTTTGAAAGACTAAAGAATCATGGTAAAAAAGCCATGCATTCTATATGCAGTATTCCCCTAGCGCTGGAGTTCTGCCATTCTCATTGATCGGTAAACTTGGCCTTGGCTGGCTGTTCTCGCTGATCTTCTGGGGGAGGGGCCTGTTGCCGTGGTTCCCAAATGTCTTTGCCGGAGGCGGAATTGCCCCGCCCTGGCCAGTCCGGGCTAAGTAATCTGCTCGGGTTTGCTCTCGGGAGCTTTTGTTCCCTGCAAGCTCTCCGTACAGCTTTGGAGGACGAGAGTGAAAATGGCGGCCTCCTAATCTCCGCCCCGGAGGAGCCGAGAACTCGGGGCCCCGCTCCTCAGTGCACCCCCAGAGAAAAGCTGTCAGTCACTCCCGTCTCCCCGGTCTCCGGCCACACTCCGTGTTCACCCGGCCTGTGACCGCGCGTTTCTATCTCTGGCACCCGACCCCGGGTGGAGTCTCCAAACCCAGCAGATCCCTGCAGTGCGCTCCCGTGCCGCTTCTCCCGGGGGAGGAAAGTGAATCTCCCCGGATCTGCCGCTTGTTGGGTCCCTGCTGGAGGAGCAGTGGCCCGACTGCCACGGATCACAGTTTATGGCAATCCCGAGCTGAGAGCCCACGCCTCGGCTCCGTCTCTGCAGCCGTCTCTGCAGCAGGCTTCCCTGCTCCGATACCTGGGAGCTCTGTCGCACTCAGGCACCCCCGGTCTTTCTGTGACCCTGAGGGTCCTGAGACCACACTGTCCCACGAGGGTTCCACGCCCCACTTAGCCACTGGAGTGACGTCCCTCAGCGGAGCAGACTTCTAAAAGTTCTGATTTTGTGCTCCGCGGCTCTATCACTTGCCAGAAGCGGCGATGGAGGCCCCTCCCCCGCCATCTATCCTCCCGAATATCGCCTCGGATTCACTTCTCCGCACGTCCTACCTTCCAGAAAGTGGTCGCTTTTCTGTTCAGAGAGTTGTTGCTATTCTTTTCTTCGATCTCCTGTTGAGTTTGTAGGTGTTCAGAGTGGTTTGATCCCTATCCAGCTGAATTCCTGAGAGGAGACGAAATCCAGGTCTCCTACTCCTCCGCCATCTTGCTCCCTCAATCCAGAACCTGCATTTCTAATAAGCTCCCAAGAGATGGGGATGCTGAACGAGGGACCATACTTTGAAAAACACTATTCTAACCAAAATTAAAAAACAAAACAAAATACCTTCCATCTTTTTAGATCAATAAAGGATTATTTTATTCTTTTTTTTTTTTAAAGATTTTATTTATTTATTTGAGACAGAGAGAATGAGAGAGAGAGAGCATATGAGAGGGGGCAGGGTCAGAGGGAGAAGCAGGCTCCCTGCTGAGCAGAGAGCCCGATGCGGGACTCAATCCAGGGACTCCAGGATCATGACCTGAGCCGAAAGCAGTCGCTTAACCAACTGAGCCACCCAGGCGCCCAAGGATTATTTTATTCTTGATGGAGAACTCATACTATTAAATCAAAATTAGATCGATCTAAAAAAATAAAGGTAACAACAATGAGGCTCTAAAAAGAATTCAGGGGGGCACCTGGGTGGCTCAGTCAGTTAAGGAGTTGCTCTTGATTTCGGTTCAGGTCATGATCTCAGCGTTGTGAGATCAAGCCCCATGCCAGACTCCACACTAAGGATGGAGCCTGCTTGAGATTCTCTCTCTCCCTCTCCCTCTGCCTCTCCCCTCCACCACCCTCTCTAAATAAATAAATAAATAAATAAAAATAATTCAGAAAGCAATGCTATTTTAGACATTCGATATAGTGTCACCAAGCTGCTTTTCCATCAAGAGTCAGTCTAATGTTCCTTAAGAATGGGGCATACACTGGGTGCCTGGGTGGCTCAGTTGTTAAGAATGGAGCATACACTATTAGAATTAACAGGTTTGTGGTATTGTTAACAATAAAATCATCAAAATCATAGTAATAATCAAGCATGAATAGAATCATCCTATATTACACCTTTTAAAATTTGTTCCTTTTTTAGAAAAGCAAAAGAACATCTCCTTTCTACATTAATTGTATCACTATAAGGAAGGCTTTGGGCTTTGCCTTGTATTATTGAGGGGGACTGGTGTAAGGGTATAAAACCATTAAGCCCAGGCCACCTAATAAAAAGGAAAAAAAAAGCTTAAAGACTTGTGTAGTGAAAGAATAGTTGTGATCACTGAGTGCACCATTTTGAGGATGATTCTATACATACACACGTTTTGTTTACACAAAAAACATGTTAGACCCATGTAGGTTTAAGATTCCACCCCTCTGTGAACATAATTTCAATTCTTTTCTTTGTATGGAATTTCTGGTAGGAAAGTAACAATAATTATTAAGACTGGCCTTCAAGATGTGAGAGCAGGACTGGCCAACACTAGCTACTTCCTGTCTCAGCACTACTTTGGGACCATTCTGGTCCCTGTGGGCTTTGGGTAACAAAGATTTCAGGGCGCCTGGGTGGCTCAGTTGGTTAAGCGACTGCCTTCAGCTCAGGTCATGATCCTGGAGTCTCTGGATCGAGTCCCGCATCAGGCTCCCTGCTCGGCGGGGAGCCTGCTTCTGCCTCTGACCCTCCCCCCTCTCATGTGCTCTCTCTCTCCCATTCTCTCTGTCTCAAATAAATAAATAAAATATTTAAAAAAAAAAAAAAAAAAAAAAAAAAAAAGATTTCAAAAAAATTCAGTCTTGAACACTGAGTAGTTTAAGGCCAAAACCAAGTTTAACGCACTCCCAGATGATTTTCAAGCAGGAAATACTGACAGATTAATAAGGGGGATGGGCTGTCTTCTTTTTAAACCTGACTTGTCCAGAAGGAGGCCAGGAAGGTTCAGTGCCAACAGAGCTGCCATATCCACTCCAAGAACGCAAGGGATATGCTGGCACCTAACTTTACATCTTTATCCAATTATCCAAAAGAATGTTTCCAAGCAAGTATGACCCTGATTATTGGTTCTCACTGCAAACAGAAAACACGCTATGCTCCCTGCCCCTGCTGTGGCTCCAAGCACTGGCAGGAGGACGGGTGAGCTGGCCACCTTCTCCCCTGGTGAATGTGCCCACACAGCAACTTGCTCACTTTCTGTCATGGATAAGTGCTTTATGTAAGTGCTGGTATTTCTCTCAGCAATCATGTCCTCTAGCGCTGCTTTCAACTGCACCCTAACTGGGTGGAAATGAACTGTCCTGCCTGTCCACTCTTTGTGCAGTGGTAGTTTGAGTGTCATAACTAAGCACTGGAATTTCCTTTTCTTCATTGCTTCAAGGGACTTTAGTGAATCATTATGAAAGCAAAAGTACTCAGGGCAGAAAACGTCTAAGGTTGTTTATGATAAAAAGCCTTAAAAATCCTATTACAGATACTTGTTTTTTCAATCATTTTTTTAAAGTTTTATTTATTTAAGTAATCTCTACACCCAATGTGGGGCTCAAACTCATGATCCCAAAATCAAGAGTTGCCTACTGACTGAGCCAGCTGCACACCCCGCTTTACTATGGTCTTCATGTGTAACTGACACATCTCCCTCTCTCTGACTTCACTCCTAAGCTCAGTTTCCTACTTCCAAAGGCATACTGGACATCTTTGCCGGGATACTCCACACGCATTTCAAAAACATTAATCCCCAAGCTACACTAAGGATTGTCTCTGCTCCTTCTCGTCCTCCAATCCTATTTCCATTAAAAATCTTAGTATAGGGCGCCTGGGTGGCTCAGTTGGTTAAGCGACTGCCTTCGGTTCAGGTCATGATCCTGGAGTCCCAGGATAGAGTCCCGCATCGGGCTCCCTGCTCGGCAGGGAGTCTGCTTCTCCCTCTGACCCTCCTCCCTCTCATGCTCTCTGTCTCTCATTCTCTCTCTCTCTCAAATAAATAAATAAAATCTTTAAGAAAAAAAATCTTAGTATATAATGTTACAATGAACATGGAGAGGCAGATATTTTTTTGAGACACTGATTTTTTTTTCCCCTTTGGATATATATCCAGAAGTGAAATTGCTGTATCCTCCGGTAATCCTATTTTTTTTTTTTTAAATAACAGTGGATTTTTTTTTTTTTTTTAAGATTTTATTTATTTGACAGAGAGAGAGAGAGGGCGCACAAGCAGGGGGAGCGGCAGGCAGAGAGAGAGACAAGCAGACTCCTGCTGAGCAGGGAGCCCGATGTGGGGCTTGATCTCAGGACCCTGAAATTACGATCTGAGCTGAAGGCAGACGCTTAACCGACTGAGCCACCCAGGTGCCCTGGTAATCCTATTTTTAACTTTTGGAGGAACCTCCACTGTTTTACATAAATAATTGCAACAGCCAAGACAAAGAAACAACCTGAGTGTCCATTGATGGATGAATGGATAAAGAAAACATGATACACAACATATAAATGAATACTATTCAGCCATAAAAAAGGAAATCCTGTCATTTGTGATAACATGAACCTTAAGGGCATTGTGCTAAGTGAAATGTTAGGGAAAGATAAACACTGTATGATCTTACTTGTATGTGGTATCTAAAAAATCTAAACTTGCAGAAACAGAAAAGATTGAAAGCTGCCAAAGGTGAGGGTAGGTGGGTGTAGATAAATAAGTTCTGAGAATCTAATGTAAAACATGGTGACTATAGTTAACAAAACTGTACTGTGTATTTGCTAAAAGAGTAAATCTTATTCTCATCACGAAAAAAAAAATTTATAACTATGTGAGGTGACTTAACTTACCAAGATAATCGTTTTGCAATATATAGATACCAAATCGTTATACACCTCGAACTAATATAATATTAGTATCTATGAATAGGAGTATCTTTGTTATTCACAGTGGGCCCTATGACCACAGCTAAGTATATGCTAAGGAGATGACTCAGGATGTGAGCTTGTCAGGCTAGAAAGACTAATCATGTGATTAGAGGGATTGAGGCTTTCAGTCAAGTGATACTAGCTAAACCTCAGGGGCTGGGTAAAAATCATGTGACTAATAATTTAATCAATCATGCTTAAGTAGTGAAGCCCTCTAAAAAAAAACCTGAATACTAGGTTTGGGAGAGCTTCCTGGGAAGGTGACACATCCTGATTCCATGGAAGCTCTGCGTTCAGGACCCTCCCAGACATCACCCTACATGTTTCCTCATTGGGATGGTCCTGATTTGCATCCTTTAT
This sequence comes from Neomonachus schauinslandi, assembly GCF_002201575.2. NCBI lineage: Eukaryota > Metazoa > Chordata > Mammalia > Carnivora > Phocidae > Neomonachus > Neomonachus schauinslandi. Next base: position 24,111,470 of record NC_058411.1, on the reverse strand, counting down.
AATACAACTGTAATTGTAAGTATGATTACATACTTGAATTTCTTTCTTAAATTCTGTGAGTTGTTCTAGTGACTTATGAACCTGAGGGGGTCATGGGAACTCCCCTGAATTTGTAACCAGTTGGTCAGAAGTGTGGGTAGCTTGGGATCTCCCAAACTTGTGGCTGGTGTCCTAAGTCAGGCTGGCCTGGTTGGAGACCATGGAGACCATGCCCTCAACTTGTGATGTCCTTGTCAACTCTGAATGCTGAATGACTGCATCAGAACTGAACTGCAGTACTGCAGATGAGAAACTGTAAGAGAAGTGCCAGGATTTCTACACTCAATCAGAAAACAGACTGAAGAGGGGTGCCTGGATGGCTTGGTCAGTTAAACATCTGACTTTGGCTCATGGGGGCCCTGGGATAGAGCCCTGCATCAGGCTCCCCGCCAAGAGGGGAGTCTACTTGTCCCTCTGTCTGCCGCCCCCCACCGCCCAGCTCATGCACGTGCACGCACTCTCTCAAATAAATAAAATCTTAAAAAAAAGAAAACAGACTGAAGAGGCATGAGAACAGATACAAAGAGACACGCTAGGAGGCTAATGCGGTAAATGATGGTGGCTCAGACTAAGGCGGCCGTGATGGAGATGCTGAAAATTGATTTTATTTATTATGATGGTAGCCCTCCTGTATTTGCTAAAGAGTTGGATTTAAGATTTTTGAATGGCTGTATTGTGGCTGCATTCTACTGCTGGGGTATGTCCTACTTGATTTAGCTGATCTCTTGCTGACAGACACTTAGCTTGTTTCTCATTTTTTCCCATTACGAACAATGCTGCAATGAAGCTGCTTACACCTAACTACTGTCATCTTGTGCAAGAATCTCTAGCTACACTATTCACTCACAATAAACTCTGAACAAAACAGAACTGAGGTGTCCTACTTTTGTGAACAGACTTATTTTTCCCTCTAAGTTCAAGTATTTCTTCATTTCCTACTTCAAAGTTTCTTCTTCCTTGACCATAGAAACCTAGAAAGTTAAATGCAAAGGATCTTTAGAGGGCCTCTGGCTCAGCAGTTCTCAATGTGGGTATTATGGTCAATAACCAGAATCTCTAGGGAATCTTCTTCAATGACAGACCCTCTCCCTTTCTGACCTGCTCTGGGAAAGTGGTGAGAGCTGACGTACTGTCCAGGTGACTCCAACCATAATCTAATCACCCGAAATGGCTTATCCAGTCCAATCCCTTTGTTTCCCAGATGAGGAAACCAAAACACATATCACACAGTGACAGGAGAACTAGTGTCCTAATCGATTTTCGATGCCACCACTTTCTTCCAACCCTTGACAACAGAAGGTAGGACCACCACATTTTTTATTTTTACTAATTTGCAAGACAAAAAAACCAAAACAAAAAAACAAAAAAAGCCCCTCATCATTGTTCACAGGATGATTTATTAAAGAGGTTCATCTGAATTATCTTAGAAGATGACAACTGGGACTTCTGCAGTCATTTGTCAGAAGGAAAAAAATCAATTACTTGAAAACACAGGGTGGTTTAATCTCAAACTCTAAGCTCTCTAATTTCACTCAACCATGACCTTCCTTTACTTTACTCAGTTCTAAAGAAGACATCACTAAGAGCTTATAGAGGGCATTTCCCACTGCTCCTGTCTTTCTCATACCTGCAGACCAAGAAGGCTTTAAAGGAAAACCAATGAATTTTAGTTTTCCTTTCCCCTTTCAACTAAAGGAAATCTTCTATTTCCCCTGTTGGAATTAGTATGACACAGTTTCTGAAAACAACCATTAGAGATCCTAAGTCCAAATAGAACACACAAAGCCAGCACAGTGGTTTTAATGGACTGTTGTGAAGATTTCTTTTTTTTTTTTAAAGATTTTTTTATTTATTTATTCATGAGAGACAGAGAGAAAGAGAGAGAGAAAGAGAGGCAGAGGGAGAAGCAGGCTCCCAAGGAGCAGGGAGCCCGATGCGGGACTCGATCCCAGGACCCTGAGATCATGACCTGAGCTGAAGGCAGACGCTTAACCATCTGAGCCACCCAGGCGCCCTGTTGTGAAGATTTCTTGCATATTACCTTGTTTAATCCTCACACTGCTAAATAGGGAAGGACTACTATGAGGCATAGAAAGGTTAAGAAACTTGCTCAAATTTACATACCTAGTAAGTGGCAGACCAGGGATGTGAACCCAGGAGATCGGACTCTAGACCTAGTGCTTTCCGTCACTAAAGCCTTTATAGTTTGGCCCTAGCCTACTTCTTCTGCTTCATCTCTTGCCAATTCTATCCATCACTTCCAGGAAGCATCTTCTATAAACTACCTCCAATCTGGCCACCTGAGTGACTATTCCCATAATATCTTATAAACTCTATCTCTGTACCTGCCAAACTATTTAATTATATGTCTCTGCCCTCAACTAACCTACAAATTCCTTGAAAGCAGGAACTGTGTCTTATCTGTCGTTGAATCTCTAACACTCAAGCACAGTATCTGACGCGTGGTAGAAACTCAATAAACACATGAACTCCCACATTCTACACTATTTCACAGAACAACTTACTCTGCCTTGAATATTACCTCTTTGCTCCGTCTGCTTTCTCTACCCCAAACAGCCTTCTTGCTCTTCTGATAGGTAAACTCCTAATCATTTTTGAAGACCCAGTTCAAATGGACAGAGGAGAAAGAGGATAATAGACCCAATTAAAAAATATTTTCTTCTTCTTTGACACTTCTGCCTAGAGGAATTATTTCTCCCTCTGGCCCCCATAGCATTTTTCTAAACACTTACTCTAACACTTTCTAAGCTCTGTTAGAATTACTCCTGTTGACACTGAGTTCCTGCCATAGACTATGCACTCCTGAGTACAAAGACAGTGTCCTATGAATGGTTTATCTCCAGTGCTTAGCATCATGCCTGGTACACAAGTAACCCTCAATAAATATTTGTGGAATGATGGGGCACCTGACTTTAAAAAAATTATATATTTGTGAATGAATAAAGGTTGATTCAACATTAAGGTGCAAACATTAGTTCTCATGAGGAATAACTAAAAAACTGCTAGTAGCACTGACTTCATCTAGGAGAGTAGAAATAAAGAGCTTTTAGTGTTAAATTTTTCCAGGATATCACAAGTCTTCAAAGGAACTCACGTTATTTTTTTTAAAGACTTTATTTTTTTAAGTGATCTCCAAACCCAATGTGGGGCTCGAACTCACAACTCCAAAATCAAGAGTTGCATGCTCTACCATCTGAGCCAGCCAGGTGCTCCTGGAACTCACTTTAAGTAGAAAAAGGGCTGAAGCTGAATGAAAATGGACCAGCTGATGATTAATGAGGATGGACTCGAGATTCAAGCTATGATAAGGAAATCTTCAAAATGGATCTCAATTGAATGTAACTGTCAAGCATCTGTCCAGATGTTCCCAGGGGAAAGAATATAATTGTGCTGTTTTTGCATGGAAACAAGGAAAAAACAGGTCAGTTACTTTCACTGCATTGCTCTGGAGTAGGTTCCCTAAAGATATGCAGTGAGCCGAGTTGAATACGAACACTTACCTCAGAAACTCTTTGCTCTGTTCCCAGAGGTCCTGAGTCTCTTCTTGGGTCATGTGCTTGTCTAGGTTACACACATTTGGTTTCTGGGAATATAACTTAAGGCATTGTTTCACCCAGTGCCACTGATAACCTGGGAGGAAGGGGTTTGGGATAAAAATAAATCCTATACAAAAGGACAGGTGGGGAAAAAAGGAGAGGAGGAAATTCTCCATTAGTTATTGAGATAATTTATTTTTGTTGACATCCTTATACCCACTACTTTATTCCCTATCCCCTTTTGCTCATGTTTTGTGGCTTCCACATTTATAAGTAAATGTTCTCATCCCTATTCTCCAATTTTAGAGGAAGGGAAGAAAGAAACAAATTCTCAAGAGAAACAAATATTCCACAACCATCAACTGTTACCCCAAAGCGAACTTTAGAATTGGTAATGTCAAAAGTCACTGCTCAAATCTGCACCAGGTATTTATCGTTTATAAAGGTGGTAGCTGCTTCCTGCAATTACTACCTGTGATAGCTCAGCATCCCCCCTTGGCCTTCTTTGTTTTCCAGTATCTGGCCAACAATTCTTATATTAAGTTCCCTCAGCTAAAATAACTGGTGTGACACTTGCCTATGATTGAAATCTGACTGACAGAACAGGGAAGAAAGAGGCTGTGAAGTACATCCACTCAGTATGGCATGACGCAGATACCTACAGCATGTGTGCTGAAAAGATCTTCTGGGACCTGGGAAGTAATCTAATCTCATTCTTCTCCTGTGGCGAAGACGAATAACAATATTTAGCTGGAATTCTATGCAGGGTAAGGATCCATTTAACAAACACACACTATGTACTTTCTTAAGAATTAGAGATGGGGGCGCCTGGGTGGCTCAGTCGGTTAAGCGGCTGCCTTCGGCTCAGGTCATGATCCCAGGGTCCTGGGATCGAGCCCCATGTCAGGCTCCCTGCTCAGTGGAGAGTCTGCTTCTCCCTCTCTCTCTCTGCCTACTTGTGCTCTCTCTCTATCTCTCTGTCAAATAAATAAATAAAATCTTAAAAAAAAAAAAAGAATTAGAGATGAAAAACTGTCCTTAGTGAAGCCCCTGGAGACGGGACAGCAGAGACTGTTACGCAGACAATGCCTTGTGGAAGCCGGGCTATGAAAGGAAACAAAGGTTGAAGAGCAGTCATGGAAGAATAAAGAATTTAAGGGGAGAGTTTATGATTTTTGGGGTTGGGAAAGGCCGAAGCATGCTTACCGATAATGCGAAAGAACCAGCAGAGAGGAACTGGTTGAAACAGAAGAGAGGAAAGGAGCAGAGCAAGGTCTTGAAAGCTGGAAAGGGTGAAAGAATGTGGGATCGAAAAGGTGAAGGGCCTGGCTTTTAACAGAAGGTATTCCTCTAAAATTGGAGGACAGGAGTAAGAACATTTTTTTCTGAGTGTGGAGGCCACTTCTGCATTTCATGCACCAGCAAAATTCTCCAAGTAATTTAAAAGTGTGACAGAACTGTCAATATTTTGGGAGGAAAAAAAAAAGATATGAAAAAACCCCCCAACTTACCCACTTATCAGCATTATTTCACAAAATAAAGATTATAACATTCCCTAAAATATCAGATTAAAGGAAGAATACCGCTGACCCAGTGACAGGAAAATGAATACCTTTTTAGGCAGTCCACTCTAGACAACTGTTGCCTTTCTTTTATTGAATTTGCCTCCTTTTAATTTTCATGCATTGATCTTAGGTTTGAACACACAGAGCAACCCTCAAATTAGTTTCTCATTCTTCAAAAATACCTCTAGCTTTCTAGCTAACATTTATCAATCATTTACTATGTGCCAGGCATGGGCTTAAGTACTTTACAATGTACTCACATTTAATCTTCACAATAACCTTACAAAGTGAGCACCTTTTTATACACATTTTACTTATCAGGAAACTGAGATCAAGAAAGATTAAGAAACTTGCCCAAGGTCATATAGTGGATGGTACAGCCACGACTTGAACCCAGGTAGCCTCATGTCAGAACCTAGGCCTTAACCACTAGTATATAATGCTCCCATCCCTTTGTGTGTATGACAACCTTTCAAATGTTGGATGCTGTCAGGTTCCCTCTCAGCTTTACTCTTCTTTCAAACCCATGACTTCCTGCTCATTCTTTTAAGGACAGGTCGTGGTTACTCAAGTTCCTTCACAACAAGCAGAATCCAGAAGTAAACACAATCCTTCTGATCAAGTCTGAATAAGAGACGGTCATTTCCCATGTTCTGGACATTACACTTCTATTGAATACAGCTTCAAATGTCAGGGAAGACAGAATGAAGTCTCTAAGGACATAATGAGGTACCAACTCACAAAATGTGGCCTAAGTGTGAAGTCCTAGAAAACCTCAAAATCAATACACCTATTTGGACAATAGATAAACCAAAGTGGGATTGATAACTCTGTGGTCTTAACAATTTGTTAAGAAAAGAGGGCATGGAAACAGAGAAATAAGGCCTTGAAAACAGGAGGTAGGCCTGAAAGGTCAAGGGCAGCCTTCAAGAACAAAAAGTACATAAAAGACTACTGGTGATGCACGCTCCTCATTCACCCAAACTCACGGGAAGCCACGCTTTCATACATAAAAGCCATCATTTGACTACTCTTTCACGAAGAACTGAAGTGCACGAGGCCTTTTAGGGAAGTATTGAAGCTGTTATACCATCCTACGTTATTAACAAATATATCAGTGGTCATAATGTATTAAGAGCTGTAACGCAGACCTGGCCCATGGCATAATGAAAATTAGTATTTTTTAGGGATTTTTTCTTGCTTTTAATCTGTATTTGAAATCACAAAATACAATGTTAACTTTATGTCCTCTCCAAGAAAAAGGATGACAGATAAAAGATTATTCGACCAAATAAGGCATTTCTGTATTTTCTTTTTTATTTAATTAATTTAATTATTTGAGAGAATGAGAGCATGAGAGGGGGGAGGGTCAGAGGGAGAAGCAGGCTCCCCACTGAGCAGGGAGCCTAATACGGGTCTCGATCCCAGGACCTGAGCTGAAGGCAGCTGCTTAACCGACCGAGCCACCCAGGCACCCCTCTATTTTCTAAATAGTTCATAATATTTAATCTACAATGGCCCCATGATCCTAAAAGAAAAAAAGATTAAGGGTGCTTGGCTGGCTCAGTCAGTAGTATGCGACGCTCATCTTGGGGTGTGAGTTTGAGCCCCAAATTGGGGGTAGCGTTTACTCAAAAAAAAAGATTAAAAACATTACCCGTTTTTCATTATGTTAATTTCTAGATCTGTAAGGTGAGCTACCCAATATTATTTAAGTTCAAAATGCTAAATTATTTAGTCTATTAGGGCTTCTGATCTCATTAACTAATGTTCTTTTCAAAAGCTCAGCCTTAATAATAGCAACAATTTTTAATTTGGTTTTTTTTTTGCCACATGAGAACATAGAGACGTTGTGATTAGAGCGACCATTATGAATTGTTCCATCATTCAAAGCGGTTCTTCTGCCAGAGCAGGTGTCTGGAGTCGTGGCAGGGAGCCCAGAGTCAAGGTGCTCATTTTTGATTTGTACCTGGTGTGTCATTTTCTGCACTTAAGGTAGGCACAACTGACTCCTGTGCTAACCTTTGGGAATGCTAAATAAATGGAAATCTTAGATGAGGTAGATTTAAAAGTAGTTTGGGAGTGAAATATTTCTGTGTTTAGTTTTCCCCTTTGTCTATTTACCTGCTTACAACTCCTCTCCTGAAATTAGACAAATGATTATAGGATTTTGTTTTCTGAGGTCAGCCGCACTCACCAGGATAGCCTTGGAGTCCATAGGCTTGCCACTTGCTGACTGGCTGAAGTCCTGCTCTATGTGCATCGTGGTCACTGACGGAAGATACACTCAGCTGAGATCTAACCACCTGGCAGGAAGGAAAGAGAAGTTGGAGTGCTAAAACTATTTTGCAGGTCAGATCTGAGAATCTCAAACTTCTAAAGATATTTCTGGTATGAGGCAAAATTAGGAGTCCTAAGTCTGGGCTCCTAAACTCAGTTCTACCATTTACTTGATGTAAGACTTAGATAAGTCACTTAACTTCTTAGAGCCTCAGTTTTTTCATCTATATACTAACAAACACTAGAAAGCAATATAAAATTAAGCAGTATGAGAAGCAGGCTGATTTTGGCCTTCAAGACTACCTTTTTGTATGACTCCACACCTTTGTGGATTTCTTTTAAGATCTAAATCGTGAGAGATGTACTGAAATATCCTCAAAGTTCTGTTCACCTCAATTCGGCCCAACAATAATGCTTCTGAGGCACTTGTATACAGTTGGTGTTTAAACAGACCTATGAGGAACATCAGGCAGGGGAGGTTAAGAGAATGGAAGAGAATGCTCCAACCAGACAGAACAACTGTTTCAGTAAAACTGGAAACCCTGTTTGCTGAAAGTATAATATTTATTCTCTTTTAGATGAAACTTCAAACAAGCTCAGAGCTTTTGCCTTTGTTAATTACTGAGAAATTAAGTCTTTCAGGGGCTCATGAAGTTTTCTTTGCATATAAGAGCATCTTATGGATGGCTCATTAAATAGGTTAAGGGATCCAATATTCAGTCACTAAAGGACATTCAGAAAACAAAAACCTTTTTTCCTCCATTAATAATAAGAGTCTGGCTTGCCTTAGTTATACATCAAATGTTCTCTTCCAAAAGGATGTATCTCTTATCCTATCAACTTCACCAAGTGTAGAGATTTCCAGAAAAAAATACCAACTAGTTGCCGTGTATTACCAGTCTCAGTAATAAAATGGCTATCTGGAACTCTCTGAGAGGCCTGACCAGCCAATTGTTTCAGGTACTGATAAGATGTTTTTATTTCAAGCATTTTACAATGATCTCTCAAATAGACCATACTTAATAATGCACTGTAATTCAGCAACACCCTCATATCTGAAGTAAGTCTGTGGACCTGTTCTCCATGCTAAGCTGAAACAAACCTCTGAGTCTTTAAAAAAAATCCTGCTTCCACCCTTGCCTGTTAGCCATCACTTTCTCCACTGCTCATCAGTTGCTCTCATAGCAACTTTCTTCTCCAGTTTGCTACTTTCAATCTGTTTTGAGCTTAAGAACTAAACACCCAAGTCTTTTTTTTAAAGGAAAAGACAGAGAAGGAGAGCACAGTGAGAGTGAGAGGAAGAAGCAGACTCCCTGCTGAGCAGGGCTCATGACCTGAGCCAGAGGCTTAACTGACTGAGCCACCCAGGCACCCCTAAACACCCAAGTTTTTATGTACTCAATGGATAGTGTATTTATTGAGTCCTTACTGTTTTAGATACGGTGCTAGACAATATTTTCTTCTCAGAGACTAAAAGCATTTTTTTTTTTAAGATTTTATTTATTTATTTGACAGAAAGCAAGACAGCGAGAGAGGGAACACAAGCAGGGGGAGTGGGGGAGGGAAAAGCAGGTTCCCCGCTGAGCAGGGAGCCCCGATGTGGGGCTCGATCCCAGGACTCTGGGATCATGACCTGAGCCGAAGGCAGCCGCTTAACCAACTGAGCCACCCAGGCGCCCTGATTAAAAGTATTTTTAAGAGACAGAGAGCTCGTGCAAGCACAGCAGGGTAGGCAGAGGGAGGAGAGAATTTTATGCAGGCTCCATTCTCAGTGCGGAGCCTGACGTGGCACTCGACATCACTACCTTGAGATCATGACCTGAGCTGAAATCAAGAGTCAGATACTTAACTGAATGAGCAACAAAGGTGCCCCTTCTAAAAGTATTTAAGTATTGCCGCAAAATATAGGCAAAAGAAGCTGAATGAGGATCTGACCCATGTACATTATTCTTAGAGCTGACTTTCTGCATGCTATTCTGACAACTCTAAGACCATTTCTGCTAACAAAGGAAGTTCCTAAGAAGCTGAGTTCTAGACAAATACTGTGCTACTACAGCATTCCAATTTTGAGAGCTATACTAAATAATCCTTCATCCAGCCATCTGTGGACAACACCAAGGCCAAATTAAGGGACCAGGGATCCTCGGTGTTACAGCGACTGTAAAGAAATTACGCATTATAGTATAGCTGCGATTTTCCCTGTGCCCCCTGTCCTCCTTTATGTTGCTTTTCTTACTTTCCATGGGGAAAGATAGAAATAATGGATAGTGTTTGGATTCGTTTGCCTTTTACTTTCAAACGTGGAGAAATCATCTCAATCTCTCAACGCCCTCTTTCTAAAAGGGCCCAGAGACGACAGGGACCAGTTTTATGGACAACGGCTTAACCAACAACATCGATTCCTTTCTGTTCAGGGACTACTCGGGTAGTTGTTTTTTTCAAGCTGCAGAGCGCTATCCTAACATCTACGAATACAATGTATGGGTTTATACACAAATCGAAGTAGAGATGCAAATGGACAGTTAATGTTAGGAATGAACACCAATTCCCAGGCACTCTTTGAGGCCGCGGCCACTAATGGCCGCGTGGAGAAACCGGCAGCACAGCTCTTCACCGCCAAAGTGTGACGCTTCGTGGACAGTTAAACTCCGCGCCCATTGAGAGCGGGAATTACTCAATAACACTCAGTCTGGAAGCGAAAAGAGGTGAGGAGGACCCTGAAGCCCCTCCAAGAGCGAGGCGAGGCGACGGGGGGGGCGCGGGTCGCTCCTCTGTCCGTACCTTGCGGGCACCAGGCCCCGTCCCGCGGGCTGCGTGGGCCGCCGAGAAGTCAATGACCGCTCCCAGGTCTGCGGTCCCAGGGCGGCTCTGACGGTAGAAGCGGAAAAGCTTCCGAAAGGCGTCCTCCCGTGGCTCTGCCGCCAGCGTCGCTACAGAGCCCACGGCCGCCGCCATCTTCCCCATGTCAGTGTCAGGCCTCTTCTGACCCGGAAGCAGATTGCGTGCCCCAGATTCGCCAGAGTCTTCCGGGGTCGCGACCACAGGTCACAGAACCCCTCGATCTAAAAATGGCGGCGTCTGCAGTGAGGGGTGCTGTGGCGCTGCGTACGAGTATTAGCCGGCCCGTGGCTTTTGTCAGAAAAATTCCCTGGACCGCGGCCTCGAGTGAGTGATGGAGACGTGTTTGGGGTGGAAGTTTTAGGTACAAGCGATCCTCAAAAGCACTGCTTTCGGCGGAATACTTAAGTCAGCGTGGTGGCTGTATTAAGAGCTGTGGCTCCTGAGCAAGCCAGTGAGCAGAAATAAAAAATTTTTTTCAGTGAATCGTTCAGGGATGCCCCTTGAGCTCTTCCGGCACGTATTCAGGGTCTCCTGCCTTTCCAGAGTGACTCGGTGGAACGTTCGTTCCTTGAAAATTTAAGATTTACGATTTAGAAGGGATTATTTTGACAGTGGTGTGAAGGGTGGATTCAAACTGGCAAGATTGAAGGCAAGGAGACTCGCTAAAAGGCAATTTCAATAATTTAGTCCAAAGACGAGGACCTGAAATAGGGTAGTGGTAAAAGGGGGGCCAGATTCACTTATGTTAACAAAACCAAATCAACGGTTTTTCGCGATGGCTTGAATGGGGTCAGAGTACGGGAGGGAAAGGGAAGAACGACTTCCAGGTTTTTAGCGTTGGTGAATATCGTGGTTAGAATGTAGGGGAAGCAGGTTTAAAGAAGATGAGTAAAGTTTAAATGTGTTGAGTTTGAGAAAAACCTGTGAGGTCTCCCTCAGGCAGGTGAACAGAGGAGATTGTGTATCATTGATTGAGAAGTGCACTTTGAAGCCATGCTGCCTAGGTTAGAATTCCACCTTGGCCATTTAGTAGTTGTGTAACCGTTTAACGGGAGGTAATTTGGGAAAAGGGCTCACCACTGTACCTCAGTTTCGTCTATGAAATGGAGTCAGTAATACCTTCTTGACAGGATTTTTGATTGGATTAAATGAGTTTATATGTAAACCACTTAGACTTGTGCTAGATACAGACTAAATACTCAATAAATGATAGTCGTTTTTGTGATTACTATAATTGAAGATCATGGGAGAGGCCTAGGCTGGAGATAGAGGGTTGGGAGTAATCAGTATTGAAATCTCTCACCAACATTGATTTTTGTCAGTTGCAGTTTTGAAAAAAGGTTTTTACATTTGCTTACCAAAAATTAAAAATCCACGGTCACTTTTGTAGGTATTCATGTATCAGGTCATCTCCCTTAAACAAAAGAATGGAACTGGGGATTACTTACCTCTTAGCTTTTGTGGCCCAGGTGTGAGTAGTAGAATGGGAAATAGATTGGTTTGGGCCCCACCTTCTTAATATGTAGCAGATGAAGATCTAGGCAGTACAATGTCATGCTTAGGCCCTGTGAAACTGTGTAAAGGCACAGGGATTTCACCTTCATCTTGCAGTTGCAAGTTTCCAGGCCATAATGGGTTGGTTTAAAACTCTTTATAAAAAGAGTCTGTGTAACATACAACTTAGAAGCAGTTTCAGTTCATTGATACATTCAGCAAATATTTCAGGAGTATCTGTTTGTGGTTGGCATTGTTCTTGCAGCAGTTTTCCCGTAGCACTTATAGGTAATTGGGAAGAGGGTTACCTTCCAGAGCTCCTTTGTTTTGGAAGTGAATGTTTTCTAGAATTTTTAATACCTGGTTTAAAACATGCATATTTAACACTATTTTGTTTAGTGTTAAACAACATGTTTGTCCTGATGCTGATCCATGAGGTCCTGAATTTGCTGAATGGTTTGACCAACTGTTAGAGCTCTTCAGAAATTTAGTCCCTGTGGGTTGTTGAAGGATTACTAGGCATTTATTTATTCAGCAAATATTGCCCTACTGTGTTCAATTACTGTTGACATAGTGGACTCAACACTCAGGGAGTTTATGGTGTAGTGGTGAGGGTGAGGCGACTTAAAACAGATACAGGCAGTTGTTGAACCAGTGAGGTTTAGATGAACTAGGGGAAAATAACCCAGTAATACAAAATATAGATCAGCGAAAGTATAAGCACTGCAGTTCAGAAGAGATCAGGTAGTTTTTAAAGATTATCTACTATGCATCTTTGAGGCCTCACAGGGATTAGTACATTGCCTTGTATTGCAGTAGAAGCCCAATAAAATAATGTTCAGTGGATATATTTGGCCAGGGTCCTGAAGGATAGTTACAATTAAGCAGCAAGAAATAGGATTACTGACATAGCAAGGGGAAAGAATGACAGGCAAAGATGGGAATCCACAGGACAGATACATAGAATTTCAGTTGCCATACTAGAGAGTAACTATGGGCCAGCAATGGGTAATAAGGCAGGAAGGGTAAGTAGGGTCATCTCAACAAATTTTAGAGTGTCACCTATTTAACCGAGTGTAAACTTTATGAAAGGGAAGTAAATTGAGCTTTTATTTGAAAATCTCTAATATGGCTAGCAACATACTTACTGTATTTTAATGATCTGTCTTCTGTGTGAGTTTCTCACAGGGATTATTATCCATGCACCTAGTACAGTAACTGATGAAGACATTCATTATCTGCTGGGAGTGATGAGTATAGTCAACTCAGCAATTTATTTGTGTATGCCCCCACCCAATCATCTCCCCAAATCTCTGGCGCATTGCAGCTTTATACAGATGGTTCCTGACTTACAATGGTTTGATTTACAGTTTTTTGACTTTACAGTGGTGTGAAAGTGATAGGCATTCTAAAGAAAGTATACTTCAAATTTTCAATTTTGATTTTTTTCCCATGCCAGTGACAGGCAGTATGATACTCTCTCGTGATGCGAGGCAGCAGCATCAGCAAGGGGCAGTTCCCAGTCAGCCATGTGATCACGAGGGTAAACAACTGATAGACTTACAGCCATTTTGTCCCCATATAACCATTCTGGTTTTCATTTTCAGTAGTCAATAAATTACATGAGAAATTCAGTACTTTATTATAAAATAGGCTATGTGTTGGATGGTTTTGCCCAATTGTAGGCTAATGTAAGTGTTCTGAGCATGTTTAAGGTAGGCTAGGCTAAGCTATGATGTTCAGTAGGTTAGGTGTATTAAATGCATTTTCAACTTAGGATATTTTCAATTTATGACAGTTCTATCAATGTAGCCCCATCATAACTTGAGGAAGATCTGTAGTCAATACCATAGCTACTTCCTAAATCTTAAGGCTTCAAGGAAATGCAAATGGTAGTTCCTGTTCACAAGAAGTTTGGGGACTCTAGGTCCCCAGTCTAGGATGGAGGATACAAAATACATTAACTACTTTTTTTTTTTTTTTTAAAGTAATCTCTATGCCCAACGTGGGGCTTGAACTCAACCCTGAGATCAGGAGTCACATGCTCTACCATCTGAGCCAGCCAGGTGCCCCAAATGTATTAACTAATAAATTAACTACTTTTAACATGTTTTCTCCTCCTATACAGGTGAGCTGAGAGAACACTTTGCACAGTTTGGCCATGTACGAAAGTGCACTGTACCCTTTGTGAGTATTATCTTTTAAAAAAATGTTATCTTTTAATTATTGATCTTCTAATTTTATCCTCGAACTCTTGACTGTTAAAGCATATCAGCTTATATGACTTTTAATGGAGTGAAGCTATTCATAGTGTTTATTGATAAAATTGTGGGTGATAGTGATTAAAAAGTAAAAAAAGCCTTATCCTGTATAACAAATTACTACACACTTTTTTTTTTTAAAGATTTTATTTATTTGAGAGAGAGAGAGGGAAAGCACAGAGGGAGAATGAGAGGGAGAAGCAGACTCCCAGCTGAGCAGAGAGCCTGATGTGGGGCTTGATTGCAGGACCCTGAGATCATGACCAGAGCTGTAGGCAGACGCTTAACCAACTGAGCCACCTAGGTGCCCCAAATTACCACACACTTAATGACTCAAAACAACACACATATATATTAACTCACTGTTTCTGCAGATCAGAAGTCTGGGCACAGCCTTGCTGGGTCCTCTGCTCAGGGTCTCACATAGCTGCAGTCAGGCATGAGCTGGGGCTTTGGTCTCATCAGAGGCTCAAAGGCTCAACTGGGAAAGACTGATTTTCAAGCTCTCTCAGGTTGTTGACAGAAGTCATCTTTGAACTGTAGGACTGAGATATCTACTTTTTTGCTGGCTTTCAGCTTGTAGGGACCTGCAGTTCCTTGTTACCTGGCAGGTGTGTAGGCTGTCTCCCAGCATGGCAGCTTACTTCTTCAGTCATCAGAGGAGTTTCTCCATTCTGTAAAGACTGCCTTGTAACATAGTCATGGGAGTGACATCACATCACCTTTGCTATATAACCTGATCAGGGGAGCAGCGTCCCATCACTTTTGCCATATTCTTTTGGTTAGAAGCATGTTACAGGTCCCTCACACACCCAAGAGGAGGGGGTTATTCAGAGGGTTAACATAGTGGGACATGTGGAGATCATGGAACTATTCTGCCTACTCCAGTATTATAATAAGGACTTGATACTAGAGGATGATTTTATCATCAAACTAATTGGCAGAGAATATCTATTTTAAACTTTATCCTTATTAAATTGAGGATTTTTTTTTTCTTTTAATGTTTTTATATTTGTTATATTTTCTTTGCTTTCTAAGGAAGATTTAGAAATCAGTTTCTAAATTTGTTCTACTTTATCCTGGGCTGTATTTGTCTGGGGGCTTTCTAGAATTACTGTGTTTTTGGGGGTGGGTTGGGAGTACACTATAGCTCACTTCAGCTGCTTCACTAAAACTGCCCCTTTTTTCCTCATGGCACTGAAAAGGCTATGGCAAAATATTAACCTAAAGTAATTAAAATTCTTAACTCTTGATTTCATGTTAGTTGCATTCCAGGGATCTAATAGATTACTCGTCTCTGGTGCTAGTGAGGGTATAGGGAAGCTGGCACTGAAATTGTTCAGAAGTTTACTTCATTTCTGAAGGGTACTTTGGCAAAATCAAAACTAAGAATTTGCATTTGCTTTGATCTAGCAATTCCATTTTTAGGAATTTATTCTACAGAAATGGTGTGGTCAAGAATGTTCAAAGCAGCATTGTTTAATAATATAACTGGAAGGAACCTAAATGTTCATTAATGGGATTAAATAGGTATTAATTCATTGATACAATGGAGTTTTAATAGTTGATTAAAAGAACGAGGCACAACTATTACACAAAAATGTTTATAAGCTTAAAAACTACAATTTTACAAAGAGGATGAAATTCTCTTTTTTTGACAAGCATTAAAAAAATTTCTCCTGGGGCACCTGAGTGGCTAAGTCCATTAAGTGTCTGACTCTTGATCTCAGTTCAGGTTTCAATCTCAGGGGTTGTGAATTCAAGCCCTGCTTTGGGCTCCACGCTAGATAGGTGTGGAACCTATTTAAAAATATCTCCAAAAATAGTAACACATTTTTCTTGGTTGCCATTTCATTCTTAAAAGTATAAGCAAGATTATTTAGGACCTGGAGTTAACATCTTAGATTTAAACAAAAGAACACTTTGATTCTTGCTAAAACTAAGTAAAATGTAACAGGAGAAAAGTTGTTTTTTTTTTTTTTTAAGATTTTATTTATTTGTCAGAGCGCACAAGCAGAGGGAACGGCAGGCAAAGGAAGAGGGATAAGCAGGCTACTACTGAGCAGGGAGTCCGATGTGGGACTTGATCCCAGCCAAAAGCAGATGCTTAACTGACTGAGCCACCCAGGCGCCCAGAAATCCAGGTTCCTGTATCTTAGATACATAGTACCTAAGTTTTACATAAACACAAATTTTTTAAGGCTTTTAGTTACAGAAATGGCCGTATGGAAGTAGAGGAGAAATTGTAGCTACCTGAGGTAAGAAGTGAATCACTGGGATATTACCAGAAACTTTTCCTGCAGTCTAGGTTAAGACTTAAAAAGTCACCTTTTAAATATGGGGGCAATTTCTAAAAATTTGGTTTGGGGGGTGGTGCAGAGCACAACATAACTTTGTAACAAGATTGATGAGGTACACTGAGTAAATAGACATCTTTATATACGTTCTTAAGTAGTCGGGTTGGTCGGGTGGGGGCAGGGTGCATCCAAACACACTAGAATCTTTTCCACATGTGCTGTGTATAGGTTGGATGATAAGCACTCTGCCTTTTGCACAAAGGGAAGTAGCGTTACTGTAAGTCTGGAGCTAGGTAAATAAGGGTAATGTATATATATATATATTTTCTATTTTTCATTAGGACTACATAATGATAATGGTAGTGGTGGTGATGAGCGTAATTGGTCTCCAAAATTACCAGAAATGAACTAGGTTTTGAGGCTTAATTTTTTAGTTTCTAAAAGTGAGGAAGTTAGAGGGTTTCTTTATGTGATCAAAATGTCCCTTTATTGAGGCACCTGGGTGGCTCAGTTGTTAAGTGTCTGCCTTTGGCTCAGGTCATGGTCCCAGGGTCCTGGGATCGAGTCCCGCATAGGGCTCCCTGCTCCGCGGGAAGCCTGCTTCTCTCTCTCCCGCTGCTTGTGTTCCCTCTCTTGCTGTCTGTCAAATAAATGAAATTTAAAAAAAAAAGTCCCTTTATTATTGTTAGTGTAGTTTGTATCTCGAATGACAGAAACCTCACTACCCGTATTTTACTTCTTCCAATAGCAGCAGAAAAGCAAAATGTTAAGATTAACACAAGGGTTAACCTTTGGTAACTAGGAGAGTAAGTATGTATCAAAGCAAGGTTTTTGACATTTATTAAAATGTCAGTTATCCCATTTTGGCAGATGAAAAAGTTGGTAATTTGATTTGGAGCTTAGGGAAACTTTCTCCAGTTCATGATTAATCTTTTCTAAATTTTGAATTTTTAGGACAAAGAGACTGGATTTCACAGAGGTATGGGTTGGATTCAGTTTTCTTCAGAAGAAGAACTTCAGAATGCACTACAACAAGAAAATCATATTCTTGATGGAGTAAAGGTAAATGTTATTTTTCTGTATATAACATCATGAGCTTTCTGTATATCATCAGTTTAGAAGGTCAGAAGTATGGAATGACAAGGACATTGGGAGATTTGTAACTGAAGTTCCCTTAATATTGGTTAAAGAATGGTGGTGGTGGTAGAGTGCCCGTTCTAAAATGTCTGGGGAGGGTAGTTTAGGAAGACCCTTTAATAGTTAGCAAGGTATATTCTAACACAGAACAGCAGTCTACTTACAAGGTAAGGAGACTGGGGTTGAAATCCTGGCTTTGCCACTTACTATGCAACCTTGGGTTAAACTGATTTAGTCTTAAGACCAGGGAACAAATAACATCCTCTTGACTTACTGGTGCTGACTCCCTCATAAATAGGCAGTCTTAAAGTGGCAATTTTCAGTTGAAAGTTTTTGCAGATACTGTCTTTCCTTACAATGCTTATTTGATTTTTTTTAGCTCCACGTTCAAGCTCAAAGACCAAAAGTTTTGCAAGGGGATCAAACATCTGATGAAGAGAAAGATTTTTGAGACTATTACTACCTATTAAAGTAAACAAAATTAAAAATTTTCTCTAAATGTTTTTATTTGAAACAAATAGTTGCACCAAGCAAGAGCTTACTTTCCCCACTCCAAATTAAAACAGAGCGTAATAGGGGCAAACGTCATTTGGCAGGACAGTTCCAGTATGTGAACATCCTTCTACTCCCTGTGGTTGGGGCAACTTTATTCATCAGCAGTCATTCTTACACAAAATATTAACCCCAAAGTACTAATGTCACATAAAAGGAAGTGGTCTTAATTTCATGTGTGGGGCAGTATGTTCTATAAATGCCAAAAGGTAGGAGAAGCACAAACACAACCCACTCTTTAAAAAAAACTAAATAGTTCAAAGAATTTTCCATCCCCCCCCACCCCTTACTCCCGTAATAAAAAGTAGTGCTGGGGTCTGACACCCAGATTTGGTTTTTATCCTGGCCATTTACAAAGTGTTTGCCCATCTGACTTGCATCATTAGGGTTATGGATAAAAGTTCATTCACTTTGAAGAGAGGTGTATCTATTCCTTCCTCCTCTTCTTGCCTTCATGCTCATGTTCCTTGGGGCGGCTGCTATCTGAGGGTCTTTTAGAGCCACCGTGCTGTTTGGCTTCTTCCAAAAACTTGTCCAAACCAAAAGGATCTTCCTCAAACTGAACTGGTCCTTCTCGGCCTCTTTGCCTACGGTCTGAACCAGAAAACTCCTTATCGGGAACAAATCTAGGGAAAAAAAGAAAGGACTATGAACTACTTTGTTTTCACTGGTGCAAACAGTGAAACTGAGCTGTCTGCCTTGGTACCTGTTGGTCTTTATTCTGGCTTCTAGGTCATCACCATACATGTCCTTGTCCAGATTTTTACTGGGCCTGTAAATATTCTGGGCCATATCTTTACCACCTCTCCAGGCTTGATCATAAACGTTGTAAATTTCATCTTCTCCCCCTGCAAAACCACTGTCCATACCCTGTGGGAAAAGGACATTAAATAAAAATGTATTATTAAAAGTTGGATCTGATTACATTCATGTAATCATTTATAGCGCATTTTCAGCAATCTGAACTGCAAATTAGAAAGATCTTCATAAAAAAACAAAGTCCATAAACTTTTATTCTAACCACCTTTGGTCCTTAGATTAAAGTGCTAATTAACAAGTTTGACCACTTTAGTGAAGTAGTCATTAAAATTGGATAGTATAAGCAGGTACTTAACAATTTCAGTTGTATAGACAGTGGCAAGAAGACAAAAGAACTATAAAGTATTTATCTGATGTTATTTACTTATTTTTTTTTTTTAAAGATTTTATTTATTTATTTGCGAGAGAGAATGAGAGACAGAGAGCACAAGAGGGAGGAGGGTCAGAGGGAGAAGCAGACTCCCCGCCGAGCAGGGAGCCCGATACGGGACTCGATCCCGGGACTCCAGGATCATGACCTGAGCCGAAGGCAGTCGCTTAACTGACTGAGCCACCCAGGCGCCCTGATGTTATTTACTTATTAAGTAAAGTTCTTTGCCCAACATGGGGCTTGAACTCACAACCCCAAGATTAAGAGTTGGACGCTGTATTGACAGTATCTCAAGGCATTTAGAATAATAATGCTATACCCCTTAACTCCCTGAGAACATCACTATTATAGCATGGGACAATAAGGGTCTTAATGAAAATCCTAAGTCAACAATGAACAAATTTGTTTCATATATTTGGATGGTTCCTTAATACAGGGATGTGCTTTTTTAGAAAAAATTTTATCACAGCTTTGAAATAAGCTTAAGCTTTTAATAGGTGACTGACTGTCATAAATACTTAGGTGGAACTTTCATGCCTAACACCCCTTTGCTCAGGCTGGTAAGTTACCATTGCATTGTGTTAAAGAACACAACCTTTGAAATCAAACGTTTGAATCTTTTATCAATTTCTAGCTAAACCTCTATGTGTCTCAATTTCCTCATCTACAAATAGAGATTATAATAAATAGTATGACTTCATAGGTTTTTGTAAGGATTAAGTGAGATAATAAAAGACTTAGAACAATGCCAGGAATGTAAAAAAGTACTCAATAAGTTATTAACTAGAAAAGCTTACTCAAATGCTACCTTCAAATCTTAAATCCTCCAAGTCATAATACATTTTTCCCCTCTGTATCCCAGTAGAACATTATACTTCCATATTTTTATTGCAGTCTGCCCTGTCCTTATTTATACATATATATGTCTTTTCCAGTAGACTCGAAGGTTCCTTGAGGGCAAAGGCATATCTATCTTTGATCTCACTGTCTTTAGCACAGTATATAATCACTGTTGGGTGGATGAACACATAAAGGCACTTCTTCGGGCCTAATGTATCCTAGCTAGTTAATAATGATAGGTATTAGAAATCACATTTCCTGACAACTAGTGTAGCACTTAAATTTAGTTTTATAGCTTCACCTTTTAAAGATCTCAAGTTATGTTTCTTTAGCATTAAGTTTGTTTTTCAAAGATCAACAAAAAACCCAAGAGATACTTTTGAAGGACACTGGCTTTATAAATAAAAGACTGATATACTAAAACCAAGTTTTGTCACCTTATATCTTTCATTTTCTACCAGTGTCTTAAATCTTAGCCAACTTTAAGAGGTCAAAATCAAAGTTGTTTCATCTTACATCAAATAAGATGAAATAAGATAAAACAGTTCTGTAAGTCACAACACGCAACTTCTAATTTTTTTCTCTCACTATGCCAGCACACCTTAGGCTGATCAATCTATGATATGTTAGTTTTCTTTTCCCTGAGGACTGGTATTCACATCAACACTTAAGACATGCTATTTCTAAACTCCTTGTACCTTGGACTGGTTGAAAAGCCTTTGGTCATACTGAACTTCATTGGACGTCCGAGGATTGGGCACACCAAGAGCAATGACTTCACTGATATCTCGATTTTCATTTCTCTGTAGTTTCGACCTGTTTCAAAATACAATGTCACTAACAAAACTCTTCACAGACAAGCTGAATTTCAATTTAAATACAACCAATCTCAGAAGCAAAGTTAACGAATACGTCCTGTTCATATCTTGTGAACATATATCCCCTGATAATGCAAAATCAGGTTGGCAGTCCTTACAGCATTTCAGAGACATGGTTATTAGAACAGGTAGGGTTTTACAATCAGGCCTTCCTGTTAGCTGAAAAGAACTGTCAAGAGACTCTGGACATGAAGTCTTTAATATAAGCAATCACCTTACAGGGACAGCATGCTGAGATATGAAATTGCTACGGTCTGTATTTGCTATTATACGAGGACTGGGGGGGACTGGATGCAAATCAGATGTATCATATGAATCACTTTCAAGAAGACAGAATCTGTTCTTTACCTAAACCACATTTAGTAATTTTATCCTATTAGAATTTTGAGGAAAACATGTCAATGACTGAATTACTCAGTATGATTTTCAATATTCAGATTATCTTAATTCCCCTGCTGTTTCAGTACGTATGCAATCTACATTGTAATGAAACCATGGTAACCGTCACCATTTATTTTACCAGAAACTCAGGTCTTAAAATAATTTCTATAGACAACCTGATTTTCACCCAATCACAAGTTTACAGCTTTTCTATGTTATCAATTCTCATAACCACTTTACTGGTTTTAAGGGCCCAATTTATCTACAGTCCTCTTGATTTTTACAGCTTAGGAATTTCAGACCAAGAGTATCATTAATTGTGCACTTTCATATTCATTCCTCTCTCTTCTACACTGCACATTTACCCACAACTCTAAATACAGATTTTCTGCTTCTCCATGACTTCACTTATCCAGGGAGATGAGCCATGCCATTAAATAACAAAGAGCAGCACCAGCAGGAATCATCTTTTTCATGTTTAAGACATGACTTGAAAAAATGGATTGTATCAGCTCACAAAGTGATTAGAGCACATGGAAAACTGCTCATATGGAAAGAAAATGTTTTATATTTTAACCCTCACTCAGAATTCAGTGCTCAGCCTTTGGTGAAGCATAAACTTTGCCAATCCTTCCTTTACTGCAAGTCCCCATACATGTATTTTGCTTGTTCCATGCAGGTCTGTACTTATTAGCAGTGTTGTGTTAATTTTCCCAAGTAATTTTATATGGTAGCTCTGTCTTTCTGAATTTTAAGTGAACTACTCATGAGAAGAGGCCAATTTTCACTTCTCACAAAATCTGCTCTTCTCCCCCATTGTACTCGGGACGGCCCTGTGCATCTACGTAGGATCTCAATGAAGGTACAGAATCTTCTTCCCTGTCTAGGGGAATAGGCGCATAAGTTTGTCTCACCACTTGAAACAGGAAAAGAACAGACCAGAACAGTCCTATCTACTACCTTCTTTTCACAAACATGATCTGAATTCCCTTTTCTATGTCCCTGTCATTCACAAGTCCAGCTAACTCTACAAGGTGATGAGAAAGGATTTCTTTTAGGGACAGTCAATTCTTCTGCTAAGAAAAAGTAGGTAGTTTAGTATAAGAAAATAAGTGCTGATTTAGTAAGTTATCAATCTAGAGAGGAAAGGGAGAGAAGCAAAACTGGTCTCAATGGACTAAACCTTTTCTCAGAAAGGTTCACGAAACCCACTCCTCATAATTTGCATTTCTCTCAAATAGCACCCACCTCTTATCAGGAGCTGCCCTGGAAAGATTCCTGTCGTGCTGTCTCTCTTTTCGCCTGTCATGCCGGATTTCATCCCTCTCACGTGCTTCCCCATCCTCTGTGTAAACAGAGTTGAAAATTACTTCATCACTATATTACCCATTCATATTTGGAACAAGAGAATATTCTTTAACCCATGACAGATAATTCCATGAATTTCTTTATAGTCACATTCAGCCCTTTTAACTCACTTGCAATTAATTTAAATCCAATAGTATTTGTTTAATTTTTGAATGTGAATTCCAGAATCATGCATGCAGCTCAAGTGGTTAGAGGTAAAGTATACTGATGACTTTAACTTAATTTGAAATGCATCAGAATTGCAAGGTGAATTGACAGATGGATAGAAAGATCAGTAGATAGATGATAAAGCAAATTAAGCAATGTTAATTGTTAAAAAAAAGTTAATTGTAGAATCTAGGTGGTGGAGATATGGATGTTCATTGTATAATTCTTTCAACTTTTCTGTGTGTTTCAAAACAGTCATATTCAAATTTCAGCAGGGCGCCTGGGTGGCTCAGTCATTAGGCGTCTGCCTTCGGCTCAGGTCATGATCCCAGGGTCCTGGGATCGAGCCCCGCGACGGGCTCCCTGCTCGGCGGGAGGCCTGCTTCTCCCTCTCCCACTCCCCCTGCTTGTGTTCCCTCTCTCACTGTGTCTCTCTCTGTCAAATAAATAAATAAAATCTTTAAAAAAAAATTTTTTTTTCCAGGAAAAAATTATGTGTAAATTTACCCTTATATTTTCAAAGATTGGCTGAGTAAAGAACCTTTTGCTCGTGGTCCACAGGGGCTGGTTGTATCTTGATCTCTACCTACTGTGTTTATGTCTATCTTCATTTTCTCTTCTCTCTCCAGTCTGAAGGGATACAGCTTTGGAGCCAGCCTGTCTGGATTCAAATCCTGTTCCTATGATAGATTAACCATGTGACCTCATACAGGTCACTCAACCACTGTGAGCCTTAGTCTCTTCCTCTGTAAAATGGTGACAATCCTAGAACCACTGCAAGGGGTTGCTGGAGCCAGGATTATAAAGGCAATATATGTAAAGTGCTCAGAGTGGTGTCTTCTATAATAAGCAATCAATAAACGTTATTTCTTTTTAATATCTGACAACACATTTTTCAGAATTTTAGCTAATTCCTCAAGAACCATTCTGTGTTTTTTGTTTTTAATTTCTTACCAGTGTAGAGACTTAGATATAGGGAAATCTGACTTCTAATTACCTTTAGTGGCTAAGTGTATGTACAACAGGCAGGTTTTTATATCTTGCCTCACTAAGTCATTCATAAATGATTCAAGGATGTGGATCACTACTTATAATTCTGGTTACTTCTCTATAGCTGAACTCTGGACTCCTATAACCAATTGCCTGCTTGACACCTCCATCTTAAACTTAACATGTCTACAACTAAACTAATCTTTCCCTCCCAAACTTCTTCCCCTGCAGTCTTCCCACTATTAGTAAATGGCAACTCAATCCCTCCCAATTGCTCATGTCAAAAGCTGTGGAGTCATCCTTGACTCTTTTTCTTCCATACCACTACCTAATCCATAAGCAAATTTTGTCAGCTCTCTCTCCATGGTCTGTATCTGACCATGTTTTCCCTGCCTCTCATCATCATCTCTCATCTGGTTACTGCAATAGCCCTCCAAATGGTTTCCCTACTCCTCCACATGCCCATTTCACAGCCTGCTCATATATGGCAGATCATGCTGCTCTACTCCAAGTCTTAACTGCTTCCCACGTTATCTGAAGTGAAAGCCATGTTGCTAAAATGGCTGAAAGACCACACATGATCTGGCCACTACTCTTCCTATTTACTCTAACTACTCCGACACCTCATCTACTATTCAGCTTTCTTACTCCAATCCAGCTATACTGGCTCCTGCTTTTCCTTTAACACAACAGGTATACTCCCAACTCAGGGCCTTTGCACTTGCTGTTCCTTCTATCTGGGATGCTCTTCAAAGCCCCAGATATCTACAAGGCTCATTTCCTTACTTCCTTCAAGTTTCTGTGCTAACGTTACCATCTCAGAAGTGAGGTCCATTCTGACCGCCCTCTCCTTCTGGCACTTCCTGTTTTATTTTTCTTCATAGCAATTATTACTGTACTATTATCCCTAATCATCTAGTAATGATAATTAACTTTTTTGGTCTGTTTACACTCACTAGAATGTTCACTACTATACCCCCAACCTAACAGAAATCCTTGTGTCTAGAAAAGAACCTTGCATATAGTAGATGTTCAATATGAATTGAGTGAATGAATAATTGTACTAGTCTAGGATTTATTAACGAAACAAACTGCCCTCACAACTTTCTTGAATTAGAATTACTCTTCTCACTCTAAATGAATTAATAAACCAGTGTAAACACTAAATAAAGCCAGAGAGAAAATATTGGCAGATTTAATGATTATAGGTTTATTAGCCTACAAGTTAGAAAAAGTGGATTATTTTACTATGTGGGAAAGCTGAATTATTCAGTTGGAGATCTCATTTTTCTAAGTTTCAAGAAAATTAAAATGAGAGAAAAATCAAGCCCATCACTTGAGTAATACATGATTTTTAAAAGTACATTACTCTGAACTTTAAAAATGTCCACTGTAGTCCCATACTGAAGGCCCTTCTTTAAATATATATATATACTCTTAGGGTGCCTGGGTGGCTCAGTAATTAAGCGTCTGCCTTCGGCTCAGGTCATGATCCCAGTAACCTGGGATCCAGCCCCACTTGGAGGGGGGGGGAAGGGAGGGTCCCTGCTCAGCGGGGAGTCTGCTTCTCCCTCCCCTGGCTCTTGTGCTCTTACGCACTCTCTCTCTCTCCCTCTCAAATAAATAAAATCTTAAAAAAATACATATATATTATTTTCTACTGCTACACCTCAGGAGCAGAAGTTACTCTTTCATTTCTATATTATTTGTGAAATATCTACATTTTCTTTATAGGTGTGTATTAGTTTTGTGTGCGGTAAAAACAACAGTTGAGTCTCTAAAATGAGATATGTATTGTTCATATTGTAAATTCAACTGAGGAAAGAGAATGTCATACCTTTTTCCACATGGGTTTTGATCCCAGCTCTTCTCTCCCTGGCTTTCTGGGCCATTTCTCTAAGTTTCTCTTCATGTTTCTCCTTTTCTTTTTGAGCCATTTTTCTCTCTACTTGAGCACGCATTTCTACAGCTTCACGAGCCTGTTAGTAAAGTTGAATGTTAAATAAGACATGGTTGGGGGAAAAGTTACAGCTATCATCCAATATCCTGACTGAAGTTTGGCTTGAAAGAGCAGGTATAAATAATTCAGATTTGTTACTGCTGGTTAAAACAAAGATTCTTGTCCACTAAAAGAAAGCTCGCCTGGAAGACACTGCAAACTTAGATTTTTCACTCTGGAAAATGTTTTAGTGGTTGAAACTTATTATAATGAGTCCTATAATCTTGCAAGTCACTGTTTCACTAATGCTTTCTCAGAAACAACCCAAAAAATAAAAATTAAACAAGACTCTAATAAAGAAATTTTCAGTATCAATAACATAGCAGGAATTGGTTATGTGTTCAAAATCAAGCAAATCTATTTAACATAAAGCCTTTAGCAAGAGATTTTTATAAGCGTGCTTGCTCTGATGCAGGAGATACATTTTTCTATGTTCTATATGCATGCCATAATGTATGTGAACTTCTAGGTCACACACACTAATAATATTAATGTCATAATATTAATAGACAACCAATATTATGACTATCATTTCCTATAGCATTCATCAGAATGTTTATTTGCCTTTCTATGCTACCGACCATTTGGGAGACATCTGTATTTAAAACAGAAAAAAAAAAATGAAATCTAAAAACTGCAGTCAATCATCTCTTTAAAAATGAGATCGGGGCGCCTGGGAGGCTCAGCTGGTTAAGCGTCTGCCTTTGGCTCAGGTCATGATCCCAGGGTCCTGGGATCGAGTCCTGCATAGGGCTCCCTGCTCAGCGGGGAGTCTGCTTCTCCCTCTGCCTCTGCCCGTCTCTCTCTCTCTCTCTGTCAGATGAATACATAAAATCTTAAGGAAAAAAAAATAACAATGAGATTAGCCTAGTGAACCATCGTTCTGGAATGTCGTGAGGAAGCTGGATCGCCAATGGTAGGGTGTGTGCACAAGTCTACAAAGGCTGAGACCAGGTACAGAGCTGCAAACAGCACATGCTGTCTCTGGCACACGTGCCACAGGTGCGAGCCTCGCACTGTAGCTGAAACAGCAGTGTCTTCTGTAAATCAAACCATCAGGCTGAATGGCTTAAAATTTACAGTGATGTGTCAATTAAAGTGGAATGAACAAACAGTATCTTAGGTAACCAAAAATGGATTTACAAATTATCAAGAGCATTAAACCCTTTCACTATAAGAGACCAACCTTCCGATCAGCAATATAGAGGGCTTCGGCCAGCTTGGCAAAGTTCTCATTGATGTGAACTGTCTGCAGGCCTCTTCCATCAGCAGCCAGACGTTTGTCTAATGGAATTGTATACCCCTGTGTGACAGCAGGCAGAAAACACCGGTCATAAAAGAGCAGCAATAGATTCTTTAAAATTAGATTTAAATATGTCCATTTTGACCACCACTGAGCTGAAGTTCTTCTTCTTACATCTTTCTTCACAATTATGCAACAGCAGCAGCTAACACCGACGACTTCGTGTGGAGGCCAATTCAAAGCACTTCCCATCTGCGGTCCCATTTAACCTTCACAGTAACTCTGGAAGGCTGGTAACAATGTGTTTCCATTTCACAGATGCTGCTGCTGAGGTAGGGAGCTTAGATAAATGTCCCCAAGGGCACACAGTTAATAAATGGATGAGCTAAAATTTAAACTTGGGCAGTGTGATGTCAGAGCCCAAGCTCTGAGCAAATATTCTCATGTTAATAATTGTGAGTTATAATAAAAGGAAATCACTATCAAATAGCTAAGCAGTTGTTCCTCAAGTAATAGAACAGTCATACAAAAGTGGAACAAATCACTAAAACCAGAAAATATATAGGTAGTTTAATGTGTGGTACTATTTTAATGACTTGTCAGATTCTTAGAATACTGTTAAGTTTTAGTAAATGGAAAAAAGATAAGTTATTTGATAGACAACTGAGATTCTTCCTGTTCTGAAATTTTGCACCCTATTTTCACTAACTCAAGGAATATGCTTGAACATCCAGGACATTTCAGGCTTAGCTATATTTTTCCAGATTTATGACTATATTCCCAAATGTTGACCTCTTGTCTATAGTCTTTACTGCTAATACAGGGAAGTGTTACAGAATCAGCTCAAGATACCACATAGTTACATATACGTTAATCAAGCCAAAATGGACTACCCAATAATTTTTTTGTTATAGGATGAGTGCATAACTTTCTTTAGGAAATAATTTATATTTAATCTACAAATTAAAGTGGCCTTCTTCACTCATCAAAAATAGAATTATGAAACACAACTTGGGGGAAATGGGGCAATAGTGATTAGAAAATATATTTCAGGGGTGCCCGGGTGACTCAGTTGGTTAAGTGTCCGACTCTTGGTTTCAGCTCAGGTCATGATCTCAGGGTCCTGGGATCGAGCCCTGTGTTGGGCTCTGCACTCAGGGCAGAGTCTGTCCATCTCCCTCTGTTCCTCCCCTGCTTGTGTGCGCGCTCTCTCTCAAATAAATAAAATGAAAAAGAAAAAGAAAAAGGAAGGAAAATACATTTCACATTATTTTGCAGATACTTCATGACTCCTGGAAGCGTTGGTGCTTAGAGATATGAAGGATTTAAATAGCTTATGCACATATTGTTATAAACAGAAAAAAATGTTTAAAAATTAAAGCACTGAATATAGCCAAACATTTATTCTGTTTTGTCATATTATCATTTAAACTGGTTTAAGAAATGATTTTAGATTATCAATTTCTAAATTTTCTAAAGAATACTATCATTCATGGATATGTTACTTTATTCTACCTATCCTTTCTCTATATGCTTCTGATAACTACAATTCACTAAAAGAATCTACACAGTATTCATGTGACTGGAATACTATGTTTCTATTACATTAAAAAAAAGAAAGTCACGTAAGTTGGGTGTTCCTTTTTGAAAACACTCAGCTAAGTGAGATGCTGAGGATTTAATGAAAGTTTCTGAGGCTAAAGCTCCTTCCTGTTTCCCAGTAGGTTCTAATAGTAGGAGACTGATTTTATGAAACTTAATTACCTTTGCATTTTTCCAGTTTGAAATACAAGGAGGGATCTTCCATTCTTGTTGCTCCTTCACAGTCATCTGAGTGGACAAAAGAATGGAAGAAGAGACATTTTCCAATTTGTAGTCCAGCTAAAAACCTATGTACAATGTTCTCTTCAAAGACAGTTCAATAAACACTGACATGTGAATAGATTTAGTCAAAGGTCAAAATTCCATTTGTTTGGTAGCACTATATACTATGTTCCCATACCATGGATTCTAATAATAACTTTAATATAAAAAATGGAAAATATTCTACAAATTATTTTTGACAATTATAAATGCTGGTGAGTATTTTTCCATATTTAAAGTGATGTGAGAGGCACCTAGGTGGCCTAGTCAGTTGAGTGTTTAATAACTCTTGGTTTTGGCTCAGGTCATGATCTTAGGGTCGTAGGATCAAGCCCTGCATTGGGCTCCGCTCTCAGCGGAGGGTCTGCTTGGGATTCTCTTTTCCTCTTTCTCTGCCTCTGCCCCTTGCCCTACTCATGCATTCACTCTCTAAAATAAGTAAATAAATCTTTAAAAAAATAAAGAATTGGTCTATTAAAAAATAAAGTGACAAGACTTCTTTAAGATGAAAATTTGTTCTTTCAGTTGGATAATAAATCAGACCTAAAAAATGCCACTCAGATTATCAGAGGCCTATTAATCCCTCACTTCCTCTAACTATGATGATATCCTGCTTATCAAATAGCAGACCCTGTTCATTCCATTTAAAGCAGGGGTCAGGCTAATAACATGAAAACTAAAAGCTAACATTTTACATACATTCTCATAAGCACTCTGGAACTACACATTATAGTCCTGAGTGGGTCCTTATTTGATCTTAAAAATCATATTAAAAAAACAGTAAGCATGGCAAAATGTACCTGTATAGGCATCTAGACTTTGTTCTATGGGAGGTTACTTATAAAATTAATAATCATGAGTACAAAAAAAGATGTTAGATTACAGCAAAGATTACCTTTCGGCTAGGAGAATGCATGACAGGTGCAGGAGGGGAAGGTGGTCCTCGGGGAATTTTCTTATTAATCCTGAAGGATAAATCAAAGCACAACCAGAGAGTGTTAGACATTTTTCCATTTTGGTTAATATGTCTCAAGTTTCCCCTTCCCATTTATAAAGCTTCAAACATATACAAAAACAAATAGAGTTTATAATGAATGTTCATCTATCATATATCAGTCACTCAGCGTCCACAACTGTTAAATCACAGCCAACCTTGTCATCATCACTACCCACCTCACCTCCACAATATCATTATCATTTCACAGGGTAATATACTTTTTTTTTTAAAGTAGGCTCCACAACCAACATCAGGCTTGAACTCATGACCCCAAGATCAAGACTCACATGCTCTACCAACTGAGCCAGCCAGGTACCCCTACTTTTTCTTTTACTTTATTTATTTATTTTTTAAGAGAGGGAGTGGGAGAGGGACAGAGAGAACCTCAAGCAGGCTCCACACTCTGTGAAGTCTGACGTGGGGCTTGATCTCACAATCCTGAGATCATGAGCTAAGCTGAAATCAAAAGTCAGATGCTTAACCGAATGAGTACGCAGGTGCCCCTACTTTTATTTTTTTGGAGTGGGGGGAGGGGCAGAGGGAGAGAGAGAATCTTATGCAGGCTCCATGCCCAGTGTGGAGCCTGACATGGGGCTCAATCCCGGGACCCTGAGATCATGACCTAAGCCAAAATCAAGAGTTCGATGCTTTACGGACTCAGCCACTCAGGTGCCCCATTTTTTTTTAAAACAGCTTTATTGAGGTACAACTGACATGCAATTAACTATACATATTTAAGTGTACTGTTTAAGTCTGACACAAGTATACACCTGTGAAACCTATCATCACAATCAAGATAGTGAACATACTCATCACCTCCAAGTTTCTGCACGTCCTTGCCTATCCTTCTTGTTCCTCTCACCCCCTCTCCTCCCCTCCTTCACCACAGGCATTGATCTACCTCCTGTAACTACAGATTAGTTTTCATTTTCTAGAGTTTTATATAATTGGAATCATATAGAATGTACTTGTTTTTGTCTGGTTTCTTTCACTCAACATAATAATTTTGAGATTCATCCATGTTATTTCATGTATTAAAAGTTTACTTTTTTATTAAATTAATTAAAACAATTATTTTAATATCAATAGTATTCCATGTATAAATGTCCCACAATTTATCCTCTCACTTACTGATAGACATTTGGGATATTTTGCTCCTCTCATATCTTTTTTAAGAATAGTGTTTTATTGGGGCGCCTGGGTGGCTCAGATGGTCGAGCCTCTGCCTTCAGCTCAGGTAATGATCTCTAGGTCCTGGGATCGAACCCCATGTCAGGCTCCCAGCTCAGCATGGAGTCTGCTTCTCCCTCTCCCTCTGCCTCTCCCCCTGCTTGTGCTCTGTCTCTCTCTCTCAAATGAATAAATAAAATCTTAAAAAAACAAAAAACACAAAACAAAACGGTGTTTTATTCTCATGAGGCTACCTACTTACTTGAACCTTGGAGGCTCCATTGGATCTTTCTGCATTTCCACCATCCGAATAACTCTCTGTTTAGCTCCAGAGTTGAAAGCCACTCCTTGTTGAGATGGTGTGTATCTGAAGAATGCAGATGAAACTAAAGGTATAACTAGTTCAAACTCAATAGGTATTTGTCTTCTGTTATAATTCTAAGCTAGACTATACTGTCAATTCCTTTCATAAAGTATTAATAGAAAGTAGCAAAAATATTTAGGCAGAGCAGATAGCAATGGAAATAAGAGAACTAAGAGTAATAATGAGTTGTAAGCAAAATGTAAACTAGAGTCATATCAGTTTGCAAATAATCCATCCCTGGCCATTTTCCACCATGGAAGGCACGGTGTTCAATTTCACAGATAAGAGGTCTAGAAAATGGTACCTGTTTTGTAAGTTTGCATTTGCAGAAGAAACGCCCCATAATATTCTCAGCAGGCAGCTTAGAATTAGTAGTTCTTGACTAATCATAGGTTGTAAAACAGAGAAAAAATAATAGTAGCAGCTCGATAAGCTGATTTTTCCTGTAATACCTACATGTGAATCATCTCTCTACATAAGGATTTAGTTGAATGAAATCCTTCAAAATGTATAAGTATTATAAAGATGCCTATTATTATATAAATGGTATTAGTACACTACTAATATTCTGTTATTATACTATTATTACATGTTATATAACTACTATTATATAGTAATTATGACATAATATTATATAAATATATGTTATATAAAGCCTATTACATACAAATGGGAAACTATAAGTAATATTTGCAGTTTGGATCATATGCTGTAATTATTAATTTCTAAAAACAAAAAATATATTTTGAAAATAGCCTAATAGCTAAATATCTTCTAAGTAGATATCTTTAAAAAATTCTGCTTTCAATAGTCTGCACAGAGTCAATAGGCTTCAGGTCACTATTCAAAAAATTACATTTTCAACTGTGACTAAGTAGGATAGTGAAAGAATACCAGGACCCCCAATCCCAATCAAGTCCGACGTGAAACCAAGACTTCCAGGCAAGATCATACCGAATATATTGAGCAGGAGCCAGTTTATCAGCAGCTCGAACTGGCATGGCTGCAGCAACCTTCTGTGATACAGATTTTTCTAAGGCTACTCTTGTCTTTTCTGTTATCTGAAATAAGAAATACCATATTGAGTGGTTTGAAAGTTAATAAAGATGTAGAAAGTCATCTAAAATACTTATATATATATCTCTCTCAATATCCTATTACCTCTTTAATGGCTTCTTCATCAGGTCTTTGCAGGTCTGGGTCATCTGCATTCATGACTTCCTTGGGAACCAGGTCAGTATACTTGCTATAAATGACCTAAAATGTTCAAACACAAGCAGGCTCAAGAAAAGCAGAGAATGAAAAGAAGCAACCTCATTAAATAATTTCAGAAGTCAGCACACTTATAAATTTAGGACACAGATTTTGTCTTTTAGATTTTAAAACCAAGGAAGCTTAAAATATATACACAAATTACTGCCCTGGCTATATAAGTTAATAATTTTCCTTTGACCTCATGCATTTAAATTATTTGAGATCTTCTAATCAAGTCAGTATCCAAATAAATTGCGCCAACAAAATCTTATGCATCAGTGATCCGTATTTTTGAGGCTAAGACTTGAAATTAATGATGACATAAATTGTCTATAGCACCATTATCTTGGATTACAAGCTCATCAGAATTTAAGTCAGGTTACCAAATAATTTTCAAATTCAATGGGCCTGGAAAATTTCATTGACCTCACTCTACTTATAATGTTTGTCTTTTCTGGCATCAACTCTATTCACAGACTAAGAAAATGAACACGTGCCATGGTCAAAAAACCCAGAACACTTTCTTCTGTGGGGAAAAAGAAAAAAAAGGAAAACCAAAACATATTCTATATACACAACTTATTTTATACTCATTATCCAAATTTAGGACGGCTATAATTTCTACTGGGCTCACCATGTTTCTATGAAGCTGACACTGATGTGGTAGGTAGGCCCCCAACAGATAGAGTATTACTTACTTTTGTGTCCATCTATACTTTTTGAATACTTTCATAAAAACTTACATGGCATACTTTACAGAAAAAAAAGAGGTACTGGAAATTTTTTTTTTTTTAAAAGATTTTATCTATTTGACAGAGAGAGCACAAGCAGAAGGAGAGAGAGGGAGAAGCAGGCTCCCTGCTGAGCAAGGAGCCCGATGTGGGACTTGATCCCAGGACCCTGGGATCATAACCCGGGCCGAAGGTAGCCACTTAACTGACTGAGCCACCCAGGTGTCCCAGAGGTACTAGAAATTTAACAAATAAACAGCATTCTAGATTTTGCTGCTTGAGTCGGGAATTTTTGATACACATATAAAGAACAACTAGTGAATATGAAAGAAAACCAAATTCCCAGGTACTTAAGACCTTTAAGAATTACTACTATAAACCAAAGTCTTATATCAATAATTGCATTCTACCATGACATTCCTTAAAAATAGCTTAAAGGAGGGGTGCCTGGGTGGCTCAGTCAATTAAGCATCTGAGTTTTTTTTTTTAAGATTTTATTTATTTATTTGACAGAGAGATATATATTGAGAGAGGGAACACAAGCAGGGGGAGTGGGAGAGGGAGAAGCAGGCTCCCCGCTAAGCAGGGAGCCTGATGCAGGGCTTGATCCCAGGACTCTGGGATCATGACCTGAGCCGAAGGCAGACGATTAACGACTGAGCCACCCAGGCACCTCAAGCATCCGACTCTTGATTTCGGTTCATTTCATGATCTCAGAGTGGTGAGATTCAATCCCCACGTGGGGCTCCATGCTCAGTGTGGAGTCTGCTTGCCTCCCCCTCTGCTTCCACTCTCAATCTCTCTCATAAATAAATAAATAAATAAATAAATAAATAATTAAATTAAAAAAATCTTTACCAAAAAATGGCTTAAAGGAAATGCAGGCTATTCTTAATTTCTTATTCCAAACAACAGAGCAAAAAATAACTCCTGGCTGGGCGCCTGGGTGGCAACTGCCTTCGGCTCAGGTCATGATCCCAGAGTCCTGGGATTGAGTCCCCCATCGGGCTCCCTGCTCAGCAGGGAGTCTGCTTCTCCCTCTGACCCTACCCCCTCTTGTGCTCCCTCCCTCACTCAAATAAATAAAATAAAATCTTAAAAAAAAAATACTTCCTGGCCTATACAACCTGACCTGGCTTTGCCTACAGCTTTAATCTCCCCCTGTACCTCTCACTTCCTCATTCATTATGCTTCAATCACATTAGCTCTTCCTGTTTTTTGAACACAACATGCTTTCCCTCCGGAATTCTGGGCCTTAAAAGTGTTGTTCCTAGTTCTTCATGTGAATTCTCAAGCTCTGAGTCTCAGTTCAAAGGTCATGAATGCATTGATGAGGCCTGTCTTGACTACCATGCTAAAGCAACCCTTCCCCACCCAATCACTGTGTTACAGCACTCTTTGAGTACTGTCTTCAAAGCATTGCTCACAGTATGAAATTATTTCCCATTTTACTTGTTTATTTGTATCTCTATTAAAGTAATAATAATAGCTAAAATTTATTAAGCACTTATTCTGTGCCACTATTCTTTTGCTTTATACATATTAACTACCTGAACTTTTCTATCAACCCTGAGGTATGTACAATGATTATACCTATGTTACTGATGAGGAATCTCTTTTTTTTTTTTTTTAAAGATTTTATTTATTTATTTGAGAGAGAGAGTGAGAGAGAGCATGAGAGGGGGGAGGGTCAGAGGAAGCAGACTCCCTGCTGAGCAGGGAGCCCGATGCGGGACTTGATCCCAGGACTCCAGGATCATGACCTGAGCCGAAGGCAGTCGCTTAACCAACTGAGCCACCCAGGTGCCCTGATGAGGAATCTCTTATTCATTAAAGTTATCTCCAGGGCCTGTAACAATGCCTGGTCCACAGGAGGCATTCAAGTCAATATTTTCTGTACAAATGAATGAATATATGAATTTTAGAGATGCTCAATTCTATGCTAAAGGTGATGATATTGTAGGCCCTACAGAAGGTTCTCTATAATCTGTGGATTTCCCAGAAAAAAATATCTCATGGCTACAGAGAAATCTCTAGCTTGTTTTTCTCAGGAATGAGACAAAGGATCAGGAAAGAAAGTGTAGACAGTTTACCACAAAACATGACCACTGATATGTGAGCTGCTAGTGTCACCATCCTCTCAGTGTCCATTTGGAAGGGACCTAAAACTCAACTCTGGGGACAAGAGTGAGGCTCAGTACATTAAGATCATACAGCTAGTAACTGACCTCAAAAGCCTTATTTCTTTTCAAGATTGAAAAATCTGTACCACATGAGTTTAAAATTACATAACAATACTCTAGAAAATAATATCTAGACTATGAAGAGTTAATTACTTTTACACAGCAATCATTACAGGAAGGGATTCTAAGTAAATGGCTCCCTGGTAGTCATATATGCTCGACATAAAGTCTCAATACTAATTTAGCATGCAAGAGCCATTTGCTGCTTCTTATTTGGGTATTCCAAAGTTAATAACCCTTTAAGTGAACATCAATAAGATTCCAGCATCTCACAAAGCTGAGTGAAGGACGTCTGAAGAGCAAGATTCCTCCATGGTAATTAACCATAAAACCCCAAATTTTTATTGCTTGAGACCAAATGTGCTGAAGAAACTCAGTATATCCCAGGAGGCAAAGGGCCTAGGGAGGGTTATCTGAAAAAATACAATATACTCTAGAAGGTATGAGGAGCACAAATGAGCTGTGTGAACGATATAAAGCAATAACTCATCTGTGAAACTTTATTTTTATTACTGAAAACTGGCAAAGGACTGGACTGACCTGACAAGATAAATCTGTCAATATATTCACCAATTTGGGGGGTAAAAAGGAAACACCATCTTTAGATTTAGCTTGTTTGTGAAATCATATGAACAAGGCAAAATACAATTTATCTTGGGGTCAGTTTAAAGCTGCTGGGAGTTATTTTTTGGGGGGGAGGAAGGGGC
Organism: Neomonachus schauinslandi; assembly: GCF_002201575.2. Taxonomy (NCBI): domain Eukaryota; kingdom Metazoa; phylum Chordata; class Mammalia; order Carnivora; family Phocidae; genus Neomonachus; species Neomonachus schauinslandi. The sequence goes on along the minus strand of NC_058411.1, from coordinate 24,075,083 downwards.
TGAAGGCATTCTTTATCATGTATGTAACATTTCCCATAGAACTATTTCAGAAGGAAAAATGTAAACATCAAGGCTTTTTATTTCAAGATTTATCACTCAAGTCACAATTGGGGGGGAAAAAAGGATTTAGTTCCATCAAAATTTAATTCAAGAAATGTTTTTCCCTACCAATTTTGTATAAGTCTTGTGTATACAGTATTTATTTTACATGTAGAGAGATCTATGGCCTTAGACTTGCCCTAGAATATTATCCCTTGCAATCTTGCCTTTTTTCTTAATCTCTTATACCCACGGCTAGCATTTACCATTCTTGACCTTTCACTATTAATATTTCAGTGAGAACTCTCAGGTTTCTGAAGAAAACCAGATCCCTCTGATATAAATCAGAAATTTTTGCACTATAATGTAAATTCAATAATCCAATAAACTATTTTCATCCTATGCCAAAGACCTGAATATCAGCCTCCTGAATGATAATAAATTTTTAAAGCCCCATTTTAAAGCCACATTTAGTCGCCAATCCCTACTTCTAAAACAGGAAAATCAGTGGTTTTATAACAGGGCATTGCTGCCTCCTCCAAGGCACTACAGGCATTTAATAGGTAGTGGCAGTCATGCTAAACATTATACACTGTTCAAGACAGTCCCAAACAATCAAGAAGTGTCCCCTCCTCCAACATGCATTTGCCAACATGTACTTAGTTAATGTTGAATTATTAAATGCATTCAAAAACTTCATGCATTAACCCATCCACTTTTTAAAAAATTAAAATATTTATTAAATTTGTGTAAGAAGCTCAAATGTATATTCCAGGGCATAAAGTCCAGCAAGGAAATACATCCACCAGGAACAATGTTAGAACAGTCCAAGTAGCCACTCTATTCACTATCTTTCTTCTCAATTCATTCAGTGCCCTGCTCATTCTGTTAAAAAATCTTCATTGTGTGTGTGTGTGTGTGTGTTTAAAGACTTTATGTTTTTAGAGCAGTTTTAGGTTCACAGCAAAATTAAGAGTAAGGTACAGAGATTTCCTATATACCTCCTATCTCTACACATGCATAGCTTCCCCCATTAGGATTAGGGTTAGAATCAGGGTTGAACCTCTGAGTGGTACCTCTATAAACTACTAGTTTTGGATTCAACTGTAGTGGCTGCATTATAGACAAACATGTAAAGCTTTCAGTGTACAAAGGAATATTACTTTAAAGACCTTTTCAGCCAGAATACAGAAATCTAAAAATAAACAGTTCTAACATTTCTACTCTACTTTCAAAACAAAATAATTACCAACATGTTAGAGAATGAAAAAAACTTTCAGACATTCTCTGGGCATCAGAGAAAATTTGTGGTTTCCAATCTTGAAATTTAATGCAAAATGGGCTAAAATGGTATGTCATTCAAAATTATCAACCTGCCAATACCAAACTACAGTCCTAAAGTTTTGCTTTTTCCTAACCAATGAGAGGAGAGGCAGTACATACCAATAAAGAATAGTGATTATTCCAAAGAAGAAGAGATGTATCAAAAGAAAGGCAGTTAAAGCCCAGTGAAGGCCTCCACGGCACAGGGGACATTTACAGTATATGTCCTGCTGTATAGGGACCTATTTTTCCTTTTGCAGGAATCAACTATGCTTCCCTACTGGCTCAGAAGTGGTTTTCTGTTATTCAATGAAAACTGCTATCGCTTCTCCAATAATAACTGATGAATGTCTGTGTACCAAAATCTCAAGCACTAAGTTAGGTGCCAAAGAGGAATCCTAAAGATATAATCTCTGTCCTCATGGAGATTACAGTCAAATGACATAGATAGTGGTGAAAGGTTAAGTACAGCAAAAGGTGATGACTGCTATGATAAACATAGGGAGGAGGAAGAAAGGAAACCACATTTAGCCAAAGAAGCTTAGGAGGAGTACCCTGAAACAGTGAAGAGCGAGCTGCGATTTGAAAGCAACAGAAATGAGTCGAAGAATAGGGGGAGGGCTTTCCCATGCACAGGAGGGCATGCCCAGGAAGTTCCCATGGTAAGACAGAACGTGCCGTATTAGGGAAGCTGCCAGTAGTTCCTCACAGCAGATCTTTACAGAAAATGCCTGAAAGCTTTTTCTTCTTTTTTTTTAAAAGATTTAAAAAAATGTTTAAGTCTCTCTACACCCAGTGTAGGGGCTCGAACTCACAACCCCAAGATCAACAGTTGTGTATGTTCCATCGACTGAGCCAGCTGAGCGCCATGAAAGTTTTTTCTTCTTTAACAACCACGCACAATGGTGATTATTTTGTACTGAAAATAAACAGAATGGCTAAAACTGGACTTTTTACTTTTGGATTTCAGTATTGTGGTCATGAGAGTTGAGGCTAGGCTAGAAAGGTAAGGAAGGGGTCAAGTGTGCCATAAGGAGCTTGGCTGGTTACCTTAAAGGCCGTGGAAAGATTTTAAGCATGCACACTTGTGTGTGTGTGTGTGTGTGTGTGTGTGTGTGTGTGTGTGGAGAGAGAGAGAGAGAGAAAGCTAAACAAATAAACAAGGATGAATCTGTTTTTCTAGGCAGGCAAAACAAATGCCAAGGAGATGGGTTCAGACTCTGCTGTGGTAAATAAAGCAAGAAATGATAAGGGCCTGAATTAAGTAGCAGAGAAGGGCATATACTTGAGAAGTGTTAAGAAGATAAATCATGGTGACTAAACAGATGGAGGGCCTAAGGGAAACACAAAGGAATGGAATGAGTGTTCAGCAAAGTCTTTTTAGAGAACACATAGCTTTATGTGTCACATCTGACATCTGAATATCCTTTGACCCAGTAAGTCCACTAAGGATTTATTTTACACAAATATTCATGTGTAAAAAGGTATTTGTACATGGATCTTGAATACAGTACTGCCTGAAAAGTAAAAAATTAGAAACCACCAATGCTTTTTTTTTTTTTAAGAAACAACCAATGCTTAAAAATAAAAATTCAGGCCTAAGCACACCATGGAATTATATATAGATCTTTTAAAAATAAAGCAGACTAGGGCGCTTGGGTGGCTCAGTCGGTTAAGCCTCTGACTCTTGGTTTTGGCTCAGGTCATGATCTCAGGGTCATGAGATTGAGCCCCGTGTTGGGCTCCATGCTCAGTGCAGAGTCTGCTTGAGATTCTCTCTCTCCCTCTGCCCCTCCCCCTCCCCGTGCACATACTCTCTCCCTAAAATAAATAAATCTTAAAAAAAAAAAATAAAGCAGACCTATATATACTATAAAAATCTTTAAAACATATTAAGTAAAAAAAGCAAGTCTATGAAAGTTATGAATATTAAAATCTCATTCATGTAAAAAAAAGATATTTGTGTGTTTGTATATAAAGTGGGAATATGTATACATCAATATCTAAATCCATAAAAAAGATCTGGAAGGATGTATATCATTAACAGTACCTACCTCTAGGAAGTGAAGTGGGAGAAGTAGGCAGAACTGTATATACATACTTACGTACTGTTGATATCTTCTACAGTAAGAACTTATTATTAGAGTATTTTTTAAAAAATCATTAAAATAATGGGAAAAAAGAACTCCCAGACTTTAAGCACAGTCAATCAGAAGTTATCACTCAAGTCGCTGAGTTAGAGAATAGAGAAGGTAGATTAAGTGGAATATTATCCACTTAGGTTTGGGTTTGATGAGCAGTGCTTTGGGAAAATCTAATAGCTTTGCCCTTGCAGACACTAAGATAGAAGGACCTAGTGCCCAGGAGAGAAAACTGGGCTGGAGACACAGATCCAAGAGTCACCAAAGTAAGTGGCAATTTTAGCCAAGGGAATAAATTAGATTAGTCAAAGAGATGGTGTTGTGAGAAACAAAGTCTAGAGACTTTTGCCAGAGTTTATCTCAGCAGACTGGCTGAGGTGAGGCTCTATTACAGTGAAATGAAGAATGAAAGAAAGTGAAGAAGTGGAGAGAACAGATAACAAGCAAAAAGCTTGAAGGCAAGTGAAGAAAACTAGGTGGAAATTTGGTGGTAGCTAGAGAGAGTCCTGAGGATAGTCAGGGAAGAATTTTCTTACAAAAGATGAGATGAGAAAAGCAAGCATATTTAAAAGCTCACAGGAAGGAGCCAGTAAAGGAGGGGAGGTGAAAGTCATGGTTAACAAGAAGAATAAAGAAAAAGTGAGGCTGTAAAGGAGAGGGTAAGGAATGAGATCCAAGATACACTACAGCACATCTGGCAAGATTAGGTTTAGATACAAGAGCTTTCTTATAGAGACAAAAGGAAAGGTCAAGACAGAAAGCCACATAGGATAAAGAAAGCAGACAATTTTCTTCCACTAGTCTTTATATGCAAACAGATGTCACCTAGTCACCTGTTAAGCTGAGAGGAGATGGAGAGGAGGAGGAGTTAGAGGTTGGAGGAACACCAAGGGAGCCCAGTTGAAACCCAAGACACAGATTTGCATGACAGTGTAACTGTTTTCCCTAAGAACTCAGGGACCTTGATGCAGGAGCAGAGGATGGGTTGTCATTAGTGCTATTTTAGAGGGTAAAATGAAAATGTTTCCAGGATAGCGAGACAAAGGACAGGTACTGAAGGTTCTCAAGTATTTTTCCCAACATCTTCAATTCTAAAGATATCTTTACCTTTATGTGGAGCACTTATTTACAAGGGAAAAAACTAGGTCTTCTTAAAAACAGTTCCCTGACTCTGAGTATAGCTGCTCTGTGATGAGATTATTTTAAGTAAATTTTATTTTTGGTCTTTGGATTACTTTGTAAGCAGGGCCATCATAAATCTGGATAGCAAGTGCCAGTCTTATACTTAAGGGAGAAAAAAGTTTGTGTAATTCAAATGAACTGTTTAAGTAATTAAATATCTATGTAAGTACTTTGTAAGTTCACGAGAAAGAATCAGAAGACTATACAAAAAAATATCTAATTTTTTTTTTTTGTGGGGTGCTAGAATTGTAGATTTTGAACAATTTTCTAGCATTTAAAAACTGTTAGTACTATGGGGCGCCTGGGTGGCTCAGTTGTTAAGCGTCTGCCTTCAGCTCGGGTCATGATCCCAGGGTCCTGGGATCGAGCCCCGCATCAGGCTCCCCGCTCCTCAGGAAGCCTGCTTCTCCCTCTCACACTCCCCCTGCTTGTGTTCCCTCTCTCGCTGTGTCTCTGTCAAGTACATAAATAAAAAATCTTAAAAAAAAAAACTGTTAGTACTATAAAAGAGCTTAAAATAATTAGAACTTAACAATTTCAAATTGTTTTTAAAATGTTCAATAGAGGGCGCCTGGGTGGCTCAGTTGGTTGGGCGACTGCCTTCGGCTCAGGTCATGATCCTGGAGTCCCTGGATCGAGTCCCGCGTCAGGCTCCCTGCTCGGCAGGGAGTCTGCTTCGTCCTCTGACCCTATCCCCTCTCATGTGTTCTCTCTCTCTCATTCTCTCTGTCTCAAATAAATAAATAAAATCTTTAAAAAAAAAAAAATAAATAAAATGTTCAATAGATGAAAACCCCAAGTATATATAAGTTTTCATCAATTTGGGAGACTTCAAAGGAAAAAGTCATTACTATTATGAAGTCATAATATATTGTTCATATTGTTATGAAGTCCTATCTTCAGTTAGCCTAAGTATATTTCATTGCTACTTTTTTTTTTAATTCTGAGAGAGCGCGAGAGCGCACGAGCAAGGGGAGGGGCAGAGGGAGAGGGAGAGAGAGAGCATCCTCAAGCAGACTCCCCATTGAGCGTGGAGTCCAACACGGGGCTTGATCCCAGATCCCTGAGATCATGACCTGAGCTGAAATCAAGAGTTGGAGGCTTAACCGACTAAGCCACCCAGGTGCCCCTCATTGCTACTTTTAATAAAACTAAATGGCCAGATATGTACCATTTACACACAATAAAAAACAAAAACAAACAAACAAAAAACCTCTTCAAAAGATATTTATCATTGAGAGGATTACCTTGTCTTTTGACTGTCCTTGCCGAGCAATTGCATCATATTTAATTTTTCCTTCAGCATCCACCTGAATGGCCAGTGCATTTGACATTTTTTTCTTTCGCCCCATATCAAGTGGATACTGGGCCACATGGATCTCTGGAAAAGCACCTCCATCTCCAAAATCCTATGTATTAAAAAGAAAAATAAGAATATTTAATTGTAATTTCAGATTCAAGATTCATTCATTCATTCAACAATTATCAGATGTTGTTATGCTAGATGCTAGAGATATAGCAATAAAGAAAACAGAGGTCCCTGGTCTTGTACAGTGTACATCCCAGTGGGCACAGATATAAAAAGCCTAATCTTTGGCTTGTGATAAATGCCTTGAAAATATAATGGGACTACAAACAGAGGCTACTTTCAATAGGGCAGGGATGGCCTTTGTGAAGAAGTAACATGAGCTAAAGCCTGAATAATGAGAAATCAGGCATAGGAAGATGTGAGGGAAGCATTTTCTAGGCAGAGCAAACAGTGTGAAGGCCCTGCTGCAAGAATGAGCTTGGAATGTTCTAGGAAACAAGTGGATGTGGGTCTAGGAAACAAGCCCCGATGTGGGGCTGGAGCCTGCTGAGGACAAAGGAGCAAACACACAGGTGATAAGCTTGCATGGGTAGACAAACACCAGATCATGAAAGGGCTTCTAAACCATGGCAACAAATCTAAATTTTTATATGTTTATATATATTAAGAAATTAAGGACAGTGTTTAGGACAAGGAAATGACTTTTAGTTTTAGCATATATAATTTTCTTAGTGAGTAACCATTCAAGCTATAATAGCGCAGAAGTGTAAAGAATTTTTTCTTGGAACCAGACTTTCATAACGTATTTATTCATGTTCCACAAGAAGCAAATAAACAGAATAGGAAGGCTCGAGAAATGAGTTCACCATTTTTCTAATGGTGACTGTATACAATTATTTAGAAGAGAGGACTATGACTTCTAAAGTAAAACAAGCTAAGTAAAGCCTGTTGATGAAGTTTAGTATTACAAAAAAAAAGTAGCGCATCAATACACAAAGGAATATTAAATATAATTTTTAAATAATTTTGTTAAATTTAGTAATATTTGCTTAGGACCTTATTATAATGCACAAAATATAATCCACACTCATTTGATTCTTGTATTTCTTCAACATCTCATATTTTCATATGGAAAAAATTCAAGTTTAGAAAAGTTAAGTGATTTTTTTTTTTTAAGATTTTATTTATTTATTTGACAGAGACAGACAGCTAGAGAGGGAACACAAGCAGTGGGAATGAGAGAGGGAGAGAAAAGCAGGCTCCCCACTGAGCAGGGAGCCCGATGTGGAACTCGATCCCAGGACCCTGGGATCATGACCTGAACTGAAGGCAGACGCTTAACGACTGAGCCATCCAGGCGCCCAAGTTAAGGGATTTTCCCAAGATGTCATAGCTAGCACATGCAGGATTTGAACTCAGATCTTTTGACTCCAAAAAACTTTGTATTTTCTACTGAACTAAAATTCCCTTCTTTTAGCTCAAAAAAGGGCAAGTCAGTACTACCAAAAAATGACAGGAAAAAAATATTTTTTAAAATTTTTATTTAAATTCTAGCTAGTTAACATACAGTGCAATATTAGTTTCAGGAGTAGAATTCAGTGATTCATCACTTACATACAAGATAGGAAAAAATATTAAAATCAATCATTTAGAGGAGGTTTGATGGAAAAACTTTATGAAACAACAACTTTTTTTTTAAGGTTTTATTTATTTATTTGACAGAGAGAGACTCCCCAAGCGGGGGAGCGGCAGTCAGAGGGAGAGGGAGAAGTAGGCTCCCCGCTGAGCAAGGAGCCTAATGTGGGGCTCCATCCCAGGACCCTGGGATCATGACCTGAGCTGAAGGCAGAAGCTTAACTGACTGACCACCCAGGCGCCCTTAAAATAACAACTTTTATAAGACCTCCTCCTTCAAGAAATATTCCATTAGATCTTGGACATGTGATTTCCTAGGTACAATATGCTGACTTGCTGAAGAAAAATTTTGACCTTTTTAAAAACAAACAATAAAGCTAAGGGAGACATTTTCTTATAAATTAGGTAGAAAATTGTTAAAGCATTCCCAAGAAAGATGCTACCTGTACCCAGGCCATCAATCTGACACATGCTCAGATTTGCTGGGGTTCTTGAAATATAATAAGCACTTCAGAACTGTGGATGTGGCATTATGCGGTCATTAAGCTTACCAGAAAATCATAGCTTTTACTCTGAAAACTAGAACAAAATGCTTTCTGCATAGAACGTTCACTCCCCTACAAAAGCATTCAGAGTATTTCCAGATTAGCTGGCCATTTTGGTTTGATTTTCAAATAAACTGTTCTGTTCCACCAGGATATATGAAACCTTTAGTCAAGTAAGATTTTAAGAAGTTAATAGTCCCTGAATGTCATAATGCTGAAATGGAAATATGGATGAGATTTCTGTTGTATGTAAAATGATGCCTGCCATCCCCTGCCTTATAATCTATTGAGAGGCAAACAAAGAATATCTAGCATCCCTCCAAAGAGACATACTACCCTTCTCTTCGATAATGCCAATCACTACCTTTCTGCCCCAGATAAGAGGGCATTATAACCTCTTGATAATCTTCTATTTTGCACAAATTACACTATCAGTGAAAACAAAAGCAACAACAACAATCCCATAGTAATTTTAGTAAGACTGGCCTTCACACATTAGAATTAATAAGGTCTAGAGGAGAGCTGAGAAAAAAAACAAGGAAATTTTTTAGAAGATATGATCTAGTTGGGAGTTTGTCTTCTAGGCTCTATAGAGTGTTCTGGTAGGTAGGGGGAATCCTAAACATGGGAGAGACTGAGAATACAGATGGCATCTTGTTGGGTGCAAAGCAACAAATTTCAGTCCAATGAATACTTAGTTCACTAGGATCACCACTTGGAGGCATATAAAAAAACGTAAGGGCATGAGCCCTTCACATTTGTAAGGTAAAAATCACAACCATAAAAGAACAAAATGTAACAAAGTGATAAAACGAAAATACCTGGGTACAAAAATGAATGGTATAAGAACAGAGAATTTTAGTAGGGCAGGGACATTCCTTGGGAAGTGGAGGAAGGAAATTTGCAGGAGTCAGAAGGAATATTGAGAGATGGAGAAGAAAAAGGCTTGATCAAAGAGGAAGTGGTCTCGGGGAAGCAAAATAGTTAAGTCTCAAATATTTGCTTTTCTCCCTAGATGAAAAAGATGGTCAAGCACGGGAAATCTTCCCTGGAATTAGGGAAAGGAATATGTATTGAACTGCAGTACAGGATACAGAGTAACTAGGAGGACAGGTACTGCCAAAGATGTTTGTTTTTTGGGAACAAGCTAGAGATATAAAAAATCATTCCAGATTTCTTCTTTCTCCCTCACTGCCTCCAATTCTACCATCAAATTCTCTTAAACCTTCTAAAAAAATTTACCTAATCCGTATATTAGACCTATATAAACATTCTCAAATTGAAGACAAGAAAACAGATGAAGGGAGGTCAGGATCTGCCCAGGGTCACACAAACAGTAAGAAGCACAGGTATGATGCAAAAACACTTATTTTTATTTATTCTTTTAAACTACTTGCCAGTGCTCTTGCCACTATACTTAACGGGAAGGAAATCAGAAAAAGAAACGCTGCTGGTGTTTTCCCTGGAGGAAGGCTGTCTCTGCAGGGTTATGTGGCATTGTGCGTTCAGGGAGAAGGGAGGGAAAGGCACCCGAACATGAACTCATTCTTTCATTTTCTCCTGTTACTTTCCCATTATTTTCCATATGCAGTAATTGCTGATTTACAGAGGGTATGTTAGTTTCTTTTGTACATGTTTAATAGTTGGACATAAGAAGAGATATAAACAGATATAATTCTCTTGTGATCACAAAGTGGCGATAATAAGACAGAAGAAAAAGATCAGTGCCCTAAGGCGAGTACACGTCTTACGAACACACAACCAGGATTTCTAGCATATTGGTATTCATGTGCAGAGGTTCTAGGGTTTAAATTTATTTTATAAGGGTTAGCAAAATTACTTACCTCTAATAACCGAGGTATCCAGCCTTTCCGGTACCCATATGGGGGAGGTTCTCTTCGGGAGGAGACCAGTGAGGTCTGTCGTGATCTCTGGGATCTTGCCTTTTCTTCAGCCTCAAGCTGGTCCTGAGATAGCTGAGTAGGTGCAGGTAAAAAGCTATAAGCAAAGATAATAAAAGTCAGAATTTAAAAAAATTCTTACATTTGATCATTGCAATTTGGCCATCAGAGACTATTTTACTATAATACTTTTTCCCTTGAGCAGAAGGTCAAACATTTTGATGATTTACGGCAGTGTTAAATATCAGTCATTTTGTCTGAAAAGAAATAAGTACTCAGAGACATACAATAAAAAACGTTTGACTAGGATGCAGGCAAATCGTGCCCAGAATAAAAAATTGATAGTTCATATAATAGATAAACCATAAACTATTGAGTTTTTATGCTTTCTTGTAACAAGCAAGGAAGCATCCTCTATTACCCAGGGGCCAACTGTCTAGTATATGGTTGCCTTAGTGTCTTTACTACTTTCATACTCCTTATTTTTAACTGCTTTACTTTTATGCTTCTTACTTTTAACTATTTTAGTGTCAATACAAAAAAATAAGTATTAGTACTGAATGTAACAAAGAGGTGGATAAAAGAAAATACAAGTTGCATATTTAAGTGTGTTTTCCCAAAGGTATCTAGTTTAGAATGCAATTTAAAAGTTAAGAGGTCAAAGATTCAAAGCAGAAATTCTAAAGATGTAGTCTGTTATTCTTTAATCAAAGCAACCTTTCTACCAAGCAATTCTTAGCAACTTTGAAGTATGATAAATATTATTATAGAGATACCCCAAAAGACCACAAAAGGATCCCAATAAATGAATAATACATTTAATGGAAAAGTTAAGGTTTCTTTGTGATTCTTGGCTAGTAAGCATATTTGAGTAAACAATAGAACTTATTTATTCAAAATATTTACTGATCACTTGGGTGCAGGTACTGTGCTAGGTACGCAAGACTATAAACTGAGAAAGACAGGTTACAGTTTTGCAGAGGCGAGACAATCCCTCATACAAATCCATAATTACAAATTCTGTTAAATGATGAAGGAAAAGTATAGAGTGCTATGACAACATACATAAGAGGGATCTAATCGGTCTAGAGAGTCAGGTACTGTGATGGTTAAGAGCCCAGAGTTCAAATCCTACCTATGCCAGGTAGTAACCCAGATAAGTTACCTACCTCTCTGAACCTCTGTCTTCTCATCTGTAGAGACAGATCGAAAGACTACCTACCTCACAGAGTTGCTCTAAGTACTAAATGAGAAAATCTGTGAACCCCAGGCACAGTGTCTAAATACTGTTCAATACATACTTGATTATTCGGAGCTCCCCCAGTTTGGGTTAGTTGCCCCCATCCATGCTCCTACAAGACTCCCTATGTACCATTACTATAATATCTATCTTACTGTATCAGAATCATCTACTCATTTACTTTTCTTTTTCTCACTAGACTAAGCAACTTGCAGGAATCAGGCCTTCTGCTTCTTTTATCCCTAACTCCCCAGGCATTGTCTAGCTCACAGCAAGGGCTACTTAAACGTTTGCAGGAGAACTAAATTCACTCTGCCCTTTGCACTCACCATCTTTATGTCACTACAATGTTATATGCCTTCAGCCATCTCAAGATCTTCACATTTGCTATTCCATCTGCCATAAAATATTCTATTTCAGAACATTCTTTCCTATAGTGCTTTTATAGAAAATTTTTCCCCAGTTCATTCATTCATATTTAAAGATTTTAATAAGTAATCTCTACACCCAACATGGGGCTTGAACTTACAACCCCAAGATCAACAGTCCCATGCTCTACTGACTGAACCAGCCAGGTGCCCCCATCCTAGGTCTTTCAGTCTTTCCTTCTTAGCATTCATGTCTCTTCTCAATTATACCTCCCCACAGCTGTTTTCTGACCACCTCATCCAAAACGGCAGCCCCGCATTTTGAGTCACTCTGTCCTTTTATCTTTATTTTATTCCTAGTAATCACTACCTGAAATCGCATTTTTTTAAAAGATTTTATTTATTTATTTGTCAGAAAGAGAGAGCGAGAAAGCACAGCAGGGAGAGCGGCAGGCAGAGGGAGAAGCAGGCTCCTCGCTGCACAAGAAGCCTGATGTGGGACCCTACCCCAGGACCCTAGGATCATGACCTGAACAGAAGGCAGACTCTTTTTTTTTTTTTTTAAAGATTTTATTTATTTATTTGAGACAGAGAGAATGAGAGAGAGAGAGCACATGAGAGGGGGGAGGGTCAGAGGCAGAAGCAGACTCCCTGCCGAGCAGGGAGCCCGATGCGGGACTCGATCCCGGGACTCCAGGATCATGACCTGAGCCGAAGGCAGTCACTTAACCAACTGAGCCACCCAGGCGCCCAGAAGGCAGACTCTTAACCGACTGAGCCACTCAAGTGCCCCGAAATTGCATTACTGATTTGTTTACACACACACACACACACACACACACGAATATGGTCTGTCTCTCCTAGAATATAAGCACTTTGAAAATAAAGGAGTTTGCCAGACTGATTTAATACTGTAAAACCAGCACTAGAATAGTGTCTGGAACATGGTAGACCTTTGACAAATACTAACTGAATGAGGAATGAATGGATGGATGAATGGAGTCAAAAGTTTTGGGCTTCTACCATAGTTATATTCAGTACACCATGTATATCTAATACATAGGAGGGATACAAAGATGGTTACAAAGAAGCCAAAATATTTATTTATTTTCTCTTTTCTTTACCTTCTGCTGAAAGAACTGGTTACCAATATGATCAAAAGGCAGGCAGCCTGCCAAAGCAAAGAGTTTAGACAATTCAGTAAACAGATAACTTGGCCTGGATTAGGGTCTGAACATACTCTAGTCTTCCAGAGGGTCTTAACTGTGCTGCTTCTTGTAAAGGTTGACATTCCCACAAAGAGGCACACTCCTGTGGTGGCAGGGTAGGGGGAAGGAGTACATAGTGGGCTGTGGGTTGTATACGCAAGCAGAAGTCTACCTCAGTGGTTCTCAACTGGGGGGCAAAATAACTACAATGTAGGTATTTGACAATGTCTGGAGACATTATGATAGTCAAGTCTTGGGGATAGGGAATGGAGAGGGGGCGGGGGAGGGGTGCCACTGGCATCTAATGGATAGAGGCCAAAGATGCTGCTAAACATCTTACTATACATAGGACAGCCCCACACCAGAATGAATTATCCAGTCCAAAACATCAACAGTGCCACTGTTGAGACATCTTAGTCTACTCTTTCCCCTTCACCAAATAAAGCATATTAAATGCAAGTGATATTATTAGATACATAACCCCAAATACACTTGAATTTAGAGAACTAAATCAGTATGACTTTAAATCTTTAGTAAAAATAATTGGTGACACCAATACTGTAACACATCAGTATGTCAAGTCCCTGCTGTTAAGTAATCCTTGGTAGATGTTGGAGATAAATAACATTTCACCTGGAATCAAATCAAACAGAACTCAACGAAATCAGAAAACTATGTAGTCCTCAAGGCTAGCCACTTAAAGACTGCACTCTACCACTGCAATTTTAAGCACACAATACCCACAACAACTCTGTTATTTTTCCCGTGTCCTTTTCAAATTCCACCTTTTCCACAATACCTTTCCTCATAACTCTGGTAATCTTTGCACTCAAATGTTTGCTGCTTGTAACATTTACTAAAGAAAACTCCCTAGTCCATTCAACTTATTTAATCTAATTCTTTTGCACTTAAGGTTAGTATTACACAAGTGAGCATTCTGTGTTATTCTCTTTCATATCTGTATGTCTTGTACCCCATCTTCCCTGCAAAGACCGTTAGATTTCTTTTTGTATACACACAAACCCTAGGATAGAACAAGGCACCCAAAATTAATTCCCCCAAGAATTTTCTGATTAAAACATTTTGTGGGATTAACTGTCATCAGCCAGGAAAAATAAGTGTGAGGAGAATCAAGTGTGTTTAGGGAGCTCAAGCTTATGTCCTAAAACGATTACTTTCTTTACAACCATCTTTGACAACTCAACTTTTCCTGCTTCATTCGCAGGGAAAGTTTTTCTACTTAGATGGGGCAACAAGGTCGCGGACTAGTAGGAGTTATGTAACTCCTCGGAATCTCCCAGTTAAGCACCTTTTTCTCAAAGGCGGGGACCACTTTACATGCGGTTACCAAGGCAACTGGGAACAGCAAAAACCTGAGGTGGTTCTATCTACGGAAGAAATTCTAAGGTCCAAAGTTAAAAGTGCGGAGCAGCAGCGCATTATTAGTAGACAGTGGCCACCACCAGTGGCTAATTTAAAAAAATCTCTGTTCAGTGCCGGCGCCCCTTTTTTTTCAGGAATCCCTGTTTCGGGGCACAGGCGAGACTTCGGCAGACAAACGGCGGTAAGCCGGACAGTCGGCTCCCGCCGCTTCACTTCGCTCAAATAAGCCACTACCCTCCACACCCCCGCCGTGTCCGCCCGAGCCGTGGACCAGACGGAGCGCTCTCCACAACCCCAAGATGCTCAAGCGAAAAACACGTGCGACTCCTTGGCATCTGAGGCCGGAGAACTATTCGCCACGCCGAGGCTTTCGGCCCTAGTGAGGGGACGAACTCAACCCGGGAAACTGCTCAGGAAAGACCCCAGCTTCAGTGAGGCCTAGTCGCCCCGGAAGCCGGGAACAGGGCCTAACCGTAGTCGCAGCCGACGTCGCTCTGTGTCCCGAGCCAGGTCAGCGCCCGGAGACAGTGGGCAGAGAAATGAAAAAGGTGGGTTCTCCCAGACCCTTCCGTATCGAGGACCCCCATCAACAACCCACCTGGTGAGCGCCATCTTCTTCCGCTTCTTCCAGCGCGAGCGACAGCACCGCGGGGCGGGTCTTTCCCCTTGATGGGGAGGGGAAAGGAAGGAGCTCGCGATGCGCAGGCGCCTCCGCCGAAAGGCCTTCTGGGATTTGTAGTTCTTTGAACAACAGTACAGTTCGGTTCTGTCCTAACCAGACTGAGCGGTTATGAGATAAGGGCTTCAGTTAAGAAAGGCAGTTGCACGGGCTCCCTGCTCTGTGGGAAGCCTGCTTCTCCCTCTCCCACTCCCCCTGCTTGTGTTCCCTCTCTCTCTCTGTCAAATAAATAAATAAAATCTTAAAAAAAAAAAAAAAGAAAGGCAGATGCATCCCTTGTACAGTGTGACAGAATAGGTTCCCTAGGCAAAATAACGAAGGTGAGATGCCTTTTAAGCTGCTTATTTTGTTCCCCAGTCAGTCTCATTCTCCTTGTAGGGATCCCCAATACAAGAGTATCCCAGGAACGGCAACGTTAAATAAAAGGGTGACAGGGTTTTAAAACAATAGGAAATCGTGAGACTGTCGAATCGAGAGTTTGGGGACGCTCTAAAAACATTCACACTCGAAACTTTTCTTTAAACGCTGTCTCCTACCTACACACCCCACCCCCAAAACACTCTCCTGGGAAGGTATTGTATGATCCTTGGTAAGTTACCTTTACAACACTTCTTTTGTGTATTATGTTCTGTTTTTATGTATGTACGTGTTTTATATTACGTGTTTTACGTAGATTATGGGTTAAACATAATCCTCGATGAACCGGTAGGATAAATGAAATCTGCTTACAAATACTGAAGAGAGGGAAGTAGGTGGAGTATAGATGAAATGAGAATAACTGTTTTTGATCACTGTTGAAGCTGGATAATGGGGAAAGGGATGTTCATTATACTAACACGTTTGATATTTTCCATGATAAAGAGCAGATACAAACTTTTAGTTGCAGTATAGCACACATATAGAAAGGTGCATACAGTGTAAGTGTACAGCTCTTTGAATTTTCCCAAACCAACCACACTACTTTGAGCATCAGAAGCAGCATCCCCTACCCAAGATGACTCAATTTTTGGTGACAAGATGTTGTAGGTTCATCTAGTATTTTTTCTACTCCAGACTTGGAATCAGTCATTTCTCCAAGGAGCCCTCCTTTAAGTGGGAAAGTGATATTTAGAGAAAATGATTTGGATGCTACAAATGTTCATTGTTATTGGGCTGATTATTGTTTGTAAGCCTTTTTAGCCTACAGATCTAAAAAATTTAGATATACACACATATTTTTTGAGAAAATGCATCATGCATTTATATTAATATTTTCAATGCAAACTTAGGATTACACAGATTTTACTTAACTTTGATTTTATATGCATATCTCTTCTGAAAATCTTGGTGCCTAATGACATTAACATAATTACATATGTCAATAACAATTAACATAATTAACATAATTGCTTTATCCTACTGTATATATAAAATAGTTTCAGAATAACATTACTAAAATGATTACTAAACATATGCTTACTGGGCGCCTGGGTGGCTCAGTTGGTTAAGCGACTGCCTTCGGCTCAGGTCATGATCCTGGAGTCCCGGGATCGAGTCCCGCATCGGGCTCCCTGCTCGGCAGGGAGTCTGCTTCTCCCTCTGACCCTCCTCCCTCTCATGCTCTCTGTCTCTCATTCTCTCTCTCTCAAATAAATAAATAAAATCTTTAAAAAAAAAAAAATAAAAAAAAATAAACATATGCTTACTGATAAGTTTCTGCCTTTTTTTTTTTTGCAATTCTTTTTGCCCTTAGAGTATATCTCTCTAGGTGTGTATAGTCAAATTGCATTGCTTCAAAGTGACTTGGGGAGAGGTGCACCTGATAGGCTCAGTTGGTAGAGTATGCAAGTCTTGATCTCAGGTTTTTAAGTCTGAGCCCCATGTTAGGTGTAGAGATTTCTTAAAAATAAATAAACACAGTCACTTGGAATAGTTCCTCTCTGTGAGATTATGCCACCAACTTGATAGTCAGGTTTATTTCTTTTTGCTTTGGATTCTTAGGTGTTGCCTTAAAAAAATTGTTTTGTGAAACAGTTACATGGTTTCAAAGCCAAAATTTACCAAACAGGTAGTACATTTAGAGAAGTCTAGATTCTTTCCCTGACCCTTCTGTCATTTTCCCTTCCTCTCCCTATAGATAATCTTTTTAAAAAAATTTTATGGTTTATCCCTTCACTTAAAAATATACACAAACACATATATATTTGTATGCTTCTCTTTCTTTCTTAGACAAATGGTAGATACCATACACACTTTTCTTTTTTTCACTTATTATTATATCTTGGAGATCACTGTTTTGCAGTATATAGAAATCACATTGGAGATTTTGAGTAGAGAAGACACATGATCTGATTTGTGCTTTATGAAGATCCCTATGATTGCTGTGTTGAAAATGAACTCCAAGAAGCAAGGAAGGAAAGAAGGAGACCAGTTGTGTGGCTTTTGTGATAATTCAGGGGATAGATGCTGATGGTTTAGGGAGGGAGGTAGTAGTAGAGATGGTAAGAAGAGATTGGAATCTGGATCCATTTTGAAGGTAGAACTAACAAATTTTAATGATAGAATTGATGTGAAGTATGAAAGAGAATAATCAAGGATGGTTCCGAGGGTTTTTGTCTGAGAAATTAGAGGGATGGAATTGCCATTTACTAAGATGGGAAAATTGCAAGAGGGTCATGTTTGTGGGAGAAGATCAGGAGTTTGGCTTTGAACATGTTATATTTGAAATGGTTGTGAGACAAAGACAGCCAAGTAAAGATGTCATGTAAGCAGTTGTATATACAAGTTTGAAGTGTGGGGGGAAAGGTCTGGGCTGGAGACCTTTGGGGGTAGATGGTATGTAAATTGATGATACTGGATGAGATCACCTAGGGAATGAGTATAGCTACAGAAGAGAAGCAGTTCAAGGGCAGATTGGCGAGATGAAAAACCAGTGAAGGAAACTGAAAAGGAATGGCCAGAGGTTTGATCAATGGAATTATTGGAGATAAAGCATCCATCTTCCTTTTGGATCAGAAACTATAAGATTGTAGGCTTGAGTTACCAGTATTTATCTATCCTGGCAGATAGCAAGAGCCTGTGACAGGAAAGAATGAGGCCACCATGCAAGAAAGAAGGAGACCAAAAGGGTAAAGAGGAGAATAAGAGATTGAGAGATGTTGAGACCTCTAACAACATTTTGGGAATTCCTGGATTCAGCAGTGCCTGAAGACTGCACCATCCTGAATTTTTATTTATTTATTTATTTATTTATTTATTTAGTCATCCTGAATTTTTTAAATTAAGTGAGCCAATGAATTATTTTGTTGGCTTTAAGTTAGTTTGAATTGATTCTCTATCATTAGCAATGGAAAGGAGTTTATACAATATTTATTTTCCACGCTCCATTAATACTTGTTTCTCCCCAAGTCTTAACATTTATCACACTTTATAGATTTTGATGGTTTACTTGACTGCAAAGAAGATTGAATCTCTCTCCTCTCCTGTGCCTGAACAATCTTGGGCAAGTCCTCAACCCTCACTGGATATAGACTCCTTATCTGTAAAAGCATAGGGTGGGACCAGATAATATCAAAGATCCCTTCTAGTGTCAATATCCTTTTATTCTTGGTACTTTTTTCTATTTTTTTTTTTTTTTTTAAAGTACACCCAGTGTGGGGCTTGAACTCACAACCCTGGGATCAAGAGTTGCATGCTCTACCGACTGAACCAGCCAGGTAACCCATTTTTTTCTAGTTTTTAAATCTCTAGATAAAGAGTTTTAAAAATTTGCCGTTCCAGGAACTATGAATACACACAACTTAGATGAATCTGAGAGGCATCATGCTGAGTGAAAGAAGCCAGTCTCAAAAGATTATATATTACATTGGTCCTTGAGCAATGCAGGCATTAGGGACATTGACCCTCCATGCAGTCACAAATCCTTGTATAACTTTGACTCCCCCAAAATGTAACTACTATAACTTAATGTGAAATAAAATAACTTAAAACTTATAATATGGTAAGCTAGAGAAAAGAAAATGTTATTAAGAAAATCATAAGAGGGACACCTGAGTGGCTCTGTCAGTTAAGTGTCTGCCTTTGGCTCAGGTCATGATCCTAGGGTCCTGGGATGGAGCCCTGAGCCCCGTATCGGGCTCCCTGTTCAGCAGGGAGCCTGCTTCTCCCTCTGCCTGCAGCTCCCCCTGCTTGTGCTCTCTCTCTGACAAATCAATCAATCAATCTTAAAAAAACTCATAAGAGAAAATACATTTACAGTACTGTACCGTATTGAATCAGTACACCTATTTTAGTTAAATTCCACCTATAAGTGTACCTCATGGTTCAAACCCATGTTGTTCAAGGGTCAACTGCATTTATGACATTCTTGAAATGACATAATTTTAGTGACAGAGAACAGATCAGTGTTTGCCAGAGATTAACAGTGAGGGTCAGATGTGACCGCCACAAGAAGTGTTTTGGGGTGATGGAATTGTTCTGTATCCTGATTGTGATGGTGGTTATACGCCTTTTATACATGTGTTAAAGTTCATAGAACTGTATACCAAAAAAGTCAGTTTTACTGTATGACAATTAAAGAAACCTGGTCTTGTTCTTGCTGCTCTACTGTTAGAAAGGAAATGGAAAATGAATTCATTTTCTTTTTTTTTTTTTTTTTAAATTTTATTTATTTATTTGAGAGAGAGAATGAGAGAGAGCACATGAGAGGGGGGAGGGTCAGAGGGAGAAGCAGACTCCCTGCGGAGCAGGGAGCCCGATGCGGGACTCGATCCAGGGACTCCAGGATCATGACCTGAGCTGAAGGCAGTTGCTTAACCAACTGAGCCACCCAGGCGCCCAATGAATTCATTTTCTATTGTCATGTAACAAATTGTCACAAACTTAATGGCTTAAGACAATACCCATTTATTAGCTCACATTTCTGTAGGTCAGAACCTGGCACAGCATGACTGGGTTCTCTGCCCAGGGGATCACAGGCCGAAATCATGATGTTGGCCAGGCTGGATTCTCATCAGGCTGAGGCTCTGCAGAAAAGTCCATCCCCAAGTGCGTTCTTGTTGTTGGCAGAATTTGGTTGCTTGCAGTTGTAGGATTGAGGTCCCTGTTTTGTGTGCTCTCAGTCGGGACCACCCTCACCTCCTGCTGGCCCCTCTCAAGCCCTTCCCGTTGTGGATATTTGCTTTCTTCCAGACCAGCTGGGCACATCTCCTTCTCTTCTTGCCACCAGACCGAGAAGACTCTCTGCTTTTAAAGGGCTCATTGATTAGGTCAGGCCCATCCAGATAATCTCCTTATCTTAAAGTCAACGTTGCCCTATAATGACATATTAACACCCCAGGGATTAATGCAAGGCATGTATGTAAAGGGCGAGCAGGGAGGGAGATCTTGGGATAGATCTTAGAATCCTATCTGTCACAGGATATAAGCCAAAAGGAAAACAAAAAACCCTATTTTGGTAAATGCAGGATTATGGATCACATCGTGTAGTGTAACAAGCATGATCCAGGAGTCTGAAGATATAAATTCAAGCTATGGCTTCACTAATAGACTGTGTTATTGTGGTCAGTGATGTGATATGGACCAGGAGTGAACGGCCAAGGAAGAATTCTTGAGATGTGTTCAGTGCAAAAAGGTTTTATTAAAGCAGGGGAACAGGACCTGTGGGCAGAAAAAGCTGCACTGTGATTGTGAGGAGCGATTGATTATATACTTTTAAGTTGGGGGGGGGTAGAGATAAAGGAAAGTTCTAAAGAGATTTTCATGTGTTAAAGAAGATTGATGGGATCCTGGACGTCTGGCTGTTATCACGCTAAAGTTGCCTTTTGCCTCTAGCATTAACAGTGAGGCAGTTGTGAGTTCCTGGAGGAATGTCACACTTGGCCTGTCTCCAGAATTTATCAGTGGGCTGCAAGTTGTAAGGAAATTTAATTTTATCTACATTTCTTTAGCCTTTGTTCTCCTCATCAGTCAAGACACTTCTCTGGGCCCCAATTTTATCGAACTTAAAATGCTGATCATGTTGGCTGCTGTATGCATATCATGGAGTGATTTTGGGGTTTTAATTGAGGTAATGTAGGTGCATATGTTTTACTCAACTCTAAAGCACTATGTAAATATATATAGTTATTACTGTTAATATTTTGGTTGACATTGATCTGCTTTAACCTCTGCTCCAAGAATGTATTATTTCTGCAAATCAGAGAAGGTCCCGGAAGCCAAGATAAAGGAGCTTAGATTTAATTCAGCAGGTGATTTGGAGCTGAGGGAGGACTTAAAAAGAGGGCTGGGTCACAGCAACTGGCAAGAAAGACAGTTCTTAAGTCAGAGTGGGTTTCTATGGTGATGAGAGACAAAGGAGGCCTCTGAGGACAAGGTTAAAGTAATTAACATGGGAAGTCGGTAAAATACAGACTAAGACCTAGGATGCAGGATTGAAAGAAAGGGGCGGAGAAGTGCTTCTAGGATCCACTCTCATTTCTCCTAGAGGCACATTCATGTGAAGCATTTCTACCAGTGATGGTCCCTCACTGTCCTTGGGGTATATAGAGAATAACAACTGACTTTAATAGCAATCTTGACAAAACATAATGAAGAAAGCAAATCTACTGCAAAAGCAATATGATATTATACCCCAAGGCCAAGCACTTTATTCAGTTTTGTGGGGGAGGGGGCTTGAGTTCCACGTGCTGGATTTTCCTCGAAGCATTCATCCCTCATTATCACAGGTAATTAGCAGCTGCCTGCTCGAAATAGAGAGCCCTGTGCAGTCCCCTGGTTGCCAGGAACTATCAGCTCACTCCACTCCTGGTATTCCAGATAGAGGGGGGAATTCTTTCTCAGAGACGCGAGGGCCTAACTTGATAACTAACTAGCTGTGACTCCAGAGCCACAAGTAATATAACTTATGAGGTGGTAGGGTGGAGGGGTTAAGCACAGATTCTGAAGTCAGCTTTCCTGGGCTCCTCTCCCAGCTCCCTTAGTTGTTGGCTGCACATCCTGGGCATACCACTTAACTTGTTTCTCAGGTTTTTTTTACTGGCCAAAAAAATTGGGAAAGTAAGTATAACCTATTCTCGTAAAGTTGTTGGAACAATGAAATGATGTAACTCATGTAAAGTGCTTAGAACAACGTCCAGGGTTGATCTTATTGGCCTGAACAACATAAATTAAGCGTCTTGAGCTTCAGATTTTGCATTTGTAAAGTGAGGCAATTGAACTTAATTTTATTTCTAAGTTACCTTCTGCTTAACAGTCTATTCTTCTATATGATGGATATTTTCTTTATTTTTTTAATTTTTTTTTTTTTTTTTAGATTTCACTTATTTATTTGAGGGAGAGAGACAGAGATAGTGAGAGAGAGCACAAGTGGGGAGGAGAGGCAGAAGCAGGCTCCCTGCATAGCAAGGAGCCTGATGCGGGACTCGATCCCAGGACCCCGGGATCATGACCTGAGCCGAAGGCAGACGCTTAACCGACTGAGCCACCCAAGTGCCCTATGATGGATATTTTTATTTAATGCAGTGCCAGTATTTTATGCTCTGATGCCATTCTGCTTTAGTTATTGCTGCTTTATTTATATTCATTCTCTGGTGAAAAATAGCATTGCCTGACCTCCCTTTCATATGACTTCCCAATCTTTAAAAATTTTGTAGAATCAAAGTATTAGTTTGTATTAAAGTATAGTGAAAGCGGCCAGACTTACAGATTACTTAGTAACTGCAAGAGAAAAGGTGTAACTTTATAATGGAGAGATCTTGCCATCATCACTAGGATCATTTTTAGAAGGACAGTCTGACATTAGGTGC
This sequence comes from Neomonachus schauinslandi, assembly GCF_002201575.2. NCBI lineage: Eukaryota > Metazoa > Chordata > Mammalia > Carnivora > Phocidae > Neomonachus > Neomonachus schauinslandi. Next base: position 24,052,346 of record NC_058411.1, on the reverse strand, counting down.
TTCCCCAATTACCTGATCAAGTCAGACCTAGCTTCCAGCTCATAAGAAATTCAGGAGATAGAGGAAAAGTTAAATAGCATAAGGAAACAGAAAAATCCAGAATGCGAAACATTCTACAGGACAACTGGCCTAGACTCTTCAAAATGTCAAAGTTATAAAGAAAAAAAGTAATAGAAAGAGCTGGATGAGACATACCAAATGCAATGAGTAATGAGTAAAAAAGCTTGATTGGATTCTGGTTCAGTTGGGGAAAACTGTAAAGATATTCTTGGGACATTTGAAGAAATTTGAATATGGACTGGTAGTAGACTACATTATGGAATTTTTGCTAAAAATGTCAACTTTTGTTAACATTTTGTTATATTTGCTTTCTCTGTCCCTCCCTGTCTGTCCCCCTTACTATAAACACACAGAAACACACACACAGATACACATACAGACACACACACACACACACTTTGTTGTTGTTGTTGAGCTGAACTGTTAGAAAGCAAGTTGCACACATTTCATCCCCAAACCCTTTGGCATGCATCTCCTAAGAATAAGGACATTCTCCTATAGCTAATATCATCCTAAATGAGGAAAAACTGAGAGCTTTTCCTCTATGCTCAGGAGTAAGACAAGGATGTTCAGTCTCACCATTTTTATTCGACATAGTACTGGAAATGGATTTTTTGTATATGGGTTTTATTATGTTGATGTATGTCCCCTCTAAACCTACTTTGTTGAGGTTTTTTTTTTTTTTTATCATGAATGGATGTTGTACTTTGTCAAATGCTTTTTCTGCATCTATTGAAATGATCATATGGTTCTTATCCTTTCTCTTATTAATGTGGTGTATCATGTTGATTGATTTGCAAATATTGAACTACCCTTGCAGCCCAGGAATAAATCCCACTTGATCGAAGTGAATGATTTTTTAAAATGTATTATTGGATTTGGTTTGCTGGTATTTTATTGAGAATTTTTGCTTCTATGTTCGTCAGGGATGTTGGCCTCTAGTTCTCTTTTTTTTGGTGGTTTTGGTATCAGGGTAATGCTGGCCTCATAGATTGAATTTGGAAGTTTTCTTTCCTTTTCTACTTTTTGGAATTGTTTGAGAAGAATAAGTATTAACTCTTTTTTTAAGTGTTTGGTAGAATTCGCCTGTGAAGCTGTCTGGTCTTGGACTTTTGTTTCTTGGGAGTTTTTTGATTACTGATCCAATTTCTTTGCTGGTTATCAGTCTGTTCAAGTTTTCTCTTTCTTCCTGTTTCAGTTTTGGTAGTTTATATGTTTCTAGGAATTTATCCATTTCTTCTAGGTTGTCCAATTTGTTGTTTTTCATAATATTCTCTTACAACTGTTTGTATTTCTGTGGTATTGTTATTTCTCCTCCTCATTGTGGTTTTATTTATTTGGGTCCTTTTTTTTTTAAGATTTTATTTATTTATTTGACAGAGAAATAGAGAAAGAGCACAAGTAGGCAGAGCAGCAGGCAGAGGGAGAGGGAGAAGCAAACTCTCCGCTGAGCCAGGAGCTGGATGCGGGGCTCAATCTCAGGACCCTGGGATCATGACCTGAGCCGAAGGCAGCTGCTTAACCAACTGAGCCACCCTGGAACCCCTATTTGGGTCCTTTCTGTTTTCTTTTTGATAAGTCTGGCTAGAGGTTTATCAATTTTATTAATTTTTTCAAAGAACTAGCTCCTGGTTTCACTGATCTGTTCTATTGTTGTTTTGTTTTGCTTTTGCTTTTGGTTTCTATATCATTTATTTCTGCTCTAATCATTTTTATTTCCTTCCTTCTGCTGACTTTAGATTTGCCAACATCATTTTTAACAGAGCTAGAACAAACAATCCTAAAATTTGTATGGAGCCACAAAAGACCCCAAATAGCCAAAGCAATCTTGAAGAAGAAAAGCAAGCTGGAGGCATCACAATTCCAAACTTCAAGTTATATTACAAAGCTGTAGTAATCAAAACAGTGTGTGGTGCTGGCACAAAAATAGACACATAGATCAATGGAATGGAATAGAAAACCTAGAAATGAACCCACAACCATATGGTTAATTAATCTTCGACAAAACAGGAAAGAATATCCAATGGGAAAAAGTCTCTAACAAATGTATTGGTAAAACTGGACAGCAACATACAAAAGAATGAAACTGGACCACTTTCTTACACTGTACATAAAAATAAATTCAAAATGGACTAAAGATCTAAACATGAGACTTGAAACCATAAAAATCCTGGAAGAGAACACAGGCAATAACCACTTTGACACTGGCCATAGCAACTTCTTTCTAGGTATGTCTCCAGAGGCAAGGGAAACAAAAGCAAAAATAAACTATTGCAACTTCATCAAAATAAAAAGCTTCTGCACAGCAAAGGAAACCATCAATAAAACTAAAAGTCAGCCTACAGAATGGGAGATGATTTTTGCAAATGACATATCCAATAAAGCGTTAGTACCCAAAATCTACTAAGAACTTATCAAACTCAAATTATCCCTAAAACAGGAATAGTCCAATTAAAAAATGGGCAGAAGACATGAATAGACATTTTTCCAAAGAGGCTAACAGACACATGAAAAGATACTCAACATCACTCATCATCAGGGAAATGCAAATTAAAACTCCAATGAGATATCTCCTCATACCTGTCAGAATGGCTGAAATCAACAACACAAGAAACAACAGGTGTTGGTGAGGATGAGGAGAAAGGGGAATCCCCTTGCACTGTTGGTGGGAATGCAAACTTGTGCAGCTACTCTGGAAAACAGTATGGAGGTTCCTCAAAAAGTTAAAAATAAAACTACCTTTTGATCCAGCAATTGCATTACTAGATATTTACCCAAAGAATACAAGGATCCTGATTAGAACAGGATCAAACAGGATTCAAACATGCACCCTGATGTTTATAGCAGCATTATCTACAAGAGCCAAATTATGGAAGCAACCCAAATGTCCACTGATTGATCAATGGATAAAGAAGATGTGGTGTGTATGTATGTATGTGTATGTGTGTGTGTATATATATCTATTGCTATGTATGTGTATGTGTGTATATATATATATATATATGTATATAAAATTCAGCCATATAAAAGAATGAAATCTTACCATTTGCAATGACATGGTTGGAGCTAGAGAGTATAATGCTAAGCAAAATAAGTCAGTCAGAGAAAGACAAATACCATGATTTCACTTATATGTAGAATTTAAGAAACAAAACAAATGAGCAAAGGAAAAAAAAATAGAGAGGCAAACCAAGAAAGAGAACTATAGAGAACAAAGTGATGGTTTACCAGAAAGGAGGTGGGTGGAGGGAATGGGTTAAACAGGTGATGGGGATTAAGGAGTGCACTTGTGATGGGCACCAGGTAATTATGGAAGTGTTGAATCACTATATCATACACCTGAAACTAATATTACACTGTTTATTAACTAACTGGAATTTAAATAAAAACTAAAAAAAAAAAAATGTGCCCCCCCCCCCCCCCACAAGATGGTATCTTGAAGGATACCATCAAGAAAGTGAAAAGACAATCTACAGAATGGGAGAAAATATTTGCAAATCGCATATCTGCTAAGGAACTTATAGCCAGAATATATAAAAAACTCTTACAATTCAACCACAAAAAGACAAATAATCCAATTAGAGACAGGACAAAGGATTTGAATAGATGTTTCTTCAAAGAAGATACATGAATGGCCAATAACCACACAAAAAATTTCTCAACGTCATTAGCAATCAGGGAAAAGCAAGTCACAGCTATATTTACTAGGATGATTAAAATAAAAATGACAGACAAAAACAAGTATTGATGAGGCTGTGGAGAAATTGGAACCCTCATACATTGCTGGTGGTAGTGTAAAATGGTGTAGCCATTTGGAAAACAATTTGGCGGTTCCTCAGAAAGTTAAATGTAGAGTTACCTATGACCCAGCAATTCCACTTTCAGGTATATAGCTAAGAAAATTGAAAATATATGTCCACACAAAAACTAGAGCACAAATTGTGTATAGCAGCATTATTCATAATAACCCCAAAGTAGAAACAACCCAAATGTCCATCAACTGATGAATGGATAAACAAAATGTGATCTGTTCCTCAAATGGAATATTATTTGGCAATAAAAAGGAATGTAGTATTGATACGTGCTAAAATATGAATGAATCTTGAGCAAGATTAGCCCGCATGCGAAGTTGGAGGGTGCAGTCTATAAGAGATTACCTTCACTTGTAACACTAATTATAAATTTGGGGGTTCCTAAAGCCCTCTTAATTTTGATAATAAATTAGAGGGACACACAGAACTCACTGAAAGGGGATATCCTCATGGTTTATTGGAGGAAAAGGCTCTAGATTAAAATCAGCCAAGGAAAAAAGCATATAGGACAGAGTCCAGGAGGATTCCAAATGTGAAGCATCTGGTTGACCTCTCCCTGAGTAGCCAGGACAGTGTTGTTCTCCTGGCATTGATATAGACAATATGCAAGCAGTATTGCCAACCAGGGAAGCTCACTCGAGCCCTGCTGGCCAAAGTTTTTACTGGGCTTCCATCATGTAGGCATATCTGATTACTTATGTGGCTGATCTCAGTCTCTAGCCCCTCCAGGTATCTATTGATATTGGGGGTGACCTAAAGCCCACACTAAATCACATTGCTGGTCTTTCTGGCCAGCCCCCACCCTAAGACTGTTTGATGTGGCTGGCCTCCACGGACTATCTGGTGACCCAAGACTCCCAAGCAAATAAAGATATTCTTATTAAGCATGACATTGCAAGAGCTTAGAGATTACTCCCAAGAAGCTGAGGACAAAGGCCAGATCTCTGTGCAAGGTTAAATTCTTGACTACAGAAACCTTGGAAACATTATGTTAAGTGAAAGAAGCCTATCACAAAAGGCCAGATATAATTCCATTCATATAAAATTTCCAGAATAGAAAAATGCATAGAGACAAAAAGTAGATTAATAGTTCCTGGGGGGGGAGGGGGGCGCCTGGGTGGCTCAGTTGGTTAAGCGGCTGCCTTCGGCTCAGGTCATGATCCTGGAGTCCCTGGATCGAGTCCCGCATCAGGCTCCCTGCTCGGCAGGGAGTCTGCTTCTCCCTCTGACCCTCCCGACCCTCGCCCCTCTCATGCTCTCTCTCAGTCTCTCTCTCTCTCAAATAAATAAATAAAATAAAAAATTTAAAAAATAAATAAATAAATAAAATAAATATATATATAAAAAAATAGTTCCTGGGGGATGGGAGGGTGGGGAGGGTGCCTGGCTGGCTCAGTCCATAAAGCATGGGACTTTTTTTTTTTTTTTTTTTTTTTAAAAATTTTTTTTTTTTTATTTGAGAGAGAGAATGAGAGAGAGAGAGAGCATGAGAGGGGAGAGGGTCAGAGGGAGAAGCAGACTCCCCGCCGAGCAGGGAGCCCCATGTGGGACTCGATCTTGGAACTCCAGGATCATGACCTGAGCCGAAGGCAGTCGCTTAACCAACTGAGCCACCCAGGCACCCAGCATGGGACTTTTGATCTCAGGGTTGTGAGTTCAAGCCCCACGTTGGGCACAGAGCTTACTTAAAAAAAAAAAAAGTTACCTGGGGCTGGGTTGGGTGGGAGTGGAAGATAGGAAAGGTGAGTGACTGCTAATGGGTACAGGGTTTCTTTTTGAAGTGTTGAAAAATTATATGGTGCTGATGGTGGCACAATCTGTGAATATACTAAAATCCACTGATCTGTATACTTTAAAAGGTGAATTTTATGGAATGTGAAATATATTTCAATAAAGCTGTAAAAGCGAAGTTGAGTAAAATGCAAAATTAATAAAATGAATAAATAAGTGAATAAAAAGTATGATATAGTATCCCTTCATTAATTTTTTTTCCAAATTAAGTTTAGAATTATTTTGTTGAGTACTTTTTAAAAAGCTTGTAGGAATGTTTTTATTGAGTTGACCATGAATTTACTTAGAGAGAGCTGATATCTTTACAGTTTTGTGTCTCAGGAACACTGTTTAGGTGTTGACTTATTAAAATCTTCTTTCATATCTCTCAATAACATTTTGAAGTTTTCTTTACATGGATTGTATCCATCTCTCAGGATATTGATTCCTAGGTATTTCATTTCTTTATCATAAATACAATCTCTGTTTTTATATTATTCCTAAATATAGCAGTAATTTTTAATTAATCAAAAATGTTCTGAAACGTAGCAATTTATGAGTAGAATCAATTTTTTGACTATAGGTGACTTAACATGAGGGTTTACTTGTATACAGTGAAATGTGTTCCTACATCTCCTTCCTGGGACTGCGCAGTTCTTTGGTTTGATATACAGGAAAGCGGCTTTGCTCTCAGCGACTTCCCTCCTTAAGCTAAGAGACTTCCTGTTCAAAAGCACTTGCAAGACCTGCTGACCCCATTTCTTTTCGGATTTAATTATTCTTTTTGAACGTTGGCTCCAACCTGAAGAGGATTTGAAACATAAGGCTCCAGTGGGGATGAAGCGTCAGACCCAAGATAACTATTCCTTTTTCTGTTGAACAGCCTGGCAGGAGAACAATTTACCCCCTGCCCTGAGTGCCATCATTTATTCTGATCATTTTCATTCCCTATCAAGTGTGCTGCTGGCTCAGAGGCAGCCATCTGATATCCGAAGTGACTCCTTGCATTACTTCCTTGTCTTTTCACTAGTAACAAGATATTCCACCAGAATATGCCTGTTTGTGGATTAAGAAGCTGCCGTGTGTGTGCATAACCCTACGGTGGAAAATACTGGCACAATAAGAATAGTTATTATTTGCCAATGAGCTCTTCTGTGCCTGTTTGTCTCATTTACCCCCTTACAACAGCCCTGTGAGTAGTTCACTCTTGTCTCCATTTTACGGACCAAGAAATGGAGGCTCAGAGGTGTTATGTAAATTGCCCAAGGTGACAAATAGAAAGTGACCAATCTGGACCTTCATCCCAAGGAATATGATCTTAACCACTATTCTATACCTGCCTCCGAGGGGAAGAGTCTACTTTTCTAAGAAATCTGGAGTCAGACATGAGTTTGAGTCTTGCCCCCTTTGCTTCCTAGCTCTTTAACTGTCAGCAAGTCTACCTACCTGAAAAGGTCATGAAGTTGAGGTGAGATAATGAATGGAAAGGGCTTCAGTGGTTGGGTCACCGCGAGTACTAAATAAATATCGGCTGTTATTCTTCAAAAATGTATCACAAAGGGATGCCTGGGTGGCTCAGTCAGTTAAGTGTCTGCTTTTGGCTTAGGTCATGATCCCAGGGTCTTGGGATCGAGTCCTGTATTGGGCTCCTTGCTCGGCGGGGAGCCTGCTTTTCCCTCTGCGTGCTGCTTCCCCTGCTTGTGCTCTTTCTCCCTGACAAACACATAAATGAAATCTTTAAAAAAAAATGTATCACAAATTTGTCAGAAAATTAGCTTTTTCTGTACCAGACCCTGTGCTAATTTGGGGGACTCAGTGAAATACTGCACAGCGCAAGTCCTAACAACCAGGGGGTTGGTCCATCTGGGGCTTCTGGACTGAATCTGGCCTTCAGAAGTATTCTGTTTGTCCCCCATACACATACTTTAAAACTTCTGAATTAGGTGCAGACAATTCAAAATGGAGAGATAATAATAAAAATCTGGACTTCCCACTGCTTTTGAAAACCAGTAGAGCTGACAACACTGGGCCTACATTCTCCCATGGCGGCCATCATCTAGCATGCAGTTTGTCACGTGGGAATGTGGGCCACAGACCCCACCACCCCCTGTTATGTCCAAACATGAGGATGTCACTGGTCATTCACTGCTGCAGTTGCACTGTTTTTCTTATGATAGAAGTAAAACTTATCATGTACCTAGGATGCTTTCAAAAGAAATCATAAGATAGGTCAAGGGAGCTGCATGATTTAAGAAAAATGAATGACATTTTGGCTTAAGAGCCAGGATTATTCTCATGTCCGACATGCGTCACTCATTTTGGTTATCTTCTTGGCCTCTGTAGGCGTATGCGTTGGCAGCCCCTGGCGTGAAAAGGTAACCTCACAATGTGATAAGTGCCATGCTGGAGGTGAGCCCAAGATGCTTTGGAAGTACCAAGAAGAAGCACTTAACCAGGCCTGGGAGTTCAGAGGATGCTTCCTGTAATGTCACCTGACCAGGGTCATGTGATATTAGTGGGTGAGGCCCAGAAGGACAGTGACAGAGGTTTGGGTGGTGGGTGGGGTTGGGGAGCTGTTTAAGCAGATGGAACAGCTTGAGAAAGGGCTCGTCTATGCCTGTTGACCTGCCTTTGGCCTTCTACCCTGACCCCTTCCCAGAGGGACTGGTGTCTCTAGCTCTCGCATCACTGACAGACAAAAGATGACTGTACCCAGTCAATGACTGGACCCAGTCCTGGCTCCATACACCAGCTGTACTCACATCCCCAGGTCTCCCTGACTCACCAGACACCCATGGACCCTGGGCACCACCCCTCAAAATCCCATCAACACAAGCTCTTAACAGAAGGAGTTTTTACACCCATCACCCAGTTACACATCAACAATAATATAGAGCTATTCCTTCAGATGAGGGGCTGAGGGTTTATTGTTTAAATCAGAGTCAGAGTCTGTGTGGCTGGTGGAATTTGACCCCCTCTGCAAAATAAATTACCCCTAAATACCTGTTCCTGACAAAGGCAAATTACATTTTTCCCAGAGCAATAAAGAGAAGACTCTAGAGGTGAGAGTGTTTCTCTGGGAAGAGTCCAGAAAAGTGGAGAGAGAAGGAATCTAGCACCTCTCAATTTGAGAATGGAAGTCTGTCTCAATGGGCAGGGCCAGGCTCCGCCCATAGGAAAAGTAATTTTGTTCATAGTGGGTAAATCCTGTGAATTTTTTTTTTTTTGGAGGGCATCCATCCAGCAAAGGAACTAGCAGGTCTAGGTGTGACTGGTGGGAATGTCAACTGAAAGTGAAGGACTTGGACACCTGGGTGGCTCAGTTGGTTAAGCGACTGCCTTTGGCTCAGGTCATGACCCCGGGGTCATGGGATCGAGTCCCACATAGGGCTTCCCTTGCCCTGTGGGGAGCCTGCTTCTCCCTTTCATCTGCCTGCCACTCTCCCTGCTTGTGCTCTCTCTGTGAAATAAAAAAATAAAATCTTAAAAAAAAAAAAAGTGAAGGATTTGAGTCTATCCTTGCTCACAGGCAGGAGTCCATTCCTACCAGGGGTCTGAGAGACTTGGTAGAGGCTGGGTGAAGGCTTGAGGATAGAAGAGACTTCCCTTGCTGAGTTCAAGGTCAAGTTCAACATCCAGTCAAGAACTCTGCTCCAAATCATGATAAGATACCAGTCGACACTCAGTAGGGTGGCTATAATAAAACAGGCAGACAATGACAAGTATTAATGAGGATGTAGAGAAATTAGAACCCTCATACATTGCTGGTGGGAATAAAGGGTGCAGCTACTTTGGAAAACAGTTTGGCAGTTCCTCAAAATGTTAAACATAGAATTACCTTATGACCCAGAAACTCCACTCTTAGGTATATACCCAAGAGAAATGAAAACATGTTCACACAGAAACCCGTACACAATGTTCATAGCAGCATTATTCATAAGAGTCAACATGTGGAAACAACCCAAATGTCCATCAACTGATGAATGGATAAGCAAAATGTATTCCCATACAGTAGAATACCATTCAGCAGCAAGAAATGAAATAGCAGCACATGATACAACATACACGAACCCTGAAAACATTATACCAAGTGAGAAGCCCATCACAAAAGACTAGACATTTTAATTCCATTTATATGAAATGTTCAGAACAGGCATGACCATAACAGCGTGGGGTAGTGGTTGCCTGGAGCTAGGGCCAGGGTGGGGGGGACCAGGAGTGGGGACCAGGAAAGACCAGTGGGTTTCTTTTTACAATGTCAGATTGAGTTTCTTTTTACAATGTTGAAAAGGTCCTAAAATTAGATAGTGATGATGGTTGTACAACTCTGTGAATGTAATAAAAAGCACTGAAATGTACCCTTTGAAAGGGTGAATTTTATGGTACGTGAATTATATCTCAGTAAAGCTGTTATTAAAAAAGAGATCTCTGAGTTTCCTGAGACCCCCCTCTGAGATAACTGGAAGCCACAATGGACTTGCAGCCTTTTTTTTTTTTTTTAAATTCTTGAGCCTCTCTTTATTTATTAACTCTGTATCTGCTGATTGCCTTAAGACATTTTTCTTTTCTTTTTTAAGATTTTTATTTATTTTTTGACAGAGAGAGAGACAGCGAGAGAGGGAACACAAGCAAGGGGAGTGGGAGAGGGAGAAGCAGGCTTCCCCCTGAGCAGGGAGCATGACCTGAGCCCAAGGCAGCCGCTTAACGACTGAGCCATCCAGGCGCCCCCAGCAAGACCCTTTTCTAATGGGTATGCATGAGCCCTGAAGGCGGACTCCTGGCTTTACCACTAGTGTGATATTGAACAAGTTAGTTAACCTCTTGACTTCAGTCTCCCCATTTGACAAAAGAGGTATTAATTGTACCTTCTTCATAGGTTAAGTGTGAAATATGTGATTAATACATGAAGCCTATTTAGAAAAGTACCTGTCACATAGTTAACCTCCGTATGTATGTGTAATCATTATTTATATATTAAAACCCTAGACCAGTATTTAGCACATGGTAAGTGCCCTATAAGGATTACCTATTAACATTACTGTATTTTTAGTAGACCAGGCAAGGGCTAACTTGTCTGAGACTTTATGTGTTCTGCCACCGATGAACATTTGAGCTGCTTACAATTTGGAGTTAGTAATGAACAATATGGCCTTGAATATTGGTGTATTACTTTCTCTAGGGTATATATACTTAGGAATGGGTGGCTGAGTCATGGGGTATGCAGATCTTCCTGTTTCTGGATGATGCCAAACCAGGGTCAAAGTGGTTGATTCAGTTTATAGCCTCACCTCCAACACTTGGAAGTCTCATCTTATAAAATTTTATATCTGGTTTGTAATGATGGCATCGATTTTAACTTGCATTTCCCTGATTAGTGATGAGGGGAGTGCCTTGGATTTCCTCTTTTGTGAAGTTCCTGTGCAAGTCTCTTGTCCCTTTCTGACCAGGTTGTGTGTCTTTTTTTTTTTTTTTAAGATTTTATTTATTTATTTGAGAGAGAGAGAGCAGGGGGAGTGGAGGACAGAGGAAGAGGGACAAGCAGACTCCCTGCCGAGTGGGGAGCCCGATGCGGGGCTTGATCCCAGGACCCTGAGATCATGACCTGAGCCACAGACAGACGCTTAACCGACGGAACCACCCAGGCACCCCATGTGTCTTTTTCTTGTCAATTTGTGGGAATTCTTCATGTGGTTTGGAAACTAGTCCTTTGTCCATTACATGTACTTCTGGTTCTCTGCTTGTCTTTTTGCTCCAACATGATATCTTTTGATGAACAATTTTGATTATTAAGCAAATTTATGAATCTTTTCTATTCTGATTAGTGCTCTTTGTGTGTTGTCTAAGAAATTCTTCTCTGTCCCAAGGTCTTGAACATGCTTTCCTGTATTCTCTTGTAAAAGCTTTTTAGTTTTTCCTTTTACACTTGGGCCAATTCCACCTGGAACTGACTACTGTGCATGAGGTGAAATAGGAGTGTAATTTCAATTTTTTCTACATGGATGCTCAATTGTACCAGTACCATTTGTTAAAAAGTCCGCTCTTTCCTCATGGATCTGCTGGCCACCTCTGCCATGTAACAAATGTCCGTATGCGTAGATCTGTTTGGGGGCTCTTTATTCTGTTCCTCTTACAACTGGTCCTCTCACCTTGCTCTGCTTATTCAATAGCCTCAGAAATATTTCTCTTGGCTTTTTACCTTGAGAATCAGCTTATCAAGTTCTACCCCCCAAAAATTAAAAAATAAAAAGTAAATAAAACTGTTCCCAATCTGTGTACATCTCAAGGTCTAACTGGAGGGTCGTGGGCAGGAACTGTCTTTTTCCACCTGGAAGTGAAGGAAGAAGCATGTAGATTTAGTTGCCTCTCTTTTATTGGCTAGCTATCTTATCCCAGGGACATCAGTATGGGCTTGAAAACAACAGACAGAGAAGGGCAGAGCCGAGGGAGTTGCTAAGGATAGAGTCAGGTGGTGTTTTCTACTGGTGTTGCAGCTTTATCAGTTTGACTTGGGATTTCTTTGGGATGCAACCAAAAACATCCTAACTTATAGCACTTATAGAAGCAAGTAAAAAAAGCCTTTTCATGAAAAGATACACAGCTGTCACAAAAGCTATGAATTTTTTTTTCCATAGGAAGGTAGTATGTAATGCTAATGCTAACGATGATAGTTATAGCTAAGATTTACTAAGCCAGGCACTGTGCTAAGAAATGTACAGGTAATATATCATTACATTTATGATCTTACTCAATGGCCATGACCTCCCAATGTTACTCTTTTTCCAGATCCAGAGAAGTAAAGTAACTCTCACAATGTCACAGAGCTAATAGGATTCAAAGATAGGCCCACTGGGCTCCAACACACTCATCAATGATTCTTTTGAACTAGAATTCCTTAAGAAATAGGGAAAAATAAAAGCTTCCAGAAGAATAAGGTTTTGGAGAAAGGGGAATTCTACCTCACTCCTGGCAGAAACATAAATGGATATAACCTTTCTAGAGAACAGTTTGGCAGTGTGTATTAAATACCTGAAAATATTTATATTTCTTTAACTACTAGTTCTACTTTTAAAAAATGAGTGGGACCCCCAAATAAAGATCTTCAAGGATGTTCAGAGCAGCAAAATTTTTAGTTAGCAACATTTAGTTTTGACTAAATGTTAGGAACTAAAATACTATTGCAACTATTAAGACTAATAATGTAGAATTTTTAATGACAAGGAAAAATATACTATCTTAAGTGAAAGAAGTAGATTATAAAACAATATTCACAGCAGGATTCCTAATGTATTATTTAAAAGGCAAGAAGGGTATACCGTAAATTGATAGTGGTGATTATCTCTGCGGGATGAGATTATGGATAATTTAAATTTCCTTCTTTTACTTTTCTGAAATTTTCAAGTTTCAACCATGAATATGCAGAACACTTTATTTATAAAAATCTCAAACATATTCAAAAGTAGAGAGAATGGAAAAATGAACCTGATGAATTCACCACCAGCTTTAACATTTTCAACACAGGGCCAATCTTGCCCATGGTACTCCTTCCTACTCCCTCCCCCAGGTTATTTTGAAGCAAATCTCAAACATCATATTTTATTTGCAAAAATTTCAGTGCTCTTCTCCAAAAGATATGGTCCTTTCTAAAAACCACAACCACAGTACCATTATCACACCTACATTTAAAAAATAACAAATTCTTCAATATCTTCAAATATCCATCTCGTCTATTTTGGCATTTCTCTGATTGTCTTAAACATTTTTGTTTTGTATCTTTCTTGTGTGTTCTTGGTTTTGCTTTTTTAATATATATATATATTGCATACTTGAATAAAGGTCCAAGTAAAGTTTATCTGTTGTGACTGGTTGATGTGTCTCATATCTCTTTTACCTGTAGGTTCCCTCTTTCCTGCTCCAACTCTTATTTTTTTTTTCATGCAATATTTTGTTGAAGAAATCAGATCATTTGCCTCCTAGGGTTTCCGATAGCCTTGATTTTGCATCTTTGTGATGGTCTTCTTCCTTTGTTTCTTGTAAATTCTTCATTATGTCTAGAAGCTTGATCAGATATAAGGTTTTGTTTGACTTTGTTTTTGTTGTGGGGTTAGGGGAGGTACAGAGCAACTTCACAGATGGTGGTGTTTACTTCTATCAGGAAAATTCAAAGTCTGGTGGACTTTCTTGTGATATTAGCAGACATTACCATTGCTACACCCATGAATCATTAGGAATTGCAGATTGGTGATGTTCTCTCATTCCTTTTTCACTTATTAGCTGGGATACTTCTGTAAAAGAGAATTTCACAAAGGAAAAAGAGAATGAATGCCTGATTCTTTCTTTTAATGACCCGTTTTAAAAATAATTAGGTGGTTTTCTAGCATTCTTTGGAAATGACTTAAATTTTTGTTTTGTTTTGGAGTACCATTATAAATTCCCAGAGGTAAAGATCCTTGACGTGCTTCAATCCATTGATAATCAGATTGTCTTACATTTTTGCAAGTGGGAGGCTCTTCGTGTCAACTTCTGAGTTCTTCTGACCTAACCCTAGTAGTCTTTGATAACTTCCATGCTTTTTGGTATGACAAGATATTTCAGGATCCTCTTATACATTTCCATCCCCAGGTCTGGGAATGAGTCTCTAAGAAGCCTCGATTTCTTTTAGTGGGACAATCTGTGTCCTAGGAGGTGGTGAATAAATGATTATTTTTAAAGATTTTATTTATTTCTTTGACAGAGAGAGACACAGCGAGAGAGGGAACACAAGCAGGAGGAGTGGGAGAGGGAGAAGCAGGCTTCCTGCTGAGCAGGGAGCCTGATGTGGGGCTCAATCCCAGAACCCTGGGATCTTGACCTGAGCTGAAGGCAGACGCCTAACGACTGAGCCACCCAGGTGCCCCAATAAATGATTTTTAATAAAAGGAATAGCAGACACTGGATGGTGCATAACAGCACAAAATGAATAAAATCATAACAGTGTCACAGCCCAGAACCCCTTTAGAGAAAGAGACATGGTGCCACACAACTCAACATGAATATCCACACCATATCACAGACATGACTCCCAGTCACCCAGAAAACTTAAACTCTGTTCAGCAAACTTATTTTACAAGGAAGTGTAAAACTTTAAAAAGATTGTATGTGTGGATAAGCCCTAGTTATCTGGAAAATTAATGTAGATAGATTGTTTAATTCACCTCAACAGTGGTTCTCAGGCTTATGCCGAGACTAGAATCATTTAGGGAGCTTGTCAAGATACCGATTTCTGGGCCCTACTCCAGACCATCTGAATCCAGGGAGGAGGGCTTGGAATTTGTATATTAAGAAGACTTCCAAGTGATCTGGAAGCAGGTGGTCCTAAAAGCTACCCTGTGGTGAACTCCGCCAGATAGATAGACAGACAGACAGACAGACAGATAAAGTAAGGGGAGGAGGAGAGATGCCTTTAAAGAGTACACATTGGTGTGGTGCCTGGGTGGCTCAGTCGTTAAGTGTCTGCCTTCGGCTCAGGTCATGATCCCAGGGTCCTGGGATCGACCCCTGCATCTGGCTCCCTGCTCCGCAGTAAGCCTGCTTCTCCCTCTCCCACTCCCCCTGCTTGTGTTCCCTCTCTTGCTGTGTCTCTCTGTGTCAAATAAATAAACAAAATCTTAAAAAAAAAATAAATAAAAAATTAAGAGTACACATTGGAGCATACTTTTGGGAACCAAATCACATTAAAAAAAAATCTAGTGATTCTCTTTTTCTGATTTCAAAAGGATTCTGTTCTCTGTGAAAATTTGAAATATAGAAAAACAAACAGAAGAAAATAACCACCTGCAATCCTATTCCCCAGACATAATGTCCATTAAGTTGATGTATAGCCTTCCAGCCTTCTTAAGGGCATTTCAATTGCTCTTTTTTGCTAGCAGACACCATCACTGACTTGCCTGGGGGCTCTCAGCTAGTAAGTGGGAGAGTCCACACTGGAACCCAGCTGCTGAATCCTGAACTTCATTATGTTCCAATTGAACAGAAACAGAGGAGCTTGCTGCCTGCCCTCGGCTCCCCCCTGCTCACCTCCCGCCCAGCATTACTTTACACGTGTCTATATTGCATTTTAAAAATTGACTGCAAAATTAAAAAACAATAATCTGTGTCTACCATCCGACTGTGGGCTTCTCAGCAGGGCAGGAAAATCATATTATTTATATCAGTATCCTCAAAACAAGACCTGGTGCTTAATAGTGGCTCAGTACCTGGGACAGGGTAGACACCCCAAAACTGTTTCTTCCAGGCACAATTAGGTCTCCATGGCTTCTAGTGGAACTGCACTTCAGGTGTCCTAGATTTTCCCAGACTGACCTGGTTTTCTCCCAAAGAAACAGTTTGTAGCATCCCAGAATTTGAGAAACAGGATACTTTCCTGAAAGCACGATGTGGGAATGGGTGAGGGTGTAACCTTCCAGACATTTCCTAATGAAGCAGCGCCCTTCCGCCCTGTTAATTTTCTGGAGGATGGGGAGCTGTCAGCGGCCAACACTCACAGGAGCTGAGTGATGGGGATACTGGCCTGGTAAAGGGGACCTGGGCAGAACTCAGAGCATGTGTACCACACCACATAAAATTAAAGGGCACCTGTATCATAGCTGGGAAGGTCCCAGTGTAGAGAATGGGATAGTGAATGCAGTATTTTAGGTGGTGGTTTATGGAATGTCTGTGAGGGGGAGGAGTCTGGAGGAAGGGGGACCAGATGGAAGTCTGTGGAAAAGCCTAGACATGGGGATGCATGGGAAGCTTGACAATGCTTGTGGTGACAGGAATGGTAAGGAAGGGTAAGAAAGGAAGGGTATGTAGAAGGAAGTGTCAATAGCCTGAGTTAGGTGGGATTGAGGAGAAGGAGGGGAAGAGGAACCTGGGGACCCGGGAGAAAAGCAGTACCAGGGCAGGCAGAGAGATTCAGGGCGAGGATGCTAGCTTGGTCCTTCCGTCAAGACCAAGAGAGCAATTCCCTAACACGAATGTTGGTGGGACTAGCTTCTCCTTTGCTTTTGTCCAGGGTATCCCTTGTTAAAGATAAGGACTTGCTGCTCAGATTTCAGCAAAAGGGGCATGAGAGGTGGAGGACAAAGCCCACGCGCCTCTTCTTCTCACAGAAACGCCAACCCAGCCACCTGCCCCATCAGCAGGGGCTTGGGGGAAGCTGCAAGACCCTTTCCTCTTTCAGGATCAAATTCACCCTCGACATGAGTCACGTTTCCAATTGTCTTTCTTTTCTGATAAGGGGTCCTCACTGGCTCCGCTGCCCTCCTTCCTTGGCAACAGATCGGTGGTGTGAGATTTAATTTCTCAAGAAAACTAAAAGAGACACAAAGATCCTCAGGCTCTATCTCACATGAGCCAAGAACTTCTTTGGGTGTAGAGGGTCAGTGCAGACAAAGGCACTCTGATCACTTGTGACAGTTTCTCTCTCTAATTATAGAAAGTATTTAACTATTGTTCTGTAATTGCTTGCTGCAGTTAGGTTCGAGCATTGTATTTTTTTTTTTTTTTTCTTTTTTTTTTTTTTTTGAAAAAAACCTTGTTGTCTGGTTTTTTTTTTTTTTTTTTTTTTTTTTTTTTTTTCTTTTTTTCCTGCTTTGGTCCACTGCCGTACCAGTCCCTGGCTATTCCTCTACATAACGGAAGGAGGTGGTATGGTCTTTCTGGAGAAGCCACTTTACCTCAGCAAATTGTTTCCGTGGCTTCCCCACCCCTCCCAGTCGCTTAACAGAGAAAGGGAATTAACATTTGTTGAGCATCTACTTAGTATTTGCCCGGCATTGTACGAAGCCCTTGCATAGGCTGTTTTATTCAATCCTTATAGCTAGCCTGAGAGGAGGTATTATTATCCCCAATTTACAGAAAAAGGATCTAAGGCGCAGGAAGGCCACAGCCAGTCAGGAGCTGAGCCAAGATTCAAACCCAGGGCTGTCAGACTCCATGTTGCCTCTCTTTCAGAGACGAAAAGGATTTTTTATAGACTGGCTAATAGAATATTGCTGTTGATGCACCTAGCACTGTGGGAGAATTGGGGAATCCTGCTTCCTTACCCTGAAAGTGCCGATCTCTAGGTCCCCAGCTAGTGGAAGGGCTTGGTGGGGAAGCCTGCAGGACTCCGATAGGAGGGGGGATTCCTGTGTTGTGGGGTTCCTGTGTTGAGGTCTGGGACTCCTGGGGCATGGAGAAATTTCTGATATCACAGCAGCAATGACAAGGAGGGAAACCACCTCCTCCCCACCAACGGGGGCTGCAGCCGTCAGGGTCCTACAGGGAATAGATGCATGTTCAACGCAGTGTTGCATGAATGAACTGCTTAGAGGAGGCACAGGCAGTTAAGGGACCTACCAAGTGGTGAGGAAGCAGCTGGGCGCTAGCACAGCCAAAAGCTGTCACTGCTCCCGGGTCTGAGGGGTTGCGGTGTGGGTGTTCCTGCAGCCCAGTGAGAGCTGGCGCTGGGCAGCAGGAAGGCAGCCTCTGCTGGAATGCAGACCCAAAGGGCAGGAGCATGCACAGGAAGCGGTGTATGTGTGTGTGCATATGTGTGCATGTGTGTGTGTGTGTGAGAGAGAGAGAGAGAGAGAGAGAGAACAGATATCTGAGCCTCTATCTCCCTGGGCCTCCCTGTCTCCTGCCCGTGCTTACCAGTGGCCAAACCCAACTGTAAGCTAGAGGACAGAGGAGCCCCAGGGATGCAGCCTGTGCTGGTCAGTCTCCTGGGCAGAGGGCAGGACAGAGAAGGGTGGAAAGAGGACCTGCAGCAGGGTACAGAGGATATTCAGCCCAGCGGCTTGCTCAACTGTGCCCTCGATGTCAGTCTAGGGAGGTTGGACATTGCTTACAGACGCAAAGAATCATGGAATGGAAATGCTGGAAGAGTCTTAGAGTTCTGCCCATAAAACTCCTTTACTTTATAAAAGAGGATCCTGAATCCCAGGGAGGAAAAATGACTGGTCCAAGGTCCAAGGTCAGCAGCCAACTAGTAGCATAGGCAGGACTGGAACCAGCTAACCAAACTCCCAATCCAGCCTGCCTCTTAACTGGGAGCTGTGGTCGATTAATGGTTGATAATAAAGCTGAGCCAGCTTGCCTATTTCCTGTTAAAACTGCTCAGAAACCTCAGGGCCATAGTTTACTTTGGCTCCAGACATTTGCCTCAGACGATTCTCTTTAAATACACCTATGATCAGTGTGGGCTGCTCATTCCAGAGCGTGGGCTCTGGAGTCAGACTCATGGGACAGAATTCCAGCTATGCCCTTACTGAGTGATCTTGGACAAGCTGCTTGACTTCTGTGCCTTAGTTTGCTCAGCTATAAAATGGGGATAATAATGGTATCTGTCTCATATATTGTGAAAGTTATATGAGAAAATATACTTAAAGCACTTAGACTAGCATCTGGCAATAATAAGTGCTTGATAAATGATAGTATATCTACTATTTATTAGCATATATAAATTTATGTGTGATAGATGTATACACACACACACACTCACACACACATATCTCTCCAGTAAACTGATTTAGAATTCTGGTTAAGAATTCATTTGGTTTTTACCCTGAGATATATCAGCTGTTTCTTGCAAGGCATTTTTCCTCTTCCTTATGACAAATAAGAAAACTGAAGAGTATGACAATTATAACTCAATAAAGCTGGAAAAAAAAGAAGAAAACCGAAGGGCCTGTGTGATGTGTTTTTTGTGGGATCCCTCAGCTAGTCAGAGGCAGATAAGAAATACCTGCTCTCCATGTCACTCCAGCTCCTGGGTTGGAAATGAATTCCGGATTACTCATATTGATTTACTTCCTCCCAGGTGTTAAAAAAAATCCCTTTAGACGTCCATCAAGTCCAGGCCAGTCTGACTATCCCATGGGGCAGGCTGAGCAGGTTTCCATCTCATGGTCATTGATACCTAGAAGTGTTCAGAGCCAGCAGGCCTTGCTCTGTCTTCAATCTTAGTTTCTGCTCTTAGACCCTAGCACACAAATGCATATGGCATATGGATTGGTCTGCAGATTCTCTGGGAAATGCTCAGCTGCCCTCTGGGGATAGCTGGACACCGACCTTCTGGTCCTGGGTCTGGGTCGACACTCTGTCCTGGGCAGGTGTTAATAACACAAGCTCCGGCCCTCCAGCTCACGCTTCCTTCTATGGCTGTGACTCCTGCAGGGCGTTGCTCACCTTTGGAATACTGCGAACCAAATACAGATTTTCTGCTTCCTCTACTACAGGCCTTAAGGCTTTTCCCTTCTGCAAAGAACACAGTTCCCTTATTACTCCCTCCGCAGTAATCTTTTCTCATTACCTTAAGCAAGAACCTTGCACTTTGGATTCTCTTGCTTTTCCTCTGGTTGGGTGCTGTCTGATGCTTCCTCCCAGATGGTCCACTTCGAGGACAAGACACACAGCATCCTGCATGAACACTTCTCTTGGACAGCATTCTGAATACTCAGCTTACCAACTCCCGGCCCTGTTGCCTCAGAAACTCAACTGGGACTTTGGCAGGTTCTGAGATAAGTTAGCTGCTTCCCTCTGTGGCTTTGGTTGCTCAGTGCTTTTGCTATGTAGCTTCTTTGGTCACATCCCATCTCAACAAAACCCTTCAATAGCTTCCAAGTGCACTTGGACTAAAATCCAAACACTCCAAGTGAGCGCTCTGAGGCCCTGTGTGACCAGGCCCCTACATGCCTCTCCTACCTCCTCCCACACCATTCTCTCTGCCTCAGTTACACGGGGCTCCTCTCTGTTCCTCAAACATGCCAGACTCTTTCCTACCCCATGGGTCTTTGCACTTGCTGTTCCCTCTGCTTGGGGCATACTTCCTCAACTTCCCCATGGCTGGCTTGTTCATCCATCAGGTTGCAGTTTCCTCAAAGACGCCTTGCCTGACTTCTCTATCTAAACACTGTCTTGGGCCTCTGTTTAGTTAGTCTTTATCACACACCCCTGCTTCTTTCCTTTACAGGGTTTATTACATTATGCAACTATCCTGTTGTTTCTTTGCTTCTCTCTTGTCTGTCTCCTTTCTAGGCACTGAGGATATAAATCCCTGCTCTCATGAACCTTACGTTCTAGTGGAGGAGACAGATAAAAGCCATCTAAACAAACGAATAATATAATTTCAAGTACTGATGAGTGCTACAACAATAAAGCAGTGTAAGGGGATAGAGTGTGTCTCAGGGAATGTGGTGGGGTGGTGGTGGTTAGATAAGAGTAGTCAGGGATGGCCTCTCTGGAGGGGTGACATTGGAACAGAGAACAGATTGCTGGGTTGAAGCAGACCTTTGAAATTATAGGGGAACAGCAAGTGTGAGGGCCTCTTAGTAGCAGCCAGTTTGGCAGGTAAACACACCCCATCTCACCTGATCCTCGTAAGAACCTCTGAGGTAGGTAGGACAGATAATAGTTAATACCTTTTATCAAGACGGAAACTACCATTTTATCACTGGTAAATCAAGAAGGAAGATCAAGCTTTGCCAAATTAGAAAACTTGCTTTTAAAAATAAATAAATAAATAATTATTTTTTATTAACATATACTGTATTATTGGTTTCAGAGGTAGAATATGTTTGTTTATTTTTAAAAAAGATTTTATTTATTTATTTGACAGAGAGAGACACAGCGAGAGAGGGAACACAAGCAGGGGGAGTGGGAGAGGGAGAAGCAGGCTTCCTGCGGAGCAGGGAGCCCGATGTGGGGCTCGACCCAGGACCCGAGACCATGACCTGAGCCAAAGGTAGACGCTTAACGACTGAGCCACCCAGGCGCCCCTCAGAGGTAGAATTTAGTGATTCATCAGTTGCATAAAACTTTAAGTCACACAGTTGAAACAAGACTCTTTGACTCTAAATCAGTGGTGTCTAACCTTGCATAGGCATTGAAACCCTCTGCGGAGCTCTACAAAATAGTCACACCTGGGTCCTGCCCACCAGGGTGCGGCCCAAGAGGATTGTTGTTATTGTTTTAAAGATTTTATTTAGGGGCGCCTGGGTGGCTCAGTCTTTAAGCGACTGCCTTCTTCGGCTCAGGTCATGGTCCCAAGGTCCTGGGATCGAGCCCCGCATTGGGCTCCTTGCTCAGCGGGAAGCCTGTTTCTCCCTCTCCCACTCCCCCTGCTTGTGTTCCCTCTCTCGCTGTGTCTCTCTGTCACATAAATAAAAATCTTTAAAAAAAAATAAGGATTTTATTCATTTATTTGAAAGAGAGAGCCCACCTGTGTGTTTGTGCACATGCGGGGAGAGGGGCAGAGGAACAAGCAGACTCCCTCTCTGAGCGGGGAGCCAGACACAGGGCTCCATCCCAGGACCCTGAAATCATGACCTGAACTGAAGGCAGATACTTAACCCACTGAGCCCGCCAGGTACTCCCCAGGAGGGCTGTTAAAACTCTCCAGGTGATTCTCACCTGCCTGACAACCACTGCTTTCAATCCACCAGCTTTTCACTACATGAACTGCCTCCTTGAGAGAGCTTTTCCACTAAGCTGCCCATTAAAATCACTGAGGGAGCTTTCTAAGGACTATGGAGGTCCAGATCCCAGACTAGACTCTAAAGTCAGAATTTCTGGGGCTTGTTTATAAGCGCCTTATTTGCCTATCTGCGTTGGAGCCTCCCACATTTATTTTTTGATTTTTTTCTATCTGCTGTTGTCTCTTCATTTGTTCCCTTTGGGTTTTATGACTTTTTTTTTATTCCTTTCCTGTCCTTTTCATGGGATTTTAGGAAGGAGTGGATTTAAATGAGTGTACTCGACATACCATGTTGAACTTGAAGGGTTAAAAATTAAAATTTAATAAGTGTTTAAATGATTAAATTTTAATTATAAAAGTTATACACACATTCATTGTAAAAAAAATTCAAATATTATAAAAGGGCACAGGGTGTAAACCGAAAGTTCTCTAACCACCCCTTCCCCTATTTCCATTCCGCAGGGTAACTGCTAGCTTGCTAGTAACATTTTCATAGTTAAACTTAGGGTGCAATTAGAGTAACCATATTAAGTTTTTAATATATTTGTTCTGTCTTCTCTCTGGTTTTAAACTTCCCATTTTAATTTAAATATCCTTTATGTCTTTTACTGCATCTTTATGTTTTTTTATATGATTTTTTTTTGTTGCGAACAACCTTCTCCAGGGGAGCCCCTATTCAGCCTTTAATGCCCAGCCTCCAAGTCAGTTCTTAGTTTATGGAGCATTTCAGAATCTCCTGGGCAAAATTACTGTTCCCTTCTTTGTGTTCCTATACCTCTTTGTTCATACCTCCAGCTCACACTTCTCACACTGCTTGAAAATTATTTATGTTCCTATCTTAGCACGTATACACCATAAACTTGAGACAGTGGCAGGGGAGGGGGGCTGTATTAGGCAATTCTACACCACTGTTGTCTCTGTGCATCAATTGTCTTAGTCTGTGGCGTGTCTTTTTATGCCCTTCAATGAAGAGAAGTTGTTGAATTTAATGCAGTCCAAATGTATCAAAGTTTTGCATATAGTTTGTACTTGTGTCATTTAATAAACCTTACCCTGAGATCACAGGATGTTTTCCTTTATTTTCTTTTAAAATTTCTGATTTTGTTTTTTCCCTTGAAAGTCTTTAATCTACCTGGAATTAGTTTTTGTCTGGGGGGTGAATGAGGGATCCAACAGATAACTAGTTGCTGCAGCTCATATACTGAATGATGTGTCTTTCCCCATTGATCTATAATGCCAGCTCAGTCATATATCAAGATCCCACATATGCCTGGATCTGTTTCTGGGTTCTCTAAGCTGATTTCTTTCCCCCCTTCTGCCTATCCTTATACTAATACCAAATGGCCTTAAGTCTTACAGCATTATAATAAATATTGATGTACGAAAGGCCAAGTCTTCGAAACACGTTAGTTACTCCCTTCAGGAGTGTTTTGGCAATGCTTTACATTTTGTTTTTGCATATAAATTTTATTTTATTTTATTTTATCTTTTAAAGATTTTATTTATTATTTAACAGAGAGAGAGACAGTGAGAGAGGGAACACAAGCAGGGAGAGTGGGAGAGGGAGAAGCAGGCTTCCTACCGAGCAGGGAGCCCGATGTGAGACTTGATCCCAGGAACCTGGGATCATGACCTGAGCCAAAGGCAGACGCTTAACGACTGAGCCACCCAGGCGCCCTTTGCATATAAATTTTAGATTAGCTTGTGACAGTCCAGAAAAAATCCTGTTGGAAATTTGATTGCAATTGTATTGAATTGATAGATGAATTTCTCCCAACTCTGTTCCCTCAAGAAGTACCTCAAGAGATATTTGTGAAATGAGTGAACGTCTGATGAATGTCTCTAAAGTACATCTTATAAACATGTGAAACAGATCAATGAATGAACGAATGGGGGCCAGAGATAACTAAGATTAATCAGCACATTCTCACCATTCGGCAACTGTCAGTAAATGTATTTCTCGCTTACTTGTTCTAATACCTTATTTAAAATACACAAACCGACAACTTCATCCTCCACTGAACACGAATCCATGCCTCCTTCGGAAAGACTATTGAAAACAAATTTCAGGAGGACTCTGTCCGCAGCCGGGCAAAGAAACAAGGCTATCTGACAGGTAAGGTGTCTTGACCTCTCTGACTCGGATGGAGAGGTCCAGGGGGAGCGCGGGTTCCGCGGCTCTGGTGCCCGCGGCTTAGGGAACCACGGACTACAAGTCCCGCCAGGCCGCGCGGCGCCTCCGCTTCATTAGGCGCAATCAGTGGGTGGCGGAAAGCAAAGTCCCTGTGAACCCCGTCATCCGCGTGCGGTGTGGAACCTGGCGCCACGTCCCTGCGTCCCTTGGGGTGAGTAGGGCAGGCGCGCCGGGGCCGCACCGCGCGTGGAGCGCGGGGGAGGCGGTGTAGACGCGCCGGGCGCCTGCCTCCGCTCAGGCCGTGGGGAGGGAACCCCCGGCCTGTGACCTTGTCACCGGGGCCGGTGCGTGGCCACGTGACCCGCAGGGCCCCGCCCCCTCTGCGGAGACTCTCCAGCCCGGCTCAGCAGTGGGCGGAAGCGCGGACTGGCTGCTCGGGTGGCGCGGTCTCGCGCGTAGGAAGGGCTGGAGCTGGACCAGGGGGCATCAGGTGGCTCACCCAGGCGACTTCTCCTTAGGCGGTCTACGGGCCCCGAGGCGCGCGCCGCGGGGGGCTGGGCGTGGTCTGGACGAGAGCAGGGGGCGCAGACGAAACCCCTACGCTCCGCCTGGACTCGCGGCGTGCCGCAAGAGCGCTCCGGATCTCCCCCACCTTGCCGGGCCCTGCACTTCCAGTTCTCCCTAAAAACGTGCAGATGACAGCTGTGTATGGAGAGCAACCTATGGGAGACAGCACAGCTCTGTCCCCAGGTTAAGTGGCGTTTACTTCCCACTAGGTAGGAAGTCAAGCAATTCAAGTATTTATTGATCCCGTCCATGATAATTGGCACTTAGTGTGTGCTCAAGAGATATTTGCCGAGTTGAAAGTGAATTAGACTTATCTGTGCCTTTTTCTTTAAGCGTTTTCTTATTGCACAGCTTCTCAAACTGCATTAGAATCACCTGGAGGGCTTGTTAGCATACGGAATGCTGGACCCCATCCTCAAAGTTTATGATTCACCAGCTCTGGGGTGGGGAGCAAGAATTTGCATTTCTAACATGCTCCTGGGAGAGAGAGAAATGCTGTCCGGAACATATTTTGAGTACTATTGCTTTATAGGAAAAAAGTCCTGTGAACTTACAGCACCAGCTCTTTTTTCACACCGGGTTATGGGCCTTTGTGTTCTTGTTTGCCAGTTTAACTTTTTGTAGTGATGGTAAACATGTGCATATTACTGTGTACACTTGTCTCTTTCTCAACAGCCCTCACAGATGTAAGATTTGACCTCTGCTGGGAGAGCTTGCATTTTATTCCTTCCTGATATATACATTTTCTTGTCAGACAGGGGACCTATAAGATAAAAATAGTGCTTGGTTCTGGCATCCATTCCCCCACTCCCTGCTCAATCCCCTGGCCCCCAACTCACTCACTAAATTTCCTGGGTTTAGATTTTTGTGTCAGGGATTCCAGTGACCCATCTCTTACCTGCCACGTGCTCTTTGTGTTTGGTTTTCCACTGTTTGCCCTGAGTCCCCACTTTCCCAGGATGAAGTGAATGGAGAATTTCTATTCCTTGCCTGGGTGAGATTTATTTTCTCTGTCTGCTCTGGGACCTTGGCATCAGCCAGGGATTCCTTTATTTAATCAATATTGATTCAGCCGCCTCCTGGGCGTCGAACCCTAGGAAAGGGAGTTTGATTACATTTGGACAGCATCATTGGTGGTAGTGCAGGTTAGAAACCTGATCAGGCCAACTATATGGTCCCTGGGCATTGACTCTGCATCTTTCCAGACTTGAGACACGATGGTATCAACTACCTTGTTTGCTTTTTAACCACATCACAAAACATTTTCAGGTTTCCCTGAAAACCTGATCACTCTTATTGGGTCTTTTCCAGTCTTAGGAGCGGAGCAGACCAGAAGAAATAATGCTCAATTTCTCTAATAGCCTATTTAGGAAATGGGAGGAGGCTGTGGACACTTATGGGATTGATGGAATTAGAGCCCAAATTGCCTTTCCTCTGGCCATTCTCACCTGTGCACCAAGCAGGGAAAGGTGATTCCATGCATCTTGTCCTGGGATGTGGCATGGGGAGGGGTCTGCGGATGGGTGGTAACTGATAGGCATAGCCACTTATTGGCCCACCACAAACAGTAAGTGCTTGGTTCCCCATTTAGTTGTGTCCAGGGGATGGACGTTTCATTTGACCATCAACTACCCATTTGTAGGACTTTCCACACTTGCATTTCGCCTCATTTCATCACCCGCTGGGGTGTTCCCTTATGGTCCAGCAAGATGGATTCCATTCTTCTCATGGATCTGACAATAACACAGCCCTCCTAAATGTTTCCTAGACTAGAATGGGTTGTTTCTGGTGAGGTGCTTTGGTTGATACTCTGCCATGTTGATTTCCAGGGCTCTAGGCAGTGTCTTCTACATGCCGCCATTGTTTGGGCCTGATAGAGGGTCAGAAATCAAAGTCGCTGTGCACAGTGACTGACACGGTTACCCGTGACCAGTGGTAAGAACACTGGTGAACAAGTCCGCTCTGCGAGTCCGTGAAGGAGGTCATGTGCCATAGACAGGCTCAAGCTCTAATGCTGCCATTTACTAGCTGAGTCACCTGGGAAGAATCTCTCACCCCCTCTGCTCCTTCCTTTTCTTATATATGCCTGCGGATGATAATAATATCTGTCTCATCTTCCTGGGTTGTGTGGAGATTCTAAGGAGATAATGAGTGCAAAGGCTTTGTAAAGGTTAGTTGTTGCTAATATTGTTATCTGACGTTTAGGTTTTAGGGTCTTGGTGTCCTCAAGCTCCCTTCCCCTCCCCAAAAGTGTGTGTGCTTCTGTGAGAGGTAACTCAGGTGAAAGTCAGACAAGTAAACAGAACAGGGCAGGTGATTCATTAGCAAAGGGTTTAATAATGAAAGGTGTTTTTCATCGACAGACATATTTCACGGCTGACAGGGTCTTTTAAAATACCCCGAGGGAAGCGACTCATTTGCATGTTAAAGACTCACTGACACCTTATGGAAAACCCCAGCTCCAATCTATTTAGACATACTTTGGCTCCTATATCATCTATTTTATGTTTTTCAATTTCCACCTTTTTTATTACTGAGGACATTTGCATGAAAACCGGGTCTTGGGAATTGTGTCCGCTTGGCTGAGGCTTCCCCTCCCAGGGGAAGTGATCTCAAGACTAGGGGTGGCCTCCTTGCCCACAGGGACAGGCCTGGAGGACGGTGCATGAGGAAGATGGGATTTAAAAGAGGCAAGAGCTGGGAGGTGGTGCTGGGGGTGCCTGGGGGAGGATGGCATCCAATTGACAGTCCTGGGGTGATTCTTACCTGGGGACCTGTGTTGTTACTGATTCAGCGCAGGCCTCATGGGGTACCGTTTCTCCCTTGATTCATTCAGTAAACGCTTTTGGGGCTCCTACTATGCTAAGGCGGGTTTGGCAAACCATAGCCACTGGGCCACTTCTGGCCACACCCATCACTTTATATATTGTCTAGGCCTGCCCTATATAGGCCAATGCCTTGGGTCTTCATCTGAGTGAGGTGGGAGCCATTAGAGAGTTGAGAGCAGGGAAATACATAATTGGGCTGAAGTTTCCATGTTGAGAATAGATGGGGGGAAAATTCACTCTTTTACTCATTCAATCATGTATTTGTTAGCAGACTTATTAATTAGTTATGTAATATGTTAACAAATTCTGCCCTTTGCATGTAGTAGAAGAGGCAGATACAGGACCAGATCCTTAGAGAAAAAAGCAGTGTATAATAAGACCAGATAGGAAGGAGCAACTCATTCTAAGTGGTTGGCTCACAGAAGGCTTCAGAGAGGGATGGGGTGGGGGGGTTGAGTGTGGAGAGGTATTTGGGAGATGAAGCTGGCAAGTTTGGGTTGGGATGAGTAGGGTGGGTCTTGAATGCCTTGCTAGAGAATTTGGACATTTTCGTCAGTGGAGGGGATGTGGGATAATATGTGTGCACGTGAAGGTTGGGGTGATAATGACCTGGGTGGAGAGTCAAAGTCGGATGGGATGTGGGGAAATGGGTTTGGAATGGGGAACGGCTGGGCAGTTCAGGCAAGACAGGATGGCCTTCCTCCCCTGCTTTATTAATTGTACAAGGTTTTGCCAAATCCTGGTCTCCCAGGTGCTAAGAGTTCTTCTATATCAGCTCGTCAGTGTTTCTGGGAAGAAGAAATGAAGTTTAAAATAACAGTAAGGAAAAGAGGTCTTATTTGCTGAATATGTTAGGCATTATGTTAAAGCAGCATCTCATTTAATACAGTGACCCTAGGACTGAGGTACTGTCAAGAACTCCCTTTTGTAGGTAATTACATGGGAGGCTCCAAGAGGTTGTGACTTGCTCAAGGTCACACAGCTGGTGAGCATTAGAGCAGGATTCTTCCTGGCTCCAGAGGCTGAGTTCCTGGCCACCAGTGGCTCCATATAACCTTATTAATGTGGGCTTCTCTGAAGGCCCCACAGGGAAGGTCCCTGGATCACCTCTCATGGACTTTCTTGCACCGATGATTTTTTTTTTTTTTAAGATTTTATTTATTTATTTGACAGAGAGAGATACAGCGAGAGAGGGAACACAAGCAGGGGGAGTGGGAGAAGGAGAAGCAGGCTTCCTGCCGAGGAGGGAGCCCGATGTGGGGCTCGATCCCAGGACCCTGGGATCATGACCTGAGCCGAAGGCAGACGCTTAACGACTGAGCCACCCAGGCGCCCCTGCACTGATGATCTTGAAGAAGGAAGATGTATAAGGAGCTGAGGGCACCCAGCCCAACGTAAGGCCTGCTTCCAGGTCCAGTTGGGAACCCTCTGTCTTGGTGGGACAAGGTGGAAGGTGAACCGAGCATGCTGCCCTTTTTGATAGAAAACACTATGGCTGAGGGTATAGAGAGCAAAGTGAAAAGATAGGGTTAGGTGGGGGCCTGCCAGGATGTTAGAAGTGAGGCCTGCAGAAGTCCTTCAGAAGTTGACAGGCAAGGGAGGAAATAAGGTCCTTTACCAAAGCATGGCATTGGGAGAGGAAATAATTAATAGCAGTCATAATAATAATTATAATAATAAGAGATGAGTGGTGGTGGTAATAGCAGTTGCTACTGTGTTCTTACTGTGTAGGTGGCACCTAGCCATACATTTTGCATGATTTCCTCATCCCTCACCACCCCATCTAGTAGACACTGCTGTCATCATCCCCATTTTATAGACAAGGTCATAAGAGTCAGAGAGAGTTAGTAATTTGCCTGCTTACCCAGTTGGTAAGTGAGTAGAGGGGCTCAAACCCAGGCCTGCTGGAGTGTATGTTCTCAACCACCATGTCTTTTGTCTGGAAGGAACTCTTGGCTTATTAAAATGTTGGCAGAAAAAAAAAAAAGCTGGCAGAATGATGTGGGGATAGGGAGGTTTTCATAAATAAAGAGAATACTAAAAAAAAGAATATAAAGTCCATTCTACAAAGCAGGATTTTAATTTCTTTTTATTTACAAACCCCTTTCTTGCAGAGTTAGGAACTAAACCCAGGAGCTGGGCCAGAGCATTTGTGTTTAGGGGAACAAATGAGTTTCTTACATTATTTCTTTAAAAATAATTGTTTGCAGTCACTCTTGAGGGGTAATCACAGATACCTGGGGTTGGGAGTAGGTATGATAAAACTGGAAGGCTTGTTTTTTGGGCATGGTTTCACTGATGGATTTGAACACATGCAGCCTCTTTAGTAAAAAGTAAATATTTAGAAGAATGGTTCTCAAACGTTAGCTTGCATAAAAATCACCCATTATGTTATTAGAATGCAGGTTCCTGGGTCCCACCCCCCAAGTTGGTAATTCAGTGGGCCAACAGGTAGACCTCAGAATCTACAATTTTTGTGTGTTTTTTTAAAAAAAATTAAATGGAGGTATATTGACATATATTAGTTTCAGGAATACAATGTAGTGGCTCAATTTCTGTATACATTGTTAAATGTAACTACAGTAAGTCTAATCTCCCTCACCACACATAGTTACAAATTTTTTTTCTTGTGATGAGAACTTTTAGGATTTACTTTTAGTTAATTTCAAATATTTAATAAAATATTATTAATTATAATCCATGCCATACATTACTTCTCCATGACTTATTTATTTTATAACTAGAAGTTTGTACCTGTTGGTCCCCTTCACCCATTTTGCCCACCCCCACCAATCTGTTCTTTGTATCTGTGAGTTTGTTTTTTGTTTTTGTTTGTTTTTTAGGTTCCACATACAAGTGCGATCATATGGTATTTGTCTTTCTCTCTCTGACTTACTTCATTCAGCATAATACCCTCCAGGTCCAATCCATGGTGTCACAAATGGCAAGATTTCACTCTTTTTTATGGCTGAATTGTATTCCATTATATTCACCTATGTATCACATTTTCTTTATCCATTCATCCATTGATGGACATTTAGGTTGTTTCCATATCTTGGTTATTGTAAATAATGTTGCAGTGAACATGTGAATGCATATATCTTTTTGAGTTAGTGTTTTTGTTTTCTTTGGATAAATACCCAGAAGTGGAATTGTTGGATCATATGGTAGTCCTATTTTTAAGTTTTTGAGGACCCTCCATACTGTTTTCCTGAGTGGCTGCACCAATTTACATTCCTGTCAACAGTTCACAAGGCTTCCCTTTTTTTCATATCCTTGCCAACACTGGTTATTTCTTGTCTTTTTGATACGAGCCATTCTAGCAGGTGTGAAGTGATATGTCATTATAGTTGAAATTTGCATTTCCCTGATGATTACTGATGTTGAGCATCTTTTGGTGTTCCTGTTGCCCATTTATATGCCTTTCCTGGAAAATGTTTATTCAGATCTTCTGCCCATATTTTAATATATATTTTTAAAACTATTGTGTTGTATGAGTTCTTTATATATCTTGGATACTAACCCCTTATCAGATGTATGATTTAGAAATATTTTTTCCCATCTAGTAGTTTGCCTTTTCATTTTATTGATGGTTTCCTTTGCTCTGTGGGAACTTTTTAGTTTAACGTAGTCCCATTTGTTTATTTTTGCTTTTGTTGCTTTCACTGTTGGTGTCATATTCAAAAAGTCATTGCCGAGACCTATGTCAAGGAGATTACTGCCTATGTTTTCTTCTAGGAGTTTTATGTTTTCAAATCTTATGTTCAAGTCTTTAACCCATTTTGAGTTAGTTTTTGTGTATGATATAAGGGTCTAGTTTCATTCTCTTGCATGTAGTCATCTGGTTTTGCCAACACCATTTATTGAAAAGACTGTTCTTTCCCCATTGTATATTCTTGGCCTCTTTGTTGTAAATTAATTGCCCATATGTGCATGGGTTTATTTCTGGACTCTGTTGGGTTTCATTGATGTATGTGTCTGTTTTTATGCCACTGCCTTACTGTTTTGATTACTACAGTTTTGTAATATAGTAATATAATCAGAGACCATGATACTTGCAGCTTTGTTCTTCTTCCTCAAGATTGCTTTGACTATTCTGGGTCTTTTGTGGTTACATACAAATTTTGGGGTAGTTTGTTCTATTTCTGTGAAAAATGCCATTGGAATTTTGATAGGGATTCCATTGAATCTGTAGACTGCTTTGGGTAATATGGAAATTTTAACAATATTCTTCCAATCTGTGAACACAGAATATCTTTCTGTTTATTAGTGTCTTTAATTTTTTCATTAATGTCTCATAATTTTCAGTGTACAGGTCTTTCACCTCCTTGGTTAAATTTATTCTTAGGTATTTTATTTTCGATGCAATTATAAATGGGATTGTTTTCTTAATTTCTCCTTCTGATTATTCATTATTAATGTATAGAAACATAACAGATTTTTGTATGCTGATTTTGTATCCTGCAACTTTACTGAATTTGTTTATTCTAACAGTTTTTTTGGTGGATTGTTCAGGGCTTTCTGTATATAAATGTCATCTGCAAATAGTGATAGTTTTACTTTTTCCTTCCCAATTTGGGTGGCTTTTATTTCTTTTTCTTGCCTATTGCTCTGGCTAGGGCTTCCAGTACTATGTTCAATAAAAGAGGTGAGAGTAGACATCCTTGTCCTATTCCTGATGTTAGAGGAAACCTTTCACCAGTGAGTATGCTGTTAGCTGTGGGCTTGTCATATATGGTCTTTATTATGTTGAGGTATGTTCCCCTATACCTACTTTGTTGAGAGTTTTCAATCATAAATGGGTATGGAATTTTGTCAAATGCCTTTTCTACATTTTTTGAGATGATTATGTGATTTTTATCCTTCATTTTGTTAATGTGGTATAAGAAATCTGCATTTTTGAAATGGAAGAAGATAATAAAATTAAATCTAAATGCATAAGTTATATTAAATGCAAACAAAAAAAATCAAGTATATGGGGCGCCTGGGTGGCTCAGTCATTAAGCGTCTGCCTTCGGCTCAGGTCATGATCCCAGGGTCCTGTGATCGAGCCCTGCATCGGGCTCCCTGCTCAGCGGGGAGCCTGCTTCTCCCTCTCCCACTCCCTCTGCTTGTGTTCCCTCTCTCGATATATATCTGTCAAATAAATAAACAAAATCTTTAAAAAAAAATCAAGTATATGTTGTTTAGAGAAATAGTATAAAATTTAAGCTCAAAGTAGAAGAATGGAAAAAAGATGTACCTGTGAATACTTAAAAAAAATCTGTGGCTATACTGTGAGGCACGAGTCCAGATAGATTTTAAAGAAAAAGAAGACAAGGCTGTGTAGCAATAGTTTCCTACATAGGGGAAACAGAGGCACAGAGCAGGGAAGGGATGGTCACAGACTGAGTCCAGAGCAGAAGCAAACAGGGATGACCTGAATCTTCCTGCTGCGTCTCTACAGGGTTTGCACGTGTGGGTGGCTTGGTGATTCACTTCTCCTGGATGGGACTTTTCCTCTGCTTCCTGCAGCTGTGGTCAAGGATTTTGGTCTGATATGGAGTTCCCAGAAACTGAAGGGGAAACAGCCTATTGGGTACAGTGGCCCCCAAAAGCTCCAACAGTCCACCTGGTGGATTGAGCTACTAGAAGTAGGGTGGGGAAGGGCATCAGGGAGCCTTGAGCCCACTTGATCCCACTGACTGGGAGTGGATCTGGCTAAACAGATTAGCAGGGGGCCATTGAATCCCTAATCGCAAAGTACCCTGCCGGACTGTGGGTGGACAGCGTAATAACAGTCATGGTGTGGGCCCTCAGGGAGCCAATGATCTAGACAAGGGGCAGTTTACTCTAACTGAAATAAATATTCTGGAAATCAGCCAGACGTGGAAAGCTTATCTGGATGATTCTGACCAGCTGCCGTTTTTGGCCTGAGCACTTCTGACCTGGGCCCGGAGGGCTAATGACACCTATGTGTGCATGGTGGTAAAGTAATAGTTACAAGTAACGAGGATTAGCATGCTCTGCCACTTTTCCTATCTAAAAGAGCATCTTTGTTGCATGTGTATCATCCTTCCTCTTACCCTCTTTGATTTTCTTCTCTGCACTTAATACCAGCTGCTATTCTTTTTTTTTTTTTAAAGATTTTATTTATTTATTTGACAGAGAGAGACACAGCAAGAGAGGGAACACAAGCAGGGGGAGTGGGAGACGGAGAAGCAGGCTTCCCCGCTGAGCAGGGAGCCCGATGCGGGGCCCGATCCCAGGACCCTGGGATCATGACCTGAGCCGAAGGCAGACGCTTAATGACTGAGCCACCCAGGTACCCCACCAGCTGCTATTCTAATATGTCTGTGTGATGCGGATCTGTCATCCCATCTAGAGCGTATGCACCGCGTGGGCAAGGACTTTGCTTTGTCCCCTCTCCCCCCAGTGGCTTGAATGGTACCTGGCACTGTGCAAGGAATAATGACTCTGAGAGTTGACTTGTGCCAGGTACTCCGCTAAGCATTTTATATCCACGATCTCATTTTATTCCAACAACTTTTGCAGTAGGAAAATGACCCAAGGTCATATAATCTATTTAAGTGGCAGAGCCTGAATTTGGGTCCTGGTCCGACTAACTACGGAACTCAACTATTCCTTATTGTCTCCTTTTCTTCTGCAGGGTCTGGGAACATGGCCAGAAGGGCTCTAATGCTTGCTTCATGGACCAGCGCGGCTCTGGCTGCCTCAGGCTTCTACCTCTACAGTAACAAGTACTTGGATCCCAGTGACTTCGGCGCTGTCAGGGTGGGCAGAGCCGTTGCCACGGTAGGTTTTCCTCATCGCCAGGTGGCAGATGGACTGCAGTATTACCTGCAGGCGTTTATACGTGTCGCAGATGTGGAGATACACGTGTAACACCCTTACGTGTGCAAAGCTTTGCCGGGCGCCCTCCTGTGTCTCTATTTCCGTATGGCCCACCTCGGTCCTACTGAACTCCAGCAGGACGGGCTTGCACACGGTCTCTGTTGTGAAGCCTTTACATTTTAGATTCTGTATCGTATTTTAGCGACAGACCTGGGCCGGTACTCCTCAGCCAATGCCTATGGAAGGACTCTGCAGCTTTGATGAAATTCTCTCAGGAAACCTGGTTTCTCTCCTGTGAGCTAGTGTGCATGGTTCCTGAGGCAGGGCTCGTACTCAGAGCAGCAGGGCCTGGGGGGATTTTTGAGGATCCCCTGCAACCACCAAACTAACAGAGGATCTGAGTTAAATATTTCACCATTAGAGGTTTTCTCCTGTGGCCTGGGAGCATCCTTCCTGTGTGATCGTGTCCTCTTCATGCTGCTGAGAGCAACGCTCCCGGACACGCACATATAACTGCCTGATTGGTGGGTAGATTGCCACGTGCCTCAATGCTCTCTTTCCTCCTTTGGCTGCTGCAGGATGAGCCTGTCCTTTCTTTCCCTTGGTGTGGATAGACTCTGATGCACGGTCTGTTTGGGTTGTTGTCTGATTGTTTCCTTAATACTCAGTGTTGTGAAGTCTTCTCCCGAGCTAGTCATAGAACCTAGATGGACAAATAGATAAATAGGCCATGGGATATAAAATGATTGCCGAGCGTTTACCCAGGACCTTTTAGGGGCCCAGCAGTGTCTTACATGCTTTGAGAGGTAGAAATGAGCTGTCCCACCTCGACCCAGCTTTGAAGGAGCTTATGATTGAGGAGTGCTCACATGAATGGGTCAAAAAACAATCAATCTAAAGCCACAGATTGGGTCAAGATGTGTGACTCAGGTGACCACTGCTAGGGGACCTCAGATACAGGAGTGAGACCTGTAGGCTAGGAGTCAGGATGAGTGGCCTTGGGGAAGCAGGCTTTGATGGAACCTTAGGGATTTGAATACAGTTGACTCTTGAACTACAAGGGGGTTAGGGTGCCAACATCCATGCAGTCAACTTTGGACTCCCCAAAACCTTCACGACTAATAGCCTACTGTTGACCAGAAGCCTTACAGATAACGTGAACAGTTGATTAATACATTGTTTGTATGTCATATGTCTCATATACTGTATTCTTACAATAAAGTAAGCCAGAGAAAAGAAAATGTTATTAAGAAAATCATAAGGGGGGCGCCTGGGTGGCTCAGTTTGTTAAGCATCTGCCTTCAGCTCAGGTCATGATCCCAGGGTCCTGGGATTGAGCCCCACATCGGGGAGCCTGTTTCTCCCTCTCCTTCTCCCTGGTACTCTGCCTGCTTGTGCTCTTTCTCTCTGTCAAATAAATTAAAAAAAAAATAAAAAAAGAAAATGATAAGGAAGAGAAAATACATTTACAGTACTGTACAAAAAACAAAAAGAAAACCAAACCCATGTGTAAGTGGACCTGCACAGTTCAAATCCATGTTGTTCAAGGGCCATCTGTAGCTGGAGGTGAGGGAGGAAGGTATTTACCAGTGCTTTATAAACCAGTCACTAGGCTGTGCCTTCTTTAAAGGTCAGGGCTCTGGTCTTAATCGGCCTTGTGCATTATTCAGTGACCAGCTCTTGTTTGTGGTTGGTGTTTAACACATTTATGTCGAATGGAGTAAAGCTTTGGGGGTGTAGGCAAAGGAATGGACTTCTCTGGGAATCAGCCTTGGAAGCCCCTTAGCTTCTAGCGGCTTCAGTGGCTCAGTTCTAAAAAGGAAGGTTTGGCCTGGGTAATCCTCCAGCTTCCTCCATGTCTGAGATATCTGGAAGTCTGTAATTTTCTGATTCACCAAGGATATGGGGACTTCTCCTGGACTTTTGGGCAAGGGACCCAGAATCAAAACTCAGGCTATCCGAGCAACATAAATATAAAATGATGTTTATTTATGATAATAAGTTTATCCAACAGCATTCATTCAACTAGTCTTTACTGAGCATTTACCTATGTGCCTGGCATAGTAAAAAGGTGCTGGGCGTACAGTGATGAACAGGAAGGACAGGCCTCTGTGTATACAGAGCTGAAATTCTAGCAAAGAGAAGATAGTCCACATACAAGGAAACAAGTGAGCAAGGGAATTTTGGGTATGATAATGTTGTTATGATAAATAATTGAGAGTTGCTGGTGGGTGGGGCAACCTTAGATTGGGGCTCTCTGCAAAGGTGGCCTTTGTGCAGAGCCCTGATTGACAGGAAGAAGTTAGCCAGGCTAAGATCTGGGGGACAGAGCATCTTAGGGGAGGTGTTGTCTACTTCTCTAGACATACGGCCTGTGTCAGGGGCCTGCAGCTGCAGGGCGGGGGCCGAGGAGCAATATTTGATGCCCAGGTGCTGGGCCTTTCTTTTTCTTGGTTCACAGACAGCTGTCATCAGTTATGACTATCTCACGTCCCTGAGGAGTGTCCCCTATGGTTCAGAGGAGTACTTGCAGCTTCGATCCAAGGTAAGGAGCCCAGGGGGCCCATCTGAGCCAGGCCAGGACTAGGTAAGTCCTGAAGTAGCTGCAAAGCCAGCAAGCTTCCTGCATGCAGCTGGAGGTGGGCAGGGGGCTGTGTGGGGATTGAGGCTGGGGGCTTGGGAGCAAGGAGGGGAGGGCCTTCTCCTCATTGGAGGTGTTTTTGTGCTGATGGGCTAGGCTGCCGGGCCAACGTCAAGCTGGATCCCATGGTACTGAGGTTATTAACCTACAAGGCACTGTCGGGGAGGCTGGTGTGTGTTTCTGGGGGAGCACAAGATGTCTGGGATGACTCAGGAGGGATGAAGGCTCTGTTCCTGAGATAACTCAGTTGGCTTCCGAAGTGCTTTGTCAGGCAAAACCCAATGGAAAGAGGTTAATTGCTTTCCTGTCCTCTCAAGGCTATACTGGGGCTTCTTGCTAGGCTGCTGAGTGGAGCTTCAACCTCACACCCTCTTTCCTTACTTGCGATAGGTCAGTTGATTTTGATGCTACAACTAGATGAGTTGGGGCATCAAGCAAGAGGGTGGTTTTTTTTTTTTTTTGGTTGTAAGTTGAGTTTGGGGTCAAGTGTAGATACTTTTGTTTCCTCCAGAGAGAGGTTTGTGATAGATCTGTATGTCTTTGCTCAGCCTGGAATGCCCTTGGCCCCTTAGAAAATTTCTAGTCATCCTTCTGGCCTCAGCTCAAATACCTCTCCTCCATGATGCTTTCCTTCTCACTCATTCTTGGTGGATGGGGTAATTAATTTTAAAATTTTTATTTAAACTTCTCATTATAGAAATTTCAACCATTATAAGAGAGAATGGTATAATGAACCCTTATGGAACTGGATGACAGTTCGACAGACATTATCAACATTTTGTCAGTCTTGTATCATCTACTTACCCCTTTATTCATTCATTCATTCATTCACTTTTAATTCATTTATTTTTGCTCAAATATTTAAAAGCAAATCTCAGGCATTGTATCATTTCATCTGTAAATACTTCAGTCTGTATCTCTAATAGATAAGTACCTTAAAAAAACTTCAATACCGTAATCATAACTAACAAAATTAACAGTATTTCCTTAATAACTTCTAATGGCTAGTTTATACTCAAATATCCCTGGTCCCAAAAATGTTTTTTTAAAGTTGGTGCATTACAGTCTGGGTTCAAACGAGGTGCATATATTGCATTAGGAAACATCAACCAAAATCTTCTCAAATCTATAATATTTCCCTTCCATCCTTTTTTTTGAGCTATTTGCTTGTTGAAGAAAGCAGATCATTTACCCTGTAGAACTAGGCCGATTGCATCCTTAAAGCATCATTTAATGGGAAATAGATTCACATGGCATGCAATTCAGAATATGTAACATTTGAACATCCAAAATGATCCTCCTCTCCCTGTTCCTCAGGTACCCAGTTTTTCTGCCTGGAAGTGATCATCATGTTCTATGTATCCTTCCAGAGATATCTTCCTATTTGAATTTATTCACTCTGTCTTCTTTATTCCTTACAGATGATAACTGGTTACATGTCTTTCTCTCACTTTAGCCTATAGATTCTTTTAGATCAGGGATTGGGTCATCTTTTTTGTATTTTCTACCTCTAGTGATGATGCCTAGGACTGAATTGACTTAATGTCTGTTTCAGGCTACACCCTGCTAGCTCCTTCCTTGGGAGGGGACCTGGAAAGGGCGCAGGGTTTGTATGTGGAAGACCTGAATTTGTGCTCTGTCTTTGGGATGGTCATTTAGCCTTTGGAGCTACCATTTTCCTGTCTGTAGACCACAGTTGGCTTTGCCACATATTGAGGATCTGAGACAGTGTGTTGTGAAGTGTAAATGTGAAACAGGTATCAAAAGTCAGTCAGATGTTGGGGTGCCTGGGTGGCTCAGTTGGTTAAGTGTCTGCCTTCAGCTCAGGTCATGATCCCAGGGTCTTGGGATGGAGCCCCATGTCAGGCTCCGCACTTAGTGGGAGGCCTGATTCTCCCTCTCCCTTGCCTGCTACTCCCCCTGCTTGTACTCTCTCTTTGTCAAATAAATAAATAAAATCTTTAAAAACAAAACCAGTCAGATGTCTACCAGGAAGGGTGCTCCCTGAGGACAGACCCTTGTCTCCGTGTGTGCAGCACCTAGGGGAGTACCCAGGACACAGTCGGTCCTGAAGAAAGGTTTGTTGAGCAAATGAATGAATGAAATGTTAGTTTGTGTCAGAAGATCTCAAAGCCCCGGGCTCTGAGACTTGGTGCCCACCCCCTGCTGTTCCCCGCCCCTCTTTCTCCATCTAACCAGGGCTGTGGGCCTTAGAGCCGACCAGAGCGACATTCTGCACGGAGGTGCAGGCCGGGCCATGGGGGGCAAGCTCCCTGCAGAGCACACAGGGGATGGGTGACGTGCCCACAGTGGCCCTCACGGGTAAGTCATCTGAAAGGCAGTGGGGCCACAGCCCCCGGCGAAGCTGACGGCTTTGGGGGATGCAGGAAGGGAAGTGCAGCCTGATATTTGACAGGAGGGTAGCACGCAGTAGCTGGCACAGGTAACAGGCGTGGAGGCTGGTCCCTGGGAGTTGTGCCTGGGAAGGGGAGCTGGCTGGCACTGAAGAGCAGGAGTAAATACGGCAGGAGTATGTTCTTCCGTTGGAACACTTATCTGTTCTTGTCTTCGTGACTGATAAAGGAATGAGTGAAGGGTAAAACATAATTATCTCACCTGTCAAGCCAGCGTCCCCAGGTCCCGGAGTATGCTAGAGCAAGAGACAGTGACTTAGAGAAGTACTTTCAAGGTTGGTGCTCGGCCAGCTGGTATCTCAGTGACTCAGCTCCATCCCCATCCGGAGGAGGCGGGAACCAAAGCGAAGGAGTGTTTTCTAGGGGCTCAGTGGCACTTTGCTGGGCAGCTGAGGGGGTGGGGTGAGGCCCCAGTGCTTTGAAGAACCAGGCTCCTCGTGTCCAGGATGCTTATAACTGGAGGCGACAGGTGTGGACCAGCCTGTGCACAAGGCAGAAAGAAGTCATGGCTGGTACAGACGTCCAGGAGGCAGGGCTGAGTTGATTCTGACTGAGGGGTTCTGGTATTGTGGACATATGTTAATTTTTCAGCTCAAGAGCCATTCACATTTTGGGGAGTAACATCTAAAACTTCCTTTGGGGAGGCACCCATATCTCATGTACTCACCGTGAGGTTTGAGTGAGGCTCACCCCACCCTCAGCTCCAAGAGTGGGCACATGACTTAGGCTATCTGTGGAGTCCATTCCTGTGGCCCTAGAGATTGATTCAGGGATGGGCACCCGAGCCGGTGTTGGGCAGTGAGCATCAGGTCCAGGACTTTTGGGGGGTGTCCCCCATAGAGCACTGCCTTTTCTGCTGCATTAGCTGCGAGTATAGGGTTTTGACTTAGAGCTGTTGGCAGCCCTCTTGCCACCGTGAGGGGAAGCCTGTCTGTGAACAGAGTCAGTTTTGTAGAGAGAAGTGTCATTTGAGTCCCTAGATCTTGCTGAGCCTGAAGCCAGGTTACCACTGGACTTTCCAGTTATATGTGCCAGGAAATTCTCCTTTTGCTCCAGATGATTTGAGATCAGTTTTCTGTTACTTGCAATCAAATGAATCCTGATACACTGGGGACTCTTAGAGAAGCATGCTGGATCTTGAGGTGTAGTTAAGGTTTTGATACCTCATAGAAGGTCTGGTAATTCAAGGAAAGAAAGGAAATCGAGAAATCCCAAGGCCTAAACAGGGTGAGGAGAGGTTTGCATGGTGCTGAGTAGTATTGTAGCCATTTTGGCCCTTCGGGCTCCTGGTCTACCACCAAGCATCTGTACCCCCCTATCTGTGAAGGGGTGGAAGTGGCCTTTGCCCCAGCTGAATTTGGAGGAACAGAGATGAGCAGCTTTATTTAATTAAACACTGGGGATTATTTAATGCAGCCAGAGAGGAGATCCAGAGGCACAAAGTTTGCCTCAATGGCTCCTTAAAAAGCTGCCAGGAAGAGCAGCTTTTTAATGAACAAGTCAATGATTTTCTATTTTCCTTATTTCTGCATTTGTTAATTGGAATTCTTCTGCGAGAAAGAATTGTCCCTTCTCCTTCAGTTGTTTATTTAATTATTTTTATCGGTATGAACTCATGGATGTTTATATTATTCTATGGGTTACAATCCAAAACCATCATTATTTTTATTGTTCAAATTATTCTAATTTTGGCCATTGGGAGCTCCTTCAGGTTGATTCCTGTGTCCTTTTGTATGTCTTCATTCTTTTTTGAGCACTATCTTAACTTTTTTTTAAAAAAGATTTATTTATTCACTTTAGAGGGGGAGAGAGAGAGAGAGAACGTGTGTGAGTGAATGAGCGAGTGCACACACAGGAGGAGGGGCAGAGGGAGAGGGAGAGAGAATCCTAAGCAGACTCCATGCTGAGCGTGGAGCCCAATGTGGGGCTGGATCTCACAACCCTGAGATCACAACCTGAACTGAAACTAAGAGTTGGACACTCAACCAACTGCACCACCCAGGCACCCCCACTATCTTAACTTTCTAATCCCCAGGCTCATCTTGTATTTTCCTTGCCCTACCCCTGGAATCAATCACTTCTCCAAGAAGCCTTGGTTCCTTTTATTGGAGGATGGTATTTAGAAACCAAGATGTTGGTGCTAGATGTACATATTGCTACTGGAGTGCCATTGTTTCTAGGCCCTCCCAGAAGACAGAGCTAGGAAATATATGTGTGTATACTCATGCATACACACACCTATCTATTAAAAAACCATGAGTTCATACTGATATCTCCTATTCCAGTCTAACATCACAGAATTTTAGCTCTCTCCCATTCCTTATGCATAACTTATTTCTCTGACAGTGAGAAACCTGCCTCTCATTATCTACAATATATTTACTTGCTTGTTCAACTAGTATACCCTAAAATGGTCAAGACCCTTGAGGCATATAGGAGCAGAGAAAGAGGCCCAATCTGGGTGAGATTGAATGAGTTAAGGAGGTATTTGAGCTGGGTTTGGAAAGGTGGGTAGGATTGAAACATGTAACACTGGGAACAGGTGATTTTTGTTGAGGTTGATGGGTAAAATTTTGGGGATTGTCTATAAGAGACAGATTAGTTCAGTGTTACTGGAAACTAGGATATGGGTGTGCAAAGGGGCATACTGGCAAAGAGAATTAGAGCTAGGTCACAGAGGGACGAGAGGCCAAGGTTTATACCAGAGGTAGTAGGGAGTTATGGCAAGTTCTTGGGTAAAATTTTGTTAAGCCTTCAGTGAATGAGAATGCTTAAAGTCATCAGTCACTGAATATGTTTTTGAGCTTCTACGCTATCAGATGATGAGTAGAAGTGAGAGATAGAGAATGAGAGAGAGAGAGAGAAAGTATGTGTGTGTCTAGGGAGGGAGAGAGACAGATCACAGGTGCCTTTTCCTTTCTTAATCAGAGTCCAAATATAGGAGGGGACCTCAGCTGCTGCTGTGACTGGGAAACTTTTGAGTCGAATCCAATTTCTTGTTTCCGAGTAGGTCGCTGGACTCCTGTGGTGTTGGATGCGTCAGGTCAGCAATATGGGTGTGCATCATATTAGTTACACTAGTACTTACTACTTGGGCTTGAAGAGGTAATGATTAATACTTTTTCCTCCTTGTCTGAGAAGCAGAACCAAGGAGATGCAGGTGTCTGCCAGGAAGAGCAGCTTTATTACTGGTAAACGCATGTGTCTTGGGTCTGTGAGCCAGTGGGCTTGTACTTCACTCCTGAATTTGATAGACTTACCTATGCAGGCACAGACAGGACAGGACAAACCTCTCACAGGGGACCTGCCTCTTAGGGCCAGAAGGAGTGGAGCACCAGTGTCTTATGGGGGTGTGCGGATCCCAAAAAGGGAGAGGAAGGGGGTTGCTGAGCACGATCTGTTTCTTCTCTCGGACTCACCAGTCTGATTGGTGACTCCTCCTCCCGCAGGGAGTGAGAGGGAAGAGAGAGGTAAGGAGAATTACACCTCTAATGGGGCTCCCATAAAACAGAGATGGGAGGTTCACCTGCAGATGGG
This sequence comes from Neomonachus schauinslandi, assembly GCF_002201575.2. Lineage (NCBI taxonomy): Eukaryota > Metazoa > Chordata > Mammalia > Carnivora > Phocidae > Neomonachus > Neomonachus schauinslandi. The sequence continues at coordinate 24,009,269 of NC_058411.1, read as the reverse complement.
AAGCAGCTATAATTTTGCTGTAAGAACTTTCATGCCCATTAAATTCTTTTTTTTTTATTAAATGTTTTATTTATTTATTCATGAAAGTCAGAGAGAGAGAGAGAGGCAGAGGCAGAGGGAGAAGCAGGCTCCCCGCCTAGCAGGGAGCCCGATGCGGGACTCAATCCCAGGACCCAGGGATCATGACCCGAGCCGAAGGCAGACGCCTAACCATCTGAGCCACCCAGGCGCCCTCATGCCCATTAAATTCTGCTAACGTTTATACCTGACCTTGTTTAGGGACATGGGCTACTTAGGGCTTGAGTATGGGATAACAATTTCAACATTACTGAGATCTCCATTTAGAGAGAAGGTCATCTGTTGTCAACCTTTAGAACCATGGCATATGGTAGAGTGTTTTGGGGGGAAAAGGGTATTGGTTAGAGGAGTAGAGTAAGGGGCTTAGGTGGGGTGATGACTCTTTTTATAATTATGCCATTGACCTTGAGAAAGATATCTGCAGCACCCGCTAGCTCAGGCCTCTAATGTACAGATGGAACTGGAGGTCTAGAGGGGTGATGGGATTTTTTTTTTTTTTTTAAGTAGACTCCATGCTTGGCGTGGAGCCCAACACAGGGCTTGAACTCATGACCCTGAGATTAAGACCTGAGCTGAGACTGAGAGTCGGGCACTTAACCAACTGAGCCACCCAGATACCCCAAGCCCCCTGCAGTTTTGTGGCACATCTTGGGCTTGGACTTGGACATCCAGATCTTCCCTGCTGGGTTGCTTCTCCCCTGGGACCATCCACCCTGGTGTGAGCCCTAAGGCTGTGGTCCTGCTGGGCTGGGTTTGGGAAACACAGGGGAGAAGGAAGAAGGGCAATAGAATCTCCTCCTGGGGAATTCCTTTTTTTTTTTTTAAGATTTTATTTATTTATTTATTTGACACAGAGAGAGAGAGAGAGAGAGAGCACAAGCAGGGGGAGCAGCACGCAGAGGAAGAGGGAGAGGCAGGCTCCCCACCGACATGGGCCTCGATCCCAGGATCCTGGGATCATGACCTGAGCTGAAGGCAGATGCTTAGCCCACTGAGCCACCCAGGTGCCTCCAGAGAATTCCTTTTTGTATTTATTTATTTATTTATTTATTTATTTATTTATTTATTTATTTATTTATTTTTAAAAAGATTTTATTTATTTATTTGACAGAGAGAGACACAGCGAGAGCAGGATCACAAGCAGGGGGAGAGGGAGAAACAGGCTTCCCGCGGAGCAGGGAGCCCGATGCGGGGCTTGATCCCAGGACCCTGGGATCATGACCTGAGCCGAAGGCAGACGCTTAACGACTGAGCCACCCAGGCGCCCCTCCTTTTTGTATTTAATCAACCAACAAAAGAGTTAATCCAACAAAGATTTGGAATTTGCATTTCCGAGTGGAGGGAAGTGTGGACCCTCCAAAGGAACCAGTGGATGCTAGCTCTTTGCTTTGGGAAAGAGTTTCAACTCTTAAGCTACTAAACAACTGGCAGTTTTGAGGATAACCGTGCTACCAGCTAAGTGAAGTGACTTAGTGGCAAGTCAAGAAGTGCTTTAAAGATCTTGTTGCCCATCAAGAGGAACTGTAGCGGTATCTGGCTCTTCAGGAATATTCTCTGAAACCTGGAGACTGTCCTGGCCACACCAGGACATGTCTTCACTGTTCTTCCATCCATCTATTATTATTATTATTTTTAAAGATTTTATTTATTTATTTGAGAGAGAGAATGAGATAGAGTGAGCATGAGAGGGGGGAGGGTCAGAGGGAGAAGCAGACTCCCCGCCGAGCAGGGAGCCCGATGCGGGACTCGATCCCGGGACTCCAGGATCATGACCTGAGCCGAAGGCAGTTGCTTAACCAACTGAGCCACCCAGGCGCCCTTCTCCATCTATTATTTTAACAAACTTTAATTGAGCCTGCTCTGTGCCAGGTCTTGGGTGAGGCCCAGCATCAGAGGATATGAAGGGAAATAAGACTTGACCTCTGCCCTCTAGCTGCTCACAGTCCAGTGGGGGGAAGCAGGCGTGGAATCACCTGTTGCAGAAGGATCGATTTGTCTTCATTCCAGCTCTGGTTCCTGACAGCAGCTGACCCCCAGCCAAGAAGTGGGGGGCAGGAGGAGCTCCTAACCCAGCATGGTGAGGGAGGGAGGGGTGTGTACCCGGGAAGGCCTCCTGTGTAGCTGGATCTAATGGTGCCGCTCTTCCTTTGCGTGTGCGCACTGTCTGTCAACTTGGCGTGGAAGCTTTTAGGTGAGTTTTCATGCACCCTGTCCCTTAGGCTCCCTTTTGCTGCTTTTCTTTCTCATCCTGGAACATTTGTCAGGGAGAAGAGGAGGAGAGAAATGGAATCCTTGCTGTCTTGGTGACTGGCTTTCTCGGAGTTTGTGATAATTTTTGCAGAGCATGAGCTGCATTTAATGTGCTCTGCTTGGGTCATCTAAGGACCAGGCCTGTGGAATAGGCAGATAGTCTGCAGTGGCACCCAGGGCCTCCTTTTTAGCTTTGTACCGAAACCTTCCTGAGCACTGCATTGCAAACCTGCAGAACCTTTGCGCAGTGGCCCCGATTTGGGGAGAGTTCTGGAGGACTGGCAACTTGGGCCTTTGTGTGGTCTGGGGAGAGACTTGGCGGGGCTGCTTCCATCCGTGGGGACCCTAGAGGAAAATGGCATCACTCGGGCTTCTCCCTGGAGATTGTGCTCAGTGTGCGGTGGCTTGTCTGTAGTTCCCAGGCAGGCTATGTGCATGTCACATTGTCTTCTTGATTATCCTAGATGTATCAGTGACCTATGGACCTGCATACCCCTGTATTTAAAAAAAAAAACATATGAAATTAAAAAATGTGAAATATATAAGATCTAAGGAGAGGTATAAGAAATAATTTAGTGATCATCCTTCTCACTGCACGATTTCAGAAATAATACCTTACCCATACAATTGTAGCCCCCAGGGTACTCCCCTGATTCCAGCCTTCCTCCTTCAAAACCAGAAGTAAGCACTATCTTGAATTTATTGGTTGTCATTCCCATGTACTTCTTGGAAACCAACTATTCATGTATTTGTATACTATTTTTCATCCTATTGACATTTTCCGTTACTTGGTTTTGTTCTAAGCAAGATTGCAGGCTTGATAGACTAGCTGTGTCTTTTTTGGGGCTCTGCATACGCAAATAAGCGTCCTGGGTACCACCTGAAATCGCCTCTTCTACCATCTTTTTGCACACCGTCACTGGTACCGGGTCGCCCCGGGAGAGACAGGCTCTACCATCTGTAGCAGATGCTGGGCTGAACTCTGGCTTGCACCCACCAATGCTGTGATCTTTCCCTGCTGCGTTTGGCCACTCTCTTTCTAGCTCTTCTCTTCTCCTGGCTCACCCTGTGTATCTCCTGGGGCTGCTTTGGACGTGAAGTTGCATGATGAGATGGTATTTGTTGCGGCTCAGAAGCAATGATCTCTTTCCAGAGGCCACAGCTGAAACGAAACAAAAAAAGCCTTGTGTTTCTGGTGATGGGAGGCCATTGCCATGTGCTAGGCATCTCTCCATACTGGTCAGTGCAGTTAACGGCATTAGCCAGTTCCGCGTTTGCGTGTATCTGTAGCTTTCTTGCCTACCCAGGCTGCCCGCACACACAAGGCTGGCTTCTTGCTGCCACAGAGCCGCTCACCAACTGCTCCCGCTACCTGGTTCTTGTAGGGTGGGTGGAGGAGGCCAGAGCACACTGCTCCCCAGAGATGATGCTGTGTTGAGGGTTAGCCTACACCAAAGGGGGCAGGAGCTGGAGAAACGCCAGCTGGAGACAGTGTCCTTGCCCATCTCAGACTCCATCCCAGACTAACCATGGCTGGGCCTCTCATTGCTTTATTGCTTTTCCCACTGAAAACCCTGCACAGTTTCCTTTCCTGCCTTGGACTGCGTGCTTCCCCTACGCCCCAGCTTTTCTCCCTCTGCTGAACGTAGTACCGGGAAGTGGGATGATGCTCCATGATGAGGGACAGCGTAAGCTAGGACTTCCTTACCGCTAAGGTGATTTTCTATGGCAGTGGGTTACCCCGGATGGAAGGGAAATCTGTATCTGGAAGGGCAACTTTCCAGAAACAGAAGAGATTCTGGCTGTCTGTCACTGAGGTGGGATGGGACAGCGTGCTGTCAGATGATCAGAGACACCTGAGGAGCCTTATAAAGTGCAGATCCCTAGATGCTGTACTCTAAAGATTTGTTTTCAGTGATTCTGGGGTGAGGCCTGGAAAACTCTATTTTTAATGAGTTCCCCAGGCGGGCTTCTGAGGATAAGAACAAGTGTTTACATTGGCCGAGCACCGCGGGACAGGCATGGCACTAAGGGTTCTCTCTATATTATCTCCTTTAACTTCACGACAATCTGAGGTATCTACCCCCATTTTACAGATGCAGAAATGGAGGCACAGATTAAGTGATTTGTCCAAGGGTCTACGGCTAGTAAGCAAGTATATTAGCTTCCTGTAATCACTGTAACAAATCCTCACAAATTGGGTGGCCAATGACAACAGAAATGTATTCTCTCACAGTTCTGAAGACCAGAAGTCCAAAATCAAGGTGCCAGTGGGGCCATGCTCCTTTTGGTGGCTTCAGATATGCCTTGTGGCTGTGTCACTCCAGTCTCTGCCTCTGTCTTCCCTTGTCGGAAGGATTCTTGTCATGGGGTTTAGGGCCCATCTGGGCAATCCAGAGTGATCTCATCTCAAGATTCTTACCTTCGTTACATGTACAGGGATCCTTTTTTCCAAATAAGTTCACAATCACAGGTCCGGGGGGTTAGGACAAGGGCATATCGTTTCGGGTGCCACCATTCAACCCACTACAGGGTCTTCGATTTAATCACAGATCAGGTGGTTCCCGAGCGGTGTGACTCTTGGCTCTCTCATCTGGACCACATGAGCTTCTAGGGTTCCTCTAGGCCAGCAGCTGAGGCATGGATTTCCTTGATGTACAAGGGAGTTTGAGCCGTTCGTCAAGCCTTGACAAACCAGTTTTCCTCGCCGTCTCTCCCGCCCCTCAGCCCTAAGCCCTCTACCATCTCTCCTGAAACCCTTCGGGGTTTATCCCTGACTCCAAAATTTTCACACCTTCATGTGCTCAGGAGGTGAGGCCAGAGGGGCTGTGAGGCCCAACTCATACCGGCTTGGGTGGGATGCACTTCTCCTGCCTCAGTGTCCACGTCCCCAAAATGGGAATCGCTGGAATAGCAGGGGTAGGTGAAAGGCCATGATATAACTAATAAAGTTGGTGGAAGGCAATCTGCAGCTATGAGGTTGATGGAAATGCTTGTTAACCACACTAATAATCTAATAGCCTGTTCTTGATTTCCCGCTTCTCACCGTCTTGGCCCCAAGCAGCTATTTTCTACCAAATTAAAATCCACTCAGCTCCCTTCCTGTCCCTGAATAAAACTACCCTCAAAGATCTTTCCTGTTACAGCAAGACTTTTTAATAGACTTTTCCTTGTAGAACCATGAGACATATGTCCAATTAGCAGAATAACTTCACTTAAAAATACAAATAAACTGTTGACTGATAATGGCGGGACATCTGTGAGGCTAATTTGAGGCAACGTGGTTCAGGAACTGGGGCACTGCCCCTCCCCTGCCCCAGATCCTCATGCCCCACACTCTGTAGGATGAAGACAGATGTCTCTGTGCTCTGCCTGGTCACAGTGCAGAGTACCTAAAGGCAGTCACTATTCATACAGTCCATTGTATGGCAATTTTTTAATTTTTATTTTTTAGAGAGAGAAAGAGAGAGAGCTTGTGTGTGTGCGTGTGCGTGGGGGGAGGGTCACCTGGAGAGAGAGAATCTTAAGCAGGCTCCATGCCCAGCACAGAGCCTGACTGGGGCTCAATCCCATGACCCCGAGATCATGACCTGAGCCAATATCAAGAGTCAGATTCTCTGGGGTGCTTGAGTGGCTCAGTCGGTTAAGCCTCTGACTCTTGGCTTTGGCTCAGGTCATGATCTCAGGGTCGTGGGATGGAGCTGCCTTGGGCTCCTCACTCAGTCCGCTTGAGATTCTCTCCCTCTACTTCTCCCTCTGCCCCTCCCCCTGCTCTCTCTCTCTTTCTCTATCTAAAATAAATCTTAAAAAAAAAAAAAAAAAAGGTATTCAACGGACTAAGCCATCCATGTGCTCCAATTGTGTAGCAAATTTTCATTGAGCACCTGCTATGGGCCAGGCGCTGTGCCAGGTGCTGGGTATATGGCAGTCTATTCTTGAGGGGATAAGAGATAACTAACAATCAGTGGAACTCACGAGAACATCCTTTCCAGGAGGGCAGGTGTCTGTCTGTTCTGCTTGCTGCATCCTCAGCACTTAGAACAGGGCTTGGCACACAGTGGGCTCTTTTTAGTGAATCAGTGAGGTAGGGAAACAAGATAATGTCAGCTCTTGCTGAGTGCCCTAAGAGAGAGAAACCATGGTCAGGATAAAGAGCAACTGAAGCAGGGCTGGGGAAGGGCTCTCTGATGTGGGGTTTTCCAGCTGAAGCTGAGAAGTGATGAAAGAACAGCAGGTGAGGAGCTGCAAGAATGTTGTTAGCAGAAGAGGCAGGGCTACGTAATTTACAGGGCTCAGTGCAAAATGAAACTGTGGGGTTCTGGCTGGGGGTGGGGATGTGAGTCTCCTCTTCCCATGGCCCTACAGCCCTAACCCTACAGTGGATGGGCAGCTCCCAAGAGATTGCAGTCAGGGTGCTGGGATGTGCTCAGGATCTGGATTGGGGGCAGGGGAGGGGTCCCGGCTGAGTCTCCTGTTGAACTTGCCGAGGTGATGCTAGTCTAGAATGGGGAGGGATACTGCCTGACGTGTGTATGACTCTACCCTGCCTAGGCTGGCACTCAGGCCCCCAGCGGGGATGAGGGCAGTGGCAGAATGCAGATCTCCCCCACTAGTGTGATCTGATTGCCACCCTGGGTGGAGAGCAGCCTGGCTGTTGGGGTGAAGGTGGGGAGACTGGGTGGAGCCGGGGCACTGGGGGTGGGGTGGGCAGTGGGCAGCAGAGAACTCACTGGGGAGGTAGGATCGTGCATGAGCTGAATCCCCCGGTGCATGCTCCTTTGTTTCATCTGGCTTCATTTGCAAAACATAAATTCAAAGATAAAATTAAGAATTTCAAGACAGCTACTATATTAGTTTCCTATTGCTGCTATAACAAACTACCACAAACTTCGTGGCTTAAAATATGTATTCTCTTACAGTTCTGGAGGTCAGAAGTCTGAAATGCTTCTCCCTGGACTAAAATGAGTGTGTCAGCAGGGCTGTGTTCCTTCGGGAGGCTCTAGGGGAGAATTCACATCCTTGTTTTTTCCACCTGCGTTCCTTGGTTCATGGCACCCATTCTCCACCTTCAAAGCTGGCAAAGTCTGGTCAAGTCCTCACGCTGTCAGCTCTCTGGTTCTCTTCTTCTTCTTCCCTCTTGCACTTAAGAGAACCATTGTAATTACACTGGGCCCACCTAATAATCTGAGATCATCTCTCGATCACAAGATCTCAAGATCAGCAACCTTAATTTCATCTGCAACCTGAGTTCCCCTTTGCCAGGTAGGGTGACATAGTCCCATGTTTCAGGGATTCGGGCGTGGACAGCTTTGTTGGGGTGCAGACATTGTTCTGTTTTTCACATTAAACTGCAAGCGTGGGGCCCTTCCAAGGGGGGGGCCGTGTGCCCTGGGAAGAGGAAATTGCAAGCCTAAAAGCCCTGAGATGGGAATGAGCTTGTCTTTTTCAAGGCCCTGAGGGCAAGTGGGATGGAGTAGAGTGATTGACAGGTGGGAAAGGCTGGCTTGGGCCTAGAACACAGGGCTCCGAGGCCACAGCGAAGGGTCAAGAACAGCAGGCTAGGATGTGTCTTTGAATCTTAAGAACAAAATCTCTATATGAAAATTCAAATGAACTAAAAAGTAGAAAATATGATGAACCCTGGCACCTAGATCTAAAATATGTTGCTATAGGGGCACCTGTGTGGCTCCATCGGTTAAGCATCCTACTCTTTTTTTTTTTTTTTTAAAGATTTTATTTATTCATTTGACGGAGAGAGACACAGCGAGAGAGGGAACACAAGCAGGGGGAGTGGGAGAGGGAAAAGCAGGCTTCCCCGAGCAGGGAGCCCAATGTGGGCCTCGATCCCAGGACCCTGGCATCATGACCTGAGCTGAAGGCAGACGCTTAACGACTGAGCCACCCAGGCGCCCCAGCATCCTACTCTTGATCTCAGCTCAGGTCTTGATCTCAGGGTCGTGAGTTCAAGCCTCGCGCTGGGTCCCATGCTGGCCCCCCACTCTGGACGTGGAGCCTACTTAAAAAAAATCTTAAAAAAAATATGTTGCTATCATTCTTTCATTTATTTATTTTTTTCTGCTGAAGAGTTTTAAATTGCAGAAATCATGCCATCTCACCTGTAATTTCCGTGTGTATCTCTAACAGCTGATGTTTTCTCAGTGTTCCCATCGTTATCACAATGAATGAAATTAGCAAGAATTCTTTCTTATTTTTTGATTTATTATTATTATTATTTTTTTTTTTTAGAGAGGGAGGGGTGGAGGGAGGGGCAGAGGGAGAGGGAGAGAGAGAATCTTGAGCAGCCTCCACACCCAGTGTGGAGCCCAACACAGAGCTGGATCTCATGACCCCGAGATCACGACCTGAGCAGAAACCAAGAGTTGAACACTTAACTGACTGAGCCACCCAGGCGCCCCTAAGAATTCTTTAATTTCATCTAATTCCTATGCATGTTATGCTGTCCCCCCAAATGCCCCTCCTATTGACCTTCACGTTGCACCTGAACTCTGTGCCTGTTCCCTCTTTCTGCGGTTAGAGTGAGGCCTCCTTCCCTGTATCTTTGAGGATTTTGTTTTCTCTTCCTTGCTACCGGCCCCCAAGGTCTCCAGGCTGTGAGGAAATGAAAAAGACTCCTGTCCCCACCCAAGGCCATGACCTGAACAGGGATACGGGGAAGGGAGGGGAAGCAGGCTGGCTGGATATGTTATTCTGCTTGTGGCCTAACATTTGTTTTTCTTGCCTGTAATTGCCATTCCAGAAATGCCCTCGCTCTTCTAGCCACAGAGCAACTGTTGAGAACAAATTAATTATGCATCTTCTCAGTGTGTGTGATTAAGGGGCAGATGGAGGGAAGGGTTCTCTTCAGTTTTTTTGGCAACTAGGTTCCCACATGGATGCTTTCCAGACCAAAGAGTGCATGTCCTAGGCTCCTGTGGGCATCTGGATTTCTCTGTGTAGTGGCAGGCTTGCTCACTGGCAGGCAGACTCACAAGTTGCCGGTAATAATATTATTAATCCCTTAAATTTGCAGCATATTCACTGTTTGCTGAGGGCTTGTACACTCACATCAGCTCATTTGTTGGGATTTCAGGGATGCTGGAATGACTTTCTTTGCTTAATACCTCCCTAAATCATTGCTGATGCTTGTAATTCCACCATTAGAGATTAATTCCTTTGGCCTAAAACTCTGTTCCCTATTAAAATGCAAGTATCCTTGGCAGCTGTGATGCATGTTTTATTCATTAAGCCTTCTCAGCCACTAGCAGCTGCCCTCCCCAAATGCCCCCTCCTACAACTTTCTTTTTAGGATGGCCTTCTCTGAAACAGAACCTATATTTGGAAACTATCCCTTTCCATAGAATTATGCTCTCGGTTTCTGAGGCTGGAAAAACAGGTAAAGAAACTCCTGCCAAGGTGACAATGACAGATAATTTCTTGTATTATCACCTCTAGGGCGTATTTGCATTTTAACTGGAAATTTCTGGAAACACACTGCTTAATTCAAAGGAACCTGTACCCCTTCATCCTATCATATCATCCTATCATGGCCTTGGATCTCCCCTTTATCAGGCTCCCTTAGAAAAGCAGGGGAAGGGGAGCCTGGGTGGCTCAGTCATTAAGCATCTGCCTTTGGCTCAGGTCATGATCCCAGGGTCATGGGATGGAGCCCCGCATCTGACTCCCTGCTCTGAGGGAGGCCTGCTTCTCCCTCTCCTGCTCCCCCTGCTTGTGTTCCCTCTCTCGCTGTGTCTCTCTCTGTCAAATAAATAAAATCTTAAAAAAAAAGAAAAAAGAAAAAAAGAATAGCAGAGGAAAGGGGCCTGGCAGGACACATTGAGAGCAGATCCAGTCTGTGTCACACAGATCAGGCATTGGCTTGGAGCATTGTTCATCCCAAGACGGGAGAAAGAAGTGGAGCTGGCCACGTGTAACATAATGTCCATTTTGCAGAAGGAAGATTGAGGTGTAAGGACAGTGGTCTAGTTGCAGTGGGGCTAGAATTAAGGTTTTGACTTTAGAACCCCAGTAACAGAGTTGTAGATTTTGAGAGTCAGAAGACACCTTTGAAACAGTCTAGCTCTGGGAAAGCAAATACATTTCATCCGCTGACTCCAGTCGGTAGGTAGGTGTTGTCTGATGCAGGGTAGAGCATACGCGTGTCTTCACCTGGGCTCAGTGAGTGTGTGTTGTGGTTGATCAGGAACGTCTGGTGTGTGCCCTGGGTGTGGTAATAGAGGGGAGACACATGGTATTGCTGCTTCTGCCTCATGTCTCGTTTTCCAGCTAGGCCAGCCGAGGTCCAGAAAGCTGGGAGGATTGTTCAGGACTTGTACAGTAGGACCAGTAAGTAGGGACAGGACTGGTGCAGAATCCAGGTTTCCTGAGTTCTCGTTTGGAACCTTTTCTTCTGAAGGAGCCAGGTATTTTAAGAAGCATTTCACTTGGGGTGCCTGGGTGGCTCAGTCGTTAAGCGTCTGCCTTCGGCTCAGGTCATGATCCCAGGGTCCTGGGATCGAGCCCCGCATCGGGCTCCCCGCTCAGCGGGAAGCCTGCTTCTCCCTCTCCCACTCCCCCTGCTTGTGTTCTCTCTCTCGCTGTATCTCTCTCTGTCAAATAAATAAAATCTTTAAAAAAAAAAAAAAAAAGAAGCATTTCACTGTGGCTAAAGAGCATTGCAGTCTTTTTTTTCTTAAAGATTTTATTTATTTATTTATTTATTTATTTATTTAGTAATTATTTGTCAGAGAGAGAGCGAGAGCACAAGCAGGGGGAGCGGCAGGCAGAGGGAGAAGCAGGCTTCCCTCCAAGCAAGGAGCCCCATTCGGGACTCGATCCCAGGATCCTGGGATCATGACCTGAGCCGAACACAGACGCTTCACCGACTGAGCCATCCAGGCATCCCAAGAGCATTGCGGTCTTGAAGTCAGTCACACTGCCTGGGTTCAGGTCTGAGCTTTGCCACAAGTTAGCTATGTGCCCTTGGCTGGGTGATTTAATCCTTTTGAGCCATGGCTTCTTCATCTGTAAAATAGGTGATAATAATTGTGTCTACCTTATAGAGTGGTTATGGAATGAAATAAGGTAGTACACATATGAAGTGTTTAGATTAGGGCCTAACACATAGTAAATAGTTAATAAATATTAGTAACTTAATTTAAATGTTAAATTTTATTTCATTGTCTTTTTATTTTTATTTTAAAAGATTTTATTTATTTTAGAGAATATTTATTTTAGAGAAAGCGCATGTGCGAGTGATGTGGGGGAGGGGCAGAGGGAGAGGGAGGGAATCTCAAGCAGACTGCACACTGAGCATGGAGCCGACGCGGGGCTCAATCTCATGACCCCAAGATCATGACCTGGACCAAAGCCAAGAATCAGACACTTAACAGACGAAGCCACCCAGGTGTCCGTTTAGATTCTTGCTGGATATGGACACAAAACCTTCTCATAGTCACCCCCTCTGCAGAATCGCTCGGAGTTACCCCTCAGACACCTGCTTTTCATCCTTCCCTGTTGAATGCTCTGGGATCTTCTGGGTTTGAAGTTCTCTTGGGATTTGTAATTTGGTGATGAAACTCCCATAGTTATAGGGGAGCCTGGGTGGCTCAGTCATTAAGCGTCTGCCTTCAGCTCAGGTCATGATCTCAGGGTCCTGGGATTGAGCCCCACATCGGGCTCCCTGCTCCGCAGGAGGCCTGCTTCTTCCTCTCCCACTCCCCCTGCTTGTATTCCCTCTCTCGCTGTGTCTCTCTCTTTCAAATAAATAAATAAAATCTTAAAAAAAAAAAAAAAAAGAAACTCCCATAGTTCTAATAATCAAGTTGAGATGGTGCTGGGTCTGTAAAGGCCTGTGGTTCTGGGTGTCCTACTTCCCACTTCACGGAAGTCTGTTTTGGCTTTGGACATGTGACAAAGCCCTGGAGGCCTGGTGTGGTTCTCCAAGGACCGGCTGCCAAATGGGGCCTCGGTGACCATTTAGCTTGGTCTCTCCTCTGGTTAGAACATTGTTATAGCATCTCCTCCAGACAGTCTCTGCTTCCCCATGCCACTGTGTCCCTAGTCTGCAGCCTGGGCCTCAGGGCAGCAGCCTGTCCCCTCACACCTGCCTGTCCTGTGGGCTTTGACGGTAGGGCCCAGTCAGAGCCCAGACCTGAAAGCTGTACTGTGGTCACTTCCGTGCCCTTGTCCAGCTATGCAGGCTATCAGTAGTGGTTCCCTTTGGGCGGCCTTAATGGGGAGGCCTGGAGAGCCGGGGCTGTCCCAGATAGTCCTGGGAGTCTGGCCAGGGGTGACTCCTGCAGGATAAATGGTCTGCCCCTTGCATTATTTGACCTCGCCTCCTGGTAGAGTGGCATTTCCCGACGGAAGCAGTGTCCCTCGGCCCCTTGGAGAGTGTAGGCAGCGGTGGGGAGCACTCCCTGGGGGCTGTGTGGTGATGGGTGTGTGGCTTCTGTTGAGTGAGTCATCACTGAATTCAGTCCTGACTGTCTCCAGGGGAAAAGCCTCTGCTGCAGACCCTCGAGGAGGCCTTCTGGGGGTCTGTCCGTCTGCTCCCTGCTCAGAAAGGGACAAAGGCTATGGGAAGGAGGCCGTCCCCCTTGGAAGACAGTCCCACCATCGTCCCTCACATTTGGAAGCTCGGTTGCTCTGGGTCTCTCACCTTGGGCGGCAGCCTGGTTTGGTAGCAACCTGGTCATGTGTGCGCTTGCCTCCCTGCTTTTTGTCTTGTGGGCCCAGGGCAGAGCCTACCATCAGGGCTGCAGAGCTGCAGCTTGGGCAGGGCCCAGTTTGGTGATGGGGAGGCACAGATGAAAGAAGGCCCGAGAGCCACACTGGGGATGGAACTCCGGGCTCTGCTGCTGGGTCTGGGATGGGGGAGGCAGCTGCTGCATCTGTAAGAGGGGAGGTGGGGAGAGGGGAGAGCGGGCCAGGCTGGGACTCAGAAGAGGGGAGGGGAGGAGAGGGAGGCCTGGGTGCAGGCTGAAGAGGATTTTGACAGATGAAAAGGCATGAGGGGTGGTGAGATTGTGGAATGGCCTGTGCAAAGGCTCGGGGGCAGAGGATGGCACAGGACATGACCGGTCACTAGGTTGGGGGACAGATGTTGACGTGGGGAGGGCAAGAGATGAAGCCAGCAGGCACCTGGGGTGCATCATGCCAGGCCTGCTGGCCCGGGTAGGATCTTGAATTTCATACTGAAGGCCCTGGCGACTTTTGGAAGGTTACCAGTGAAGGTTGTCCTCCTCTTCCGCTGTGGCCAGTGTCCTGCTCCTCCCCGGACCTGCACAGGCCTGTGGCCTTATCCAGTTGCTGCACTGAGATCTTATGCCTCCCAAGCCTCACTTGCTTCCTTCTCTCAATGGCTCCCCAATCTCTGCATGCCTGGGGCTTTCCAGGCCCCTGTGTGTGCATGAATTTGTTTCTAATCTCAGTGTCCTAGCCGGCTTACTGGAGCAGCTCCCGGGAGCCCAGACATGACCAGGCACCATGGTGGCCGTGTGGCCTGGCTGTGAGAAATAGCTGAGGCTCAGCCAGGGGTGGGAGTGGGGTGTTGTGAGCATGGGGGGTGGGGGGGAGGGCCACACTCAGGGCCCATAGCAGGCACTGGCTGCCTGGAGTTTTCTTCTCCCCCATGAGGAGTGTTTAGCAGTGTGTGTAGTGGGCAGCAGAGTTTAGTAGAAAGAGATTGGTTTTGGAATTGAAGACAGTGACTCGAACCCTAGATCTACCCACTATGTATTGGCTAAATAACCCTGGCAAGCCCCCTAACAGTTTTGGGCCTCAGTTCCCACATCTGTGTAATGGGGAAAATGATTGTGCCCCCTGCCCCCCACAAGGGCTCTTACCCTTGATATGTGTGTGAAAGGTTTCACGAGTTGTAAAGGACTGTGCATTTACTGGTGAGGATCTTTAGTACAGTGTGTGATGGACAAGATTTTGTTTCTTGGCAGCTTATATTCTATGCTGGTATGGTGAATCAACACCTCAACAGTAATGATTATGGAGAAGAGTATGTGAAAATTATAAATCAAGGACCTATTTGTGCTTGCATTATGCTGACAGGTCATTTGGCAACTTAAGTTTGATCCTCATTTTAATATGAAATTATTAGATGTCGGTAAAACATAAGATGATAAGAAACTCATACATACTTTGATGTTCACAACATTTATCATCTTTTAATGAGCACTGATAAATTGAATAAAGATGACTTTTTTTATTTCAAAGACTCAAGACTTCATATATACATGAAGTGTGACTAAAAAATGTAATTGATTTTTAAAATAAAACAATGTTCTGGAATTAGGTAGTAGTTATAGTTGTACAACTTGGTGGATATAGTACAAACCACTGAATTGTGTACTTTAAGATGGTGAATTTTTTGGTTTGGGAATTCTTTCTTTTTTTTTTTTTTAAAGATTTTATTTACTTATTTGACAGAGAGAGACAGCGAGAGAGGGAACACAAGCAGGGGGAGTGGGAGAGGGAAAAGCAGGCCTCCCTCAGAGCAGGGAGCCCGATGGGGGGCTCGATTCCAGGACCCTGGGATCATGACCTGAGCCGAAGGCAGACGCTTAACGACTGAGCCACCCAGGTGCCCCTGGGAATTCTTTCTTTCTTTTTTTTTTTTAATTTTTAAAATTTTATTATGTTATGTTAGTCACCATACATCATTAGTTTTTGATGTGGTAACCCACGATCCATTGTTTTCGTATAACACCCGAGTGCTCCATGCAGTATGTGGCCTCCTTAATACCCATCACCGGGCTAACCAATCCCCCCTCCCCACTCCCCTCTAAAACCCTGTTTGTTTCTCAGAGTCCATAGTCTTTCATGGTTCATCTTTCCCTCCGATTCCCCCCCGCCGACTTCATTTTTCCCTTCCTTCTCCTAATGTCCTCCATGCTATAAAAATAGAAAAGCATTTATTAAAGCAATAATTATGTTATTAAAAAATTTAGAGATTCAAGAAAAAGTCCCCATAATTTCACCAAATCAAACTCATTATGATTTTGATATACCTTCCTTTCTTTTTTTCAAAGATTTGTTAATTCATTTTGAGAGAGAGTGTTAGTGGGTGAGTGGGGGGAGGGGCAAAGTAGGGAGAGAATCTTTCAAGTAGACTCTCTTGCTTAGTGAGGAGCTGGACATGGGGCTCGATCCCACAACCCATGAGGTCACGACCTGAGGTGAAACCAAGAGTGGGACACTCAACTGACTGAGCCCCTCAGGCGCCCCTTGATATATGTTAACACTGTTCTGTAACATCCACAGTGTTCTATCAATATAATGAACTGTTTTTTTCACTTAACATGTTATCCTTAGCATTTTCCATGTTGTCATGTAGTCTATTTAAAATAGCTATTTTTTTTTAAAGATTTTATTTATTTATTTGACAGAGAGAGAGCGAGCATAAGTAGGGGGAGCAGCAGGGGCAGAGGGAGAAGGAGAAACAGACTCCTTGCTGAGCAGGAAATCCAATGCGAGGCTCGATCCCAGGACCCTGGGATCATGACCTGAGCTGAAGGCAGACGCTTAATGACCGTGCCACCCAGGCTCCCCTAAAATAGCTATTTAATGCTTCTTTGTGTGACTGTTACATGATTTACTTAGCTATTCCCTTTTCCCACTTTTAGGATGCACCTGCATATATTTTTTCTATTATAATTAACACTGTGCTGAACATCTTTGTACATAGACTATTTTCCATGTCTTAGATTATTTTCTTAGGAGAAATTTCTATTTCTATTTCTATATATGATATATATGAATCAGAACATTGCTGAGAGAAATTTTTAAAAAGGCCTAGTAAATGGAGAGATATATTATGTTCATGGGTAGAAAGACTCAATATTGCTAAGATGTCCATTCTCCCCAAATAAATCCATAGATTCATGGCAGTCCCAATCAAAATCCCAGCAGGCTCTTTTGTAGAAATTGACAAGTTGATCCTAAAGTTCATATGGGAATGCAGAAGGTTTTGGAGGCAGTGCTAGAAAGTAACACTGAAAAAGAAGAACAAAGTTAGAGGACAAATACTATTTGATTTCAAGACTTACTATAAACCTATAGTAGTCAAGACAGTGTGGGCTTGATATAAAGACAGACAGACTGATCTATGGAACCGGAAAGAGAGTCCAGAAATAGACTCACACATAGATGAACAATTAATTTTTCACAATGGGACAGAGGCAATTCAGTGTAGAAAGATCAGTCTGTCCAACAAACAGTACTGGAATTATTAGATATTCATATGCAGAATTAAATTAAACTTTGATCCATACCTCCTACTACTTGTGACAACTGATTCCACATAGATCACATACCCAAATGTAAAAACCTAAAACTATAAAACTTGTAGCAGAAAACATAGGAGAAAATGGCTATAGTTTGGGGTAGGCAAAGATTTCTTAGGTACAACACCAGAAGTATGATCCATAAAAGAAAAAGTGGTTAATTTTACTTCATCAAAATTAAAAACAACTTCTTTTTGGAAGATGTTGTTAAGAGAAAGGAAAGACAAGCTAAGACTGGGAAAAAATATTTGCAAATCATTTATCTGATAAAATACTTGTGTATGGAATATATGAAGAATTCCTGTAACTCAATTATAAGAAAACAACCCATTAAAAAATGGACAAAAGATTTGGACAGACATTTGACCAGAGAAGTAGAGATGGCAAGTAAGCATAGGAAAAGATGCTCAACATCATTAGTCTTTGGGAAATACAAATTTAAACCATAATGAAGTATCATTACGCATGTATGAGAATGACCAAAATGAGAGAGACTTCTTACACCAAGCATTGGGGGGATGTGGAGGAGCTCTCATATACTGTGGTGGGAATGTAAAATGCACAACCACTTTAGAAAACAGTTTAATTTCTTAAAAAGTTAAACATTTACCTGTCACACAATTTGACCATTACATTTCTGAGTATTTAGCCATATGTCCACGCAGAGATTTGTACATAAATGTGTACAGCAGTTTTATTGGTGCTCCAAAACTGGAAACAACCCAAATATACATCAACAGACGAATGAATAAACAAGTTGTGGTACATTCATACAGTAGAATACTATTCAGTAAGGGAAAGCAATAAACTGTTGATACATGCAGCAACAAAATGGATCTCAAAAAGTTATGTTGAGTGAAAAAGGCTAGCCCACCCCAAGAATAGTTATGAGCTGTATGATGTCATTTATATAAAATTCTAGAAAATTCTAGATTATACTGACAGCAGATCAGTGGTTGTTTGGGGATGGAAGGTATGTGGAGGGATGTCCCTTGACAAAGGGGCTTTGGGAGCTTTTGGGGAGTGGTGGATATGCTTACTTGCTTGATTATAGTGACAGTTTCATGTATGTATACATATATCAAAAACTATCAGGGACGCCTGGGTGGCTCAGTCAGTTAAGTGTCTGCCTTTGGCTCAGGTCATGATTCCGGGGTTCTGGGATTGGGCCCTGTGTTGGGCTTCCTGTTCAGTGGGGAACCTGCTTCTCCCACTCTCCCTCTGCCGCTCCTCCTGCTTGTGCTCTCTGTCAAATAAATAAATAAAATCTTAATGTATCAGATGGTACCTGTATAGTTTATCATGGGTCAAAATACCTCAGTGAGGCTGAGGTAACAATGATAGTAATGGACTGTGATCTATTGAAAAAAGTAGAAATCCATGAATCCAAAAGGACCAAAATAAACAGATGAATAAATTGAGAGTTTGATAAGATTTGGGAGTTCTTCCTTGCACAATACTTAATTATAAAGAGAAAACAGGTAACTTTGAGGAAGTCAGGTGGATAACTATCTTGATGAAGTGATCAAAATTAACATTGCCTGTAGGGAGACAAATCAAAATTGTGCACCACCTGATAGGATGTAATGAGAATAGAGCCTTTTATTAAATTGTTGGATTTGATTAGCTAAAATTTTTAAAAAAAATTTTATATCTATGTTCACAGTGAATATTGGTCTGTAGCTTTTATCCCCCCTTGTATTTAATGTTTGGTTTTGATAGTGGGGTAATGCTGGTCTCATAGAAAGAGTTGGGAAGTATTCTGTCTTCAGTTTTCTGGAAGAGTTTGAGTGGAATTGGTATTTTCTGCTTAAATGTTTGGTAGAATTCAGCTGTGACACAATTGAATTAGAATTGGGTAGAACTGGATAGAAGTTTTCTTGTCTGATATAAACATTGCCATTCCAGCTTTATTTTAATTAGTTTTGGCATTTATTTGAGAGCGAGAGCGAGGGAGAGTGAGCAAGCATGAGCAGGGGAAGGGGCAGAGGGAGAGGGAGAGAAAGAATCTTAAGCAGACTCCATGCCCAACACAGAGCCCAATATGGGCCTCGATCTCACAACCCTGAGATGATGCCCTGAGCCAAAATCCAGAGTAGGACACTTAACTGACTGAGCCACCCAGGCGCCCCAGGAGTCTTTCTTTCTTATCCAAATTGGCAATCTTTGGCTTTTAACTGGGGGTGTTTAGACCATTTATATTTAATGGGATTATTGTTATGGTTAGATTTATGTCTGTCATCTTGTTATTTGTTTTCTGTTTGTCCTATTAGCTCTTTATTTCTTGTTTCCTCTCATACTTTCTTTTGGGTTGAATATGTTTTATGGTTCTATTTTATTTCCTTTGTTGCTTTTTTGTTATTTTAGTGATTGTGTGAGTTTACAGCATACATTTTTAACTTGTCACATTCTGGCTTCTTGAGATTCTTGGATTAGTTTGTTGGTTTATAGTTTTTTTTTTTTTTTTAGAAAATCAAATTTGAAAAAATTTCAGCCATTATTTCTTTATATATTTTTTCTCTACCCTCTTCTATCTCCTTTCCTTTGGAGACTCCAACTACATGTTTACTAGGTTGCTTGAATTTGTCCCACAGACCACTGATCTCTTTCCATTTTTTTAAAAATTCTTTTTTTCTTTGTGTATTTCATTTGGAATAGTTTCTATTGCTAGGTCTTCAAGTTCACTAATCTTTTCTTCTACATTGTCTAATCTTCCATTAATCCCATCCAGTGTATTTTTTACATCACACATTACAGTTTCATCTCTAGAATTTTCATTTGGATCTCACTCTCTTTTTAAAAAAATATTGTTCTTGTTTCTGCTTAACTTTTGAACATATGAAGTACAGTTACAATAATGGTTTTAATGTTCTTCTCTACTAATTCTAATACGGGTTTCACTTCTGGGTTTTTTAAAATTATATTTTATTATTATTATTTTTAGTTCTGAGTTGGTTTTGATTGATTAGTTTTCCTCTCATTTTGTGTCATATTATTCTGCTTCCTTGCATACCCCAATTTCTTATTAGGTGCCAGCCAGACAGTGCACTTTTATCTTTTTGTGTGCTAGATATTTTTGTATTATTATAAATACTCTTTTTGTATTTTTTTTTTAAAGATTTTATTTATTTAGTTGAGAGAGAGAATGAGAGACAGAGAGCATGAGAGGGAGGAGGGTCAGAGGGAGAAGCAGACTCCCTGCTGAGCAGGGAGCCTGATGCGGGACTCAATCCTGGGACTCCAGGATCATGACCTGAGCCGAAGGCAGTTGCTTAACCAACTGAGCCACCCAGGCGCCCCATTATAAATACTCTTAAGCTTTGTTTTGGGACACACAGTACTTGGAAACAGTTTGTTTCTTTTCCATACCTTTCTTTTAATATTTGTTGGATGGAAATGGAGCAATATTTAGTTTGGAATATTCCTCATTACTGAGGCAAGCCCCTTCTGGGTATTATAACAAGTGCCTCAAGAATTTCAAGATTTTCCAATCTGGCTGGTGGAAATAGGTCCTATGTGAGCACTAGGTACTGTTAACCCTAGTCTTTTTGGGTTGTTCTCTCTGGACTCAAGTTGTTTTCTCATGTGCATGTACTGAATATGTGAGATGGATCCTCAACACATCTTCATTGCACTTTTTTTGTATAGCTCTCTCCTCTCCATTACTCTGTCCTGTGAACCCTAGTTGTTTTGGCCTTCTGGGACTCCCAGTTCCATCTCCTCAACTCAGGGAGTTCTCTGGGCACTTCCTGGGTTCCCTTTCCTGACGCTGGGCCTGGAAACTCTTAATGCAGTGAACTGGGACAATCATAGGGTTCACCTTGTTTGTTTCCCATTGCTCAGGAATCACTGTCCTTTGCTGCCTGGTGTCCAGTGCCTTAACAACCATTGTTTTATAAATCTGAAAAAAAATCAGCTGAACTTGTATGTTGTAGATGTTGAAGGAGGGATGATTAAAAAAAATTTCTTCCCCATTATTGACATAATACATATGAGTTTTAAGAAATTTGGAAAATACAGAAAAAGGTATGAAGAAGAAAAAATACTCTTGTGGTCTCACAGCCTAGAGGTACCACTGTTTATATTTCATAATGTTTCCTTTGGGTCTTGATTTTTTGACTAGAAGAATTAATCAAAAATCTTTGTTTTGGGGTCTGTCTCTTACTTCCTCTTTCATTGTCTCTCCCTTTTTTCCTGTGTCATGTGGGGTCTATATGTGTTTCTGTCTCTTTCCTCTTTGTGTCACAAACACCCCTAAACCCCATTGGAGATTACTGCACAGTTCTGATGGGGAGCCTTGTTGATTCAGCCTGACTTTGGTACCTTTCTGCTGAGTTTGGAGGCCAAAGCCCATGCTCCTGGGTATTTAGACATGAGTCAGGAATTGCCATCTTTGGGCCTTTGCTCCATCCCTCCCAATCAATAATTAATCAGCACTGAGTTGATCTTATTAGTTATTCACTGCCCCCTTCTCAAACCCCAAACCAAGCTGGCTAATAACAATGCTTTTAATTAATATGAGGCAGATTAAAACTCATTACAGCAAGGTTATTGGTAATGAGATAATCATAAGGTAAGTTATTGAGCTGGGAGTGAAAATGAAGTTGGAAGAGGGGCAGGGAGACCACACCAGCTGTTCCTACCCTATTTTGGCAGGGACAGAAGGGGGAATGTCAGGCCTCTGCAGTGAGGACATGCAGCCACACACCCAGTCAGCCAGTGAAACCAGGTGCTTGGTAAAGACAGCACTTGGGTCAGTGAGCAGATGGGTGGTCGGTGTTAGAGTAGTAGAAGAAGTAGGCAGGCCTTTGGGGCAGAGAAC
The DNA here is from genome assembly GCF_002201575.2 of Neomonachus schauinslandi. Classification (NCBI taxonomy): domain Eukaryota; kingdom Metazoa; phylum Chordata; class Mammalia; order Carnivora; family Phocidae; genus Neomonachus; species Neomonachus schauinslandi. The sequence continues at coordinate 23,987,822 of NC_058411.1, read as the reverse complement.
ATAAAGTCAGTGTATTTAGTAGAATAATGCTCTCTTGCTATTTGCATTTCTTATGCATGGACGCTTGCCATTTAGATGACAGAGCATGGAATTAGCTATTGTTCCTATTAGATTGTGGTCCAGACTTGTTAGTCTGAACAAAGTATAGGGAGTGGATGGGCCTGGAGTGTTCTTTTTTTTTTTTTTTTTAATTTCATTTTTCTGGGAACACTGGATTTCCCCCCAACCCCCATCTTTTTTGATTCACATATTGAGCACTGACTGTGTGCTGAGCCCTGTGCTGAACTCTTTTTTATGCTTGCTTCATGTGACCATCCCAGGGACAGTTGCCACTGTTCTCCTCCCTTTACTGATGAAGAAAACAAAGCCCCAAAGTTAATGAACTTGTGCAAGGTTATATGACAAGTAAGTAGCAAAGTAGGATTTGAACCCAGGGCTTTTTGATTCCAAAGTCAATGCTGTTAATCATCATGTTTTATGACTCCTGTTGTATTCAAGACTGACTACGGCTTTCATTGTGCCTTTTAAATTGTATATACTTGATTCAGCTTCCATGGCCACCCCGGCACCAGGCTGATGTTCTCTCCAGCGCATATCATACCTGGGAGGTACTGGGCAGCTACCTTTATTGCCTGCCCTTGGTGATTCCAGCTCATGGGTGCACATCCACACCTCAGCCTGGATTGTAAGCTCCTTGCCCATGGAGACCATCCCCACAATGCTTGCATCCCCCACAGTGCGTGTACATAGAGAAATTCAGTTCATGCCTGCCCCCTGGCACATGGTTGAACACAACAACATCTTACCCTTTGCTGACTCTGGGACCTTGGGAATGTCACTGAACCTCTCTGAGTTTATTTTGTCATCCTTAAAGACACATATTAAGATCCATTTTACAGAGATATTAGGCAGGTTTAAAAACAGTAACAACTACCTATATTTTAGCTTTTATTGTAGCCCAGGAATAGCACTTAGAACAGGGCATTAAATAAATGATTATTTATTACAGTTGTTACTGATTTATAAGCCTGAGCTGTCTAGTATAGTAGCCACTAGCCGCATGTGATGATTTAAATCTAAATTATTTAAAATTAAATAAGATGAAGAACTCAGTTCCTCCGTCACACTAGCCACATTTCAAGTGTCCAGTGGCCACTGGTAGCTGGTGGCTGCTGAGTTATTGGACAGTGCAGATGCAGAATATTTCCATCACTGCAGCAGGCTCTGTTGGACGGAACTGGTATCAACTGACTTTCATTGGCCTGCGTGTCCTCCCTGGGGTCTAGGCCTATATAGGTGCAATGCCCAAAGATGTATAGCATGCAGGACTAGATTCAGGGGAATGCCAAGGTCCGGAGGTTCTGGAAGCTTTGCCTTTTCATTGAGCATACTCCTTGTCGGGGGGGAGGTTCCTGGGGGGAGAGAACTGTGGGATCCCTGTGGATAGTCCCTGCCACCAGCAGGTGCAGCCCCTTAAGGTATCAGATTAGGGAAGTGAATGCTGAAAGGGGGAGTTTTTACTAAGCTAGCAGTTTCTTGAAATTCTGAACGGGACCTGCCTTCTGATTCCCAAGGACAGTGAAGCCCTCGGAGCTGGAGCTGAAAAGGGACCCTGGAGATCAGCGGCCCTACTCTGTGCAGCATTTGTGTCTTAAGGCCTTAAAAGAACATTTAGAAGTTTTTGGTGAGTGGCAATATCCCTCACCTCTGTGTGTGTGTGTGTGTGTGTGTGTGTGTGTGTGAGAGAGAGAGAGAGAGAGAGAGAGAGAGTTTATTTAGAAGTTGGTTGAAGGTGACTGTGGGGCTTCTTTAGTTGAAATGTGGGTGCCATTTGCAGTAGATGCTGACTCAGCTTCATGGGTGGCGGTTTTGTGAGCATATAACCCATAGTCATCATCAATCTACATTTATGGCGCATGCACAGCTTGCCCACAGCATACAGGGGACACACATGGTCTCTGCCCCTACGGCTCATGTGCCAAGTGGCTGGTGAGTTGGGAGTCAACCAGCTTTCCTGGGCTTGTGTGATCAGAGAGGGCTCCCTGTAGTGTCCACACAATGTCTTGTAGGTGACCATAACTTTGTGCTTAGAGGTACCCTATGTAGGACTGGCTCCAGCCGCAGGTGAGGGGCAGTGGGCTGATGCTTTCATTCTTTCTTATTTTTTTTTTTTTTTCATCTTTCAACTAACATCCTCTAGGCTGGTGCTTTCTGAGGGCTGCCAGTGGCAGAGACAAATGCAGATATGAAGCCAGTCTAAAGAAAACGGTGGAGTAGGTCTTTAGCACGCAGATATGTGTTGCTGTATTGTCCTCTTGATCTGAAATGCCCTTCTTTTTATCCTAGTTTATTCAAATTTGATTTCAGGGACCAATCCTGTGTATCTATCGCGAACCAGTCACACCAATAATCTGACTGGGGAAAACATTTTATTTTTTTAATTTCTGAGATCTTTATTTCATGCTGATTATCATGTAAGTAAACTGCAGAACACACACTGTATTAAAAAGTTCAGCATGGAATCCAGTCTTTTATTTATTTATTTATTGACTATTTATTAAAGTTTTTATTTAAATTCCATTTAGTTAACATACAGTGTAATATTAGAGTTAGGTGTACAATATAGTGATTCAACACTTCCATACCTCACCCGGGGCTCATCACAGCAAGTGCACTCCTTAATCCCCGTCACCTGTTTCTCTCATCCCTCCCCCCCCCCACCTCTCCTCTGGGAACCATCAGTTCTCTATAGCTGAGTGTTTCTTGGTTTGCCTCTCTCTCTCTTTTTTTTCCCCCTTTGCTTATTTATTTTGTTTCTCAAATTCCACATATGAGTGAGATGATATGGTATTTGTCTTTCTCTGAGTGACTTACTTATTTTCCTTAGCATAATACTCTCTATCTCCATCCATGTTGTTGCAAATGGCAGGATTTCATTCTCTTTTATGGCTGAGTAATATTCATATATATGTGTATATATATATATATATATATATATATATATATATATATATATCACATCTTCTTTAGTCATTCATTATGGGCTGTTTCCATAATTTGGCTGGTGTAGACACTGCTGCCGTAAACACCAGGATGGGTGTATCCCTTTGAGTTAGTATTTTTGTATGCTTTGGGTAAATACCTACTAGTGTGATTGCTGGATCATAGGGTAGCTCTAGTTTTAACTTTCTGAGGAACCTCCATACTGTTTCCCAGAGTGGCTGCACCAGTTTGCATTCCCACCAACAGTGCAGGAGGGTTCAAGGGGGGAAAACTTAAGAGAACAGATTATTAACTGGTAAAAGTAAAGGGTCGTTAACTCCTAAAAGGAGTAAAAGAAGATCCTAGGGTGGAGAAGTAGTAAGCACATAAAGCAGACGCCCCGTCTGGGGCTGAGGGGTAGTGAGCCAGGACAGACCTCAGCTGAGGGCCTCCCGCCTGGGAGGCTGAGGTGGAGGTCTGCCCCATGGGGAGCAGACACACGGTGGAAGGCACGGTCCATGGGAGTGGCCTGCTGGGTGGCGGTGGAATTTGCAGGAGGGTGTGGCCCGGAGCTGTTGGATGGGAGCAGCCTGCTGGCTGGTCAGAACACTTGCCTGAGGGTGTGGGCCCGAGTTGGTCCATGAGAGGGACCTGCCTGGTAGTGGGGAAATTTAGTGAGAGGGGGCTGGTCTGGGAGGGCCACGAAGGGCACACCCCAAACCACCGGCCTGCTGGCTGCTGAGCTAAAATGGCACGTCGGCACCAGGAAGAGAGCCCCCTTGCCCTCTGTGGCCTCAGTGTTCCTCCAGAGCCAGCTGTTGACAAAGCCAAATAAGAAGCCATCTGACAGAGGAGAAATGTCAGTGTGCAGCCCCAGGGTCACAGCGCAGGGCGGAGAAAGGTGACTTGGAGCCCGGAGGCCATAGATCTGAGCACCACACAGCCACCTGCCCTCCTGTGAGCCAAGCCTCGCCTCTAATTCCAGCCCCCTTGTTTCTTGCATCTGAGCTTCTGCGGTTCTCAGTGTGATCCTGGTGTTGCGAGTCATTCTCTGCGTGCGAGCGGCTCGGTCACGTCTTCCCATGTGCTGGGGGTGGGGGGGTGGGGCACCTGGCCTGCTGTAAGTCCCAGTGAATACACAGTGGCTGAGGTCTTTACTGGGCAGGGAGGGGAAAGTGGGGTGTGTCCTCACCTCACCTTCCGGTCCTCTGCTTCCATGTGGTCTTGACTCCAGAGCAGCTTTGACGTGGGGGCTGAGCGTGCCTCCCTGGGGGAGAGGGCCGCTGGGTGCCAGCCGGACGTGGGCTGCAGTCTTGCTGTATCTCAGGACTGATGGGTTGTGGATGCCTGTCTGTTGCCTCTCATTCTGCCAGTGATTATGACCTCTCCTCCTCTGGGTTGGAATTTGGGGAATGATTATTTGAGCTCCAAGAAGTCATTTGTTCACACCAGCCTGGACCTTTGCTCTGGGAGGAAATGCCCAGTTCCGTGTTTGACCATGTGTGCCTTCTTTCTCACTTCCTTGAAACCAGGGCTTGAGCATGGCCTTGGCCAGCCACACCACTAATTTCCTGCCATCTGCCACTGGTCTGCTGAGTCCCCAGCTCCAGAGTCTTAAAGAGAATCTACCCCTTTCCCACAATCCTTTGACACATCTAAGAGCATGCTCTCTCTCTTAATTTCTTAGGATTAATGTCCTTCTTCCTGGTCCTCCTGTCAGGGAAAAAAAGACTCTCCGTGGCCCAGCTTGGACCAGGTATTTGCATCCAGGCTGGAGGACTCTGCCCAGGGGGATGGAGCATATGTGTATAGGGTTCCCCAAGAGTGCATTGGGGTGGGAGGCAGAGGCATCTAGCAGGGCCAGCCGGAGTTCAGGGCATCTCCTCTGCTGTGGTGGGGCAGGGGAGATGGGCTCCCTGGCTGCTGGGACAAGGGTGTTGAGGACTGTGGTGTTATCTTCTTAATTTCTAAAGGAACAGTTTTCTGTGTGGTTCACTTGGCAACTAATTGTATAGGATCTTTAACTGTTTCTTCCATCGTTGTTGCCAAAAGTTATTTAATTCCTCAGGTGGTTTATTGCCTCCAATATGTGCTTAATTATGTCAGTATCTTCCATAACACTTAAGAGACTGTAAGTCTGTTGTAGATGTTTACCCCCTCTTGGTTGATTTTGTGGGTGGAAGGGGTCCCACAGGGCACTGGGCTCCCTTTCCTTCTCTCTGTGCTCATGGCCCCATCCTGCCTCAGAAGCTGTAGCTCCAGGAGGGCAGGACCCTCACAGTTCCAGGACCCTCGGCTGAGCTGGAGTGATACCTGGGGGCTACACAGCCTGGGGCCTAAGGGGGGCCATCTCCCAGCTCTTCAAGGACAGAGGGCATCAGGCTGCAAGTTAAGGCTGCCCTGTCCTAGGCGACCCACCCAGCTGCCTGTTCCATGCACCTGACATTTCCCAGTAAACTTTTCTTCCAGTTAAGAGGAGATCCCTGTGAAAGTGTGCTGAGTTAAAAGAGCCGCAGGTTTGGAGCATTTTCTAGACCTCCTTTTCTAGACCTCCTTTGATCTTTATGAGCTATTTCTTCATAAGCACAACATCTGAGTTTCTTATTTTTATTTTTATTTTTTTTTATTTTTTTATTTTTTATTTTTATTTTTTTTAAGATTTTATTTATTTATTTGACAGAGAGAGACACAGTGAGAGAGAGAACACAAGCAGGGGGAGTGGGAGGAGAGGGAGAAGCAGGCCCCCCACAGAGCAGGGAGCCCGATGTGGGGCTTGATCCCAGGACCCCGGGATCATGACCTGAGCCGAAGGCAGACACTTAAGCAACTGAGCCACCCAGGTGCCCCTGAGTTTCTTATTTTTAAAGATACCAGTACCTGACTCCCTGAGCTGCTGTAAGGATTCAAAGAAATGATGCACATGACCATGATTTAGAAACTGTAGACCTCTAAGCAGATAGTGTTATTAGTGTATCTGAGGCTTGGGTGGCACGTACTTTTACTCTGTGCACCCTCAACTGAATCATTAGTAGATTAGATTTGGTTAAAAGCCTTGAACGAGTGCTCTGGTTCCTGGGCCGGGTGACTTTTGATGGGAAGAAGACCAGAAGCATGGGAGCATCGGGCGTCTGAGGAGGCCAGCCTCCGGCTGAGGCTGGGATCGACTGCTCTAGGTCCCAAGACTGGAGGAGAGCACTGAAGCAGAAGGCGAGTGAAGGTGCGTGCGTGCGTGCGTGCGTGCGTGCGTGTGTGTGTGTGTACACGTACTCTGGGGAGCAAATCAGGGTTTTCCGGCAGAGGGGGCAGGAAGAGGGAACGATGTCCAGTGGACAGCGGGCGCTCACACCTCTCTGGCGCTGGCCTGTCTCCCTGCAGGTGCACCTCCGTTCTGCCAGGCGTCTCTGTGAGCTGTGCTGTGCCAACCGGGGCACTTTCATCAAGGTGGGCCAGCACCTGGGGGCCCTGGACTACCTGCTGCCGGAGGAGTACACCAGCACGCTGAAGGTGCTCCACAGCCAGGCCCCGCAGAGCAGCATACAAGAGGTCCGCCAGGTCATCCGTGAGGACCTGGGCCAGGAGGTGGGTAGCTGCCAGGGCCAGGACGGCTGGGTCCTGGGCTGCCGTGTTCTCGAAGGGCCTGGCAGAGCTCTCGCTGCTGGGGGGCTGGGGCTCCGCCGCTGGAGCGGAAATGTACTTCCCGGCAACTCTCAGTAGTGAAGTCAAAGGGGTTACAAGGCGCCTCAGTGGCCCTGCATAAAAAAGATGACTTGAACCATCTGAAATAGTTGATATGCGATTGCTATTGTTCTGCAATGTGATGGGATCCATAGGGTCCAACCTAATAACATCTGTCAATTATTGAGGCTTTACTGTGTAAGAACAGCTGTACTGTGCCCCCTGCATTATCTCACCTCCCCCTCAGGGTAAACGTGGGAGGTAGGGACTGTTATTTACCCCATTTTGCAGATGAGGGATAAAGGCTTAGGTGGAGGAGATTCAGCGAAGGGTAAACCCAATTTAGGGCTGGAGGCCAGGAGGAGCAGGGTTAGGATGGAGGGACCCCAGGCGGAGGGGACAGGATTGGCACAGCACAGGCCCGTGCGTGGCTTTGCTTCTTGCCAAGACTATGGGCCTCCTGCTTCCTATAGCACAAGATTCACCCCCAAATTAAAACTAAATAAATCACTGTAATAACAGTGCGAAGTGCATCATTGCTGGCATGTGGCAGCTCAGTGGGGGCGGATGCAAGGGAAGGAAGGCAGCAGATTAACCCTTGGAGGCCAGCTTGTCTGTGGAGAGCCTTAGGGGGAGGCAAGAGCTGGTCAGTGGCCCCCTCTAAGTCAGGGTGGAGTGAGATGAGAAGTTTGGGGTGTCAGCTTCATGGTGGGGCCCACCCAGCTGGCCAAAGGATGTTTGGGGTCAAAAGATTTCATCTGCATCTTCAGGGCCTCTTCTCTCGTCCCCCTGGCCATGTAGTCCTGAGCTTGTCTCGAGCCCTCAGAGAAGGGAGGCTAATGTCAAGGTCACGGTTCTGAGGGGGCGTCCTTCACAGCTGGGAAGCTCAGCAACCTCAGGTTTCTTAGCCCGGCCCCCACAGGCACACACTTGAACTCTTTGCTCTCCCTCCTGCTTCCTCCTCCCTCCCGGGAAGATGGCATTTGTTCTCTGGTGACACACTTTCTCAGTCTGTGGGTGGAGGGAGGGGAAAGGGGCTGCGTGGGAAGCAGGGTAGGTGGGTGTGGGGGTGTGAAGGCGGGGAAAGTCACTCACTCTGCACTTCCCTCCTCCTCCCGCCTCTCCCATGACACTGATGGGGAGCAGCTCTCCCCGCCAGGAAGAGGTCTGAGCAGATCCCACTGATTGTGGGCTCCACACCGGCCCTGGGACCCTCCGTGGAAAGCTCTGTTTCATCCCTGGTTTCAGGAATGTGGTTAAAGGGGGCCGAGACTGTCATGTATCACCATCTGCTGGATGGGTTCAAGTCCTCGGATGGGCTCTGAAGACCCCTGGAGCTCAAAGACTGCGTAGCTGCCCCTAAATCTCAGACTGAAAGAGCAGGGAGGGTGGCTAGAGGGAGCTCGAGCTGGTGTGTTGGGGCTGCACTGGTTGATTGCATCTGTGCCTCTTGAGGACCCTTCCCATCAGCAGAGGCCTTACAGGGTCACTGGTGTCCTCACACCAGTCCCTGTCCCAGGCAGATGGGGCTGGCCCTGAGGGGTGTCCCCAGCAGGGTGTGGGAGATGAGAGTGAGCTTGCATCTCTCCTGAGCCCCATGATTTACATGTGGCTCTGAATCCGTGCGAATCCCTGTACAACAGCCAGTGCAATAAGCATGGAGGGAGAGCGAGTAGAGGGGCACTGTCGTGGCATAGGGGTGTGTGTGGCTGGGGTGGGGGTGGGGCCGCAAAGCTAAGGGAGAAGGGTGTGAGCGACAGGACGAGGCCTCGGATCTTCTGACTGCCAGCCTAGTGCTTTGTCTCCTATGTAACAGAGCTCCTGTTTGGCAGAAATCGTTTGGAAATCTATTTTCTGTGTCTGTATGTCTGTGTCTTGGAAGTTTCTCAGCTAGTATTACCAGAAAGAAGCTTGCTTTTTTTTCCTTTTATTTTAAATGCTAGGCTTAAGTCCTGAAGGACAGGATCTGGGAAGCAGTTAGCAGCCCGAACTCTAGGAGGTGGGTGTCATTTCTGGTGACTCCAAAGTGACCTGGGTCTGGAGAGGGTTGGAAATGGTCTCCACCTTGGTCCCCTAACTGCCCTTGGGACTGTAGGTCCAGGTGCAGTGCCGACCATAGCCAGCAGATGGCGCCGGAGCTTGAGTGTCAGGGAAGGATGCCGAAGACTTGGCCCTTTCCAGGAGAGGGCAGCCCTGACTGGCTGAGGCTTGAGTTCTTTCTTCTGGTCATGGTTCATGCCGTGGAAGGAACCCAGGCTGACACCTTTGCACCCTGAATGGGGCAAACATAGGCCTAAGCCATGAGGTTATTGACCACCTTGGTCCCCAGGAGTTCTTGGCTCCCTGCTGGAGGACCTGGCAGGGTTCTGACCGCCAGCCCATCCTTACACATTCCTCTTCTGGACTAGGAGTCCTCAGAGGCCCCCTGCAGGCATGAGCAGCCTGTAGTTCTGTGTTTTGATACCTGTTCCTTCATTTTCCTTTCCTTCTCTCTCGTTGTTGTCCAAGCAGCTGGTATTTAGTGAGGAAGGCACAGTGCTAGAAGCTTTGGGTTTAGCCAAGGATGGGTAAGACCTCATTCCAGCCCTTGTAGTGTGGGGTCATTGGGAGGTACACATCACTGTGGTAGCTGGCCATGTACATGCCCACAGGGTTTACAGGAAAGAGAGAGGGAGAGAGACGGGGAGAGAGGTTACTTTTGGGTGGGTGGAGGCTGTCTGAAGCAGATGGCATCTGACCCAGGCTCTCAAGGATGGCTGGGATTGGAGGAAGCAGAGGTTGCAGGAGGGGACTTCTGATTGGTGAGATGGGCTAAGCAAAGGTACAGGCACGGGAAAGCATAAGGTACAGAGATTGCATGGTGATAGTCTTCTTAACTAGCATGTGGGGTTCAGGTTGGTGAATAGTGGAGCTGAGGTTGCAAAGTTGGTGCTGAGGTCACACTATGAAGGGCCTCGAGTGTTTTTTTCATAACATGAGCCTGAGGGAGAGAGGAGAACTTAGAGAGGGACCCAAGCAAAGAAGGATGGAGTGGGGCCAGATTTTCTTGGCGAGGTGGGAGATGAGGACATCTTTCCCAGGTGGGGAAAGGGAAGGTGGGAGGTTTGAGGTGGGTAGAAAGCTTGGGGAGGGGAGTTATAGTGGGACTTAGGAAGAGATGATAGAATTGTCAGCTGCACTGGTACAGTTATTGGTGGTCATGGACCTACTCACATCCCTTGTCCCACCCCCTCCTTAACACACACACACATACACACACACACAGTCTGATCTCATTACAATATATTTCAGTAAATGATCCAGTTTTGCTTTTGGTTTTGGAATATACTTGAATCAGATTAAGGTTCTTTCTAGCTCTAAAATTGTATGAAAAACTGAAGGAAGTGAGGTCAGGTGCCAGAGTGATGCACAGAAATACCTTTGTTAGGGGCACCGCTTGTACTGGTGTTGGGGGATTGGGGTTTGGCTTGTGTACTCTGAAATATGTTGGGTTTTTTTTTTTTAACTGCAGTATTTTATTAATTTCTGACTTTCTAAATTATTTATTTTAGAGAGAGAGAGTGTGTGCACATGTGCAGGGGGGAGGGGCAGATTGAGAGAGAATCTCAAGCAGACTCCACACTGAGTGTGGAGCCCAATGCGGGGCTCGATCTCAAGACCCCGAGATCACAATCTGAGCTGAAACCAAGAGTTAGATGCTCAACCGACTGTGCCACCCAGATGCCCCTCTGAAACATGATTTATCATATCAGTCTTCAAGTCAAATCAAGTCTGATCTAGACTTGAACTTGTTCTGTAACTTCCTATAGTACCCGGGGACACATGCTGTGTGTCACAGGAGATCCATGTTCTTGATGGACCATCTGACCAGAGTGGCCATTGGAACATGGAAGAGAACCACTGTGCATCAGGTGGGAGAATGCACACCTTGTGGTTTCTTATGGACCTACAGGTACAGGTGGAGGGTAACATTGTTGTCTTGCTTTAAAGGCTCAAGTTATAAGCAAAAGTTCAGGAAAGAGATAAAGAAACTTTTCCCCCAGGAACCTCTGTCATTTATTAAGGTTGGGTGGGGGGTGGCAGAGAGAAGGCACTCTTGGCTTGAGGACCAGCAGGAGCAGAAGTAGAAGGCAGGGAGGTGAGGTAGGAGAACGCCTGGCCCATATGAGGGCTTCCTGGTGGTGGGGGCACCAGGTGGGGGCAGTGCAGACCCTGGACAGAGATTGGAGCAGGGGCTTCCATGGAGGCCTCAGGGCTGGGTGAGGGGGCGCTGGGCATGGATGGGGGATGGCAAACTCTGGGCTGATCCTTGTCATTTCTGCATGCCTGCATGTAGAACCTCTGCTGGTACCTGGAGAACTGTGTGAAAAGCAGGAAAAGGCACCCACTCTGGGCACCCCTTCCTGCAGGTGGCAGCTCTGCCAGGGCTGGATTTCCTTCTTCTATTAGTCAGGGTTCTCCAGAGAAACAGTCAATAGGGTGTGTGTGTGTGTGTGTGTGTGTGTGTGTGTGTAAAATAAGTAAAAAGATTGATTGGTTTTAAGGAATTGGCTTATGCAGTTGTGGAGGCTGGTAAATCTTGCATCTTTGGTGTGAGTGGGGAGGCATCTGGTTGGAGATCCAGGAAGAGCCGATATTGCAGTTTGAGTCTAAAGGCTGTCTGCTGGCAGAATTCCCTGTTGCTCCAGGAGGTCAGTCTTGTTCTAGTCAGGCCTTCAACTGATTGGATGAGGCCCACCCACGTTATAGCGGGCCATCTGCTTTACTCAAAGTCTACTGATTTTTTTTTTAATTTTTTTTTCAAAGATTTTATTTATTTATTTGACAGAGAGAGATACAGTGAGAGAGGGAACACAAGCAGGGGGAGTGGGGGAGGGAGAAGCAGGCTTCCCGCTGAGCAGGGAGCCCGGTGCGGGGCTTGATCCCAAGACCCTGGGATCATGACCTGAGCCAAAGGCAGACGCTTAACGACTGAGCCACCCAGGCGCCCCCAAAGTCTACTGATTTTTTTAAAAGATTTATTTATTTATTTTAGAGGGAGAGAGAGTGTGTGTGCACGTGAGTGGGGGGAGAGGCAGAGAGAGAGAATCCTCAGGCAGTATCCCTGCTGAGCGCAGAGCCCGATGCGGGGCTTGGTCTCAAGACCCATGAGGTCATGTCCCATGAGATCATGACCTGAGCCGAAACCAAGAATCGGATGCTTAACCGACTGAGCCACCCAGGCCCTCCAAAAGTCTACAGATTTAAATGTAAATCTCATTCAGAAACATTCTTACAGAGACATTAGAGTAAAGTCTGACCAAGTGTCTGGGCACCATGGCTCAGCCAAGTTGACACATAAAATTATCCCTCATGGTTCCCACCTGGCCCTCAGTCAGGACTACACATCTGTGCCCTTGGCCTGACAGTCGAGCTTCCTATTCAGACTCGGAGGTGGGCAGGAGCTAAACTGCTTACTGTTGTATTGGCTGTGTGACCTTGGGCGTGCTACTTATCTTCTCTGTCTCTCATTTTCCTCATCTGTAAAATGGGATAGTGACAGTACATGCCGCACAGGCTGACTGTGGGATTAAAGGAATTAACGGCCGTGGAGTGTGTGGAGCCTGTAGGCAAAGGGCAAATGGCCAGCACATGTCAGTATGATTCTGGTGTTACGCTGGATGCTTTATGCGTGCGAGGAACCCAGATTCTGAGAGCCTTGTAAATGGCAGAGTTGGATCTTTAACCAGGTTTTCTGGTAGCTGGTATGGCTCTCCGTCCCAGATACTGCTTTGCTAGTAGAATCCTCCTTTCTCTTCCCTGATCAGTACCCAAGGAAATGTCAGCCCCTTCCCTTGCTGCCTTGGGGGCCTGTCCCCTGGGCTTCTTAAGTACCGCCCTGTGACCCCCACCTTGGGGTGGGGGTACTGGCAGCTCAGCCAGGCCGCGTCAACCAGAGCAGTGTCCTGAGGCCATCAGCAGCAGCTGCTTTGTGCTCTCGGTGCCTAGAGCTGATTCCCCGGATGAGGGGTCGGGGGCAGCCACGGAGGCCCAGGGTCACCAGCTGGTGGCTGTGCTGTGTTCAGGACCCAGCCCTCCTCCTTGCAGGGTGGCAGCAGGACTCGGCTTCCCTCGTCCTGCAGGAGCTGGGTGTGGGTGTAGGTGGGGACAGACATACGTTGGGTTGGACGGGGGTGAGGGACACGGTTAGGGCAGACGGGCCAGAGGAGCCGATTCTACCGGGGTGCGGGGGGGGATGGCCCATGGCTGGCAGAAGACTTCCCCTCCCTGGTGACACATGCTTCCATCTCGTATTCCTTGCAGCCTTCTTTCCAGTGTTGCTCCAGCTTCTCCCTGCCCTTCTCTTAGTTACACACATTTATTGTGTGGACCCCTGTGCCCATTGCTGTGCCAGCCCCTGGGCGTCCCTATGCCCCGGAGCTCTTGCCCCTGTCCTCGCACCCTGGCAGGGGCCTGGCTGAGGCCAGCTCACCCTTCACCACCCGGGCTGCTCCGCTGGCCTGGAGCTGAGGACCACCTGGCGGGCTTCAGCTGTCTTTAGATCTGCTTCCCTCGGTCCTCAGCACAACCTTTGTTCTGGCCTCTGATTCCCCGAGACGGCTGCCGTGTGAGCATCTGGGAGTGGAACAGAACGAGCTGGTGGCCGCAAAGCTGTGTGTGGGGAGGACTTGGGGGCAAGAGAGAGAGAGTCACCTCCTCCGGGCTTCCCAGCAGCTCTCAATAAAAAATACATTTATATTAAAAACATAATGAAGAATAAAAAAACATTTTCCCCCCAGTCATACTGAACATCAAAAGGAGATTTTTATCAATTATGGGAGAGAGATTTTGGCCATAAAATGGTAATTTAATGAGTAGGAGATGGATGGCGGGAAGCATTAATGTCAGCTAGGACGGATGGTGTGCCATTAGTCACTGGGGGAGAGACTGAGGCGGCCTCCTGGCCCCTGCCTCCACCCTGAGCAGCTGCCCTGCCCAGCCCTGCAAAGCCTCCTCCTTGGGGCTCTGCTCCATCTCCAGGGCACCTTCGGTCCGTTGTTCCATAGCTTCTGTGTGGCCCTTACCTAGCCTGGGCCACGTTCCTCTCGTGCCTGTGGAAGAGCCCCCCAGAGAGCAGGTCAGGGGCTGCTCCCCACCCCTGCAGAGGGCAGGTCAGGGGCTGCTCCTCACTTTCTTTCCAGCCTCACCCCCCGCCCCAGTCTTCACACGGTGACCCCTGGCCACATGGGGTTTCACTCCATGCACCCCAGGCCTGTCCTCTCACTTCCCCTTCTTAACTCAGCAGGCCCTTTCTCATCCTTTGAGCTCCGGGTCTGACAATACCAGCACACGATGTACACACAGTCTGAATGCTTGCTGGGTGTCAGGCACTGTCTCAGTTCTGCACGGATCAACTTCTCACCTAAGACCCTCTGAGATCAGTCCTACTATTTTTTTTTTTTTAAAGATTTTATTTATTTATTTGACAGAGAGAGACACAGCGAGAGAGGGAACACAAGCAGGGGGAATGGGAGAGGGAGAAGCAGGCTTCCCGCGGAGCAGGGAGCCCGGTGCGGGGCTTGATCCCAGGACCCTGGGATCATGACCTGAGCCGAAGGCAGACGCTTAACGACTGAGCCACCCAGGCGCCCCGAGATCAGTCCTACTATTATTTTACAGATGGGTTATTTTACAAATAAACCATTATTTTATGGTTTCCAGTGAAATCGTACCCTTGACTCCTCACACACCCCCAGTCAGGATTCGTGACTCTTTTGTGTTTCCCCTGGGTACTTTCTGTCCCTGTCACAGCTCTTATGCAGTTGTTTGTTGCATTAAGGTTGGTTGCTTTTCCATCTTGAACCTCGTACGGGGCCTAGTGTGGGCTCTGCACATAGTAGGTGTTAGTAAGTATGGTTGCGCTGAATTACAGAATGACTTTGAGTGCCCCTGTCCCCTTGAAGCCTTCACTGACCTCACCCAGGTTGGACCGTGGGTCCAGAGCACTTGGTTTGACCTCTTGCATCTGGTCATTTCAGTGCTGGGTTTAAGTTCCTGGGGTGGGTGGTCTCCTCCCGCTCTTCTTGGGGTTCTCTCAGAGCACTGCCCAGTGCCTGGTACACCAGAGGTGCTCACTGATGAGTTGTTACCTGCACGGAGACACTGACACAGGACGTCATGGCATGGTGTGATGGGTCCTGGAGTCCTTGGGGTGGCCAGCTCTGCTCCTGCCTCGGTCTCGCTTCCATAGTCCCCTGGGGTGTTCCTGTAGGAGCCTGTGGAGGGCTGGGTGAGGGTGTGTCTGGGGCTGTCTCAACTATGGGCTGAGGGCAAGGGCAGGATCTGGCTTCTGGAAAGAACAGAAGGGTCATTTCTGAGGTGGTATGGCATACTGATTAATCAAATAGGCTTTGGAGTCAGAGAGCCTTGCACGAATCCCAAATGCTACCAAATTTTCACTGTGTCATTAGTTCTTTCTGAGCCTTAGTCCCCTCGTCTGTAAACAGGGATGCTGACAGAACCTCTGCACTAATAGGGCCATGACGAGGATGGAGAGCTAGGGCCCATCTGGGCTGCACAGTGAGTCCTGGCAGCTGTTAGCTCTGGTCGTCAAGTGCAGAGCTCCTGTGAGGACAAAATGAAGCAGGCACACTGGGACCCTCAATTGTATTCAGCACCCCCACCGGTGCCTGGATCTTCCTGGGGGTTGACAAACACTGGCTTTTCTTGTTTGGCCTTTGTCATTCAGTGGCAGGTGCCTTAGGCAAAAGTTACCCAAGAGAATCACTAACTCTTGGGCTGTGATGGTTTAGAAATCACCTCATTCAAGGCCCGTGTTTCACAGGTGAGGAAACTGAGGCTCAGTGAGGGAGGTCACTGGCCCAGAGTGGCACAACTGGGTGATGGTGGGAGCAGAACTCGAACCCAGGTCTCTTGACTCCCAATCCAGTGCTCATCCTCCTCTTGAGGGCTGGGAGCTTGCTGCCTGGAGTGAGAAGGCCAACATTCAGAGACACAGCTGGTCTTGCTGCCAAAGAATCCTGGAGGGGCTCCGTGGCTTTCGCCCTACATGGGACTTTGTGGCCTCCTATGGACTTGAGGAAGCCCTCTTTTCATAAGTTCATCCCTCACGGTGCAAGGATTCTGGGTGTTCTTTGTATCCTTTGGCCAGCCCTCCCACTTGCCAGTGGTTTGGGATGATTATACCCATGTGCTCACCGTTCACTTTCAATCTGCAGACCAGGCTCATGGTATATCCCCTGCTCTTTGGGGGTCTAACTTGTAGGGTGGTGCCCAAACCCAGACCCTCTGCTTAGCTGCTGCGTTGGGCCTGCTTGCTGGAGAGAGTGCCTCAGCTGATGGTGGCCCCATTCACAGACTCTGGAAGGTCAGGGCCCACCACCCACTGCTTCGCTCACTCAGAAGATACAGATTTGTTGAGCAGCCGATAGGTACTTACCTCTGTGCCAACGCTGTGGGGGATATAGAATATGTCAAAGCCACGTCCCTCCCTCCCCAAGCCGGGCAGACAGAACAATTCACAGAGGAAGTAATTATAGAGAACAATTAAGCACTCAGCTGTGGGGCTGATGCAGGGGAAGTTCAGGGGGAAGTTCAGAAGAGGGCTCTTGGAGGAGGTGGCCCTCGGAGGATGAGGCAGACTGGAGGAGCGAAAGCGCGAGGCCCTTGGAGGCTGGTGGTGGGCCGGTGGGGCGGCTCCACGGTGCCCGGGAGCAGAGCTACAGGGCTGGGCGGCAAGGGCCCCGCGGCTGGACTGTGTTAGATTGCGAGGACTGCTCTAACAAAGCTCCACGGACCGCCGGCTCAAACACCAGAAATCTGTTGTCTCAGCTCTGGTGGGCAGGAGTCCGAGACCCAGGTGCCGGCGGGGCTGGTGCAGCCGAGGCTGTGAGGGGGAGTCTGCTCCCGGCCTCCCCTCTAGCTTCTCGTGGTTTGCTGGCCATCTTCGTCCTTCCTTGGCCTGTAGAAGTGCTACCCTGATCTCTGCCTTCACGCTCGCCTGGCGTGCTTCCTGTGTGCATGTCTGTCTCTGCGTCCAAATTGCCCCCTTTCATAAGGACATCGTCATATTGGCTTAGTGCCCCCTCACCCCCATGCCAGGGTGACCTCATCTTAACTAATTGCATCTGCAATGACACTTTCCAAGTGAGGTCATATTCTGAAGGTTAAGTGCTGGAGGCTGTGACCCCAACATATGAATATTTGGGGGCCACAATTCAAGCTCGAGCAGGTGAGAGCATGAGCGCTTTTGTAGTCGTGAGGATTGGAACCCCAGCTGGAACAAGCTGAGGCAAGAGGGCAGACTTCCTGTGTCCTGTGACCATGCTTTGGGAAGGGATGGGGTTGAGTAGGGCTTTTGGGGTGCTCTTCCAGGACTCCTCTCTGTCTCTCCTGTTCTTTCTGCAGGTCGGCT
Organism: Neomonachus schauinslandi; assembly: GCF_002201575.2. Taxonomy (NCBI): domain Eukaryota; kingdom Metazoa; phylum Chordata; class Mammalia; order Carnivora; family Phocidae; genus Neomonachus; species Neomonachus schauinslandi. The sequence continues at coordinate 23,970,751 of NC_058411.1, read as the reverse complement.
TCATTCATGGCTGCTTTCCTGCATGAGCCACTGCCTGTGGCATCCCTCAGCCTCACCTCTTCCCAGGTCTGCCCCCAGCGGGGCATCCCCCACCCCCACCCCAACTCCACTTTCTTTTTATGAAATTCCAGATCAGGACTCTGCCCAACTGAGCCTAAGTCAGGTGTTGTACTGGGTTGAATGGTGTCCCCCACGCTCCTCCACCCCATTCCTCTCTACCTAGAACCTGAGAACGTGAAATGAGGCGTTTGCAGCTGTAATTCGGTAATTTAAGGAGTTTATAGTGGATTGGGGTGGGCCCTACATCCAGGGACTGGTGGCCTTGCAAGGAGGTGGCAGTAGAGATTCAAGGGATGCAGCTGCAAACTAAGGAACTGCCAAGATCGCTGGCAGCCACTGGAAATTAGGAAGAGCCAGGAAGGCTCCTCCCGGGGGCCCTCAGAGGGCACGCAGGCCTGCCAACACCTTGATTTCAGACTGCTGGCCCCCAGAACTGGGAGGCAATACATTTCTGTTGTTTTAAGCACCCGTTAGCAGTGATTTGTTATGGTCGCCCAGGGAAACAAATACCAACGTCCAGTCCCTGACCAATTGCGGAGGTCGGAGGAGGTGGGGTCCGTCAGAACATGTCATCCCTCTTGTTTAAACCCTAAGGTGACAGGTGGGGTGGGGTGGGAAGCAGCAAGGCAGAATGTGGCATAAAAGACGTTCATGTCAGCGGATGATAATATCGTGAGAGTTTCTGTGTGGTACTTGCCAGGTAGTACACATTGGTTGGATGTTTTTTTTTTTTTTTTTTTTAAAGTTTTTTTTTCTTTTTTCTTTGAGAGAGAGCACATGAGAGGGGGGAAGGTCAGAGGGAGAAGCAGACTCCCCGCCGAGCAGGGAGCCCAATGCGGGACTCGATCCCGGGACTCCAGGATCATGACCTGAGCCGAAGGCAGTCGCTTAACCAACTGAGCCACCCAGGCGCCCTTGGCTGGATGTTTTATAGATATTATTTCTAACAGTTACAATGATTCTGCAAGGCTGGTAGATTTTACCATTCCAGGTTTCCAGATGAGGAAGCGGGGGCCCTGGGAGGTTAAGTAACAGCCTCAGTCTCCTAGCTAGAAGACGCAGAGCCAGGCTTTGAACTCAGTTGCCTGGGCCCCCACCCCTCTCGCTAGGCAGCTGCCCCCCGAAGAGGGCCCGCGTTCTGGAGGGCAGTAGAGTGGCTGTAGGGGTGTAGGCACTGGATCTTGGTGTGCAGGCTTTAGGGGGTCACCACGGGCCCCAGGTCTTAGAACCCGTGTTCAGTCACATCTGCTAATAGTGTCTGTGTGTGTGTGCGTGCATGTGCGCGTGCGTGTGTGTGCAGGCCTCCACGGCTGATTTTGGGCAGAGTCAGCCAACAGTGCAGGACGGCTGGAGGGGTGCGAGGCAGGAGCCACACAAGGAGGCTCTTTCCTTCCTCCGCATCTGGTACAGGTGAACTCTCCCTTTTGAGCCTGTCTTAGCTGTTTCCCGAAGCTGGGGCCTGGCCAGCTTTTCTCCCCTCGGCCTCTCTCAGGAGCTCAGAGCCAGTGTCCCCGGCTGGCCACAAGTCGGAGAATGAGTGCCGCAGCCACTGCTCTTGAAGGAGCTGCCCTGCCAGTGGCCCTTGTGCCCTCGGGACTGCCAGGCGGACCGCAGGGTCCTCATCTTCTCATTGCATGAACTCACGGCCTGCCTTCCCCTCCGCAGGGGGAGGGGGTGGGTCTCTCCTCGCAGGCTGCTCGGGGCTCAGGTTGGCTGCGTGGGCAGGGTGATGGGATTGTTGCGGCTCTGATACCTTCTCCCCGTGTCCGAGGGAGCCACGGCCGGGACAGAGCGATGACTTGGAGGCCTGGGTCCCCTACGGTCTTAGAGGGAACACAGTCACCCACCTCAGCTGGATGCTCGCCACGTGGGAGGTGCTCATCCTGGCCGGGCACTCCCAGAAGGACCACTCCAAGGAGAGGGTTCTGGTGAGAGTGGTTTTGTGGGAAGGTCTGGTGCAGCTAGGAGGGAAGCGGGAACGTGGTTCAGGGAAGAGAAGGCCCTTAAACCGGCTGCCGCCGTGGGGACATTGGGACATGGTGCCAAACACTCGCCTTAAAATCATCCCACCCAAGGGCCAAGGGAGAAGATTGGGTGTTTATACACCAGCTTCCTAACTTCACAGCCACAGAGAAAGAGCCCCCAGGCTCAGATGCAAATGCTGAAGTTGCAGGAGGGAGCAGGGGAAAGATCTGGAGGGATGGGCGGCTGGTGGGTGCCGTGCAGCTCTGTCCCCCTGTAATCCCCAGGGCTGCCCTGCGGGGGGAGTACTCTCATCTGAGCCAAGGCCAGAGAGGTTGAGACGTGTGTCTGAGGTTGCACAGAGACAGGAGGCTGAGTTGGGAGCAAAACCAGGGCTGACTGAAGATCCCAAGGTCCTAACCCTTGAGTGCTCTTGCTCACTGGAAGGAGCCCTGGGCCTTTCCCCAAGTTTCCCGTCCTAGCAGATTATGGCTTCTCCCAGCATTCCCGAGTGGGAGGTGGGACAGAGAGGTCAAGGAACTGCATATTTATTGTTTTCTCCTTCCCTGGCACGTGTTAGATGTTTTCCAATACACAGCCTCATTTTAGTCCTCACAAAAGCGAGGGGAGTTAGGTGTCCCTTTCCCCATTTTCCCCAGATGAAGCTTACTAAATTGTAACACTAAGTGACTTACTCAGGATCACATAGCGGGACAGCAGCACAGCTGGGAACTGAACCGGAGTGTTATCTGACTGTAGAGACATACATGCTTCAACCCCACAGGCTGCTGCAGGAGGTGTGGGGCCGGGTTCAAGGCCGCCACACCGAAGGGCCTGTGAGACCCAGTCTGCGCCTGAGGGCCACACTCTTCCCCCTAACAGTGCACCGGCCTGCCATCTTGCCTTCGGCCCCAGGCTGGCCCTCGACCTATGTTGCCTCATGAGCCAATCACATGGCTGAGGAGGTGCTCTAAGAAGCATGCGGTAGGGTGGTTTGGTTCTTCTCCTTCTCACCTCTGGAAAAGGTGCTGCTCCTCTGTGCTCACACGGAGGGGGCTGGCAATGGGGGTGAGGAGCAGTCTGCCCTCCTGTGTACCTTCTGAGAGCCGGGCCCTTCTCTGGGGAGGAGTCCTCCTCCCTTTGCACTGTGCCCAGGTCCCCACGCGCGGCCTACCTGCTGCAGCTCCTTGGCAGCAGAGAGAAGCAAGCCCTCCATGTCTGGCTGATTTATGTTCATCGTTGAAACAATAATGTTTAATCTGGAAAGGGCTAATCAGTTTTTTATGCTGATTATTAATAGGCCAGCTGTGCCTGCTTCTTTATTCATGGGGCTTGAGGAGCAAGCCCATGTCCCAGGCTGGGCTCCCTTAGTGGTTTCTGCCGTGGGGGGCCCTTCGCCGTGGTCTGGTCTGTGCCATTTTGGAGGTGACTCCTTGTGTGTGTGCCTGTGTCACCAGGAAGGGTAAGCTGACTCGGGGTGGAGAACCAGATTTGAGTGTGTGTGTGTGTGTGTGTGTGTGTGCATGCGTAGAGGGAGGCTGGTGTGGGCTGGGGCACCATCATAGGAGTGCAGGACGGAAAGTAAGAGTTACAGGATCACAGAATTAGGAAGGCCATCAGGGACCAAGGACTCCAACACCCCCCTTTATCAAGTGAGGAATTTAGACCCAGAGACACTGAAGCAACTTCCTTAAGGTCACAGGGCTGGGTAGTGGCAGAGGTGGGACGGGAACCCTAGTTCCTTCACTCAGAGGGCAGAACTCCGGGGTGGGAGAGTCACAGGAAGGCGCTGTGTCGGCGCTCTAGTTGAGTCACTGACTCACCCTGCAACTCTGACTCCTGAGGGGGCTTCTGTTTTAGGGACAGGAGGAGCTAGAGACAGCTCAACAAGAGGTCAGGAGGAGATGAGTCATCTGAGGTTTGGGCTACATCTCTCAGGTGCTCTTGGAATCTGCAGTAGGGCCACCGAGAGGGGCGAATTGGGGTCTTCTGGAGAAGGCAAAACCTGAGCAGGACTTGAGTGCTGTCAAAAGGAGAACAAGCTGAAAGGCCGGGAGAGGGCATCTTGGGCAGGTGGAGTGGCCTAAGCTGAGGATGTCGTCTCTGGTGGGCGTCACCTTGGGGGTGGGGCGGGGGGGGGTGCCTGACCCTGGAGCGAGACGAGAGGGGGCTGTGCTGCCTGGGCCCAGGGCTGGAGCTGGGAACACGGGGCCCTGGGCCGGGCAGGGGCAGGTGCTTGGCTTGGGTGGCTTGGTTGTCCCACAGGTGTGTGTTTGGACCCTCCATAGCCTTTCTCCTGTTGGACATCACGAGTCATTTGTCTGTTCGTTTACTGGCTCAGCTGATGTTTGTTGGACTTCTGTTGTGTGGGTTCCAGGGTTTATGTAGTCAAACAAGCGCCCACCATGGTCTTCTGATCATGTTGTAGGGGAATGGCAGATGTTACACGAGTGACCAGAAGAATAAAAAGAATAAAAGTTCAACGACACCCATGATAAATGCCACGAGGGAAAAGTACAGGGCGCTCTGAGTTTGGGAGGCTGGGGGGTCTTTCTGAGGACTGAGTGGCGACTAAGCTGAGACCAGGGATGATTAGGAGAAGGAGGCAGAAAGAACAGAGAATGCAGAGGCCTCGGGTGGGAAAGAGCATGGATCTGTCTGGGAACAGAAGGGGGTGGTGGTAGCAGGACAAAGAGACACTGAAAGATGCAGCTGGAGACATGTGTCGGGTGTGCATGGGGACCCGAGGTCGGCAGTCAGTGACGGGCTCTCTGTAGAGAGTGGCACCATCCACAGTGGCCTGCAAGGGGACCAGGGCTGGAACTGGGAGACAGTTACACAAGGCACTTGTGGTCATCTGGACAAGAGTGGTGGTGGCTTGGAAGAGGAGTAGATGGATGTATTTTGGAGGTGAAACCAATAGGACTCAAGGAAGAATTAAATGGGGAGGGGCTGAGGGGGAGGGAAGGGCACACTCGGCTCCCAGGGCTCTGGCATGAATAGTGGGGGCCACCTGAGAACAGACTGTGGGGCCGTATGAGCTGCTCACCCCACTGGCAGTTTGGGGAATGATTTTTCTGCGGGGCTGGGCTTTGCACAGTGGCCCCCTTTCTCCTAAGAGTCGGTGGTCAGGGAGTTGGTGGAGAGTCTATGTGGGACTGAGCAATTTGGGGTTTAGCATTAGAGGCTGGGTCCAGCATTGGGTTCCTGGTTTCCAGACATTAGAAAAAAAGTCATCAGCACCCTGATCTAATGAGAGCTCTGAGAGAGAGAGAGAGAGAGTGTATGAGCGTCCCTGTAGCCAGGTTTATAGGAGAGGCTGTTCCTCCCCTATAAACTCCAGCTCCTGTAAATCACCATCACAGGAGTACATCTCCCCAGGGCTCCACTGCTCTTCCATCTTTGCGGTGTGAGCTGATGACTGGTGGTTTTGTGTGAGGTCGAAAAGGAAACAGCTTCTTGGGAAGAGGCTGGTTTTAGGATTTGACCTGGGGCCTGGGAAGGAATACCATGTTAGAGGCAGCCAGGGGCGTGGAGGACCCCTTGCACAGGGAGGGGGGAGCAGGACTGGTTCGAGGTGTCATCACCTGGCACAGAACCAGAGCCGTGATGTGCCCTCCTGGTGCCACGGCTTGGGGTTCACGCGTGACCCGTGGTCGCACGCCTAGTGCAACTGCTGTCCCGGTCCCCAGCCCTCTAGTCTCAACATCGCCCTGGGAAATGCAACAAAAGAATAAAACAGACGTGTGCTGAGAGTGGTACTCTAATGCTCCGCATCAGGGGTCAGCAAGCTTCTTCCTGGTAGAGGCCTGGGTTAGGGTCCTAGCGCTGCTGTGACAAATGAGCCCAAATTTAGTGGTTTCAGACAAGACACATTTATTATCTTCCCATTCTGTGGATCAGAAAACCTAAAATTCAAGGGTTGGCTGGGCTGCGTTCCTTCTAGAGGCTTTCGGGGAGAATGTCTTGCCTTGTCCCGCTTCTAGAGCCCGCCTGCGTTCCTCAGTGTGTGGCGCTGTCCTCTATCATCACAGCCAACCATATGGTATCTTTCAGTCTCTCTCTCTCGTTCTTTACCTCACCTCCCTCTGTCATATCTGCTGCTCTGACTCCGGCCCTCCTGCCTCCCTTTTATAAGGACCCTGTGATTCCCTTGGGCCCCCTAGTACTCCAGGCTGCTCTCCCCATTTGGGGAGCCTTAACCTAATCACACCTTTGGGGATTGGGACATGGACATCTTTGAGGGCCTATTTCTCTGCCCACCATCAGGCCAGCTAGTAAATATTTGAGGTGTTGTGGGCCAGAGGGTCTCTGTCACAACTGCTTAGCTCTGCCGTGGCAACGTGGGAGCTGCCACGGACAACGTGTAATGAATGGGCATGCTGTGTCCCAGTGAAAGCTCATTCAGGGACACCGAAATCGAATTTCATATAGTTTTCAAATATCACAAAATGCTATTTTTTTTTAAAAGATTTTATTTATTTGAGACAGAGAGAGAAAGAGAGAGCGAGGGGTGGGGAGGGGCAGAGGGAGAGGGAGGAGCAGACTCCCCGCCGAGCAGGGAGCCCTATGTGGGACTTGATCCCAGGACCCCGAGATCATGACCTGAGCTGAAGGCAGATGCTTAACCAACTGAGCCACCCAGGCGTCCCCTTTGGGTTTTTTCAAACATTTAAAAATGTAAAAAAAAAATTCTTAGCTGGTGGGCTGTACAAAAACAGGCACGGGCTGTTGCCCCTGCTCTAGATGCGTAATATCCTTTAACACTTAGAACACCCTGGCAAAATGAGTATTGTTATCATCACTCCCATTTTGTAGAATGTTAATGGCCCTAAGCACTTTGCCCAAGGCCACATGGCTGGATGTTGGCAGGTAGGGCTGCTGACACCAGAGCTCATGTTCTTTACCCTCCCTTCGCTTCGCTGGGGTCAGCCAGGCATGCATGTAATGTCCCCCAAATGTGGGCTTTCTCTTCGCAGTAGATCCTGAAGGTCTGGGTTTGCCTCCTTTAAAAATCCCTGGGCACTGCTGCTGTCACATGCAAAGCGAATCTGGAAAACTTCTTACTCAGGTGTTTTAGAAAGATTGCCAGGGCTTTGGTACCTGAGCTCTCTCTTTTTTTTTAAAGATTTTATTTATTTATTTGACAGAGAGAAATAGCGAGAGCAGGAACACAAGCAGGGGGAATGGGAGAGGGAGAGGCAGGCTTCCCGCAGAGCAGGGAGCCCGATGTGGGACTCGATCCCAGGACCCTGGGATCATGACCTGAGCCGAAGGCAGACGCTTAACGACTGAGCCACCCAGGCGCTCGGTACCTGAGCTCTCTTATTCGGGGCTCTGAGGCATAGGAACAAAGCTTAGGCTCATTTGCCGTGTGGGCATTTTGCCACCTCCCAGAGGCTGGGGAAGTCTATCCTGACAGGAAATGGTGCCACCGTAAGCAAGGCCCCCCTGCCTTATTTCCTCTCTTCCTTTATTTTTGGGTGTAGGAACCTCTGAAGGTTGTTGGAAAGAGGCCTTTGGAGTTTTATAGCTTTATGAGGGTGAGCGCATCAGGGTTTAGCAGTCCCAGGCCTTGCCAGAAATGTGTGTGCGCCACCGTGGCCGGGCTTCTCTCCCACCATAGGTGTGAGCTGCGGATGAGGACTCCTCCCCCAGGGGGAGACCTGGGGGGCCCAAGTCAGCCTGGATTCTGGGGTGGGAATTGTTGGCCATCTTCTTTCTGGCTCTCATGTCGCTGTCTTAGTCCCCTTGTGTATGGTTCACACAAGCCTTTCCCTCTGCCTAGATGGCTCCTCCTCCCTTCCTTCATCTAGTTAACTGGCTCCTCATTCTTCAGGTCTCAGTTCTTTGTCACCTCCTTGAAGAAGCACTCCCTGAGCAGCCTCTCTGAACACAGGCTCTTATGGTGTCAGCTACCTCTCCCTTCATATCATGTATCAGAATTGGCCATTTACTTTTACCTTTGATTACTTGATTAATTCCTGTCTTGCCACTGGACTTCAAGTTCCAGTGGTGACTCCAGAGGGTGGTGGCTGTACCTGATTTGGACCCAGTCCCCATTAAGTCCCCAGTGACTAGCACAGTGCCCTGCTTATATTAGTCACTTAAGCATTTGATGGATGAATAAATGAATGACCTTTAGCGAATGTGTTCTCTATAAAGTGGGGGCAATTATGTCTCCTCTGTCTAACTTCAAGAGAAGGTTGAGAGCACATAAGAGCACTTTGAGGGCAACAAACATTATGCAGCTATAAGAAAGTACCCTTGGTTGAGCATTTGGTCCCTGTTGAGCAAAGATGTCCTGACGTCCCTTATACCAAACGAAGCTCAAGTTTAAAGAAGAGGCACTAAGTCCTCACGTGGGTAGGTTGCCGGTGAGGGCATGGAGCTGTCTGCCTGACTCTTGGGACTGAGCTCCCAAGAGTCTGCCTGACTCTTGGGACTGGCCCCACTGTCTCTCACTCATGTGATGGGGTGTAAGTACTTGGCTCGCGGACACCCCATGGCTCCGAGGGCGGCTCACTGCTTCTATACTGTGATTACCTCAGAGACACCTATGTGGCCCGGGCCCTGGCTTGTGGGGGGTCCTGGCTTCATACTGCACCTCATTCTGCACAATTTCTTCTATCCCAGAGATCTCTGTCACAGGCAGAGACAGAGACGTCACCCTGTGAGGCTGTACAAGTTATTAAGATGGGGAACGTTGAAAGATTAGATTTATGACAGCCAACGGTGGATTATGAAGAATAATTTATCAAATGTCAGTGCCTGCAGCCTACAATTTACAGAAGGTTTGCTTAAGCTGAGGAGATCTGATTGGACTGCCCCCACCCCCACCTCTAATGAGTGACAGATCTAATGGATGGCTTCCTAGGCTGGCCAACCACACTGGGTGTTTATCTGCTTTTTATTAATCATTATTATCACAACATTTCCATAGAGTCCCTCCACCCGCAGCTCTTGAAGTGCCCAGCACCCGCGAGCCTCCCTCAGCTACCTTGAAGGAATAGTAACCACCTCTGGCAGGTGTGTTAGCTACCCTGGATCATCTGGAAGGCCCAGCGTCCCCTCACCAGGAAGAGGATGGGGAAAATTGAACCTCATTCATTCATTAAGAAACATTTATTGAATACCAATTATGTATTAGGTGCCTTGGATACATTTTGAGCAAAAATGGAAGAAGTCTATCATTTAGAAGGGAAGAGGAAGGTTCAGCAAATATAAGTCAAGGCAGGGTGCACCTGTGTTCATTGTTCTCCAGAAGGGCACCCTGAATTCTGAGGACGTACACAGGGAGGCTTCTCTGAGGATGTGACAGCTGCACTGTGATCTGAAGGAGGAGATGGGGCAGGATCAGACTCTGCGGCTTGTGTTAAGGATTTTGTCTCTGGGAAGCTGGTGAAGTGGTTTAAACAGAGAGAAATGACATGATCAGCTTATGTTGGGAAGACTCACTTTAACTGCATGTGGAGGGTGGATTGGAGGAGAAAGGAATATGGTGGCTTTTACTCACTGACAGAACAGAACAGAACTGAGAGCCTAGAAGGCTGACTCTTTGTCCAGTGCTGTCTTCATTCTACCACTCTGTCCTCTTCATGGGGGCATTAGATGGGGCACCCAGTATTCCTGCCATATTTATTGGGGCTCTTTCATAGGCTCTATTCTAGAAGAATATTCTACCAGATGGAAGGAGACTCCCAAAAGCCTTTTGCAAAAATGTCCAAGGCTGAAATTCTCACTCCCTCCATTTCTTGAAGTCCCTGTATAGCTTCCCAATCCTAGAAGATCCAGACATTCACACACACGAATATGTGTACACGCAGGATTAGTCCCATGGCCCTCCTTCTCACGTCCCCCAGGCTCCTATTCTTGTTTCATATGACGACTCTATGACGTAGGTATTAAAATTCCCATTTTACAGATGAGGAAGCTGAGGCACAGATGGGTCATGTAACTGACTGAGCCGATGCAGCAGGGAGCCAGGATTTGAGCCTGGGCAGTTTGACCCAGACCTTGCATTGGACTTACTAGGCCCTATTGCCTCTCAGGTCCCCCTGTCCTGGCCAGCTGGTGGGCATTCCCAGGGAACACGCCCACGGCCTTAGGGTGTGACTGCTCCTGGCTTCTTGCTTCTTTGTCAGCTGCTGGTCACCGTCCTGTGGGAGGAAGGAAGCTCGGGCTGAACTTGTTGCCCTTGGCAGAGCCAGGTGGATGATTATCCTATACCTGGAGGCTCTTAGCAAATTGGTAGGAGTTGAGCCTTGTGCCAGCCTCCTTGGGCAAATTTAGACAGCAACACTGTTTTGTAATTTCTGTGGTTGACCCTTGTCCAGAAAGACCTCAGGTTCTGCCGCTGTCCCCCTTTGTTCTTTCTTCCCAGCTAGGCAGTAGCAATAGCTAATGGCTCTGCAGAACGGATGGTTTGATCTTCCAGAACTCCAGAATGAATGCAGATTCCACGGAAGACAGGGACTCTGTGTCCTCGAGGTGTTATTCTCATTATTATTTGTATTATAATAAATTGCTCTGTGTGGGAAGCTGGAGGTGGGGGTATTCCCACCTTGAGGCAGGGCAGCTATTGAGTGGGGACAAAAAGACACTTGGATTCCTTGTCCTCTCCCCCGGCCCCCCAGCGGCTACATCGTGATATCGGAGGTCCCCTCTTCTGACCTCTCCAGAAAGTCCTGTCAGGGTTGGGTGAATTGGCACTGGGCGGGGGGCACTGTCTCCAGCAGGCCCTGCTGAAATGCAAGTATGTTTTCCAGAGGCTGTTGCCTTATTATGTGGACTGAGGTCTCCTCACGGCCAGAGATGGTGTCTGTTTTGTTGGCCCGTGTACCTAGTGTGGTTTCTGTCATGTGGCAGGCCTGCAGGTCAGTATTTGCTGATTGAGTGACTCGAACTGAGGAATGGCAGATTGGTTTCATTTCCTGTATTAACTCCGGTCAGTTGGTAGTGGCAGCCTGGAGCACCGCGTGGAGAGAGATTCTGAGGCATCGTCTGGGCGCACAGCAGAAATGAACGCTGGGATCGATTAGTGATGTCTGCCATGGGTGTGCATGGGGTGTACTTGTTAGCTTTTGCTGCACAGCAAATTACCCCCAAATAGCAAACATTTGATGTGGTACAGTTTCTTTGGGCCTGGAACTTGGGCCTGCCTTGCAGGGTGGTTCTGGCTCAGTCTCTGTGAGGGTATAGTCAGGGTGTTGGCAGGGCGCTGCAGGCATCTGAAGGCCTGAGTGGGGAAGGAGAATCTGTTTCCAGGATGGTTTACTGTGGGCAGGAGGCCTTGGTTCCTTACCCCTGGACCTCTCCACGGGCTGCTTGAGTGTCCTCATGATATGGCACTTGCTGCTCCGGGAGCACGCTCTCCAGGAGAGGACCGGAAGGGTCCTTAATCTCTCTCACGCTCAGAGGTGGGCAGTAGGCTGCTCCTCTCAAAGGGAGGAGTATTTAAGTACCTGTGGACACAGTTTAAAGCCACTGCAGGGGGGATGAGAGGGCACGTGCCACCTATTTGCTGTCAGTGTCAGGTGTTACTTAGAGGGGGCGGGAATGACCCTGAACAGGCAGGATACAAACCAGGCACATTTAAGCAGGAGCAAAGTGAGGTAGCCGGCGGGGTGACAGTGAGACGGAGGGGTGCCTGGGGCAGGTCCTGGGAAACGGTGCCGAGAGGAAGGAGTAGGTTTCCAGCAGAGGCATGTGGGAAGTGATGGTGGGTTTTCTGCTCAAGGCAGGCAGTCTGGGCTTTGCAGAGTCCTAGGGAGCTGGAGCTGTCTTGTCAGCTTCAAGCTGGGGGTGGGGAGTGGGGTGGGTTCACTCCAGCTACTCCATTAGTACTGGGACTTGTCCCTCTCCCCATCAGACTGTCGTGGATGGCTGCTGGTACCCAGCCAGGCATGGGGAGAGGGGCATCTCTAGACCTCGAGAGCCAGATGTTTGCAGCTGATGCCATGGTAACCTGCCCCAGGTGCCATGGGCCATTTTCCCAGCTCCTAAGTGGGAACTGCCTGGCCTTGGCAGCTAGGCCTGGACTTGCCTGCTTTGGGGCCAGCTCTTGCCTCTTCATCTGCAGCCAGCCGGTTCTGGGTTTGTTAGATTGGTTGGCGTTATCTTGCATCAGTGATATTTGATGTAGTAAATCCAGAAGGGGTCTGATGTGCATGACTTTGGGCACAGCAGGATGGAATATTTGAAATCGGGCCATCTTGGAAAATCCAGGACATCGCCCTTCCTGGGGCTGGTGAGGGGCCTGAGGCTGGCTGGCAGATGGAGAAACTTAGTGAAATTCCTCTCAGGAGTCATATTATGGCTATTACAGAAGATCCTGACTTCCTGTTGCCTTGTTTTGGGTGAAATGAGGACCCTGGCCAGTGCTTGGCTGCCCACTGTGGCCTTTTGGAAACATTGCCCAGAGAACTGGTTTCATGGGAAGCTGTAGACCTAACTTTCTGGAGCTTCTCTCTCTCTGCCCTGTACCTGGGTATAGAGTCACGTGGTCTTGGTTCCCTGGACCCCAGCTGATGCCAGCCTGCTGAGGTCTTAACCTGAGCCATGGGGGGGTGACGCATTTCTTCTTGCCCTTCTGATGTTTTCTGCTCATAAAAAAACACCACCTCTTGCTTTTAAACACACACACACACACACCCACCCACCCACCCACCCACCCCTAAAAAACCAGATCATACAAAGCTGGAGAAGCTTTTTTCCCGATTATTTTTCCTTTTCTAGACAGGGACATCAATGTATTTGAATCATGGGCCAACAGTAATTAAAAAGCACATAACTAGTCATTTAAAAATGCAGTTGTTTTACTTAATTGATTTTGCCGCCAGACCCAGAGGAAAAAAAGAGGAACAGGGGAAAGACAGGCTTAGAAGGGGAGACAGGGGGCGCCTGGGTGGCTCAGTTGGTTAAGCGACTGCCTTCGGCTCAGGTCATGATCCTGGAGTCCCGGGATCGAGTCCCGCATCGGGCTCCCTGATCAGCAGGGAGCCTGCTTCTCCCTCTGACCCTCCCCCTCTCATGCTCTATCTCATTCTCTCTCTCAAATAAATAAATAAAATCTTTAAAAAAAAAAAAAAAAGAAGGGGAGACAGGTTTCTGCAAGTGACTGGAGGCAGCTAAGGGCCCTGCTTGAATCTAATTGCTGCCCATGCTGCAGTTGGTTTCTGCTGATGGCTTTCTGCTCAGAGGGCTGGGGGCCAAGGGCCTGATGGGAGGGGTGGCCTTGGTGTCAGCTGCACGGGGGGGTGTAATTCTGCTTTCGGGACAGGGTCTATTTTTCCTTACTATCTATCAGCGTAAAGTACTTCACTGAGCACTTTGAATCAAGGTTCCATTTAGAGATACTTTATTCATATTTAATTACAGGCTGCAGCACCAATCTTTAATTACCTTTTTTATAAGCCAGCTAGGAACATTCACTAGCAATCAATTATTGTGTGTGTGTGTGTATGTGTGTGTGTGTAAGCACAGGAGGGTGTGGGCGTTGTGACTTGCTTCCCGATAGAGGGGAAAGCATGGCTGCAGGGGCCCTGGGGAGGTGGTCGGTGGCCAGGGGTGGGGTGGGGATCTGCCCAACAGGTTCCCTGTGCGGAGTGAGTGGTGCATTTCCCATGCCTCTCTTTGCTTCCACTGGTCAAGCTGGGGAATTAGGGCAAGTCCTCACAGCTGGGCCTCGTTCAGGGTGCTGAGTTGGCACATGGGCTTGGGTGGTATCCTGAGCTCCAGACACCCTGCCTCCTCTGGTGGGGACAGGGAATGGTGGGAGGCCCCCTTCTCAGTCCCTGGGGGTATGGTGGACCAGGCTTCCTCTTACCTGGGAGATTGGGAGATGCTTGCCTCGGCCCTTTCCTTCCTTCCCCTCTCCCCGGAGTGCTCCTGGCAGCTGTTCTCGCCACACAGCCCTGGTGATGCCCTGTCACTCTTCAGTTGCAATGACTCTGCAACATCCCTGCAATGACACTGGTTTGAAGCCTGGCTGTCCTTCTTAGGGAATGAGCCAGTGTTACCAGGGAGCCATGTGGAGGCTTGGGGTGGGGAATGGGGTCAAATGACCCCCAAGTCCTTTTGCAGTGGGCAGATGGGGTCATTCCAGCTGCTTGGGAGGGGAGGTCTGAGTTTGCAGATCTGCTCCAGAAAGCATTCTCCTTGGTGCTCCTTCAGGAACAGCCAGAGGGTTTCTAAAGGCAGTTCTTGTTCATTTCATTATGTAATGGCTGGGAATGTTGCTGAAGTCTACCTCCCTTCTATTCCTGGATCCCTGTCCCAGCAAGAGCGGGGAGGGGAGGGAAAGGAACTGACACTTATTGAGCCTCTTGAGGGTGCCAGGCACCCATGCCCATGTTTCTTTTGCCTAACCCAGATGGGACCCAAGAACTACAGTCAGAGCCCCTTCAGTCCTGTGTGACAGAAAACAACTCAAACTGATTTAAGCAAAAAAGGGAAATATGGGGTGGGTATTCAGGCATGGGTAGATCAAGGGGCCCAACCATGGTGACCAAGATTCACTCTCTCTGTCTCTTGGCTCTGCTTTCCTCTTGTTGCTACTCTGGGACTCCTGGTAGCTCCAGGCTTCAACTTCAATTTTTACCTTCAAGTTCAGCAGAGAGAAAGAATCTTTTCTCCCACAGTTCAAACAAAAGTGAAATAGTTGAGTCTGATTGGATCAGTTGGGTCACGTGTCCATCTCTGAACCCGTCAGCGTGACCCAGGGTATTCAGGGTTCTGATTGGCCAGGCTGGGGTCTCACACCCACGCTGCTGTAACAGGTGGAGTCCACCTGGGTAAATCCCACACAAGACATGTGCTTTTACATTGGAGGCCTTTAGACTAGAAGGGGTGTGGGAGCAGGAAGGTCCAGCCATTTGAAAAGGAAGAAAGAGTTGATTCGGTTCCTCTCCAAGGGAGAAAATAGTGGATTCAGTCTTTCAACAAATATGTATTTGCTACCAACTAGTTATGGTGCTATTCTTTTTTTTTTTTTTTTTTAAGATTTTATTTATTTGAGGGAGAGAGAGAGAGAGAGAATGAGCAGGGAGAGCAGCAGAGGGAGAGGGAGAAGCAGACTCCCCACTGAGCAGGGAGCCTGATGCGGGGCTGGATCCTAGGACCCCAAGATCATGACCTGAGACTAAGGCAGATGCTTAACTAACTGAGCCACCCAGGTGCCCCTCTGGTGCTACTCTAAGCACAGGGAATTCAGCAGCTAACAAGACAGACAAAAATCTCTGCCCATTTGAAGCTGATGTTCTAATGGGGTCTACAAGGATGGTGGTTCTTTCATTCTCCCAAGCCAAGCCCAAATCCAGGATAAAGGGAGAGACCCAGGGTGATTGACGTAGGGAGAATCTGGTCCTCAGGCAACCTTGAACCTAGGAGGGAGGGAAAAAGACAAGTATGTGGTTGGGGAAGGAGGATGGGGGAGGTAGGCACTGGGAGGGGCAAAAATAAAAACTCAGTGAAGAAGGGGGACAGGGAGGCCAATCTGTACCCATCTCCCGTGACAGAGAAGTGTGGGCCCCTCCCATGTTGCCTGGACCTTTGGCCTCTGAAGGATGCTGATAAATGGGATGGAATTTAGTGAAAGCTACAAAATGATGACAGGACTGGAGGGAGTGATTTATGAGGGAGATTAGCAAGGTGCTGGTGCAGCCTAGCAAACAGAGGGATGGGATGGTGGCCGAGGGTCATCTGACTGCTGAAGTCCAAGGGGAGGAGGGGGCTGAGGGACAGGAGAGAGTGCCTGCTGCAGAAAGCGGGGGCCAGGGGAAGCTGGGGCATGGACTGAATGGGCCTCAGCGTGAGAGCCTGGGGGACGTGAGAAGGAGGGCCATGGGACTAATCCTGCGTGTACACATATTCGTGTGTGTGAATGTCTGGATCTTCTAGGATTGGGAAGCTATACAGGGACTTCAAGAAATGGAGGGAGTGAGAATTTCAGCCTTGGACATTTTTGCAAAAGGCTTTTGGGAGTCTCCTTCCATCTGGTAGAATATTCATGTCTGGACCATGTGGGTGTGATCACTCAAGTCAGAAAGACTTTTTTTCCTTCAGGAAAATTTGGTATGGCATTTCTAAGAGGGAAGGAGGGAAGGAAGAAGGGAAGAGAAGACAGAAGAGTAAGGAGCACATATTCCATTTTGTAGAGAAAGGTCAAGGGATCTGCCCAAGGCCACCTTTGGGTGGCATTGCAGGCGGGGACCAAAGTGAGGCTGGGGTGTGCAGCCCTGGGGTCTCTGCCAGGTGGCCAGGCCAAGGGTGGGCTGGGGGACCCGTGTTGAGCCTGCTGTTCAGGCAGGAACAAGAGATGGCTATTGGGTTTAGAACCTCCAAACTGGGGTCTTGAGCTCTCCCACGTTGGTGGGTTAGAATATCTGATCCCTGTATTGGGCTGCCTGGGGCCCAGGTTCTGTTAACTCTTGATTTCATGTGCATATGTAACAGCCCCAGGGATGCAATGGTGCATAATTAAATGAGCAGATGGTCCTCAGTTCTGAACATTCTAGACAGCACTTCTTTGGCCTTGAATAGGAGGTGCTCAGGGCACCCATGCATGCCTATGAGGGCACACCCTCCACGTGTGTTTTCTCTCTCTCTCTCTCCACATGCCTGCTGTGAATCTCCATGGCAGTAAAGAGCCCAGGCAAGGCATTGGGTTGGCATACAACTGATAGAGCAAAAAATCTATCGGGGGACATCAGGCAGCCCTGGCCTGGCCCATTCCCTCTCACTGAACTGAGTCATCTTAATTGCTCCGTTCTCTCTCCACTCTTGACAGATTCAGGATTTGTTTGTGAGCTTTGATGACACCCCTCTGGGGGCCGCCTCCCTGGCCCAGGTCCACAAGGCGGTGCTGCGTGATGGGCGGACGGTGGCCGTGAAGGTCCAGCATCCAAAGGTTCAGGCTCAGAGTTCGAAGGACATTCTTCTGATGGAGGTGAGAGCCTGCCCTTCCTTGGTCCTCATTTTATATTTCTCTGGAAACTAGGTGGCTTTGGTGACACTGGTTCAAGGGAGCTGGGTGGAGTGGGACCCTTTGAACAGCAGGCCAGGAGAGGAAAGCTTGAGACCGTGACAAAGGAGGCATCATGACAGTGCTGTGACTGGGGGACCCGTGGCTGGGTTGGTCAGTTCGTCTTTATTTGTTCCTAGGAACTATCTGGGGATGGTCTCAGAACATGATGAACAGCTGCTGGGGCCAATGAGACCTCAGGTGGATGTTGAAGAAATGAGATGAACCAAAAGTGATTTCCTTGGGGGCAGAAAAGTTACATCTTACTTTGTTAAACGATGACAAAAGGGAGCATGTGGTCAACCACGGGATGTAAACATGACAGGATCACATAGAAATATTTACGCAGATTCCATGTTTGCTTATGTCCTGTTCTGAGTGAACAAGCTTGTCTACCTAAAAATGTTCTAGGAAAAGCCCAGGTGGAGACGGTGTCTCTTGACTTCTTTAGCCCTTCGCCGGAGCGAGGGAGGGTGAGCTGGGCGCTGGCTGGACGGTGGCCAGCGCCCGGCCCAGGAGGGCAGGCTTTTAACGTGCCAGCGTGTCCTGCCCCTTCTCTGCAGGCTGTCTTCCCCTGTTCTCTTTCCCCATTCTGGACTCTTGGTCTGTTTCCTCAGCTCACCCTGAGTAAGCTTCGCACACGCATGGAGGGTCTCTTTTGCACCAGGCACTAGGTGGGTGCTGGGGACACAGGAGTGAGGGAGCTCCATCTTCCTCCCCGGGGGGGTTTCCCTGTTTAGTGGAAGGGCAGGTCTGGACACGAACAGCCACAGTGTGGGGATGTGAGCTCTGCCAAAGGGGGTTTGCATGGTGCCCTCAGCCCTGCGTCTGGTCTGTTGGGGGCGGGGCTTCACGGAGGGGCCGGGGAGACAGTGGGGTAGGGGAAGGATAGCTGAGCCTGTGCGAAGACCCAGTCTTAGAGCAACAGGATGGGCTTGGAGAAGAACTTGAGCTGGTTCAGGTGGTACGGCTGGGAGTGGTTGCAGATGGGGCTGGGAAGGTAGGCAGGACAACATGGACGGCCTGATCTTCCAGGCTAAGGCACAGAACAGTATACAGAGCAAATATAGATCTTCTATGGAACTGAGCAGATCTGATTCTCTCCTGTAGTCGGTGGGGAACCATTTAAAAATTTTAAATCAGGGGAATGTCGAGGTCAGATGTACATTAGAAACAAAAGTCTATCGGCAGTCTGGAGGATGTATTGGAAGGCAGAAAGACTGTAGCCAGGGAGACTAATGGAGGGGCTGCTGCACTGGTCTGAGCCAAAAATAATGATGTGACCCAGGGCAGTGTAGTGGGAGTTGAAGAGGAGGGATGGGCTCGAGGGGCAGAGTCATCAGGACTTTGTGAGCAGCTTTCCATGGGGTGGAGGCAAATACTGGTAGGAATGAATGGGAGGAGAATAAAACAAAATGTAGGTTTCCAGGTTAAATGATTAAGTTTGGGTGCCTTTAACCAGTGTATCAGTCAGGGTCCAGTTGGGAAGAAACAAAATTGCGCTAGGTATTTCCAACAGAGGGAATTTAAAAGAGAAAATGGGGCTCCCAGGGGATGAAATTGCAGAGAGGCCAAATGGGACGGCGAGACAGTTACCAAGGGCCGGAAGCCGCTGCCACCCTCAAGGTGGAGGGACGAGGAGAGGGGGTGGTTCTCCGGAGCCTGGGAGCTGGGGTCACTGGTAGAGCTCTGGCTCTTTGGGAGGTGGATCACACAGCTTCAGCGCCAGTCACCTGGGAGGTGGAGCCACGGATGCTGTGTGAGCATCCGTTTGATTCCACCTCCTTCTCTCCCCCAGTGTTCCACCAGTGTTGCCCATGGGCCAAGCCTAGATGGAAAATGCAGTTCCTTATGAGAGCAGTGGGGTCAGGATGATCTCCGAGCTGGGTGCAATGGGTGGTGGAACCACCAGGAGAACTCAGATCCTGCTGTCAGGAGATTGGATTGGGATTGCTCTGCTGGTCCGCATTCGGGCTGCAACTACAGATGCGGGATTTAGCAGCAAGGGGCCTCACGGTAGGTAGGTGAATCTGGGGGAGTAGTTAAGGTCACTTGGAAGGGTGGAGCAAAGAGAAAAGGAGAGGACAGGGGAGATCTGGGAAGAATACCGTCATCGAGGGAGCACGCCCAGGAAGTTAAGCTCCTGGAGGAAAGCAGAAGGCATGGCCAGAGAGATTGGAGGAGAAGCAGAACTGAGCGGTGCTGCTGTATTCCGTGGAAATAACTTCGAGAAGAGAGCTAGAGAAGAGAGCAGCTTAAAACAGCGGGCGTGTGTTTTGCTTATGAATCTGCAACCTGGGCAGGGCTTGGTGGAGAGACTCACGCGTTCCGTGCGGTGCCAGCTGGGTGGTCTCACAGAACCAGAAGATCCACTTCCAGGTGGCTCACTCACATGGCTGGCAGCCCAGCTAGGGCTGGGGGCAGGGCCTTGGGTCCTTCCAGGTAGGCCTCTCCACAGCTGTTGGGCCTTCCTCACAGCATGGTGGCTGGGTTCCAAGAGTGAGTGTCCCACGAGAATCAGGCGGAACGCACATGACCGTTGTATGACCTAGCCTTGGCAGGCACATAGCACTACTTCTTCCTTACTCTGCTGGTAAGAACAAGAGTCACGAAGCTCCCTTAGTTTAAAGGGTGGGGTATACTCTACTTCTTGATGGGGGCATGACCAGGTTCTAGAAGAGCATCAGAATGGGAGGTATTTTTGCAGCCATTTGGGAAAAGACAGTCTGCCAGAACTACTCAGTGTTGTCAAATGGGAGATAAAATTAGGAAAGCTCTGGAAAAGGCCTCTGGATTTGGTGATTGAGAGTCCTTGGGGTGAGCAAGGAGATTGGGGTGAGGGGCTGGGGGTAAACTGAGGCCCCAGGGAGTGGAGATGGTTGTCACTCAGGTGACAGTGGGGAGGGTCCTATGGTACTTAGAACAAAGCACAGGATTAGAGGCGGGGACTGGAGCAGGCTGTCGCTAATGGGGAGGGTGTCCATGGAGTGGGGGGGCTGGAGATCCAGGAGAGAGAAGTAACTGACAGGTGTGGTCCTGGGGGAGACTCCAGGGATCGGGCTGTAAGGACCCGGGTGGAAGCGTTAGCCTCGGTCAGCCTTTGTTTGGAGCCCGGAGGAAGGTGGTGAGGCTGCATGCAGATGAGGGGGTAGAGGGGGATGGCGGAGGGAAAGTGGGCAGCTGAGTTGTACCAGCCTGATAGCCCTATTTTTTTCACTGCAGTAGGAGGCAAGACCATCTGCTGAGAATGAGGGGGTAGGAGGTGGCGTTGGAGGCCGGGGATGGGGGTGAAGGTTTGGAATAGCTGCTCTGTGTGACAGAAGGGGAGCTGACCAGGGCTCCGGAGCAGGGTTCCTGAGTGACACCGGGCTTCCATCTGGAAACCCGAGTTTTCTGGAGCACCTGTCAGTGGCTACGCAACAGCCATGGTTGGGAGTGAACTAGGAGTCTCGGAGCATCCCTGGGTGTCCTGAGACCCAGCAGCCACTCCTGTGTCAGGCAGGAACCTGCCTCCCCCCAGCGGTGCCATCAGGACCCACTTGGGCTGGAAGGACAGCTGACACCATTTCTCTACGCAGAGCCTTGCTGACTCCCTAAGTGATGGCTGCCGGCAGGTCAATAGCAATAATAGCGCTAATAAAGATTTGGCATCTTCCTCCTGGAGATAAGCATCAGATGCTTTCCTTGGGAAGTACGGCCTGGCAGCTGAGTGCGGAGTACAGAGTGGCTTGTGAACAGCGGCTGAGGCCGAGGTCACCACCTCCGTGCACCGTCAGCCTTAACAGCATCACCGATGGTGCTGCCTTGTCGCTGGGCTTGGTCTCCAGTGGAAAACATCCTCCCTGGCTCAGCCTTCTCTGTAAACCAAGACAGAGCCTAACTGGAAAGCTCATTTCGTTTGATATTTGAAATGAGTCTTATAATTTTTTTCCTGAGTCCTGACCTAGAATAGTACCTTGGGTTTAGGAATGAAAACCCCAGGGAGGTTCTCGTGTGTGTTAGCGGGAGAAGAGTGATTTCAAGGGGGCATTAGGGCCACCTTCGCCGCCAGCAGCTTGGAGACAGGGTGAGGAAAAGCGTAGCTTTCTGGTGCTTCCTTTTATGACATCTCCAGGTACTTTGCATCCTCATGCCTCTCTCCCACTGCCCGCTGTTGTCCCTCTTTCTTCTCCAACTCTGTGATGCCCCCCAGCATCGTCTTGAGAGGAAGATAATCTGACTAGAGTAATTCATACTAAGGAGAGAGTGACTAATAGGAGTAACCTTTGAATATTTGCAGTTGAAGAGGTGAGCTGCTAAAACCAAATACATATCTGCTATAGACAGGTCTGGGGGTGAGGCTTTTGAGAGTGAGGAGGTGGGGGACTGCTACTGGTTGTATCAGTTAAGATGCTTTAGGCTGCAGGTACCAGAAAAATCCAACTAAAAGTGGTATAAATAATAGTAACCTATATTATGTCACATTTTAAGACCCCTAGAAGTAGTGTTGACTGTTCCAAGGTTGACTGATTCAGCACTTCACTGTGGTTTCTAAGGACCCAGGTTCCTTTTGTCTTCTACTCTGGCTTGCCCTTCTGGGTAGTGCTCCTCATGGTCCCAAAACAGCTGCAGCAGTTCCTGCTGTGACAAGTAGATGACATCCAGTGCCAAAGAGGGCCTGTTTCTTCCCTCATATTCCTTATCAAAAAGGAGCCCCTCAATAGCATTTCCTTCATTTCTCATTGGCGAAAAGTAGGCCACATGCCCAAGTCTAAATCAGTCTCGGCAAGAGACATAAGACCGATCATGATTCACCTTCTCAGGCTAAGGCCTGCCTTCCTCGAAGGACACGAAAGATGCACAGAATTGGGGTTCTGTTAGCCAGGAAGGTTAGAGAAATGGCTTTTGGGTTGGCACCTACTAGCACATGCCACCTTCGTGTTTTGTGTCTCCTGCGCACCTGGCACTCCTCTTGGGGCAGGGGACAGTCTCTTGGATAGACTGTTGAATGATGGCAGGAGGGTGGGAGCCAAGTCTCGGTAAATGGTGTTTGATGCACCTGACGGTGTTAGTGACTTTGCACAAAAGAGAAGGGCACAGCCAGGGGTGTTTTTCAGCTTTGTCATTATCACCTGATATTGTCCCTTTAATAGTTGGGGCAACTCTACTTCTAGATGCACGGCCAGTGACTCTTATTGATTTGAGTGGCTGTCCAGAGCCAGACTAATTGGGCCCAGAGATTGGAACAATGATTCAGCAGGAAGGGGTGAACTGACAAGGCAGAGTCTGTTCGTCTGCTGGCGGGCTGGCTTTGCCCCAGCTCTTGCCCACGGTAGCAGGGAGCTCAGCCGGCTGGATCTCACTGTTGTTCTCACTGTCAGAGAGCATGGCAGGACTCAGAGGGCCTTCGAGCTGGTGGGAAAGCCATAATCCCCAGGTCCCAGTAGCACCACCCCGTATCGCTGCCTGTTATCTCGTAAGCTTCTGGAATTGATGATGAATATTCCCTTGCTCTGTCACTCCCTAAAGCATCTAACTCCTGCTCTCCATGTACCACCTGTCCCCAAGGTGCTCTCCCACATGGGGGTGGGACTCTGGTCTGAGCACCAGAATCGAATCCACTGTTTGATACCATCTGGCCCATGCCAAGGGTCTCTAAAAATAAAGACCTGTGATGGTCATGTCGTTGAGTTTTTTTGAACAACATTTTTAGTGCACGCTTGTCTGTCATCTTGTTTCTTTTCTGAATGTGTTGATTGAACAGTGGGTGGCTAGGTAATGTTTTTTGGCACAGACTCCAACAGCTGATTTTATTTTCTAAAAGACATTAAAAAACCCCAGAGATGTAGACTATCCCATGGAAGCTTCTCTCCACCCTATAATTCTGTTTTGTAAAAAGTGTGCACTTTAATAACTTATCGGAGCAAAGATAAACCCCATGAATGGCAAGCTATTTACATCACTCTGAATTGATTTTCGATCCTTGTCGAACATCCATTTTTACCAGTTCGGATCCGTGCAGGCGTTCTATTTAGCGTGCTGTTTTCCCAGAGAGCGTTATTTCTTTTATAAGATATAATAACTTAGTAACAGTCAGTCTTACTTCGGTTGCAGTTTTAACAGTCCACCACGGTTTTTTTTACACCTTATCTCACACTTCCTATTGTATTATGCTGTGTTGCATTGCATGAGTCAGGGCTGTGTAAAGAAAGGAGCGAAAAAACCCTGGGTCCAAGTCCCGCATTTGAAATGACAAGCTGTGACCTTGAGAAATGCTTTAACCTCCAGGAACGTTTCTTTCTCTGTAAAATGGGCAAGAAGAGGATTAAATGAGAGCATGTTTATAAAGTGCCTCATAGCACAGTGCCTGGTATGGGGTAGGTACTAAATAATGGTAATTTCCTTTTTTTTTTTGTTATTATAAATAGCAATCACTAGTTTCCAAACTTTTGTGTGACTTTTTTCCATTATATTTCTGTGTGGCTCACAATTGATTTTTCCTCCTGCGAGCCAATGACCCTATAGGAAAATAATTTCATTATTCTACCTTGAAGGAAATGTTAATTTTGTTGAACATACCTTGATTGACTCATAAGGTTTCAAATCACGTAGAAAATTCTCAAGCATTCCAAAACTGGGGTCACCGAAAATTCAGAGGTAATCCCTTTCCCCACTGAAACCTCAGAAATAGAATAACTTAATTTATTTGAGTAAGACACATGTGAACATATAATCATCTCCAGGGAGAAGACTAACCCTTTGAAATGTTCATTTATTCACTCATTTATTCACTCAGTTATTCACATGAATATTCAGTAAACATCTGCTGAATATAGAGTACGTGCTAGGCACTGGTGGAAACATTGGCTGTTGGAAGAATTTTATGGAGAAGATACATTTTGGGAGAAAAATCAAAAAGCCAAATTGATAACAATACCTGTTTTATTTTAGTTGACTGCAGCTGTTGTCAAAAAGGAAAAACTTAAATGAATCCACTTAGGGCAGGCTCTTAGAAGGGGAATTGGATGAAAACAGAAGGTGAAACGGTTTTGTTTTATTCTTCTCAGCCAAGAAGAGTCCCTAATGGCAGCAACCCAAACCATTTTAGATTTGGACCAGATGACTCCTAACCTGACCCATTTCCCTCCCCACCCCTTGAAGTTCAAGGGGTTGGTAACCCCCCTGAATTATGTACAAGATTATGTGAGTATGTACATTTTCTGGGCTTCATAGCTGGCATCAAATTTTCAAATTGGTAGACTTCCTATAAAAGAGGAGGGTATCCTTTTATAAAGCGGTGAACCACTGACATCCATTCCAACAGACCCTCTCATTTTATATTAACCAAGGGAGTGACTCAGCCATTACCTACACAGTGCTTTAGAAACCAGCTTTATGAGTACTGTAAAGTTTTTTGGGTTATGAATTAGTTTACAAATTAGTTACTAGCAATTAATCAATCAAATCTTTGCTTTTATGATTAATGACATTAGGTATTAGTAATAACCAATAGTACTAGTAATGACTAATTATATAATTGATTAGTAACAGAAAAATCTGTAAAGTGCCTTTCAAATGCTGTTTGGATAGCAATGATATTTCACAAATAACAGTGACCATATATTAAACCATGAGGATTTATCATTTGGCCAGAAGCCTCATCCCCAGGTAGAGACCCCACTCGGGTACATGTAGCTCCCTGTGTACGCCCACATCTGGTCCTGGGTAGTTACCTAGGAGGGAGTCAGGAATTCTTTTTTTTTTTTTTTTTTAGATTTTATTTGACAGAGAGACAGCGAGAGAGGAAACACAAGCAGCGGGAGTGGGAGAGGGAGAAGCAGGCTTCCCGCTGAGCAGGGAGCCCGATGCGGGGCTCGATCCCAGGACACGGGATCATGACCTGAGCCAAAGGCAGACGCTTAATGATTGAGCCACCCAGACGCCCCAAGGGAGTCAGGAATTCTTGATCGAATGAATGACGGAGGCTCACTGTGGTTCCTTCCCTTGTCCTTCCTGCGTGAGAACCTCTGGAACTGAGGCTGGAGCAAAACATCCAAGAGGTTTCTCCCTGAACTCGGAGCCCAGAGAGTGGAATTCAGGTGTTTTCAGATGTCAGCTGTGCACTTGGCCCTGGCCCCCGTGAGTGCGTCTGTTTCCCCGTGCACCAGCTCTGCCTCCCCTTTGGTGGCGGCTGAGGGCTGTCTGAGGGCATGGTGATGAGACGCGATGCCTTGGGGGCCGCTGGTCCCCACTGCCTGGGCCTGACACATGCCGTCCAGGCCTTGCTGTTGCCACCCCTCCCGCCTAGCTTTGTGTGACTCGAACAGAAACAAAACATAAACTAAATCAATTATCATAAGGTCACAGGTCTAGCCCATGAAAGACTAGACAGGACTTAAAAGAAATTAGACTGCAGCCGAATGTAATTAAAAAGGGTTTTGATAGGAATTGAGTATAATAACCTTGTGTGATGATTCCTTTAGAATGGCATCTGGTACATCGTCTAGGACATAGGGTTTAAAGACAAAGCTGTAAATGCCTTGTAGTTAATGGCCCTGCTTTAGATCTCTTTCTTTTGTATTGCATGTGCCTGTCACAGTGCTGGGCATCATACAGACCAGGGCAAAAGGAAGCTTAAGACTAGGTTCATAGCTGGAGCTCAGTGAGTCCTTCTGGGTATATGGGACGGCATCTTAGTCTGGTCAGGCTGCTATAACAAAATGCCATAGACCGGGTGGCTTAAATAAAAGACATTTAGGGGCACTTGGGTGGCTCAGTTGGTTAAGCGTTCGACTCTTGATTTCGGCTCAGGTCATGATCTCAGAGTTGTGAGATCAAGCCCCAAGTTGGGCTCCTTGCTGGGCATGGAGCATGCTTAAGATTTTTCCTCTCTCTCTGCCCCTCCCCCTCCACTCACACCTGCTCTCACACTCTCTCTTAAAAACAAAACCAAAAACAGATGTTTATTTTTTGTAGTTCTGGAGGCCGGAAGTCCAAGATCAAGGTGCTGGCCAATTCAGTTCCTGGTGAGGACTTTCTGGCTTGAAAAGAGCTACCATCCCTGTGTGCCCCTACGTGGAAGAGAGAGCTCTGTCTCTTCCTCTTCTTATCAGGACATGAAAAGCATCATAGAGGCTCCACCCTCATGACCTCATTGAAACCTAGTTACCTCCCCTAGGCCCCGTCTCTAAACACCATCACCCTGGGGATTAGGGCTTCAGCATTGAATTTGGGGGGATACAAACATTCAGTCCACAACAGATGGCGTAGGTTTTTGGTACCAACGGGCCCATGGTTTTTTAATTCTTTTTTTTAAATAAATCTTTTTTTAAAAAAATATTTATTTGAGAGAGAGAGATAGTGAGAGAGAGCTCGAGTGGGAAGGAGGGGGAGAAGCAGACTCCCCGCTGAGCAGGGAGCCCGATGCGGAGCTCGATTCCAGGACCCTGGGATCATGACCTGAGCTGAAGACAGACGCTTAACTGACTGAGCCACCCAGGCACTCCAGGGTTTTTTAATTCTTATCATTGCTGTCTGGCATAACCAGGGAATGGAGATGGGCATTCTTGGAGAACTGGGACTATAATCCATATCAAGAATTTCTGGTAGGATTGGTCACTTTAAACACTGAAAGGAGGGCTTATAGTGGAACAGGAGAGTTCCTTTCTGTGTTTCTCTCAGGAAATGCATCTCCCATGTTCCTGGCCTCACCCTCGTCACCTACTGCAGAGCCATCATCCACAAACTTTCCAGATTCTCTCGAATCCAGGGCCCCAGTGTGGGGCAGCCTCAGAACTGAGTCCCAGCCCATGGTAGGGGTCATGGCATGCTCTGCAGATGCCACTGGGCTCCTGTTCTCTGCCAGGAACGTTTAATTTCACATCATTAAACTGGTAAATGCCCTATAAGTCTACGAAAATCCTGCTTTCCATCATGTCCTCACTCAAGAATCCATAATGTGGCCAAATTGCCAGAAACCTGAGCTTTTTATCCCAGTGGTCACATCCCTTATCTCTTACTCCTCCTGTCTTATCCAACCTTGTTTTCTTATTCCAATGTACTTCTTATCAAGCAATATTTTAGACATGCGAAAAGTATAGAAAACAACATTATAAATGCTCAGGTACCAACCCCTCAGCTTAAGAAATGAACAGAACGCCCTACAGTTGCAGCACCCTCCCTGCCTTTTGTGAACAGGCCCATGAGGAGCAAGTCTGGGTGCAGCCAAGGCAGCAGTCGGCAAGTGAGCAAGAGCAAGGGTTTGGGGGCTGGGTGGACTCAAGTGGAATTCCGTCTCTGTGCTTCCTTGCTGGGCAAATTTGGGACGATCATATAACCTCTCAGAGCCTTGACTTCCTCATCTGTAAAATGGGGGATAAGTGTCTACTGCGGACCTCCCAGAGTTGTGAAGACTGAGTGGAGTAATAATGTAAGGGCTTGGCCCAGCACTGGGCACGCGGGGAGTGCTTGGCATGTGGGGGTTCTTACTGCTGGCAGCTCTTGGGCTTTTCTCATCTTGGATTTGAACTATGGGGATAGGCCCCCGGGAGCAGGGAGGCCTTGCTTCAGGCGAGGCCTGGGGACTTGTCAATGCCCAGACCTAGGCAGGAGGGCAGGGAACGGAGCTCCCATGGTGCGTGCTATGGGCTGACTGATGGGGTGCTCGGTGGATTTCAGGTGCTTGTCCTGGCTGTGAAGCAGCTGTTTCCAGAGTTTGAGTTCATGTGGCTGGTGGATGAAGCCAAGAAGAACCTGCCTTTGGAGCTGGATTTCCTCAATGAAGGGAGGAATGCTGAGAAAGTGGCCCAAATGCTCAAACACTTTGACTTCTTAAAGGTAGGAGGGGCAGGGCAATGGGGGGGATGGTGGTGTGGTGAGAGAGTGCAGGGGAAGACTGGTCCCTGCCCTGAACATCCCTCCCTTGCAGGGCATGAGTGGGGATGCCTCCTTCCCGAGTCTTCTTTCCGAACCTGAATGATTTGTCCCTAGTGTTTCACGTTAAAGCTCTTGAGGGCACCATTACAAAGATATACCAAATGTGATTGATTGAGCCAAACAGATGTTTATTGAATGATCTGTAATTCTAAGACACCGAGTGCTACCCAAGGGCCTCTAAGCTGTGGTCTCTGCCTCTGTGAAGCATGGGATGAGGACTTTGATGATGATGGTAGTTAATGTTACCATGCTCTGGTACTGTTCCTAACACTATACATATATTGCCTTGTTTAATATACAGTCAGTTCTCTTATAATGCAATGTATGTGTTCCTAGAAACCTCCATAGTATGCAGACTCACACAACAGAAACCACAGGGCTTATGGGGAAAATAGGGCTAGGCTTACAACAGTGCCAACAGACACATGACAAGATGCTCAGCATCACTTATTTTCAGGGGAATGCAAACCAAAACCACAGTGAGTTATCACCTCACATTTGTCAGATGGCTAGAATCAAAAAGACAAGAAGTAACAAGGGTTGGCCAGGATGCGGAGAAAAAGGAACCCTTGTGCCCGTTCAGTGGGAATGTACATTGGTGTAGCCATTGTCAGAAATAGCAAGCAGGTTCCTCAAAAAACTGAAAACAGAACTAACATATGATCCATATAGATGCAGCCTTGTGTTTATTACTGCATTATTTACAATAGCCAAGATGTGGAAGCAACCCAAGTGTCCATCCTCAGATGAATGGGCAAAGAAGATGTGATATATACACGATGGAATATTACTCAGCTATGAAAAAGAATTAGCTCTTGCCATTTGCGACCACATGGATGGAGAGCGTGTAGTGCTAAGTAAAATAAATCGGACAGAGAAAGGCAAATACTATATAATCTCCCTCGTATATGGAATTTAAGAAACAAAACAGATGAACAAACAAAAAAGACAAAAAAGTGGACTTAAATACAGAGAATAAACTGGTGGTTGCCAGAGGGGAGGTGGATGGAGGAGTGGGTGAAATAGATAAATGGGATTAAGAGTCCACTTACTGTGATGAGCAGCTGAGTAATGTATAGGATTGTTGAATCATCCACTTGTAAGTAATGTCACACTGTTCATTATACTTCAGTAGAAAATAAAATAACAAAAAGAGACAATTCACAAAAGAGAGAATGCAAATTTAAAACAATGTCACCAGTGACACAGAAAATAAAAGAAGGTGGGAATCTACTAGAAATAGCACAGTTTTATGCATGTTAAATGGCTAAGAAGTACGTAAGACCACAGAGCACGTGGCACTCTATCATGACATCTGCTTGTAAGGTGGGCATCGACAGTTGCCGCTTGTGAATTATTGTGAGGTGGTGGAAGGCCGGTCGTCTGGAATTGGACAGAAAGTTGTAACGCCGGATGTGCATGGGCGGGACTCATGACACCCGTGGTGATGTTGGGGTGTGTGTGTTTTGTGTATGCCCGTGTCGTGCAGTCTGGCGGGAAGCAGTTTCCTGCATTCACGTGGTGCTTCTGGGGGAGGATAGCTCACATAAGCCAATGCAAGATTTGCATTATGATCAAACTGCCCCCCTAATATATCAGTTGCATTAGAAAAAATTTGTGTTTTCAAGTATTATAGAAGAAATGCCTGTCTGAGGATAGAGGACACTTACTGTGGGAAACAACATCAAATGATACAAAGTAGCAGCTTTGTAAGAGGTCCTGCTGCTAAGTGCTTTCCATTCAGAGGAAGGGAGTCCTGTGGTTGATCAGCGCAGGGCAGGCTCTGCTGAGGAGCCAGCACTGGAATGGGTCTTTGAGGATTGGCCTGATGTTCCCCATGGGCTCCATATGCTTCTCCCTAGATAGATGCATGCCAACACCACTGTTCTTACAACATATTGGTCCTTGGCGGGTCTCAGACCCTTTTACCCTGGGGATTCCTCTTCATGGTACACGGGGTTGGGCCCCTCTGGTACTCTGTACCAGAGAGCTTGGCTTTCAACTCTTTGAAGAGATCAGCCCTTCTCTCTTCACAGGAAGCCTGGAGCATGTGGGAAGGGAAGTCACAGAGCCATTAGGATCTCCAGGTGCTAGTTCCAGAGCAAATAGGTAGTGCTCTTCTTGGGGAGGGGGTCTCAGTACATTGAATGGAAAGGTCTCTTGCTCTTGACTAAAGTGTTCATGTGGCTTCTGAAGACATCATAAGAAATGGAGGTAGTGTTTATACTTCTGCTATCCAGATTTATTAACAGAGATGGGGAGACTGAGAGTGTACCTACCGTAGCCACCTGGGAATCCTAAAGCTCAGATCATGGAGGAAAAGCCACAACTGTGGATCAGTGTAGTGTCTTCACACTGATGTTGGTGAAAGATGTGGCCGTTGGCCAAGTTTGACCCTTTGAGTGAGTTGAAAGTCAGGTCTGCCTGGATGCCTCCAGTACTGTGTTCGACTGCCTTTTCCTCAGCTGACCATCATAGATCTGGACATACAGACCCTCTTGTGCCTGTAAATCCCCATGTGCAGACTAGATCTGGTAACACTGCCCCAGCCTTGAAATTCAAGCCACCAGTTCAATAAAAATGTGGCCCTCTCAGACAAGGACTCATACTAACTTATTAGCATGGTGCCGTGGGTTCTAAACTATGTTTGCTTCTGCTTGCATCTCCCATGTCTTCCTCTGCTTTATCCCACATTTCCAAGCATTTCCTGAGCTTGTTGTGTTAGGAGTTGGGGGGGCCTAGCTGAGAAAGAGATGGTTGGCTCCTACCTGAGAAAAGGTCCCATCTAGTGGGGCACAGACACACTGTGTTGCCACAGTCCAGGCCTGCGCCATGCCCAGATGTACAGCCTGTGACAGAGACTTGGCTATGTTTCTGTGGATGCCCAAGAGCAAGCACTTCATTCTGCTCAGGATAAGGAGCTTAGAGGGAGCTTCCAGGAACTGTTGAGTGTACAAATGGGTAGGCAGTACTGACTAAATGTTTCTTCTGCTTCCCTGGATGCTATCCAGGTACCATGACATTGGATCCTTCCAACAGCCATCACCCCATCTTACAGGTGACAGTCTTCGAGTAGAGGAGCTAGGGCTGCAACCCAGATTTTCTGATTTCATCTCTGGTGCTCGCTTGAGGACATTCTGTTGCCTCTTAGCTGGCAGGGTGCTCCTCAGCACCAGAACTATGAACCAAACAGAACCATCTCCTTCACTGTTCCCATGGAAACAGCAAATCATCCTCTGGCTGGGGCCAACTAGCATCTGCCAGACCAGGACATGTAATAATAATAATAACACAAATTTCTGAAATGAGGATGCCAAATGGGTAAATAATTAATGTAACAATTTGACCTGCGGCTTCTAAAACCCACACACTGTTCCTAAGACAATGGTGTGACTAAGGCTCCTGAGTAATTAATTTTGCCTAAACACATAACAAGTGAGAAGCAAATTTTGCGCTGTGAACCCAGTTCAGCTCTTAAAACTGGAGATAGATTGCCTTTGCACACGGGCCCCCCATCACAACATCTGTGCGTAATTAAGCCTGAGCGAAGAGTTTGCCTCTCAGTGTTTGAGGCATCTTGCAACGGGGTTTAATAACCTCAGCCCTAAGCTCTAAATCTCTGAGCCTTGGACAAGCACCGAATGGAAGTGTAGGGTCAGGGAGGCCGGGAGAGGGTGAGAGGGCAGCCAGGCTGAACGGTCAAGACCAGGGCATTTGTGGATCTGTTGTGTGTTGTGGGAGGGGCCAGGGCAGGTGGTGAGGTTTGTGACCAGCCTGGGGGAAAGCTGAGACAAGGGAGGAGGGAGAAGACTTAGAAGCACAGGGTTTGAGACCAGAAGAGATGAGAGCGCGCCTGGACATGTGGAGGCAGGGAGAGGTCGAGCAGTCCGCTCCTGAGCGGGCCCGCTTCAGGGGGCCACTTCTCAGGGCAAGGCCAGGATCCTGGGACTCTCCAGAAACTGTGGGCAGACCTCGACGGATGTGCATGCTTTTGGAGAAGCACCACAGCTTCCTATGAATCTCAAAGATGAAGAACCGCCGGTGTAGAATAATTAGTAGGACTTAATACTTTTTACGTGCCTGTGTTGTGAGACACTTTTTAAAGTGCTTTGCTTGGGGGCGCCTGGGTGGCTCAGTCGTTGAGCGTCTGCCTTCGGCTCAGGTCATGATCCCGGGGTCCTGGGATCGAGCCCCGCGTCGGGCTCCCTGCTCTGCGGGGAGCCTGCTTCTCCCTTTCCCATTCCCCCTGCTTGTGTTCCCTTGCTCGCTGTGTCTCTGTCAAATAAATAAATAAATAAATCTTTAAAAAAATAAAATAAGATAAAATGCAGAGTCCCAAGGGGTGCCTGGGTGGCTCAGTCGTTAAGCGTCTGCCTTTGGCTCAGGTCATGATCCCGGGGTCTTGGGATTGAGCCCCGCGTCGTGCTCTCTGCTCAGCAGAAAGCCTGCTTCTCCCTCTCCCACTCCCCCTGCTTGTGTTCCCTCTCTCGCTATGTCTCTCTCTGTCAAATAAATAAATAAAATCTTTTAAAAAAAAATTTGAGGGTGCCTGGGTGGCTCAGTCGTTAAGCGTCTGCCTTCGGCTCAGGTCACGATACCAGGGTCCTGGGATCGAGCCCCGCATCGGGCTCCCTGCTCTGCGGGGAGCCTGCTTCTCCCTTTCCCATTCCTCCTGCTTGTGTTCCCTTGCTCGCTGTGTCTCTGTCAAATAAATAAATAAATAAATCTTTAAAAAAATAAAATAAAAAGATAAAATGCAGAGTCCCAAGGGGCGCCTGGGTGGCTCAGTCGTTAAGCGTCTGCCTTTGGCTCAGGTCATGATCCCGGGGTCTTGGGATTGAGCCCCGCGTCAGGCTCTCTGCTCAGCAGAAAGCCTGCTTCTCCCTCTCCCACTCCCCCTGCTTGTGTTCCCTCTCTCGCTATGTCTCTCTCTGTCAAATAAATAAATAAAATCTTTTAAAAAAAAATTTGAGGGTGCCTGGGTGGCTCAGTCGTTAAGCGTCTGCCTTCGGCTCAGGTCATGATCCCGGGGTCCTGGGATCGAGCCCCGCGTCGGGCTCCCTGCTCCGCGGGAAGCCTGCTTCTCCCTCTCCCACGCCCCCTGCTTGTGTTCCCTCTCTCGCTGTATCTCTCTCTGTCAAATAAATAAATAAAATTAAAAAAAAAAAGTGCTTTGCTTGTATTTACTTCTTAATCCTTATACAGTCCCACGAGGGAAAGGCCACGATTAGCCCCTTGTCAACGGCAGGGAAATTGAGGCCCAGAGAGATGAAACCATTTGCCCAAGGTTACACAGCTTCCAGGAAGGGGCAGAGGCGGGTTCTGGGTGGCGGCAGCCTGGCTCCAGAGCCTGCGGGTTACACTGCGGTGCTCTTCTGCCTTCGTAAGAGTTTATGGGGCAGATCTGAATTCTGCTGAACTGTCTGTAGCATCAACCCTCAGCCCTGGTCGTGTGTCAGAACCATCCGTGAAGGTCTACATGGCTCTCATAGGGCAGCTGGGGTCTGTCCAGCAGGGGCTAAGTGTGTGCTGTCGTTTTGAGCACCAGGATTCCACACATGCTCGTAAGAAGTTGGGAATGTTGCTTCGCTGTAAATGTCATCGCCATTTTACAGGTGGGAAGCTGGCACTCCGGTTATAAAACCTGCCCAAGGTCACGCAGCTTGGAGGGAGCAAAGCCAGGGCTCCAGCCTGGCAATCAGCCTCGGGGTCTGTGCTCTGCTTCCCTGGGCTCCCCAGGAGATGGGCACGGGCCCAGGCGAACCAGGGCCTGCATCACAGGTGCATTGACCAAAGCACAGGAACAGAATGGAACCGTGGGGTCAGGGCCAGACTGTGAGGCTGAGGCCCAGGTTCTCGGGCTGGAATTTTCCATAATCTGTGCCTTCCTTCTTGGGATCAGGATTGGCCCCAGCATGGGTGGGGGGCAGGTGGAGCCATGGGAGTGGGGCCTCTGATTTGTGGCAAGGAGATAGACTTTGGACTCAAAGTCCTGATGGCCAGGGTGTGAACCTGCCTGTGGGGTAAGTGGGTCCCCCTGGCCACGAGCCTCCCTGGGTTGAATTTTGTTTGGGGGGGGGGTATGGGAGGGTTCTTCTCATTGCCTCTTTAGAATGATTCTCTTTCATCTTTCTCCACTTTGATGAAAGGAGCAGAAGGCACGGGGATGAAACATGGGTGTTGGGGTGAATTTCACCTTATGCTCCCAAACCCTCCTGCTCACAGAGTGATTTAGGGGCAAGTCATCGACCTTAGGTCCCACAGTCAAGCCAAGTTTCTCCTAAGTGAGCAGGGAGCAAATTTGCATTTTGTAGTCATTTCTGTGATGTAGTTGTCAAGGGGCAATTTGCGGTCCTCTCTGAGCTCCCATGACAAACCTCTCTACCTCCCGGCTTTGGTATTCTGTCGTTTCAGATCTAGGCTGCTGTGGCAGGGGCCATTGTGTTGTCTGACAGGACACTTGCATTGGGAGGGAGGCTGGGGAGAAAGGTGGAGGAGGGGGGAGCGCAGTGCTCCCACTGCCCTGATTAACAAGCCCAGAGAGTCTCCAGACTTTGGGTTTTCTCTTTCCATCTGTGGCTCTTTCAAGTGGTTTTCCAAGTTGCCCCAGGCAGGCCCAGATGGGGGTCTGACCTTGTGTCCCCAGAGCCCCAGGCGCCCACTGCCAAGCTTAGGTTTTCAAACAAACCGAGAAAAGAACTTAACCTCAAAAATATGTCCCTTCCATTTGGAAGCCACAGCCAACAACAGCAAACTTGCACTCCTATTTTTAAAGATAGCTTGTGAAAAATGCCACGCAAGACTGAATTTTAAGCTCACAGTCAGAGAGAGTCACAGATTTCTCTACTAGCCCAGATTTTCAAATGGCAAGAACGGTAGGAAAGTAGCAAACCACAGTGGCACCTTGACTTCAGTTGGAACCTTTGTTCCAGGGAGCCCGGAGTGTTTTGCACATGTGTGCAGCCCCAGGCATTCTCAGAGCTCCTTCTTGAGATGGGGCAGGAACAGTCCTTTGTGATAAGGAAAACTGAGGCACTGGAGGTTAAGTGGCTGGATTAAGACATGGTAGTATTTGCAGAATGAGGAAGGAAAATAGGTTTCTTGACTTGAGGGCTGTGGTCTTATTGCTAGATGAGTTTTGGGGGTCAAGATGAGGGGAGTCCTTATTCCCCCAAACCCTTGAATTAACTGCCCTTGTTTCTTTCTTTCTTTTTCTATCTTGTTTTATTTGTAAGTGAAAACAAGCCCATCATGAGTTGTTCGGGAAACGTGGCATGCCGATATCCCAGTCATTCCTCCCTCCTGGCAGTGGGGGTGCTCTTGGGTGTCACTCACTCATCGGGCAGCCCAGCAGCCCTTGTTGCAGTCCCAACTCTTGTCTCATGCCGGGGAAATCTGTTCTCTTTTTGGCCACTGGGTGTTCTTAGAGTCAGGAATTAGGAATTAATTAGGAATGCATTTGTCTGCAAGTAACCAACAGCACAATTTAGAGTGTCTTAAACAAAAAAAGACTTACTTTCCTCACATGGCAAGAAGGTGTACAGCAGTTGCCTGCTGATATTGTGTTAGTGGTGTGATGGTATCAGGGCCAGCATCTCTGATTTTCTTGGACTTTTTCTCATGGTTGCAAGATAGCTGCTACAGCTCCAGGTATCACATTCATTTTCAAGGTAGGAAAGAAGGGTAAGAAGAGTTACACCATTTACGAACATTCCACCCTCCCCTTTTTTAAAGATCCCACTTATTTATTTGAGAGGGGGAGGAGAGAGCTCACACCAGCAGTGGGGAGGGGCAGAGAGGAGAGGGAGAAGTAGGCCCCCCTGCTGAGCAGGGAGCCTCATGTGGGGCTCGATCCCAGGACCTAGAGATCACAACCTGAGCTCAAGTCAGATGCTCAACCAACTGAGCCACCTAGGCACATGCCTTTTTATGAAGAAAAGAAAAACCTTCCCAGAGCCCCAAGCAGGCCTCCATGTATGTTTCCTAAGCCAGCACTGTGTCACGAGGCCATAGCTATTGCAAGGTGGGCAGGGAACGTGTGTAGTTTCTCCTGTCTCTGGGGAAGAGGAGGACTGGGAATAGCTGCTGGGTTAGGATCCAGCATTATCTGCCACAGAAGACTTGTAGGAGACGGGCATGAGAAAACTCAGGACTTCCTGACTGAAAAATTTCTCACCCAGTAAAAATTCGGTCATTTGTTCGTTCGTTCATTCGTAGACCTAGACATGTAATACATCCATTGCACAAGTGTAGAAACTGAGGCAGAAGGTTGAGATTCACGTGAGGAGCCTGCAATGGGCCTGGTGAGAGAGGGAAATAGATTTCAGTGCCAAGTCTGGCTCAGGTATGAGGGGTTCCTCACCTGTTTCTCTAAGTCCCAATTTTTGGTTCTTGATGGTGTCTGGAGGCATTGAGGAGGGTGGGGAAGCCGTTCTCTGGTCCTTAAGCAGGAGGGTGGCTTTAAAGGAGGGCCCGGGGGCCTGCCTGGTGGAGGAGGCAATGTGGCCTGCCCCACCCCTGCCCCTGCCTGTCACTGCTCGGTCCCCCTCGGGCTTTGTCTCGTGTTCCTGGGAGGAGAATCTGCCCTTGCCTGGCTCACTGTGCCTCTCTGTGGTCCTGGCCTCTAGCTGCGGGCTGGCCAGCCCTTCTGACCTGCCCTTGCCTCTTCTAGGTCCCCCGCATCTACTGGGAGCTGTCCACCAAACGGGTCCTTCTGATGGAGTTTGTGGACGGCGGCCAGGTCAATGACAGAGACTACATGGAGAGGAACAAGATTGACGTCAACGAGGTGAGCTTGAGCGCTCACGGCTGCTGTGGCGGGACACGGGCTTGGTCGGGGCTCCTGACCGAGGGCAGGTGTGTCCCTGTGAGGTCTCACTGCCTTGAAACGGAGCCTGTTGTCTGAGGAATTACAGTATCTCTGAGCACAAAGCATCCTCCCAGGGCATCTGGTACAGCCCTCTGCCCTGTCTCCTAAAGCTGGGCCTGGCTGCACACAGTGGGGTGCAGGCCCATGCTGAGCCCCTTCTTGCAGCTCATGCTCCAACAAGTGACTACCGTCTGTCCTCTTATACCATCCGAGCCCCACAGAGCCGAGCGGCCCCAGAGAACAGTGCCGTGAAATCCGTGGGACTTAACTGCTTCTGGTCCTGTGGGGCCTGGGCACAGCCTCCTCCCTCCTCCCGCCCTCCCCTCTCCCTGCTGCTCCCCAGACCTCAAGGGGGTCAGGCCAGCAGGGGACAGCAGGAGCCAACTATTTCTACTTCACAGAGCTACAAGAAAAGGAAGGCTTCTGTCTCCTGCCTCCCACCCCGTTGGTCTCAGGGAAAGAAAGCTGGCCAGTGGGGTTGAGGCCTGTATCCCATTTTCTTCTTCTCGGTTGCTGTAGGGTCCCACAGGTAATGATGGAGTTGTACTTTTTCAACGACACCCATCATCTTTATAGTCCCTCCTCTGAGCTAGGTAGGGGACTTCAGAGGGGGCCAGGCATTATTCCCTTCTTTAAGGAGCTCACCACCTAGTGTTGCTGTTAGATCCACAGCTAAATCCTTACAAGACCCTCTGGGCAGCGGGAGGGGTGTGAGCGAGACCCCAGGGAGCTACACAGAGGAGGTGCTTGCTTCTGCTGCAGGTCAGCTTTCCTGGCAGGATGAGCAGGGATTTGCTGGGTGTGTGTGTGTGTCAGGGTGGAGGAGTTGGGGGGCAGTGATGGCAAGGAAGGGGAAGGGAATGGTGAAGTTTGGCAG
The DNA here is from genome assembly GCF_002201575.2 of Neomonachus schauinslandi. Classification (NCBI taxonomy): domain Eukaryota; kingdom Metazoa; phylum Chordata; class Mammalia; order Carnivora; family Phocidae; genus Neomonachus; species Neomonachus schauinslandi. The sequence continues at coordinate 23,933,047 of NC_058411.1, read as the reverse complement.
GATTTCCAGGGGAGTGTGGAAAAATAGGGTGGGGGCAGGTAGTGAAGATGTTGGGCAGGACCTCAAAAGTACTGGGGAGTCATGAAGGGTGTTGAGGAGTGCAGTGATGTGATCCACCGCTCTGGTGGGTGAGAGGAAGCAGTGGAGACAGGTGAATGCTCTTTCCTTCCTCCCACCCCAGGCAACATATGAAGATGAGCCTGTGGTCCCAGTGGTGGGATGGCCCGGAGGAGGAAACTACCCCTTGGCTCAGCAGATGAGCCAGTGGAATGGTAGGAGAGGGTGCACCTTGGGAGCTCAGGCCTCCAAGTGCCTGTGTGGCCTCTGCTGATGGGGACAAAGACCTCCTTCTAAGAAGGTTGTGAGGGCCACACGAGTGCTGAGCACCGTGCCTGGCAGGTACTTCGTGCTCCAGTATGGTAGCAAGATTGTTGTTGTTTTCATTATCTTTGGGCTCTGTCCTTTCCTTCTTCCTCCTTTATCTCCTTGTGTTTATTGAATGCCCAACCTGGTGTACCAAGTGCTTTTTTCCATAATAAACCTGGGAGGCAGGTCTTAATGTCTTCATTCTTCTGATGAGGAATCAGAGATTCAGAGAGGGAAGGTAACTTGTCCAAGGTCACACAGCTCGTAGAGCTGGGATTGAAACCCAAGCCCCTCTGACTCCACTGTTTTTTAGTTTGTAAAAGGAGAGGTTGCGTCAGAGCGTAGGGCACTGCTGCTGGGAACATGGCTGGGAAGGGCTCAGCCACAGCGGGCCTTGGCCTCCTGGGAACTCAGGGAATGATGCTCCCGGAACCGTTGGGGCCTCAGGGTATGTGTGTGCAAGGTGGGGAGGCTGGGCAGGCACCAGGCCCCCCCGCCCCCTGCTCTGCCATCACTGGGGTTGCCTGGTGGGCTTTTCTGGAAGAGGTCTCCCTTTGGGGGTTGGGAAAGGATAAGAGAAGGACTGTTTTAATTCAGCCCTCCACTTTCCGGATGGCAGGGCACTCTGAGGGAGAGCAGTGGATGTCTTTCCCGAGGTCACTGGGCCAGTAGCACAACTTGGGGCTTCGGACTCTGCTCCAGTCACTGTTGCCTTCTAGGGTAGGCCTGGGAAGGTGTTGGGGTCGATCTCCTGCGCAGGAGGGAGGGAGAGATCTGCTTGCCCATCTCCTCCACTGGTGGTTGGGGTGGGGTGTGTCCCTAGACATCTAGCCAGGGATCCTCTGCCCACCGGGACCCTTGGGTGCAAAATCTTTGGCTCCAGTGAGCAGGGGGAGAGAGAGGAAGGGAGATCATCTCCAGCTCTTCCTGAACAGCCTAACGTGGATCAGGAAAGATGCCACAGGCCTCATACCTCCCCCTCCCCCACCAGGTTACCAGCATTTACTTATTGCCGCTGCCGTGGGATTTTCATTTCAGCAGCGCCCCCAAATCCATTAATCTCTTTGGATACAGTGAGTCCAGGGCTGCAGTGGTGTTTTATCAGAGGCAGCTTTGATTTTTCAAAGACAAGTGCAAACAAAGATGTGCTCTGCTGTAGTTGCCGGCTCTCAAGGCTGAGCGAGGTGCCTGGGAGGAGGGGCAGTGGGGCTGGAGGGAGGGGGCCTGCGGGGGCTGGGCCGGGGGCTGCCCTCCAAGAGCCCGGGTTCATCTGCTCCTGCCTCCCACCCTCTTTAAACGTCCTTGCAGATAAGGCCAGCGTTCCGGGCAGAGCAGACCCTTGGTGGACACCCTGTGAATTAATGGAGAATAAATCAGCCAGCCTCACGCCCTGGGTTAGCTTCTGGGAGGCAGGGCTGGGGCAGAGTGTTGGTTTTTTGTTTTCTGTGGACATGCAGGGTGGGGCAGGCCGATATCAGAGTGATTTGGGGAAAACAGTAACAGAAATAATAATAATTATAAGCAACTAATCTGTGCCAGACCCATGGCACATGTAATCTTCACTCCTTACAGCTGGCCTGCCAAGGGCTAGATGAGAGACCATAACCCCATGATTGGATGAGAAAGCTAAAGCTCAGAGAACAACTTGCCCAACCTCACACAGCTAGCGGGGGCAGAGCCAAGCATTTGAACACAGGTCTGTCGGATGCTCTTACTCCTCCACCTTCTCCATCCCCTCCCAGGGATCAGACTCCGGCTGCATTGGAACCAGCACCCCCCACCTCCCCCCCAGAGTGACGGCCACATCAGTAACTCCTTGAAGAAGGGAGTGCAGTGCTGACTAAGAACCTCTGCCCCCCACATGGGCCCTCACTGAATGCAGGCTTTCTTCCTTGAACTCATGTCAGGCATGTTTTTTTTTTTTCCATTTCATGCAAACACTGTTCCCCTTTTAGAGAGATGAGTAGACAAGCGGTGTGTGAGCCATACGGAGCACAGTGCCTGGGGTATGGGTGGCGCTCCAGATTGGTGGTTAGTTGATTATTGTTGTTTTCATGATTATTACCATCACTGGACCCTGTCCTTTCCTCCTTTACCTCCTTATATGGTTAGCGTTTACCAACTGCCCAACTGTGTGCCAGATGCTTTCTATACTGTAAGCTTAGGAGGGAGGGCTTAGTGCCTCTATTTGCAGGTGAGGAATTGGAGACCTAGAGAGGGGAGCTCCCAGATCCTGATGGTACACGTCCACCATTTTCATACGGATCTGCTATGTAATCTCTAGCCAGATAAAGATGCGAATCATTTCTAGCCCTCTGGCAGGCTTCCTCACCCACCCCCAGAGTTGCCTTTCTGACTGTCGCCAGAGATCACTTCCGCTCACTACTGAACTTCATATAAGCAGAATCCCACGGTGTAGTCTTTTGGGTCTGGCATCTGTCATCAGTCACCTGCGGGTCTTTTTCTGGAAGCTCTGTTCTCTTCCATTGGTCTATTGGTCCATCCTTCTAATAGTACCACACTGTCTTGATTACGTAAGTCCTCAGTCCCCCCCGGCCCTGGCTTCTGGGGTTTGTATGACCTGGGAGGCTCTTTGGTACTCTGGGATGTTGTCATTAAATACTGCTGCAGAGACCTCAGGCTGGGCAGTGGGCGGGTGTGGCCCGTGTGCCCTACTGTGCTGTCGCTGACCATCGGTTGGGAGAAGACAGGGGACAGGCCCGACTTTACAGAAACTAATCCGTATGTCTCTTACCAAGCAGCATCAGAGTTGCAGGCCTCACGGAACACTAGTGGGGCATGAGCGTGTGGGGGTGGGGGTGGGTGGGTGTGGGTGGTCGGGGGTTGGGAGTGGGGAAGGGGGAGGTTCAGGAGACTCCATGTGACTGACAGTTTCTAACAGACTTCTGAGGTTCTAAAGTCTCCTGAGGACTGTGGGACTCAGCAAGTCAGTCCCTGGAGTGAAGAAGCCCTCCTTAGGACAGGCTGACTGTGAGTGTCCTTGGGGAGGGAAGTATGGGACAGCCAGAAGTGACAAGGGGCAAATATCGCATCCCAAATCCTGGGTGATAGGGTGTTTAGTGGCATCTTGGCTGCCACAGGCGGGTGACTCAGCTTGAAGTCGGGGCTCAGGAAGTGGCTGTAAAAGGAGTCGCTTTCTAGGTGGGTGAGGAGGGTTCCAGATCCCTAGGCATGTGAGGACCTGAAGACCAGTCTAAGTAGCCAGTACCCAAAGAGTCAGGGAGAGAAATGCCTGCATTTTAGCCCCTGTTCTGCCAGTGGCTCGCTGTGTGACCTTGCACAAATCACCCCGCCTCTCTGGGCCTCAGTTTTCTTATTGAAGGCATTGGATTAGCTGGACTCTCAGGGTACGTCCTGCTTGGATATTTTACACAACAGTGATTCTTGGCTTGCTGGGAGCTAAGACTTCAACCATCTATTTCAGAATCTCCAAGGGGAGCTTATTTAATAATGCAGATTTCTGCTGCACCCCAGACTGACTCATCAGAATCTGGAGTGGAAAGGGTTGCAAGAATCTGTGTTTTAACAGACTCTTCAGGTGGCTCAGACACTGACTGGAGTCCAGGAACCACTGCCACAAGGCCAGCCTTCAGGAACGGGGCAGCGCTAGCCCAAGTGTGCTCACTCATCCAGGGAGCCTGAGGCCTGGGGGGGGGGGCAGCAGCCTTGGGGGGCCCTCTTTTGTTTGAGTCTCTGCACCCAGAAGCTGCATATTACCAAGGGCGTGCCCTGGTGATCATATTTGCCAGTCACATTAAGAGCTGGTGACAGTGACTGTCAATGATTTTATTAAAAGTAAAGGTCGAGCAGAAGCACGCTTTCCTAGGCTGGACGGAGCCTCCTCAAGCTGTAGGACGACTATTGATTGCAGACCTTTTATCGAAGGTTAATTGGATTTCAGTGAGTGTGTGTTTAAGACCCTGCCTGGGCTGAGGCCCAATTGAATTTGTGTGAAATTAGCTAGAGAGAAAGGTGACCAAGTTGGGAGTTTGGGGGAGGTGGGGATGGGGACTGGGGTCTGGTAGGCAGACACCTGCTGTCTGTGAAGAGTGGGGGTAGGTGCAGAGATGGGGAGCTTGCAAGAGATGCCTGGGGGCCAGCTAGGGGAAGAGGGCAGGGAGCTCCCAGGGGTCATTGGCTGGACTTTGATTCAGTCCTCTGTCTTTGGGATGGCCCTCTTGGTATGTGGTGTGGCCTCCAGAGCCTATCTTTTTACCTCTCCAGAAAGTAGATCTCGCCTTGAGTCAGAGTGGGGGTGGTGGTGGGGTGGGGATCAAGGGTTCAGATCATACTTTGAAAGCCTTCCCACGAATCCTCCTTTTTCAAGACCCCCAACTCTGGTTTTCAGTGGTGTCATTTGCTGAGCCTCTGTGGGCTTGGGGCAAACTTCAAGCTCCCCCCTTGCCAGCTTAGGGTCCCTCGTTGTCTTGCTGGCTAAGCCAGGTCTCAGTAGCTGTCTGTCCCGCGTTCCCCGCACCCCCCCCCCCCCCGGCAAAGGCAGTTTTGCTCACCTCTTTCTGTCTGCTCTCTCTGTTGTTGGGGGCTCTTTGTATTCGTTTCTTTTAGCCCTCTTCGTGGGGTCGGGAAGGGAGTGGGGTCGGGAAGGGAGTGGGGTCAGTGTCTAGGTTCAGTCTGCCACGGTTAGCCAGAAGCCCTTGCCATGCTTCTTCACTTCATCCATTCCAGGTCATTCTGGGAGCCACGGAAGGGTCTCAAATGTATCTTTCACAGATGTTTGTTGCGCACCTACTGTGTGCAGGCACTGCATGTAAGTGCTGTACCAGAGGGATGCACAGAGTGTGGCAGAAGGGGAGGCTGGGTGCTGTGGTGGGAGGGTTTCAAAGTTGGGGTGCCCTGGGGTTATGCCTGGCTCTACCATTTGTTGGCCAGGCTCCCTTGGGTAAGTTACTTAAACTCTGAGTGATTGTCCACATCTGTGTAGTTGGAGTCCCAATAATACTGACTTCACAGGGTCGTTGTGTAGACTGTAGGCTGTGAAGTTGTGTAAGATCATGTATTTAATTAATTCATTAATTTTATTTTTTTTTTAGATTATTTATTTATTTGAGAGAGAGAGCCCAAACAGGGGGGAGGGGCAGAGGGAGAGGGAGAAGCAGACTCCCCGCTGAGCAGGGAGCCTGATGCGGGATTCGATCCCAGGACCCTGGGATCATGACCTGAGCTGAAGGCAGACGCTTAACCGACTGAGCCACCCAGGAGGCCCTGTGTGAGATCATGTATAATTCATGATGTTGTTATTCACAGAGGCATGTCTTCCTGAGACTTTTTGCCCCCCTCCTTTCCACCTACGTCTGTTGTCGTGGGTACATAAACTTGGAAAATAAGCAGCGGTCATCGATTGAGCAAATGGTGACCCCCCCATCTGAAAGGCCATGCTGCAGTTAGGCCCCAGTCTCCCTGTGTTGAATGCCACACTTACTTTTCCTCAGCATTGTCTCCCACTTCATGGGCCTCTGGCTCTGTGGTAGAAAGTGCCCAGAGGACCAGGGGAGCGAAGCTGAAGAGGCATGAAGGATCCTGCTTACTGAAATCACTAGAAACAAAACCTCTCCTTCCATTGTCCTCATATAGAACTCCATTAACGTGTCAGACCAAATCTTGACAAGTGTGGGGATGTTCGAGAGATCTCGGTGCACGAGATGGGTTCTTGGAGATTTCTTTCCCCAACAGCAGGGGTGTTAGGAGTGGAGTCAGCCTTCCTGGACTCTGGTACTGGCTCTGCAACTTATGAACCAGACACTCTTTGGAAGCCCCAGCTGCCTGTTAAAAATTGGGGGGCAGGAGAAAACCCTATAGGATTGTTTGATGATTGAAACATGAAGTGTTTGGTGCAGTGGCCCCAAGACATGCTCAACACAAGTTGTTATTACATTGGAATTCCAGCCCTCAGGCCCCCTTGCCAGAAAGAGGAAATGTGTAGGGAAGAAACCCTTTCCACATTTCTTATATTGACCCAGATCAGGTGGGAGGATGTGGAAGTATTTCTCTGGAGTGCGTTGTTGCCCGAGGCAGGGGATATCAAGTGTCGACAGCTCTTCCTTCACTGTGTCTCCAGTACTCATGGCTCCTAGGACCCAATCCCTTTGGTCACTGAGACCCTGGTACTGGCTCTGCAACTTATGAACCAGTCACTCTTTGGAAGCCCCAGCTGCCTGTTAAAAATTGGGGGGCAGGAGAAAACCCTATAGGATTGTTTGATGATTGAAACATGAAGCGTTTGGTGCAGTGGCCAGGAGACCTGAGGAGGCCTTTTTGGCCTTGGGGATAGTCTACGTCCTGGCTCTCGGGTGATGTCCCACTGTAAGTCTAACCCAGAGAAGCTTTCGCCAAGCTCCAAAATTAGAGTAACCCCCCAGCTTCCTATAATTAACCCACTCACCACCTCTCCCAGCACTGTGTGCAGTTGAAGAGGTTCCCCACACCTTCACATTCAGGAATTTCATCTCCGGGCTGGCTAGTTCAAGATTGACCCTCTCCATGATTTGGCCTTGCTGGGCAGCAGCAAGTAATCTGAGGTTCATGTATTCCCAGGGAAGTTCCCGGGGGTGAGGTGAGGGCCGAGAGTAAAATCCTGGTCCTTCAGACTCTGGTGCTTCAAGAAGCCTGGCCATAAACTGATGGAAGAACAAGGAGAATTTGAATTATTAACATCTTTATACTTAACATCAGGCTACTTACATGATTATTAATATCCTGCAACACCAACCTCTTATTTCTTTGAGAGATCTTGGCCTTGTTTGCACGACACCCCCCAAGAACATAAATAGACTTTCCCTTGGGGGTGGGAATAAATTAATCCATGCAATTATAGAATAATTAAAGCACTTTCAGCCAATTCAAGTTTTGAGAAAAATCCAAAAATAACTCCTTGGTTTAAATATTATTTACTAAATTAATTTTTTACTCAACCTTTTTATAAATTCCCTTTTTTTTTTTTTTTTTTTTGTACCTCCTCCCTGTCAGGGAATAAAGGCATTGCGTATTTACTAAAGTCACTTACATGAATGGCACATTCTTTTTACACAGAACAAGGAAAAGACTTGTCACTGACTTTTTTCCTAAAAAGAGCTATACTGTGGCTTTAGTTAACAATGAGTTTTTTGGTTAGAGAAGCAGTCCTGGATTTCCCTCTGAGACTCTTTTCTCCAAATGGAATGCCTTCTTGGATGCCCTTTGGACCTTCAGAGGGTTTCACTTCAGCCCTTGCCTTCAGGCGGGAGCTTCCCTGTCCATGCAGAGGAAGGAGAGAGCAGGTGATTGACAGCTTGTTCACTGAACCCAGGCCACCTGGGTTTGGAGCCCGGTTTCACTCACTGCTAGCTGGGTGACCAAGCTTCTTTGCCTTTTTCTATTTCTTCCTTCAGCTGTCTACTGCAGAGGATGGCTGTGAGTCCATGGCAAGTGCCCAGAATGGTGCCTGCCCCAGAGTGTTGGCTAATACCATTCTAAAATGGTGGCATCCCCCTGTCTTGATGCAGATGCTACTGCTACTGTCACAGGGCAAGGGACAGCTTTAGAGGAATGGAACAGACATTTTCCCAAAGAAGACATGCAAGGAGCCAAGAGGTACATGAAGAGCTGCTCAGCATCACATATTGTCAGTGAAATACAAATCTAAACCCCAAGGAGATATCACCTCACCCCTGTTAGAATGGTCCTCAGGGAAGCTAAGAGAGAAAAGTGTTGGCGAGGATGTGGAAAAAAGAGAATGCTCATGCATTCTTGGTGGGAAGGCAAACTGATGCAGCCACTGTGGAAAGTAGTGTGAAGGTTCCTCCAAAAATTAGAAACGGTACTACCGTATGAGTCAGCAGTTCATTCTGGGTATATATCTGAAGGTAATGAAATCAGTATCTGGTAGAGATACATGCATCCCCATGTTCATTACAGTGTTTACAATTGTTTGCTCTTAATCACGAGACATAGCTAAACTATTATGGCAAGGGGGTGGGAAAGAGGGTTGTGTGCCCAGTGATGGCCTTGGGTTTCATCTGGGATTCTCGGGATCTCCGTGAGTAGGAGGGGGCTGGCTGCCTTCTCTGGGCAGATTGGTTCCCAGAAACTATTTACTGCAACTCTGACAGATGTGAAGAAAAATTACCCAAAATTTAGAAATTAAGGCCAAGAGTGTGCGGTGTATCCTTTCGAAGTCATTCTTGGGCATTGTTCAGGCAGCACACTGAGGGCTTTTTAATATCTAGGGGAATGTACTTGTGTTTGACTCTGCTATTGACAATTAATTAAGGGCTCAGACTGAAGTCATACGTCAACCTGTAGACCTTATCTGGTAGAGATGCAAATAATTTCTGCCCAGTAGAAAAGATAACCTCAAAGGTTATGATTTCCTTATTGCTCTGTAGGACAATAACCAGTTTTATATCTAATCCAGGAATCTTCGTCTCTTATTCCTGTTTAAATTCCCATAAATACACAGTCCCTCAAAATTCTCTGAACCAGCTCTCCCTTATTTGCTCCTTTATTGGTAAATTAAACAATCTTTGACATGTGTTCATTCTGTATTTTTATGAGTTATGTTTTTAACTTTTTGAAAATTACACTTTGATGAAAGTGATAATGGGTACATTTTTTCCCCCACATTTTAAATAATAAGCTACCACATTACAACACACACATTTGTGTGTCTTATATAGTAATATAAGTAATTTATAGTATATAGTATAGTATATAATATATAGCCTATATAGTATATAGTATAGTATATAATATATAGCCTATATAGTATGCAGTGTATAGTATAGTATATAATATATAGCCTATATAGTATTTAGTGTATAGTATAGTATGTAATATATAGCCTATATAGTATATAGTGTATAGTATAGTATATAATATATAGCCTATATAGTATATAGTATATAAAGTGCTTTCTCAGGTGTGGTCACGTTTTGACCTTGAATGTGGAGGTTACCTTGTGAGGAAGTAGAGCAGATGGAATTAATCCCACTTAACAGCTAAGGGAACTTAGACCCAGACTGAGAAGGGAGGTGACTTGTCCCCCAGATCAGGCATGTCCTAGGTGGCCATACCCAGATGGCACCAGAGTGAAGCTGGTGGCCTAGGCTGGTTTTCTGTCTTGTCTTTGCCTTCCATATCTATCTATGTTGGTGAAATCTGGTTAAAGTGAACAGCTCCCAAATTGTAAGACACCCAAGTAGGAGCAGCTGGATGGGGTGTTGAAATGGGGAGGGCCACTTGATGGCTTTGCTTGTGTATATATGAGCTATAATTGGCAGCCCCTCTTCCTCCTCTAGCAGCAGCTCACTCCTTGTGGGCAAGGGCTCCCCCATCCTGAGTCCCCAGACCCTTAGGGGTCATCTTTCAATATAGTAATGGGGGCCCAGAGCGATTAGCAATATTTCAGAAAGCTCAGAGGATATCATATATCTCCCCATGACAGGTCTGCCCAGACTAAATGAAATGTCATTTCTCTGCTGTTGGCTGGCATTCTGTCAGCTCAGTCTGGCTGTACTGCTTATCTTGGGCTGATCAGGAGCCCTGATTGGACCTTATATGCGTCCTTGACAAATAAAAATGAATTATTACTTAATAAATGCAATTGGTTTGGCAAATGCAGCCTTTCAGAGCATGGCTCCATGGAGCTCCAAAGAGCCTAACAAAAGGGCTTCTCAAAAGGGGACTTGCTGGCTCAGCCAGGACGAACTCTAGCTGGGCCCCTCTCCGAGGAAACAGAAAATGGTGGCCCTAGGGCAGCTGACATCTCAGCCTGAGGCTGAGAACTCGACCTGGGGTGAGGTCCTCCAAGTGCCCGCAGAGTACTGGGCATTCATTTCACCTAGTGCAACATCGGATAGGTGTCAGGACTCAGACAACCTCTTTCCTAAAGCTGAGAGAAGCAACTTGTTAAGGTCACACTGTTCACTTGGGAAGTGGAGAGGTTGGCGTGAGCCTGTAGGTAGCGTGGCTGCTAGGAGGCCATGGGGTCATACCTAGCTTGAATCTTGGCTCTGCCTGTCGGTAGCCCTGTGGCTCTGTGTAAGTTGAACCTCGAGGAATCACAGCTCCTTATCTGCAAAATGGGGATCATAATTGTACCTACTTTTAAAGCCGACATGAGGATATCAGCTATTGCTATAGTAGGGTTATTCTTGAAGATTTATTTTGGGACCAATTATAACTGATTGGGATTCAGAAGAGATTCATGGGGTTCGGATAAGCATCAAGACAGGAACCACAGCATCTCAAAAAAGCACAGACAAGGGTCTCATTCATATTGAAGGTAGAGTCCTATATTCACATGTTTGGCCTGTTATAGGTAAGTGGATGCATCATAGAGCCAGTTGATGGTATGTAAATTACACCTCAATAAAGCCATTTAACAAAATAGAACCAGTCTCTGCCATCTTGGGAGCTTAAAATAGTGGGCTACATGGTCATTAATCAAATAATGATACAAATAATGTGCTAGTACCATGAAAGAAAAGTACAGAGTTTGTGGCAGGAGAACCTCACCTAGGCCAGGAGGTCAAGGAAGGCTTCTCCAGAGAGGTGATGCTGAGCTGGGATGGGAAGGAAGAGAGGGGTGAACTAGGTGAAGGGGAGATGGGAGGAAGGCTCTTGGCAGAGGGACAATCATGTGCAAAGGCCCTGAGGTAGGAAAGCACAGGGCCATTGAAGAAAGAAAGCAGAGGTGGCTTTAGTATCACTGTGGCATGAGATGAGATGAGGGAGGGAGGCTGGGCCTGGTTGTGCAGGGCTTTGTAGGCCAAGCAAAGACCCTACTTCTGTGTTCTCCCACCATCCATGGGACCCAGCTCCTCTCCTCTGGCTGGGATATGTTTGCTAGTGACCATGGGGTCCATCAGGGACTGAGAGCCGTGTCAAGGGCAGAGTGGGTCCTGGGGATCAGCTTTGTGAATTGAGCATCTCTTTGTCCTCTGGAAACCCATTGGCAGACCATCTGTGGGCCCAGGTCTGGCACTATTCAGCAGCTGTTCCCTAGTTGGGAAGAGGCTTTTAGCTTTAATTAAAAGGGAGTAGAGATAAGAAGACCGCCTTGGCAGGGAGGGCAGCAGTGACAGGATGATTTAAATGGCCTCTCCAGTGTCATTTCTTCTGTGCAGACCTCATAAATCAGATTAACACTGGGCTCTGGTGGGGAGGTGCGAAGGGAAAGGGGCCTGAGAGAGAGGGGAGCAGGGCTTGTGACTCTGGGTCCTCCTGGGACTGTCTTGGAGCTGGTGGGACAGCCCTAGGGGGTGCCAGGGTCACGTATCCCTCACCCACAGCCATCCAGCTTTGCTCTTGGGAGAAGGGGAAGTTGGGATGACCCCACTCCCACCCCAGCTTTCCAGCCCATCTTCGGCTTTGGGGAGAAAATGAAGAGATTGAGAGAATAGGGAAGAGAAGGATTGGGAAAGAGTGGAGGTCAGGGGTTGGGGTGGTAGTTACAGCCTTCGGAAATGCTAGAAGCAGTGGTTCTACCTTGCTGTGTACTACGATCACCTTGGGAACTTGACAACAAATGCTGATGTCTGGGGCCCACCTCTAACACTTCTGAGTTCTAGGTGATTCTACATGCCGCTGAAGTTGAGGAGAACAGGGTTAGAACTGAACTTCTGTCTTAAACTCAAGAACTATATGATCCCAGGCCATCACTCCTACTATGACTGCCCAAGCCCACCCAGTGCCTCTGGCCTGCCTCTTGAAAGTGACTGGATTCAGGGGCCAGAGTCGAAGTCTCCAAGACAGGTGTTAAGGTGGCATAACTCCCACCCACATCCCTTCTCTTTCAGATCTCATGCCACCTGGGCAAGATGTACAGCGAGATGATCTTTGTCAATGGCTTCGTGCACTGTGACCCGCACCCCGGCAACGTGCTGGTACGGAAGCGCCCAGACACAGGGAAGGCGGAGATCGTCCTGCTGGACCACGGGCTCTACCAGGTAGGAGAGGCTGTTCCCACCCAGCCAGCCCAGGGGCTCTGGGCCTGCCTGGGATCAGAGCTCACTCCACTCCCCGATCGGCCTCACACATGGGAAGCAGATAGCCAGGATGGATGGAGAGGCCCTGCCCTGCCCCTGGAGTCGTCATTTTGTGCAAGTCCCATCATACGAGCTCTCTCCAGTCAAATGAGGTTGGTAACACCTCCTTCACGGGCTGCTGTGGGGAGTAGATGGGGATGTGCCTGGGTCTGTGCAGGTGCTTTGTCAGCTGTGAACACTGTACTTCCCCGGGAAGCCCACGTCAGCCCACTGGGAAGTAAGCTGCCCCTTGCTGAGCGGGGACTTCAGGGGAAGGGGGCCACTCAGCCCCAGGGAGGAGGTAATATGCAGTGAGAAAGGGGACCCGAGGCTGGATGGGCCCAGCCTCTGTCCTCTGGAACTTGAGACTCATCTGGTTCAGATGAGCCAGGAGCTTCTGCTTGGAAGTTGCAAAGTTCACTGCCAATGCCAGAATCCAGGGTCTATCCTGAGTCCACGGCAGAGGGTTCTGGAGAGGTTTCCTCAATGGTCTCCTGCTCCTCCTCTCAGGGTCCTGATCTCACCTCCCAAAACCTTGGCCTCCTTTGAAAGGCTCAGTGAGGGCGCCTGGGTGGCTCAGTTGGTTAAGCAACTGCCTTCGGCTCAGGTCATGATCCTGGAGTCCCGGGATCGAGTCTCGCATCGGGCTCCCTGCTCAGCGAGGAGCCTGCTTCTCCCTCTGACCCTCCCCCCTCTCATGTACTCTCTCTCATTCTCGCTCTCTCAAATGAATAAATAGATCTTTAAAAAAAAAAAAAAAGAAAGGCTCAGTGACTTTGGGTACATTAGTTTAAGGTAGGCTAGCTGCTGTCACACAACCCCACATGCATGATGGCCCAGACACAACAGATGTCTAATTGCTCGTTCACGTACCTGTCCCGGGTAGGTGGAGGCGTCTGAAGGCAGGGCCTGACCGAGGCTCTGCCCCCCAGGCTTCCCTGGGGGTGGTCTCCTCATCCTCCAGCAGTGGGGGTGAGGGCTTGGAGGAGCATGCATGGGAAGGTTTTCAGGAGCTGGACGTGGAGCTTCTGCCACATTGCATCAGTCAGAGCTCAGGCAGAGGGCTGCATCTAACTAGGAGGGAGGCAGGGAATGTGATTTTGGTGGGCAATTAGTGACCTCCGCCACTCAGGACCAAGGCTGGCCAGATGGTAGCTTTCACATTGGACCCTTGGGGATGGCTGAACTTTGGGGGAGAGGCGGATGATGCACAGGAGCTCCAGTCTTCATCAGTCCCCCTTCGCAGTGTCCACCAGCCAGGGGCTAGGTCTTCCGTGGGGAAAGGAGGCTCAGGTCCTGCCACATGGTCCCCCACCGCAGGTGCTCACAGACGAGTTCCGCCTGGATTACTGCCACCTCTGGCAGTCGCTGATCTGGACTGACATGGAGAAGGTGAAGAAGTACAGCCAGCGCCTGGGAGCCGGGGAGCTCTACCCCTTGTTTGCCTGCATGCTGACCGCCCGGTCTTGGGACTCAGTCAACAAGGGCATTGGCCAAGCTTCGGTCACTGCCACAGAGGTAGGTGGTCCCCTCCTGGCCTTGCCTTCTCCTGAATGTGGGGGGTGGGGCCACGGGTGGCCTTTGGACCCCTTCCAGCCCAGGGTCTGGGGTTCTGGGCTAGTGGGCTGTGTCCTTAAACTAATGTACCCAATGTCACTGAGCCTTTCAAAGGAGGCCAAGATTTTGGGAGGTGAGATCAGGAATCTGAGAGGAGGAGCAGGAGACCATTGGGGAAACCTCTCCATGATCTCCATGGGCAGCATTGGCGATGTCCTGGGGGAGAAGCATCCCTGGAGGCAAGGAAGGAGAGAGAACAGTGTCTCACTGTGTCTCTCCTGGCCTCATCAACCTGCTCACGGTAACCGTGTAATCCACACTGCTGTGCCTTTTGCTCCAACCCACTCACGCAAGATTTCAGGCTTCCACCAAGTTCTCCTCCAGGACTTTCGGGAATCCCCAGGGACTGTTTCATCAGTAAGTCTGGTTCCACTTGTGCCCCTTGCAAGCTTCCTATATGCCTCCCTACGGGGGGGGTGGGGGCACCTCAATTCCTCATGCAGCACTGAGGCAGGTCTGAGCACACACAGGTCCCATTGTCCTCCCTGAGTGTGTGGCTGTTAAAACTGCTTTTTTGGGTCTCTCTTTGTTGTTCATTTCTCCATTGGATCTAGACGAGAATCCCATGGAGCCTGGGCTGAGACTGGTCCTAGCAGCCCCTCCTCCTTGTACTCCTAGCCACCTCCTTCCCAGACTCCTCATTCTCTCATGGAATTGGCTTCTGTCTTCCCAGTCCATCAGTTGGCCAGACCCGTGCAGACTTGCCAATAGCCAGCTTGGACTCTGCCGAGGACCAGCTTGGACTCCGCCGAGGTCCCTGCTCACCACAAGGGACTCCACCAAGGTCCCTGCTCACCACAAGGGACAGGTCCCACTTGTGCAGCCAGACAGACCTTGGGTGGTTCTCGTCCCCTCTCAGAGCCTCATGGTCCTCCCCTGGAAGCTGCCTTATGATGAGGGCCTTTAGGAATGGCTGGATGGAATCTTAAACGATGTCACCAAAGAGGCTACCTCTTGCCATCTCTTGGCTCTGCTTTCCTGCAAATTGACCTCATTCTCCAGTAAGCTTGGTGGCAATGATGACCGCCAGCAGCCCCAGGCTTGCATGGCTTTAAAGAGAGACCACCTCCCTCCTTCGTAAAATAGGGATGATAATTTCTGTTTTATTGATAATGTGTGGAAAGTGCCTCCCCATGGTTCCTGAAACTTGTTCATCGAACAAACATTCGTTTTTGCTGGAACTGAGACTAGGTGCTGGGGATCCAATGATGAGCAGACAGGCCTTCCGTGTGATCTGCTTTGTGGTTGAGGGAGACAGACAGTAGACAAGTGAGCAAACAGGTAAATGGAATACTTGCAGGTTGCAGATACTGGAGGCAACAGGCAGGGTGAGTAATGGGGGTGCTGTAGATTGGGTGCTCAGAGATCTTGCTGAGCATTCTGGAGGACAAGGAAGGCAGCACAGGCAGAGCTTGGAGAGAGCATTCCAGGCAGAGGGAACGCGATGCGCCAGGGCAGGGAGAGAAAGTGTTGGCACGGTCTGGAGTGTGGCGAGGTGGGTGCTGGAATGAGAAGAATTTGGGGTGCTGGGCAGAGGGAGATTCACATGGGGCCTCATAAGCCATGGGAAGAAGTTTGGATTAGTTCTCAGTATAAAGCAAAGCCTTTGACAGGTTTCAAGCAGGAGAAGAATGTGCTCAGAGTTGTTATTTTATTTATTTATTTTTTTAAAGATTTTTATTTATTTATTTGACAGAGAGAGATAGCGAGAGCAGGAACACAAGCAGGGGGAGTGGGAGAGGGAGAAACAGGCCTCCCGCGGAGCGGGGAGCCCGATGCGGGGCTCGATCCCAGGACCCTGGGATCATGACCTGAGCTGAAGGCAGACGCTTAACGACTGAGCCACCCAGGCGCCCCTGGAGTTGTTATTTTAAGTATCTGGAGGGAACAAGATGAGCAATGGGGCAGTTGGTCAGGAGGCTGGGAGGTGATGGGGGCGCAGACCACGCTAAAGGCAGTGGAGGTGGAGGGAAGCAGAAGAGCCAAGGTGAACTTTGGATGTAAGACTGAGAGGCCTTTCTGTCGACTTGGGTGTGGAGAGGAGGCAGAGGGAGGAGTCAAAGTTGCAACACAGTTTTTGGGGGTAAGTTATAGGGTAGGGGGAGCTACTTCCTGATATAGGGAAGACTTTGGGAAGGACCTAGTTTGGGGTCGGGAGGCAGAAGTTAGAGCATTCACATAGAGGCGTCGTGGGCAGTCAAGCTTGGAGCTCAAAGATATAAATTTGGGAGATTTCAGTGTGTACATGGTATTTAAAGCCTCAGGGATGGACAAGATCGTATGGTGCACAGTAGGTAGGTACTTCGTATATGATATGTGTTTTCATTAACCGAGTTAGAATTTTATTTTGCATTCTTATTCACTTATAAAGACCCAGCATAAATGCTGCTGTCTTAGTCTGCCAGGGTTGCTGTAATAGAATACCAATGACGAGGTGGCTTGTACAACAGAAATCTATTTTCTCACAGTTCTGGAGGCTGGAATCCAAGATCAAGTTACCGGCAGGTTGATTTCTGGTGCAGCCTCTCTCCCTGACTTGCAGATGGCTGCCTTCTTGCTGTGTCCTCACATGGCCTTTCTTCTGTGTGGACACACTCCCGATGTCTCTTCCTCTCCTCCTAAGGACATCAGTCCTGTTGGGTTAGGGCCCCACCTTTATGAAGTCACTTAACTTTGATTACCCCTTTAGAGGCACACTGGGGTTAGGCCTGCAACATAGTGATTTGGGAGGGACACAGTTTGGTCCATAGGCCAGCCAGGAAGCCTCTCCTCATCACCTTTGCCAAAAGTGGCCCCTTAACACTTGTATCACTCATGTGCATGCACCGTCAACTCTCTCGAAGAGTAGCCTTTTGCGTACTTGTATGAATTCTCCAACTAGCTGGTGAGTACCTGGAAGGCAAGGATCCTGTCTTGTACATCTTTTTATAAGGTCCTTGGACCACATCTAATAGAGGGATATTCAAGTAGGTTCTGGAGACATGGACTCTAGTTGCTCACTTTGGACAAAAAGCCCTGATGTCCAGAGGTGGGAATTAGGGGCCTTTTCTTCTCATGTATTGTTTCTTAAAAACAGGAACACCTTTCCCAGAAGTCTCCCAACAGATCCCCCTTGGTCTCATTGACCAGAATTGTGTCTCATGTCCATGCCTGAGCCAATCACTTGGCAGAGGCCTTGTGCTCAGAGCTGACAATGGCTGAGATCAATCAAGATCCCCCCTGGGGCTAGGGAGGGGCTCTGCCTCCCTGAAGAGCACAGCCCCAAGGGGTCAAGTGAACAAAATGCTGCTCTTTTGACAAAGGAGAGTGGGGAATGGCTGTTGGGTAGGCATCTAACGGGGTCTACTGTAGATAGCCACCATCAGGCTAGTCCAAGCTTGAAGAGATAGCCCCTAGAGGGAGTCTGGGTGGGTGCAGGTGCCTTTATTTGCTCGAGAGGAGCTGAGAGGGACTGTCTCCAGGCCAGTCCCAACTTTGCTGAGGGGGAATCCCTGTGGTGAGCAAGACCTTGATCTGGCCTTAGCCCTCAGGCAGGATGACCCACAGCTGTGGGGGGAGGCAGTGGGGAGACAGCCAGCCTCAGTGCCTGGCTTCGTTTTGAGATGTTCCAGTCTGATAGCTCCTGCCTGAGGGACATTTCGAGTTTCACAGCCACTCAGTTATCAGCAGCACACACATGTTCCGGAAGGGGCTGAGAGTCCTGCTTGTGCACAGAAGGCGGCCATGTGGGGAAGCCTTTGGCAGCACAGCCAGGCCCCTCCTTGTGACTTCGATTAGCACCAAGCGTCTCCCCATTCCTTATCTCTGCTGACCCTTTTGGTCCAGCTGGGATGTGGGCACGGAGGGTATGAGCATTTCCAGTTTTGAGATGAGGGCACTGGGTTAGAAGAGATGAAAGGACTTACCCAGGGTCACAGTCCTGCTGGGAGGTGAGAGGCAGTAGGGCCTGGTGGTGAGGGCATGGGCTCGGGAGCTGGATTTAGGGCTTCAAATCCTGACTCACCACTTACTAGCTGTGGCCCCTGTGCGGGGTGCCTAACTTCTCAGTGCCTCGGTTTCCTCCTCTCAAATGGGGGTGATACACTTGCCTGATAGGGTTGTCGTGAGGATCAAATGAGTTAATGCCTACAAGCATTTTCTCTGGGGACTGAGAAGAGGTCAGAAGTGTACTGTTGTGCTCAGGGCTCTGGCTGGGGGCCGTTGTTTGCCCAGAGCGATGCAGAGTTTAGGGACAGGGAAGGGCGGGAGGCCAGACTTCACACTCAGACACCAGGGTAGGGTAAGGGCTAGCCCTGGCTCCTGCTCTTGGGGCTTTGGGACCTCCAGCGCTGGGCCGGCTGAGACTGGCTCAGCATGGAGGACTGTGATGGGCAGTGGCTGTATGGGCAGCAGGGGCTCTGGGTAGGTCTGGTGGGCTGCAGCGGCAGGCAGGATATAGAGCAGGACTTTGGAGTTGGGTTGGGGTCAGAAGCTCAGATCTATGAAGTGCACCAGCCTGAGCTTGGCTGAAGGGATGGGGGACATGACTCAGAAGGTACCGGCTTCCAGGGCTCCTTCCAAGCCTGGCCTGAAATTGGTGGCAAGTGGGAAAAAGCCTTGGGGAGTAACACACAGGTGAACCCCTGGGCTGAGAGGCTGGCGAAGTCCAGCCTCATCTAGGGATTGGTGAGGAAGGAGACTACCTGCCCCAGTCAGTACGGGCTTATAGGCTTGGAGGATGGGTATTGGTGACCTGTGGGAAGCCAGGGATGGCAGAGGCCCCTGCTGATGTGTTCTTGTACTGCGTCCAATGCTTGGCCAGAAGTTGGGGTGTGATGTCTCTTCCACGTCTGTCGGACTACGAAGCCCCTTGTGTTGAGCTTCCCCCTGGGGAGGTTCCTAGTGGTGCTGAGGCAGCCATGCTAGGAGCTCCCTCCTGGAGCTTCCTTGCAGCCCCTCAGCCACCAGCTGCCCTGACACCTCCCACCCTGGGCCCCACTCTCCACCCCAGCTCCGCATGTCTGTCTCCCTG
The DNA here is from genome assembly GCF_002201575.2 of Neomonachus schauinslandi. Lineage (NCBI taxonomy): Eukaryota > Metazoa > Chordata > Mammalia > Carnivora > Phocidae > Neomonachus > Neomonachus schauinslandi. The sequence continues at coordinate 23,914,009 of NC_058411.1, read as the reverse complement.
TTGCTGCTTCAGGACGCAGAGATCCGCAACAATGCAGCCAGCTACCTCCCCCAGATCAGCCAGCTCCTCAACCATGTGCCTCGCCAGATGCTGCTCATCTTCAAGACCAACGACCTGCTCCGTGGCATTGAGGTCGCCCTGGGCACCCGTGCCAGGGCCAGCTCCTTCCTCAGCATGTCACGTTGCTGCATCAGAGCGCTGGCTGCGTGAGTGCGGGCTCCAGCCTCTCCTCCCCTCCCAGCTCTCTGGCCTGCCCCACGGCGGGGGGGGGCGGGGGGGGGCGTGTACTGTTCGCCTCCACTTTCTCCCACCAGTCCCCAGGGCCCTGCCTGAGCTCCCCAGTCTCCAGCTCTCCCTGGAGGAAGAGTTTGGGGCAGGAAATGACTCCAGCGAATTCCCCGGTTCTGGGCGGTTTGTTTGAGTGGTCCAGAGAGCCACCTGTACTTTGTCAAACTGGTGGGTTCTAGGACATCACCCTCCTAGTTAAGCTTTCCAGGTGATTCTTACCCTCAGTAAATTTTGAAATGTTTTCTGAGAGTCTCAGTCCCATCCAAGTGTCCCCTGGACTTGAAATCAGGACACCCTGATGTGCATCCCATCTCTAACTGGTCCCAGGACCTGTCTTCCCAGCATTGGCTAGGCAGCAAGGCCAGTGTTCTTTCCCTGCAGGTGTGTCCATGACTCGGGAGTGTCACCAGCAGGCTCACTGGGGATCTCAGATCTTTATAGATGCCTCAGTACCCTTGGAGTGTTGGTGAAGGGAGGGAAGGTGCTTCCTCAGGGAGATATTGCTAGAGAAGTGAGGGTTCTAGGCCCTTCTTCATGAGTGTGCAGATACATGGGAAGAGCCATGCTCTGGCTGAATTTTCTCACCTGAGAGGGGAACCCAAGACTGGGGTCAACTCCCATCCATCCTATGCAGGGAGTGGGTCATTCTGGCAAGGTGTCTGGTGAAGGGAGCATTGGGCAAATACATCATGCACCCATGATCAGATATTGAATTAGATTATAGCAAAATAGACTGCACACAGAGAGGGCTGAACATGATTTATTCTTCCTTTGAACGTTCTGGAAACGAAGTCTTGATTTGCATCCTGTCCTTTTGTTAGTGAAGAAGGGATTGAGCTGTGGGCTGACTCCATACTGGGCTCAGCCTCTCAGGACCACCTGACCTAGTTTCCAGGTGATTTAGCCTCAGAAAGTTTGGGAAAGCTTTTATATTTGAGTTTGGGAGGTTCAGGATTGGCATGTATTTACTAAACATATGGAAAAAGGGAAACATGGGAATGTTCTACCCAGTGGGTCCACTAGGCCTTTGATGCCCGATGAAACAACTGCTTTTGTTTACCCCACTTATCTGGAAAGCTCCTGTAGAGTAGTTGAGTTCTTCTAGTCCCTGGGTGGGCAGTGTCATGATCATGTAACCAGGAGTCATCCACCGGGGCGGGGGTATGGTGAGTAGGCTAAGCCACGACCTTCCATTGTTCTAAGTGATAATGAGCCTTCTTGCCCATTTCTCTCTGGTTCTCTCCTTCCTTCTTGTCCTTCCTGCAGGCACAAGAAGAAGAACACCTGCTCGTTCTTCAGAAGGACCCAGATCTCTTTCAGAGAGGCCTTCAGCTTATGGCAAATCAACCTTCATGAACTCATTCTGTGTGTGAAGGAGTTGAGGTTGGCCACCTGGGTCTTGGCCCTGCTTCGCCGGCTGTTGCCCACTTCATACTGAGCGGACTTGCTGTCCCCTTTCCCTTTCCAGGGTGACTCTGTGGTGGGCAAGTGGACTTTCCACTCCTCACTCTTTTGTCATGTCCCCAGCCAGGTACCCTGTTTCTGTCACATGGTAACCTGGAGCCCCACAGTCATTGTCCATGGCACCATTACACTCCGCCTCCAGAATCCCTCTCCTACACTGTAGGCCTTGTCTCATAGGCTATGCAAGCTGTCCTATGCAAGAGGTTGCTCTCCTTATCCAGGGAGACGGCATAAACAGTCTGTTTCCCACTCCTGGTGGGCGCCACTGGGCTGGATATCCCCTGGTGGGCGCCATTGAGCTGCAGGTCCCCATACTTCCGGTAATCATTCCTACTGTCAGGATGGACCACGAATCCCACTGACTTCCTACATGAATTTCTACATTTAACTTGTGGGAAGTTGGATTTTGTTGGAAGAGAGCACAGTTTCTGAGTTGCTCGGAGCAGATTCCCTCTCCTTGCCCTGTCATTCCCAGAGGTGTTGCATCTGAGCAAGGTGACTTGGCATCCGAGGCATGAGTTCACGGCTGTCCTGGTGACCCCTTTGGTGTTTTATGTACTGCATTTCAATAAAAACCCCTTTAGGGTCGCAGGGAAGGGCTTTGTTTGTGGGATTTTTATTCTAGATTGGGAGCGAATCCACACTGGCTGTTAGGTAAGAGTGGACCTGGATGCCGTGGGCCACTGTGTTCTACTTGTCATCTTGCCCCTGTCATCCTTCCAGCCTTTCCCTGTGTGACCACTTCCTGCCCCTTGTAGGTGTTTCTTCCTTTCCAGGACTGAGACTGTGGTTGGAGGAGTTAAGAAGCCCAAGGCCAGGAACTCAGAGGCTCTGCTGAAGCCTCTGACTTGGGTTTCCCTGCGTTCTCACCACGTTCCCTGTGAGTGGGCACCTGCTTTGTTCTACTCATTGCTTCCTGACTTAGCCCTTTGGTTCGTCATTTGATGCCCGTCCTGGAGACTGTAGTGTAAGCCTCAGCCACTGTGGCTAGGGTTCCACTCTGAAACCTCCCTGTCACCTATCTGGACTCCATGTTTCCACCTCTTGCCCACCTGCCAGAGTGGCCCTGCCCCCACTCAGTCATCCGCTCCTGTTTCTGGGACCTCCCCGAACTCCTGCTGTAACTCCAGGTCCATTGGCAGGTCCTACTATTCCTGTGCTTGGGGACGGTCATTGTATTTGAGTCTCTCTGATCTTACTTCACCCCATTCACGGGGGCAGGAAACTGCTAAATTTGAGTCTCCTCTTCTCTTTATTCATAATACAACAAGCAGATTTTCCACTGACCAGAGATTATTTGCAATCCCTTTATTTCCTGAAAGAATTAATTGTTCTTAGTGACCAGTTGGATGCACCCAGGGACCTGAGAGAATAATTTGCAAGATCTGTTATTAATCATGAGGATGCATGCTGCATATTATATTTTATGGTGTCTTTTATAGCCACAGAAGTAAATATAAATGTTCAAGGTAATGGTTACTCGCTTTTCACTTTTAGTTTAATGGTCGGCTTCCTGCTGTCCTGGGATCTAAAACATCAGCATGTTGCCAGTGGGCCCAGCACCCGGGACAGTTAACCAGGGAGAGTAAAGAATCTGGGAGAGTTTGGGGGTATAGGGCAACTTAAAAGAAGGAGGGAAGTTAGCTGATGATTTTTGAGTGCCTTTCTCGGGGAGAAACCATGCTGGGCTCTTTGTAAAAAAGTTACATCATTGAATTGTTCCATCAGCTCTGTGAGGGGGAAGGTCATGAGAGGGAAGGGTCATCTCCATAGAGATAGGAATCAAGGCTCAGGGAGGGTTAGTAATTTTCCTGAAGTCACACAGCTGTTAAGTGGGGGCCCATGCTTTATTTTTTATTCCCCAGTGCTGTAGATCTACATCACACTCGCTCTTTGGCCTGTCAAACGTGCCTGAATTGAGTCTCAAAAACCCTGATTTCAGAAGGGATTGGGTTTTCCGTGGAGGCAGGGGAGTCCAGCATACTGGCTGGGGCCCAGGGCAGGGCGGAGCTGGCCCGCTGTGGCCTGCATGCAGTTCTGACACTGACCATTCCAGAGTTAGTGCCAAGTCCACAGGCTTCAGGGTGTAGTTCCCATAAGACGGTTCTCACTTCAGACACAGGCTGCAGGTTTGGGGGGGTCACCAGGACACATGCACTTCTGACCAACTGGCTTTAAATGTGGGTGTTCCCACACCCCCAGACTCAGTAATTTGCTAAAATGGACTCAGAACTCAGGAAAGCAATGTACTTAGGATTACAGTTTGATCAGGACCAGCCAAATGAAGAGGCACATGAGGCAAGGTCTAGGAGGATCCTGAATGCAAAGCTTCCATGTCCTCTCCCGTGGCATCAGGACACATTACCCGCTCGGTGTATCAGTGTGTTCACTGAGCTTTAGTGTTCAGGGTTTTTATTGGGATTTCCTTGCATAGACATGATTGATGGAATCACTGATCACATGATTGAACTCAGTCTCCAGCCTGCCCTTCTCTCTCCTCCTTGCAGAAGGTGGGCTGATATGACCCCCATCCTGGGTCCTCGAGTAAAAACTCAGGTGTGATCCGAGGGGTACACCCTGAAAAACAGGAACCCTCCTGTTGCTGAGAAATTCTGAGGAGCTACAGTTACATCCCAGGAGCTGGGGACAAAGACCAGACAGATTCTTTATTGTACAATAACCACTCTGGTGTCTTCTTGTCCTGTGCCCTTGGCCCGAGGTATGTCTATGGACTGACTCCGTGGGCCTGTGCCTTCTGGTTGGCCTGGGTGGAGCCATATCTGGAGCCCAGATTCCCTCCCTGTCTCTGTTCTGTGGGTCAGCGACAGCATGGCTGAGCTTCTGTGCAGGACCTTGCTCTGATCCCTTCTCTGGCCTCTGGAACTTGCCCTGAATTGATTTGGGTTTGATGTTTCCCAATAAAATCCTGTGACTTCCCTCTCCCAGCAGTGACAACGTGTCACGTTGGGAAGTCACCACCAGCTTACCTTGAAGAGTGTTTTCCCTTTTAACACTTAAATACTTACTCAGTTTAGGTGTGGGCTTCTTTGATTTGGGCAACATGGATATTTTTCCCCTTCCTCTTTTCAGGTGGAGTAGAGAGAAATGTCAACTCTGTGGCCAGGTGTCTAGAGTTTCTCAGGTGTGTGCTCAGTTCATAGTAAGTTGAGAATCCTGGCTTGTCCTAAGTGCTAAATAAACATGCAAGTATTTCAAATCTCAGAATACTTTTATCTTCAGGGCTGTTGAAATCTGTATATTAAGAGTAAACTACATGTGCCACTCCTCCTCTGTTAAGAATATTGCCTGTTTGGTTACAATGTTAATTTTGGCGGAGCTCCGAGCCCACTCTCAGCCCTCCAAGAATGTAAGCAGCCCATGAATGACCTCTCAGAAAGCCAAAGGGGCTCCTAGAGGCACCCAAGCAAATCCCTAGGGGCAGGACTCATTGGGAGGTTGAGCATTACCCTCCATGTGAGCAATTAGGAGAAGAGTTAGCTGGAGCCCTGGAAGGGGCACTTGGGGCTTACATGGTTTCCAGGTGTAGCCGTGAAGCACTAGGGCTTAAAAATTGGGAACTGGGGATGGGACGAGACCCTAACAGGCAGGACGAACAAAGCCACAGAGAGTGGCGTGTTCTTCACAGCCTGACCTTTTGGAGTGGTGGTGTTGGTTGGGCTGGACCAGGAGGACCTGTATTCAGCGAGAGTCCTCGAACGCCAGGTGCCCCGCTGCTGACAGGTAACCCAGCCTGACCTTGCAGTTGTCTCCCAGTGTCCAGAGGGGGTCAGTCAGTCTCACCTATGATTATTTTATGAATAATTGTTATTATTAGCCCCCATGGCAGATGCCATTCCCAACCCTGTTAGCTTTTACCTGCCCTCTGATTGAGAGGCTGAAGAGTTGAGATCTTGTTTTCCTAGCCTCTCTTGCAGCTAGAGGTGACACATGACATGAGAAATGAAGGGGAATCTCATTGAAGGCTTCTGGGAAGTTTTTCTTTAGAAATTGATAAGGGTGTCGTTTTTTATTTTTTTAAGATTTTATTTATTTGACAGAGAGAGACACAGCAAGAGAGGGAACACAAGCAGGGGGAGTGGGAGAGGGAGAAGCAGGCTTCCCGCGGAGCAGGGAGTCCGATGCGGGGCTTGATCCCAGGACCCCGAGATCATGACCTGAGCTGAAGGCAGACGCTTAACGACTGAGCCACCCAGGTGCCCCAATTAGGGTGTCATTTTTTAGTGTTGCCCTTCTCTGCTCCTTCTTGTGGGGGAAGTTGATATGTGGTTTTGGATATCTGAAACTATAGCAGCCATTTTGTGACTTTGAGGCAGTAAGTACGTGACTTTTTATTTGGGCACCTGTCATTTCCTGCTGAATGCCAGACAGCCTTCCCAGGTGTTTATGGATCTTGGAACAAATGACATACAAGCATTGATGGATGTGAGGTAAAGCTTATTGCTTGTATAGTAACTAGCAAAAGGATTACCCTGGGAGAAGGCTCGGGTTTGGTCTGGAGTGAAATGTGAGTGAGGCATGGTAGGGTCAGGGTAGCTCTGGTTTTTCTTGGGGCGAGACCAGGATGAGGGCTCCTCTGTGGGGGCCATGGTTTCCATGATTTGAACTTTTCCACCAGTGTCAATGGAGGGAACACTTGGGGTTTCTTATCGGTTTGCCCACACTTGGGGCCAAAGGGAAGGGGAAAGGTAGAGCTTAAAAGCTGTCAGGGTCAATCTCAAAAATGCAGTCAGACTCTCACACCCATGAAAGTCCAACAGGCTGAGGATAGCCCACCAGAAAGGTGGAAGGAGCCTGGATCTTGGATGAGCCCCCTGCTAGGTGGTGAGTGTGGCCATGTACTATTTGCAAGAATAGACATGCGATAAATATTTGTTGGAGAAATGAATGTGAAGGGGGTGCTTTTAGAGGATGGGGAGGCTTTCTTCTGAGTGTTGTTTAATCAAATGCTCCCTACACCCATGGCTTAAAGGTGGTGGTCAGGAGCCCCATGCTAGGTCATGGTGATCTGACCATTGAGTGGCTTGAAACAACACAGATTGGTTATTTTATCCTTCTGGAGGTCAGAAGTCCAAAAATCAAGGTATCAAACAGGCTGCATCCTTTCTGAAAGCTCTAGAGGAGGATCCTTTTCTGGTTTCTAGAGGCTGCCTGCATTCCTTGGCTCATGGCTGGTTCTGTTCTACCTCTTCTTCGTTATAGCTCTTTCTCTGATTCTGACCCTCCTGCCTGCCTCTTATAAGCACCTTGTGATTACTTCGAGCCCCGCTGAATAATCTGGGAAGATCTCTGCCTCTCAAGAGCCTTAACATAATCACCCCTGCAAATGCCTTTGACTACCATGTAAGGTAACATTTGCAGGTTCCAGGGAATAGAAAGTGCACATCTTTGGGGTGGGGGGGGAATGCTATGCTCTCTACCACACCATTGAATCCTGTGGGCAGGCTTGGGAAAGCTACAGTAGGCTTTGTTCCAGGTAGAAGAGTTAGTAATCAGTAATGACAAAATATTAGCAATAATAATAGCTAATTCTGAGCACCAACCACACCCTAGCCTTTTTGCATGGACTTGATGGCACTTAATTCACATGATAACATAATGAAGTCTAGGGGCCACTATTATCCCCTTAGTGTAGGTGAATAACCTGAGGCACAAAGGGCTTGGGTTGCTTGCTGGAGGCACACAGGCAGTGAATGGTGGAGGCAGGCTCTGAGCCAGGGTGGTCCGAAGCCAGAGCTGGGGCTCTCAACCTCTGACTTCCCATTTTCCTTGGTAAAGGACTGCTTCCACCAAGCCTGCTGGAAGCTGAACTCTCCCTGCCTTCCCACAACCTCCTCAGTCTGGAGCCGGGGGCACGGGGAGGGGGGAGCTCTTTCAGTGGGTTTAGTTGGGCCGGGACACCACATGAACAGTCATCTCTCTGCAGAGGGTGGGCCTGTGTGGTCCAGACCTCACCCGGCCAACAGCGCCTAGAACACCAAGCCCCTCAGGCCGCTGTGGATGCTGGGGTATGACCCCTTCTAGGGAAAGCCTTATACAGGGAGCTAAGAGTGGCAGGATTCCATTGTGCCCCATGGAAAGTGGGAATGTAGAGGGCTTCTGCCATTTTCACCTCTTCTCTCTCTCCCAAGTATGCAGGGAGAGGTGACAAAACAGGGGGAGGGGAGAAACCATCAATGTGGGGCATTTTAATGAGCTGATTAGAAGTGAATTCTGACTTAAAACAGTTAATGCCTGTAATAATCTGATGGCAAGGTGTGTCCAGAGCAGACTCAGATCTTTTTCCTACCTTTGGCCTGGACCAGGTTCTCTGGGCAGTGGCCAGTGTTGTCCACACCGAGCCAGGCCGCTGGAGGTCAGCCCGGTGCCCTAGTTTGCTATCACTGGACAGGTTTCTTTGGTCTCGGCGCTTCTGTTTCCCCTGCTTCCCATAGGTTGCCCTTCTCAGAGGGCTGTGGTGAATGTGAATAGGTAGCACCAGTGAAAGTGACAGGGAAAAGCAGCTCTAAGCAACTAATAGGTAAATGCACAGCATGCAAATAGACAGTTTATCTACCCAGCAAGCCTTGCAGCTTTAACAGAACTCCCCTTTCCTGCAGAAACACCTATTCTTGCAAGTGTGCTGATCCAGGATCTCCCAGAAACCATGGAAGTAGACAGATGGCCACCTCTCTGGACACTGAGATTGGTTCTGGTAGGGATTCATGACCCCAAAGACCTTCCTGTGACTTCAGCTAGAGCTATGGAGAATGATGACCTTTCCCCTGGTTTCTAAGCTCCGGTGGCTATCTTGTCTGCCTCATTCTTTGAACCCCTAGATCAAGCCGTTCCTGTAGGCCAAATCCATCCTTGATTTTTCCATTACTTGAGCCAACAAATCTCCCTTGCCTTTTTTGTGTAAGTTACTTTAAATTTGGTATTTTATGTTTAACAAAAGGGTCCGTATCATTGTAGCAATTATGGGCCCTGGACTTCTGTTTGGAGGCTGTGGAGAGCTTAGAGGAAGTCTAGAGGGGAATAATAGACACATACACAGAAATAGAAAATGAGACGATTATAGACTGGGCACTTTCCACACAACTGAACAAGAACAAACAGGGTTAAGTTGCAGTAAATTTTTATTGCTGTTGTTTAGACAATGAGAGTAAGGGCTCCTAACAGGCTCCTTTAAATGCCATTTTCTGGTCAAAATCACCACAGACACACATGCCGTTCTGGCTGGATGCCATGTGTATGGATGTGCTTTTTAGAATAGTCATGCCTGTTTGCTAATGACCCATGGGGTTCTTAGGAGCTGGCTATTTGGCTGAAATAGGCTTAATTTCTCTTATTGATTCTACTAGTAGCTGTCCACGGGTCACCCCCAGAGAGCTGGCAGGAGCTCTTTTTTAATCACAGTGTTGGTTTGATTGAGATGTCCCTGGGAGCATTTAAGATAAAGACAGGTGTTCCCTGTGGGCCCGAGAGCTGGGCAGGCCAGTTCCCAGAACTCGAGTTTAGCCAGGGTCGAATTTAGGAACTGGACTGTGTGTGGAGTCCTCTGTTCCCCCCTGCGCTCCCTAACGTCACGTGTCTGGCTGAGTGAGGTGAGGGCTCACGGGAGGCTTGTCCCCTGTCCCTCCGTCTGGGCTGTGGGCTTCCTAAACAGGAAGGGCCTTGCCCTTTGTTGTCCACTCTGCCTCCTCTTCTCTCCCTTATGTGTCCGCTGCTGAGAGCACTCAAGCTCTGCTTTGCCTTGGGAGCCCCCCCGAGACCACTGTGCCTTGTGGCCTCCTTCTCCTCCTCCCACTTCTCCTGACTCTTCTCTCTACTCCCACCATCTGCACGCATTGTCTGCCGGCCCTCTGCAGGTCTTGGAGGGCAAAGAGCACTTCTTTGTCTCTTGTGTGACAGTGGAGGCTGTGGGAGGCCCCTCACTAGTCATCGTGGGGCTGCTTACACATCCCTCAATTCATGCGTCTAGCGTGTATTCCTTCAACGCCTATTTATGGGGGAGTGGAGGGGAGAGACAGAATGAATCAGACATGTTGCCTGCCTGTGGTCTTTCTGGCCTTGGGTAAGGAGGGAGGCTATTGCTGGTGGAGGCAGTGGTGACCTGGGAATCTGTGGCCTGGGAGGAGAGCAAGGGATGTGAACAACTCCTGGGGACCAGTGATGCCAGTCAGCAGCCCACCTGGAAGCGAGATTTGATGGGACTATCTCTGTTTCTCTTTGGGGCCATTCTTTCTCCAGATTTCATTTGGACCAAAGGGCCCACATTCACTGTCTCAGTGGATGGTCCCACCTTGTAGTCACCCAGGTCTGGGAGCCAGGACTTAGCCTGTACCCCTTCTTGACCTTCATAACAACCTCCCCAGCCCCAGACTCCACCTCCTTGGATGTCTTGTATCACCGACTCTCCTCTACCTGTCTGCCACCGCTGTCCTGGTCTGGATCTGGTCCCTTCCCTGTGCTCTGTGTCTCCCATCTTGTCCCACCAAACTGGCTCTTGTCCAATTCACCTAAGGCCAATTTGCCTGTAGTCACATGGCCAAAAACCCGTTTGCCTAAGGATCAGTTCTCCCAGAGACAAGTGTATCTCAAATTAAGTATTCTTGAATATTTTCAGATCCACTTGAACTTCCTATTATTTCTTGCCTTTTTTTTCATTATTAAGATTTTTAAAACCAGTTCATTCAAGAGCATTTGACCTAATTTTGTATTTCTAATAAGTATTATACAGGAAGTCTTTTTGAATGATTATTTTGTATTCTTCTAGATGTCTTTTTCTAGGTTACCTACTTTAACTTTAAAGAGAACCAATATTTAGTCATTTTGTCTAAAGACACTTGTACTCAAAATATAGCTGTCCTAGCAAGAAATATTCAAGGCACTAATTACCATCAGTCATTATGCACTGTGTCATCTTGATCCCTTAACTAAGGGTACATCCATTTCAGATGGAAAATGGTGGGTATTCATGCTGAGTTCTGTGTGATGCATCTTACTTTGTGAATTAGGGACCTTGAGAAAGGATGATTTTTATGTGCAATACAACAGGTTTGCCAATGACTGGTATATAACATGTACTCAACGTGTGTGTACTGCGTGAGGGAGGGCGACTCTGAGACAAGATCCTAGCATGACCATTCGTAGCAATTTATCTCACAATTGAACTGTGTCAACCATCAAGAAGGAGATGTTGGCCTGAAATTTTAAAGAATTCAGTGGAATGAAATAGACTGTCATCGGTAAAATGAATGAGCTTCTGACCTGGGAAAGTAAACTGGATTTGTCTGGGGTTCTAAAACAGATATGGGAAATCCGTGGCGTGGTGCTGCCAGCCCCTACCGTGGCCAATGCAAACTCTACAAACTGATCACAGCATCCTTTTGCTTTGAGCCGGGATGTGACTCTTGAATCCTTCTGGACACAGCATACCAGTCAGCTGCCACTGATCGAGCAGTGTTGGCAAACGCCCAATTGCTATTTTTGTTCTCAACGTCCGATCCTTTCTTCACTTGGGATAGTTTCAGGGCTCTCATTCATGAACAGCAGGGGACAACAAGTTAACTTCTCCACACTGACAGAACATTCCTAGCTTACTGGTGATGGGGAAGAGACATCTTGGGCTCATTGGGACAGACTGATTTAAAGGCATCGTGATGTCATTCCCTAGCTTAGAGGACTTTATCAACACCGTGTGGCCATGTTTTCTTTTGCAGGGAGTTTGATCTTCTGGGTTCCTGCATTGGAACCCAAAGGATTTCTGAACAAGAGTTGGATCCTCTCTGACCATGTTCAGTATGGGGAGCTGCAGTGTGGAGCTAGGAGGGATCCTGGAATGGGAGTCCAGAGACCTGGGGTGCTGTTGGCCAGCTAGTCACTTAGGGCAAATCTCCTCCTCCCCCATCTCTCATTTCTCACTTGCAAAGAGATTGGGTTAAGTCAGTGGTTCTCAGTGGGGGTGCTCCTGCCCCCAGGTATTTCGTGGAAGTGCTTAGGCACAGTTTTGGGGGTTATCACAATGACTAGGGGATTGCTCCTGGCATTGAGTGGGTGGGCTCAAGGCTGCCAGATATCTTCCTGTGGGAGGCACAGCTTCGCTCAACAAAGAATTTGTCTTTGACCTGTGTGGTTTCCAAATGTTCCACGGGATATTTGTGTGGTGAAAATCCTATTTATAATGAACTGAATCTACAACCTAACTCAGTTTCACATGTAAAAGGCAAAGCATTTTTTGCTTGGTGTTCAAACCCATTAAATTTTCCAGAGATGTCATTGCCATGAGGATTGAGGGATGGTTTTGTTTCTTCAGGAGTTATTCTTCACCATTTTAGAAATGGCAGCGTAGAACCTGCCTGTGAATGGCCAATACCACCCACCCGTATCCATCTGGCTTTGAAAAATTATATATATAATTATGTAGGTAAATTATAGTTTCTGTGGATTTCATTTCAGATGGGAAGGGGCAATACAAAATATTTGTTGTAAGAAGGGTGTGTTAGGTTTGATTGGGCTAAAAACCACTGCTCTAAAGATTCCTCAAAGATCCTTCTTTAGCTCTAACACCCTCTGGGGCTCTGAGAGTCGAAAAGAGATCACATGGCATGAAAAATGGAAAACATGCAGCAGTAGAAATGGATCAAGGCAAATTGATGCCCCCAAATTAAGCAGATTCCATAGCAGAGAGTGTCCACGGCTCCCAGAAGCCTGGTCCTCGATTTTTGGACTCTGTGTCCAAGTGGGATTCAGGATCAGAACCCTTAGTTATGCAGCTGCGTGATTCTTTTATTATTGGCACGGGAACCACCTCGATGTGCACCTACCGTCCGTGGAAGCTTCGCTCACAGCTCCTTTCTTTTTATCGGAAATCCTTCTTCCAGCCCTGTTTTCGTGATGTAATTTTAGTAGAATTAAACCTGAACGGCCCAAAATTATATAATTAATTACATTCAGCTCCAATTACAATCACTAATTGATCAAAGCCTGCAAGCACAACACTTCCATTATTTGGCACACAATTACTGAGTGCCTACTTCTCGCTGGGAATAAAGTAGGAAATGGTCCATTTCTCCTGCGGTGGGAGGATGGGGGTGGGGGGTGGGGGTTGTCCTGAAAGGCCGCCTAGGGACATGGGGTAGGGGGAAGTGACAGGTGGGTAAGGCCCACTGGCCTAGTAGTTCACTCATGAATGTTTATAGGCGAAAAATCTCATGTGGGCCACACTCTGGGATCAGACAAGCTGGCTTGGCACCAGATGACACATGTTGTACTCTAGGTCTCTCTGGTTTTTTCTTTTGGCTGTTGAATAAATAATTAGTTAAGAAATTAAGGGATATTACGAACACCTGCCCCCTAAGGTACTCATAATCATCTCACCGGTCTTTCCGTTCCTCCTGGTCTCTCTCTGGGCTCTTTTCCTTTCTGTGATAGAAGGCCTTGCTACTGAAACCTCAGTATGCATTCTCGTTAAATGCAGAGTCCGGGGGCGCCTGGGTGGCTCAGTCGGTTAAGCGTCCGACTCTTGGTTTCGGCTCAGGTCATGATCTCAGGGTCGTGAGCTCGAGCCCTGCTTCGGGCTCCACGCTTGGCAGGGAGTCTGCTTGAGATTTTCTCTCTCCCTCTCCCTCTGCACGTCCCCGCTGCATGCATGCGCTCTTCCTCTCTAAAATAAATAAATCTTAAAAAAAAAATACAGAGTCTGATTCAGGAGGTCTCGGTGGGGTCTGAGATTCTGCATTTCCTGCAGGCCCCTGGTGATGCTGCTGGGCCGCAGAGCACACTGGGAGTAGCACAGTGCTAGGGCACTGCATCACCCTCTTTCGGGGGCTGTTACTCCTTGAGGGAGAAGCCAAAGCAAAGTTACCAAACACTTGGCTTCCGGAGATTGTACCATTGTGTTTCTCCTAGCACGGAACAGTTACTGTCAAATTGCTACTTCCTCCCTGTCTTTCTGTGTTCTTTTTGTGGGGCAGGGCGTAGTGTCTCCTCTTGCTAGTAAGTTGCATCAAGGAGCTCACCACATGAGTTCAGATGTGGTCATGAAAGTGCTGTGTCCCAGAGGTTGGTTAGGCATTTGTTAAGTGACTTATTCTCATCATACTTCCTGCCCACTTAGGAGGAGCTGGGTCCTACAAAAAAAGGAGAGACAAAGGTAAAAAAAAAAAAAAAAAAAAAAAAAGCTATCCCCTGGGATGGGAAAGGCAGGCATGGAATGTGGAGCAACCTGTCCCATTTCTCCCTTCCCTGGGGACGCTAAGGCCCAGGGTGCCCTTGCATCCGGGTGACTGTATGTCTCTTTCTCAGGGATGCGGGCGGCTGGTCAACTTAGGAGCTTGAGTAGGAGGGCCCTCCGGGAACCAGGCTCTGCTTTTCTCTTGTCCTCTGCCCCTCCTCATCTACCATTTAAAACAAGGAGTCTCGCTGCAGGGAAGGGGTGCCAGCAACCCAGCTGTTTCTCAAAGAGGAAGGAGGAAGAGCTGTAGTCACGTCGTGGACTGTCATCTCTGCATCCAGGCTGCGGATCCTGGCGCTGTGGGGCCCCCTTCTCCTCCCGACCTCTCCCTTCCTGCTCATTCTCTACAGCATACACAGCACTTTCTGGCAGGTGCAGCTCAGCCTCCGCCTGCCCCTTTGTGCCTGGGCTCCCTCAGCTGTACTTCCAAACCCTGTGCTGACTCTCCGCCCATGGAGGCTGGCTTCAGGAAGGGACCTGGACCTCCTCACTTCAGACTCGAGTCCGTTCTACCAGGAGGGAGAAGATTCATCTTAGTAATTCTCCTTCCCCTCCTGAGTTCCAAGGGTTTCCTTGGGGGCCCACACCTCCAGAGGGGCCATCCTGCCTTTGGTGCCATCTGGCCATGTGAGCATCTACAGGCTTGGGCCAGTCCTCCAGCAATCCGGGCCACTGCTCACCTTTCCTGGAGATATTTACCTAGCTTTCTCTCTGCTTCACCCCATCAGGGAGGACAGTTCTCTCAGGACTTATGTGCGCAACAATACCAAGAATGCTGTTCTTAAGCCATGCTGGGGTGCGGGGAAGCTCTAAGACCTTCTCTTTTCTAGGGACTTGCGTCCAGTTCAGAGACAGCTCTACCTAGGAAATGGTCACAGGACACTGGACCTCACACCCCTCTGGACTCCTGAGATGTCAAATAGGAGCAAGGAAGAGGGTCTAGGGCTCCAATCTGGGACCCAGTGATGTCTCAGCTTTCCTAATTGTCCCCTGGCCTGGAAAAGTTTTTTTTATTTAGTTGGGGTTGGGTTGGAGGAAGAGGCGGAGAGCACAGAGGGGAGGGGGAGTCTTGCTCTTACTTCTAATAGTTTCTCCCAGATCCTTTGCTTAAGTTTTGAGTCTATTGCATTCCCTGAGGGAAGATCCAAATAGCTAGCTTTTTGAAATCAAATGTCAGTAAAAGACTCCCCCCCTCCCCTCACCTCCCCTTCTGGAAGTCTCTTGACGGTGGCCCAGGGGAGGAGGGAGGTGGACAGGAAATGGAGACGGGGAAGATCTTCTCACTGAAGAGTGCAAAAATCTTAATCTGCCACAAATATGAAGTGTCTTCCGTTTGCTAAAGAATCTATAATGAGGGACGACTGAGTGGCTCAGTCGGTTAAGCATCTGCCTTCGGCTCAGGTCATGATCTCAGGGTCCTAGGATCGAGCCCCTTGTCAGGCTCCTTGCTCAGCGGGGAGTCTGCTTGTCTCTCTCCCTCTGCTTGCAGCTCCCCCTGCTTGTGCTCTCTCTCTGTCAAATAAATTTTTAAAAAGTTAAAAAAAAAAAAAAGAATCTATAATGAGATACTTCTGATTTTTTTTTTTACTCTTTTGGTGTGCTAGACCATCCAACTGCCAAAGGATGCCTCTCTCTTCCTTTGCCCCTTCTTCTCCCCCAAAAGATATGCCTGCAGACTCTCCCTACCTCACAGCAGAGCCTTGTAGGTGGTAGGTGGTGAGGCAGAGATGTGCAAGATCTCTCACCTGGAAGTTTTGTTTGCTTTGCTTACCGTGATTTTGGAGTTTAGGTATTCTCTGTCTTCCAATTATGCTGGGCATGTGTTTTTGTGTAGCTTTAATTTCTTGTTCTCTATTGTTTCTAGAGGAAATCTGGGGGGACACAGACATGGGCAGACATTCCCTGGCAGGTGGGAGGGGGCGTGAAGGGACTAAGAGGCAAAGGGACCATTTACTATCCTGCAAGATGGAAGGCGTTCAATGGAGTTTGTTTGCATGGAATTTTCCAGACAGAGCTGGATTAAAACTCTGGGTTGGCCTTCTGTTATTATTATTATGATCATTACTGTTACTATTATTCATTCACTATCTCAAAGAAACTCATCCTTGACAGGCATACATTCTGATAAGGATGGCTTAAGGAGGCCTGATATATTTTTTTAAGTTTTTATTTAAATTCCAGCTAACATACAGTGTAATATTAGTTTCAGGTACACAGAATAGTGGTCCAACACTTGTATATATCACCTGGTGCTCATCACAACAAGTGCACTCCTTAATTCCCATCACCTGTTTCACCCATCCCCCCCCCCTCCACCTGGTAACCCACAGTTTGTTCTCTGTAGTTAAAAGTCTGTTTCTTGGTTTCAAGGAGGCCTTATATTTCAACATTAAACATTTTCCCTTTAATTCCCTTAGGTAGTAGCAGTAACAAATTTCCAGTTTTGGTTTCTAATCCTGATTAAATTCCTTGTCTACTGCCTTGCCTATAGTAAGTAGGTGCTCAGTCAATACTTGTTGAATGAATGATGGTCCATATTTTCGATTATGATCCAAAAATAGTGGGGCCATTTTTTAGAATTTAAATTCTCTCTCTTTAGCATATGCACTCAGGCACACACCATTTTTAAACCGCATTCAACAAGGCTTTAAGCAGATAGAGAATTTATATTAATTTTCTATTGCTGTGTAACAAATCACTACAAACATAGTGACTTAAAGTGGCACACATTGTCCTCACACTTTCTGTGGGTCAGGGGTCCCACAGCTTAGCCGGGTGCTCCGCTCAGGGTCTCACAGGTCGCATTCAAAGGTGGACAGTGTCAGCCTGGCTGTGCTCTCTTTTGAGGCTTGGGATCCTCTTCCAAGTTCATTCAGGTTGTTGGCAGAATTCAATTACTTTTGATTATAGGATTGAGGTCTCCAGCTCCAAGGCTGCCCCTTTCCACAGGCAGTTCACAGCATGGCTGTTTGCTTCTTCAGGGCCAGCAGGAGAGTGTCTGTCTAACCTCAGGAAGGACTCAGTCCCTCTTAAAGGGCTCATCTGATTAAGGCAGGCCCACCTAGGATAATGTCTATTTCCCTTAGTTCTTTTTTTTAAATTTTATTTTATTATGTCATGTTAATCACCATACATTACGTCATTAGTTTTTGATGTAGTGTTCCATGATTCATTGTTTGCATATAACACCCAGTGCTCCATTCAACACATGCCCTCTTTAATACCCATCACCAGGCTAACCCATCCCCCCACCCCGCTCCCCTCTAGAACCCTCAATTTGTTTCTCAGAGTCCATAGTCTCTCATGGTTCGTCTCCCCCTCCAATTTCCCCCCCTTCATCTTTCCCTTCCGACTACCTTCTTCTTTTTTTTAACATATAATGTATTATTTGTTTCAGAGGTACACGTCTGTGATTCAACAGTCTTACACAATTCACAGCGCTCACCATAGCACATACGCTCCCCAATGTCTATCCCCCAGCCACCCCATCCCTCCCACCCCCACCACTCCAGCAACCCTCAGTTTGTTTCCTGAGATTAAGAATTCCTCGTATCAGTGAGATCATATGATAATTGTCTTTCTCTGATTGACTTATTTCGCTTAGCACAATACCCTCTAGTTCCATCCATGTCGTTGCAAATGGCAAGATTTCGGTTTTTTTTTGTTTTGTTTTTGATGGCTGCATAATATTCCATTGTATATATATACCACACTTCTTTATCCATTCAACTGTTGATGGACATCTTGGCTCTTTCCATAGTTTGGCTATTGTGGACATTGCTGCTATAAACATTGGACTACATGTACCCCTTACCCCTTTGGATCACTACATTTGTATCTTTAGGGTAAATACCCAGTAGTGCAATTGCTGGGTCATACGGTAGCTCTATTTTCAACTTTTTGAGGAACCTCCATACTGTTTTCCAGAGTGGCTGCACCAGCTTGCATTCCCACCAACAGTGTAGGAGGGTTCCCCTTTCTCTGCATCCTCACCAACATCTTGTTGTACCCTGACTTACTAATTTCAGCCATTCTGACTGGTGTGAGGTGGTATCTCATTGAGGTTTTGATTTGATTTCCCTGATGCCAAGCGATGTTGAGCACTTTTTCATGTGTCTGTTGGCCATTTGGATGTCTTCTTTGGAAAAATGTCTGTTCATGTCTTCTGCCCTTTTCTTGATTGGATTATTTGTTCTTTGGGTGTTGAGTTTGATAAGTTCTTTATAGATTTTGGATACTAGCCCTTTATCTGATATGTCACTTGCAAATATCTTCTCCCATTCTGTCGGTTGTCTTTTGGTTTTACTGACTGTTTCCTTTGCTGTGCAAAAGCTTTTTATCTTGATGAAGTCCCAATAGTTCATTTTTGCCCTTGCTTCCCTTGCCTTTGGTGATGTTTCTAGAAAGAAGTTGCTGTGGCTGAGGTCGAAGAGGTTGCTTCCTGTGTTCTCCTCTAGGATTTTGATGGACTCCTGTCTCACATTGAGGTCTTTCAACCATTTGGAGCCTATTTTTGTGTGTGGTGTAAGGAAATGGTCCAGTTTCATTCTTCTGCATGTGGCTGTCCAATTTTCCCCAACACCATTTGTTGAAGAGACTGTCTTTTTTCCATTGGATATTCTTTCCTGCCTTGTTGAAGATTAGTTGACCATAGAGTTGAGGGTCCATTTCTGGGCTCTCTGTTCTGTTCCATTGATCTATGTGTCAGTTTTTGTGCCAGTACCATACTGTCTTGATGATGATAGCTTTGTAATAGAGCTTGAAGTCCGGAATTGTGATGCCACCAGCTTTGCTTTTCTTTCTCAACATTCCTCTGGTTATTTGGGGTCTTTTCTGGTTCCATACAAATTTTAGGATTATTTGTTCCATTTCTTTGAAAAAGGTTGATGGTATTTTGATAGGGATTGCATTAAATGTGTAGATTGCTCTACATAGCATTGACATATTCACAATATTTGTTCTTCCAATCTACGAGCATGGAACGTTTTTCCATTTCTTTGTGTCTTCCTCAGTTTCTTTCATGAGTATTTTATAGCTTTCTGAGTACAGATTCTTTGCCTCTTTGGTTAGATTTATTCCTAGGTATCTTGTGGTTTTGGGTGAATTATAAATGGGATCGACTCCTTAATTTCTCTTTCTTCTGTCTCGTTGTTGGTGTATAGAAATGCAACTGATTTGTGTGCACTGGTTTTATATCCTGCCACTTTACTGAATTCCTGTATGAGTTCTGGCAGTTTTGGGGTGGAGTCTTTTGGGTTTCCCACATAAAGTATCATATCATCTGCAAAGAGTGAGAGTTTGACTTCTTCTTTGCTGATTCGGATGCCTTTTATTTCTTTTTGTTGTCTGATTGCTGTGGCTAGGACTTCTAGTACTATGTTGAATAGCAGTGGTGATAGTGGACATCCCTGCCGCGTTCCTGACCTTAGGGGGAAAGCTCTCAGTTTTTCCCCATTGAGAATGATATTTGCTGTGGGTTTTTCATAGATGGCTTTTATGATATTGAGGTATGTACCCTCTATCCCTACACTCTGAAGAGTTTTGATCAAGAAAAGATGCTGTACTTTGTCAAATGCTTTTTCTGCATCTATTGAAAGGATCATATGGTTCTTGTTCTTTCTTTGATTAATGTATTGTATCGATTTGCGGATGTTGAACCAACCTTGCAGCCCAGGGATAAATCCCACTTGGTCGTGGTGAATAATCCTTTTAATGTACTGTTGGATCCTATTAGCTAGTATTTTGGTGAGAATTTTTGCATCCATGTTCATCAGGGATATTGGTCTGTAATTCTCCTTTTTGATGGGGTCTTTGGTTTTGGGATCAAGGCATCATAAAACGAGTTTGGAAGTTTTCCTTCCCTTTCTATTTTTTTGAACAGTTTCAGAAGAATAGGTATTAATTCTTCTGTAATGTTTGGTAGAATTCCCCTGGGAGGCCATCTGGCCCTGGGCTCTTGTTTGTTGGGAGATTTTTGATTACTGCTTCAATTTCCTTAGTGGTTATGGGTCTGTTCAGGTTTTCTATTTCTTCCTGGTTCAGTTTTGGTAGTTTATAGATCTCTAGGAATGCATCCATTTCTTCCAGATTATCTAATTTGCTGGCATATAGTTGCTCATAATATGTTCATATAATTGTTTGTATTTCTTTGGTGTTGGTAGTGATCTCTCCTCTTTCACTCATGATTTTATTTATTTGGGTCATTTCTCTTTTCTTTTTGCTAAGTCTGGCCAGGGGTTTATCAATCTTATTAATTCTTTTAAAGAACCAGCTCCTAGTTTCGTTGATCTGTTCTACTGTGCTTTTGGTTTCTATTTCATTGATTTCTGCTCTGATCTTTATTATTTCTCTTCTCCTGCTGGGTTTAGGCTTTATTTGCTGTTCTTTCTCCAGCTCCTTTAGGTGTAGGGTTAGGTTGTGTATTTGAGACCTTTCTTGTTTCTTGAGAAAGGCTTGTATTGCTATATACTTTCCTCTTAGGACTGCCTTTGCTGCATCCCAAAGATTTTGAACAGTTGTGTTTTCATTTTCATTTGTTTCCAAGAATTTTTAAATTCTTCTTTAATTTCCTGGTTGACCCATTCTTTCTTTAGTGGGATGCTCTTTAGCCTCCATGTATTTGAGTTCTTTCCAACTTTCCTCTTGTGATTGAGTTCTAGTTTCAAAGCGTTGTGGTCTGAAAACAGGCAGGGAATGATCCCAATCTTTTGGTACCGGTTGAGACCTTATTTGTGACCTAGGATGTGATCTGTTCTGGAGAATGTTCCATGGGCACTAGAGAAGAATGTGTATTCTGTTGCTTTGGGATGGAATGTTCTGAATATATCTGTGAAGTCCATTTGGTCCAGTGTGTCATTTAAAGTCTTTATTTCCTTGTTGACCTTTTGCTTAGATGATCTGTCCATTTCGGTGAGGGGGGTGTTAAAGTCCCCTACTATTATTGTATTGTTGTCGATGTGTTTCATTGATTTTGTTATTAATTGGCTTATATAATTGACTGCTCCCATGTTAGGGGCATAGATATTTACAATGGTTAGATCTTCTTGTTGGATAGTACCTTTAAGTAGGATATAGTGTCCTTCCTCATCTCTTATTATAGTCTTGGGTTTAAAATCTAATTTGTCTGATATAAGGATTGCCACCCCAGCTTTCTTTTGGTGTCCATTAGCATGGTAAATGGTTTTCCACCGCCTCACTTTCAATCTGGAGGTGTCTTTGGGTCTAAAATGAGTCTCTTGTGGACAGCGTATCGATGGGTCTTGTTTTTTTTTATCCAGTCTGATACCCTGTGTCTTTTGATTGGGGCATTTAGCTCATTTACATTCAGGGTAACTACTGAAAGATATGAATTTAGTGCCACTGTATTGCCTGTAAGGTGACTGTTACTGTGTATTGTCTCTGTTCCTTTCTGGTCTATGTTACTTTTAGGCTCTCTCTTTGCTTAGAGGACCCCTTTTGATATTTCTTGTAGGGCTGGTTTCGTGTTTGCAAATTCCTTTAGTTTTTGTTTGTCCTGGAAGCTTTTTATCTCTCCTTCTATTTTCAATGACAGCCTAGCTGGATATAGTATTCTTGGCTGCATATTTTTCTCATTTAGTGCTCTAAATATATTATGCCAGTCCTTTCTGGCCTGCCAGGTCTCTGTGGATAGGTCTGTTGCCAATCTAATGTTTCTATCATTGTAGGTTACAGATCTCTTGTCCCAAGCTGCTTTCAGGATTTTCTCTTTGTCTCTGAGACTCGTAAGTTTTACTATTAGATGTTGGGGTGTTGACCTATTTTTATTGATTTTGAGGGGGGTTCTCTGTGCCTCCTGGATTTCAAGGCCTGTTTCCTTCCCCAAATTAGGGAAGTTCTATGCTATAATTTTCTCCAGTATACCTTCTGCCCCTCTCTCTCTTTCTTCTTCTTCTGGGATCCCAATTATTCTAATATTGTTTCATCTTACAGTATCACTCATCTCTCAAATTCTGCCCTCGTGATCCAGTAGTTGTTTATCTCTTTTTCTCAGCTTCTTTATTCTCCATCATTTGGACTTCTATATCACTAATTCTCTCTTCTGCCTAATTTATCCTAGCAGTTAGAGCCTCCATTTTTGATTGCACCTCATTAACAGCCTTTTTGATTTCTACTTGGTTAGATTTTAGTTCTTTTATTTCTTCAGAAAGGGTTTCTCTAGTATCTTCCATGCTTTTTTAATGCCCAGCTAGTATCTTTATAATCATCATTCTGAACTCCCCGACATCTTACTAATGTTCATATTGATTAGGTCCCTGGCAGTTGGTACTGCCTCTTGTTCTTTTTTTTGAGGTGAGCTTTTCCATCTTCTCATTTTGTCCAGAGGAGAATGGATGAATGAGAAAACAAAATGTTAACAGGGTAACAACGACCCCAGAAAAATATACACTAAACAAATCAGAAGAGACCCGATACTGGGGGGAAAGCAAGGGAAAGAAAGAAAAAAAGAAAAAAAAAAAAAGAAAAAAAAAAGTAAAAGAATATCATCAAATATGGTCAGGCTGGTGCATAGATCAGTGCCACACACTAGATTTGGGGTGTATTTTGGGCTAAGAAACTGCCTCCCAAAATTTTAAAGAAAGAAAAACTGATATATGTACAAAAATAAGGGTAAATATGAAGGGATGCAATATGATTGTAAAGATGAAAATTATAAAAGATTTTATAGAAGGAATTGATAAGAAGTTGGTTGAAAAAAGAAAGAAGAGAAATTTTAAAAAAAGGGAGAGAATGTGATCAGGCAGGAGACTAGAACAAAACCATACACTAGAGATTTAGGGTATATTTTGGTCTGTTAGAAGAAACTGTATTCCAAAATTTTAAAGAGAGAACAACTTATATATATATATCAAAAATAAGGTTAACTACAATGAAGGGATAGAATATAACTCTAAAAATTAAAAATAAAAAAGATTTTTTAAAAAGGGATTGATAAGATGTTGGTTGAAAAAGGGAAAAAGAAAAATTCCAAAAAAAATAGAAAAAGGAAATTAAAAAAATTAGCTTTGAAAGACTAAAGAATCATGGTAAAAAAGCCATGAATTCTATGTGCAGTAGTGCTGGAGTTCTGCCATTCTCATTGATCGGTAAACTTGGTCTTGGCTGGCTGTTCTCGCTGATCTTCTGGGGGAGGGGCCTGTTGCCGTGGTTCCCAAATGTCTTTGCCGGAGGCGGAACTGCCCCGCCCTGGCCTGGTAGGGTTAAGTAATCTGCTTGGGTTTGCTCTCGGGAGCTTTTGTTCCCTGCAAGCTTTCCGTACAGCTTTGGAGGACGAGAGTGAAAATGGCGGCCTCCCTATCTCCACCCCGGAGGAGTGGAGAACTCGGGGCCCCACTCCTCAGTGAGCCTCCAGAGAAAAGCTGTCAGTCACTCCCGTCTCCCTGGTCTCCAGGCCACACTCCATGCTCACCCGGCCTGTGACCACACGTTTCTATCTCTGGCACCTGACCCCGTGTGGAGTCTCCAAACCCAGCAGATCCCTGTGGTGCGCTCCCGCACCTCTCCTCTCAGGGAAGGAAGGTGAGTCTCTCCGGATCTGCCGCTTGTTGGGTCCCTGCTGGAGGAGCAGTGGCCCGACTGTGCCCCGGATCACAGTTTATGGCAACCCCGAGCTGAGAGCCCGCGCCTGGGCTCCGCCTCTGCAGCCGGCTTCCCTGCTCCGATACCTGGGAGCTCTGCCACACTCAGGCACCCCCGGTCTTTCTGTGACCCCGAGGGTCCTGAGACCACACTGTCCCGGAGGGTTCCCCCCCCCCCCACTTAGCCACCAGAGTGACCTCCCTCGGCGGAGCAGACTTTTAAAAGTTCCGATTTTGTGCTCCGCGGCTCTCTCACTTGCCAGAAGTGGCCGACGGAGGCCCCCTCCCCCGCCGTCTATCCTCCCGAATATCGCCTCAGATTCCCTTCTCCGCACGTCCTACCTTCCAGAAAGTGGTCGCTTTTCTGTTCAGAGAGTTGTTGCTATTCTTTTCTTCTATCTCCTGTTGAGTTCGTAGGTGTCCAGAATGGTTTGATCCCTATCTAGCTGAATTCCTGGGACCAGACGAAATTTAGGTCTCCTACTCCTCCGCCATCTTGCTCCCGGACCTCTATTTCCCTTAGTTCTAAATCAGTGATGCTGCAAAAGTCTTCCACTTTGGCCTATAACATAAGCGAATTACGAATGACATATCATCATATTCTCAGGCTGGCCCTCATCTCAAGGAAGGGGATTATACAAGATGTGTATGTAGTGTTGTGTTGGGGGTGTGGGAATCTGGGGGCCATCTTAGAATCAGTCTGTCCATGGCTCTTCAAGAAAGACTGGTTATAGGGGCGCCTGGGTGGCTCAGTTGGTTAAGCGACTGCCTTCGGCTCAGGTCATGATCCTGGAGTCCCGGGATCGAGTCCCGCATCGGGCTCCCTGCTCGGCAGGGAGTCTGCTTCTCCCTCTGACCCTCCTCCCTCTCATGCTCTCTGTCTCTCATTCTCTCTCTCTCAAATAAAAAAAAAAAAAAAAAAAATTTTAAAAAAAAAAAAAAAAAAAGAAAGACTGGTTATAATCTGAGTCATGCAAGAAGAGACACAGAGTATACAGTTGCACCTTCTGAGCTGGACAGGCTCTTTGCAATCACTATAACCAATTCTCCCCAGGAGTTGACCCTCATGAGTTTCCATCATTCATTCATTCATTCATTCATTCTCCATCCATTATTTTTAACACACTTTTTCTAAATGTTTATCATATACCAATCATATTACAAGACTGAGGATCATGGCTCCTGCCCTCAAGGATCTTAACTGTAATTGCCTTTTAATTACCCTGAAGCAAATTTCCCAAAGCATTGGCAAGTTGTTGTTGGAATTGTTGACCACCTCTCTGGATGGTTCATCACTGGGGCTCAAGCATTATCCAGGAGGGAACAGCAGCCCCCATCTTGGTCTTCATCATCCAACTTAGCCCTACTTCAACAGGGCTGCCACAAGGCACAACTCCGGGGGGGCACCATTCATATAGACTAATGACATTTTCAGAAATTGAGCAGTGCACAGCCTCTACAGCTGTATGCGGCAGCCCTAACCCAAACAAGACCCCTTAATGATACCCCTTCCTGTTCAGTCACATTGGTAGAGCACTTTACAGTTTACAAGGATTTTTATGTATATTATATCTTTGAACTGAGAAATTATATTTTGGTTCCCATAATGCAATCTCTCTTCTCTACCCTTCACCCCATGGGCTTCTCTGTTGGCTCCATGAGCTTCCTATAGCCCCCTCTCAGCTGGTGACAGCCCAGCTGAGCTGGTGACAATTACCAAGCACCAAGTCGAATTCTCAGCCGGGGGCTTTCTCCCACCCCACAGCACTTACCTGGAATTAGCGGCGGTCGCAGCTCGGCAGAGGTGACTGTGCTGGTGATTACGAACGTACTTCTTGTTTGTCTTTTCAGCCCCGAAATCCTGTCAGTGAGGAGAAGCGATAATAACATGTTATTAAGTTCTTTCTGGGTAATATAATTCAGGAGTCAGGAGGCAGTTTGGTCATTTATGTCTTTGAAAAGCTTGGAATAATTTTCAGTGTCATTATCCCCCATTTGAAAGAGCCAGGCTCCAATATATAAATCTATATCTGGCCAGTCCTGTGGGTATATATAGATACGCATGCACGCACGCTGAGACGCGCCGTGTGAGCATGTGTCCAGGCATGTGCACACAAGCACAGTTTATGGACAGGTGTGTGCAGAACATCAACACAAGCTTCTAGTTATTTATAGACGTATGTGTATGTCTAAAAATTCCTCATTTTTAGCATGATGTCTTCTACAATCTAGGTTTTCAGGAATTAAATTTTATTCTTGGCCTCTCCCCTGACATGTGGAGTCTCCCGTTTTGCTCACCAGTATAATAATTATAATACCAAAAAGAAGAGGAACCCTGATAATGAACATGCATCCAAGATGTGCAGTGCCCCCCTGAAGGATGTCCAGTTCTCACCATAGCTCCCTTTTCCAAGTCCCTAGTTCTTAGTAACCTTCCTAGAGCTTCCAATTCCATCAGAAAAGTCTGTGTAACAGGCCCTCTTTACTTGTTGATTTTTCCCTACGGCCTTGTAGCTGGTGTTACAGGAAAGTTGCATCTTGTAGGATGTGCTTCTCTCTCTTGTTAACAGAGTTGGTGCCTTGGTTGTAGACTATGGGATTTCTAAGCCAGAAGAAACTTGTGAGATTATGTGAGCTGGCTCCCGCTTTGCACAATGAGGAGGGGGACAGTCAGAATATGCAGTAACTAGGCTGAATTTCCTGTTAAGTGGCAAAGCCAGGACAAGAGCCTGTGTTGGTCCTCCCCCCAGGGCTCGTTCCGGTAACGCATCTTAGCCCCCTGGGAAGGCCACATTGTCTCACTCCGAGGATGCTCTTCCTGTCTTCCTTGGTGAGCATGGAGATGGGGACTGGAGATAGGATCCTCCACAACTTTGGTACAGTCCTAATCAGCTCCCATCAAAGCAGGTATAGGGCAGTTATAGTAGAAACATAAAGACTAAAGCCCAGCTTCTGACCCCAGTTTTGCCAAATGGCCCCGGGCAAATTCTTAAACCTTTTGTACTCACTTAGTTGTCTGGAAATTAGGAATAGTAATGGTATTGAACACATAGGGTTGTTGTAAGTTAATACATTTAGGGTACCTGACATATTTTACACTTTGGCTATTCCTTTTTTTTTTTTTTTTTGAAGATTATTTGAGAGAGAGGGAGAGCACGAGCAAGGGGGAGAGACAGAGACAGAGGGAGAGGGCGAGAGAAACTCAAGCAGACTCCACACTGAGCATAGAGCCCGACGTGGGCTCGATCTCATGACCTTGAGACCACAACCTGAGCTGAAACCAAGAGTCAGACGCTTAAGCGACTGAGCCACCCAGATGCCCCCTATCGGCTATTACTCTTAACCCTCACGGGCCCTACAGCATTTTTGTCCGGTTCTCACTGAACTCTTCATCTCCAGGTTAGACACTTACCATGGCTTGTGAGTTAGTATTTCCCATCTACAGCTTTACCTCCTCCCTCCAAGGTAATTTCACCCACTCCCATGGCTTCCCAAATCTACATTTCCTCCTCTTGTTGACATGAATGTCCTACAGGCTATACATTAGCTTTTGTTCATTCATTTATTAATATAGATACTTACGGAGGGTCTGTTATATGCCAAGCACTGTTCTAGGTGCTAGGGATTTCACACTGAATAGAACAGCCTGAAATCCTCATTCTCATGGAGTTTACACTCCTAGCTGGGTAGCGGGGAGGTTGTGGTGGTGGCAGAGGCTCAGATCATCCTAAGTGCTATGATGAGAAAGCAGGAAGTGGGGATAGGACTTTCTGGAGAGAGGGCAGAAGTGACTATTTTGAATAAGCAAGCCCTCTTCCATGAGAAGTGCCTTTGAGCACTGAGGAGATGAGAGAGTCAGTGGCTTGGCTGTCTAGATCATTCTGGGCAGAGGGAGCAAGTGCAAAAGTCCTGAAGCTGGCATGTGCTTGGTGCGTCTGAGGTACAAGGAGGCTTGTACAGCTGGAGTAGAGGGTATGAAAGGGAAAGCTGTAGAGATAAGATTGGAGACCTGTTGGCCAGGAGGGCAGATCAAGAAGGGCTTGGGAGGCTATTGTAAGAGCTGGAGGTTACTGAGAGTAATATGGGAATCCAGTGAGGTGTTTTGATTGGAGTGACTTGATGTGACTTATGTTCTAATGGAATCTTTTTGGCAGGTATGCTGTGAGGAGCTGGTAGGGAACAAGAGTGAAGGCAGGGAGATCATTTGGAGGCCACTACAATAAGCCAGGATGCACGATGGGGCTGCAAACATCATATTCTGGATGGACCTTTAAAGTAGATATAGGGGCGCCTGGGTGGTTCAGTTGGTTAAGCGTCTGCCTTTGGCTCAGGTCATGATCTGAGGGTCCAGGGATTGAGCCCCACATCAGGCTCCCTGCTCAGTCGAGAGTCTACTTGTCTCTCTCCCTCTCCCTCTGCCCCTGCCCCCACTCATGCTCTCTCTGTCTCTGTCTCTCGAATAAATAAATAAAATCTTAAAAAAAAGAAATAAAGTAGATCTGGTAGGTTTGTGAGGATTGGATGAGAGGTGATTGGAGGGGGAGGAATCAGGGAGGACTGCCTGGTTTGTGGCCTGGGTGGCTGGTGAGATGGTGCTGTGCTATTATTAACTCTGACAGAGAACACTGGGAGGAGAAAGTTCTGTTTTTTTAGAAGGGAGGAGGTGAGTTTGATTTGGATATGGTTAGTTTGAGATGACTTTTAAACTTATCCAAGTGGGGATTTTGAGTAGGGGAGAGGTTGGAGCTAGAGATAGAAATTTGGGACCCTCAGTATAGAAAAATGATTGAGAGCCATGAGCCTGGACAAGATCACAGGTGAATGGGGATCAAAAGAGGGTCCAAGACCTGGGCCCCAAGGCAGCCCAATGGTATAGAGTTGGGGAGATGAGATGGAACATACAAAAGGAACCGTGAGTTAGGAGGAAAATGAACGTAGTATGAGCTCTGGAAGCCAAGGGCAGCCAGTGTCTCAAAGAAGAGGCATGGCCATTTTTGCTAAATGTTGCTAGTAGTATAAATAAAAGACTCAAAGGTTGATGATTAGATTTGGTGATGTGGAGGTCTTTGGCGACCTGGTATGATTAGGGGCGGGGGGTCCAAGCCTTGTGGTTGCAGACATGTGACAGTGAGCTGGTGGCACAATACACAGAAGAAGCAATCCTCATGGCTTCTAAACATATGAAAAGAAGTTCACTGTCACTGAATGAATGAAATGCAAACTAAAACTACACTATGATACCTTTCTCACCTAAGAGATGAGTCAAAAAAGAAGGTCAGTAATACACTGTGTTGCTTAGGCTGTGAGGGAAAGAGGCACTCTCCAACGTTGTGGATGGAAATGCAGATTGGTACAAACTGCATGGAAGAGTCTATCAGCATTCAGTTCAGAGCTTCAGAACCATCTTAGGTATTTTGAGCAGAAAGGGATGTAATATAGGGACTCAGACGATGGTAAAAACCAGTAGATGGATGGGAAGAGCAAAAGTTAGGATTCTAGGTCACACTGCCCCAAGCTGTGATTGAGAGGTCTGGAAAACCATCGCCGCCACCCAGAGACTAGAGAGTCACAGCTGCCTTGTAGCCCTGAAGCCACTGCTGGGCTGACTACTGCAGAGCTCACAGTGGCCAGAGCCTCCATGTCAGCTGCCATCAGAACCAGATTAGGGGTGGCTTCTACCCCCTTCAGTCTTTAATGTCTCACTGTGAGCACATCTCACTGGCAAAAACCAACCCTATTTGTATCCCAGTTGGGAGGGACATCTGGGAAATATAGTCCCTGCACTTCTAAGCCCTGTGATCTATATCTTATCTCCCTATGGGAGAGTAGAGGAGGGACTTGAAAGGGGTGCTGCGCGATAGTAGATAGTATCTCATACGATCCAGCCCTTCGGCTTCCCAGCATCCATATGTGCCCTTTTGTCCATAGTTAAATTTCCAACAGCACCAATATAACAACATGCTTCCATCTAAAAGAAAGCATAGCTTAAAAATAATAATAATAATGCAGGGGCGCCTGGGTAGCTCAGCTGGTTAAGCGTCTGCCTTCGGCTCAGGTCAAGATCCCAGAGTTCTGGGATCGAGCCCTGCATCAGGCTCTCTCTCACTCTGCTCTCTATCTCAAATAAATAAACAAAATCTTTAAAAAAACAATGCAAACAAGGTAGCCACTCTCTCCCCAAAGAGGAAAGAGCCAGAGACTCATTAGTTTTGGTGTCCATCTCCGGCTGACATTCTTTTCCCTTCTTGTTCAGTCACAATCTGTTTGATATTCTAAAGACTAAAGTATAAGATCAGCCGCCACTAACACTCCTTATATAAAATAATAGGGGGAAGAAAGAGGAAGAAAATACCTAAGAAAGCAAGGAAGAATATATATGCGTATTTGTATATATACTATATTTTGGTTATTATAACTTCCTTCCTCTGCCATCTATCCCTTGTTCCTTTTGCCCTCAGCCAGCATCCAGCTATTTGGGGTACTCTATCTGGTGGAATAACCCAAGCCTTCCTTCCTGAAGAATGTAATCTCCTGGTGGTTCTTCCTGTATGTGATTGCTGTAGTTTTCCATTAATGTTTCCTAATGGACATAGAGGTACAAGTAGGCACCCCAAAGAATCCTGTGATTCCAGGTTCCAGACATATGCCTTTCAGGTCCCTGCTGAGTAGTATCAGTCTTATTTTCCCTCGACAGTCAAGATCAGTCAGAACCGAATCCCACCAACAACTTTAATGAGGTTAGAAGAGGAGCCCGGACTCCAGATGACAGTGTAGCCTGCTGAAACCTTGATTTGAGCCTTGTGATCCCCTGAGCAGAGAACCTGGCGATGCCATGCCTGACTTCCCACCTACAGAACTATGAGCTAATGGGTAGGTGTTGCTTTAAGTCTCCAAGTTTGTAGTAATTTGTCACACAGCAATAGAAAACTAATACACATTCAGATATCAGAAAACTACAGGAACCCAGTGTTCAAAATTAGTATCATTAATAGTGGAACAACTAGACATTACCTGAGGATGTGATAAGTTCAATAGGAAGTTCACAGCATCACTTTAAAGTATTTTGACCAGTGGTGTTAAATCTGAATCAAACCAAGCTTTTAGATTACATGACTGTATCTGTCAAAATGCATAGAACAGTAAAGTAAAAAGGATGATGTTTACTGTATATAAATTATACCTCAATGAGTCTGGCTGAAAACCCCCCAAGCCTTTAGATCTACCTCATTTTGCAGGAAATACTAGGAATAGCGAAATGACAGAGTAAGGAAATAGACGTATTTAGAATGTGGGACATTCAACATGACAGCTGGCCTGATCTCTACAAAGAGTCAATGTCGTGAGAGGGGTTGTCCTAAATAAGCCAAGACTTAAGAGGCATAACAAATACATTGCATGAAACCTATTGGATCCTGGTGTCAAAGAAATAGCTATAAAATATATCTTTAGGACAACTGTAGAAATTTGTATATGAAGTGACTTTTAGGTGATATTAGGGAATTATTGCTACTTTTGTTAGGGATATTATTGGTCTTGTTGTTAAGTGAAAAAGCATCCCTACTCTTTGGAGATATGTACTTAGGGGTGAATTGTTACAATCTTTTATATTTACCATGAAATGATTCAATTATGAAGCAAAAAATGGCAAAATTTTAATGATGGCTGCAACTGGGCGGATAGTACCTAGGTGTTCATTGTGTTCTTTGCTTTCCTGCGTGTGTGAAATTAGAATGGAAATTACATTGAAACAAACAAACAGTCGATGAAAGCTGCCACTGACCCACACAGCTGCCCTCTACAGTTGGTAGACCCAAAGTGGATGATGGATGGACTGCAGAATATGGAGCCTAATAGCCAGTGCAAAAACCCATATGTGCTGAAACTGGCACCTCCGCATCTGCCACTGGCAAAAGAAGAAGGGCTTCTGCCTCCCTTCTGCCTTCCAGATCACGGCTATGTGATTGGCAGGTCTGAATCCAGAACCTTGCTGGCCTGGGCCATTGTACAATGCAGGTAAGGGAGCTGAACTTTCGGAGCCCTTCACTTGCACGAGCATTGCCCCAGGAGAGCCCTGGCGTGTTCATGTGGTCAGGGGCTCTTGTAACTTCTTTGCAGAAGTAAGATGTTTCAACTGCACATGGTTTAGACTGCTGTCTGTTTCTACTCTGATTTCTCTTGTGTCACACTTTCCCTTGGGTTGGCTGGTATTGGAATGGCCACGGGAATTTGGGGGATCCAGCTAGGGGGAAGTTGAATTGGGGGTGCATTTAGTCGGTGTTTAAGTGGATATGCTTCTGGGGTTTGCCGTCATTTGCTAGTCGTCCTGCTGTAGGAATGGCTTCCATGAATACCCCTACTGCTTACTGTGCCTGGCTTTGCGATACCAAAATGCAGGGCCAGGGGTCACATCACAATGTGAACGTGTCCTATGCCCAGCATCAGAAGTATTTGGTAGCGGAAGAGAAAAAGAGGTTAAAATGTATGGAGCCAGAAACTAGTTAGTGTAACATGCTCCCGCTTATAAGATGTATAAAATTGTAGGTGAGAATTTGGTACTCATGGATGCCAGGTAAGATAGGAGCTTTCTCCTACTGGGCGCGTGCTCAGTAACTTAACTTATACATTAATAAACACACTGGGTATTTTTCTTATGGGCATTGGGAACCATAGATTTTATCAGAATCCCTATATTGGTAGGGCAAAATCTGTAGTAGTACTACAAATAGTATGTCTCACATGTTTTATGCGTTTTAACTATCTACAATAATAATAAATTTTAATGAGCCATGCTGAAGGGAAAATTCAATTATCTTTTTATTTATTTGCCAGACGGTATTACAAAATATTGTTCTGTGGTAAAGTGATCGAAGATCATGTAGCCAGAAAAAGTAGGGAAAAAAACCTATTATAAAGATAGAGTGGGCAGTTGAGTAGTTATAATATTACTTTTCCCAGATGTGATGTTTGTGTTATTTCAGCTCTTAAGAACTTACATGTATTATATTATGATTTTTTTTCTCACTCTATAGGTATTTGTAATTTTGTATTCTTTTACCGAAAGAAGGCCTCCACAATCAACAGAGGATGGCAGAGCAGAAAGGTAGAATCCTGGTTGCTCTTGACACTTGAAGTCCATGGCAGCTCTAGATGGTCCACTGCCAGACTCCTTTTATTTGAGGGAGAAATAAATTTCTATCTTGTTTAAATGACCAATGTTTTGGCTTTTCTGTTATGAGCCACCAAACAGAATCTAAACTGATAAGCCCTTTGACTCAGCAGTCTACTTCCAGGAATTTATCCTACAGATGGACTGGCACATATACAAGATGATACATGGTCACGGTCATTCATTGCAGCAGAAGATGGGAAACAATCTGTATGTCCATCAATGGAGACTGGTTAAATAAATTATTTGCATCCATACAGTGAAATTGTAAGCATCATATATTATCAGGAAGCTTGTCATATCGATATGAAATGATCTCTAAGCTGTACTGTTAAGAGAAAAAAGTAAGTGCAGAACAGTGTGAATACTGTGCTATTATTTGTGTAAAATATAGATATGTATATATATGTATACATATATGCACATAAATGTATATGCATGTGTGTATATATATGTATTTATATATAGGCTGCTGGTTCCTGTGCAGGCAACTGAGTGGCTGAGGACGGGAGTCAGAGGGAGATTTTTCACTGTGTTCTTTCTGAATAATGATTGTGAACTTTAGTCTATTT
The DNA here is from genome assembly GCF_002201575.2 of Neomonachus schauinslandi. NCBI lineage: Eukaryota > Metazoa > Chordata > Mammalia > Carnivora > Phocidae > Neomonachus > Neomonachus schauinslandi. Next base: position 23,880,688 of record NC_058411.1, on the reverse strand, counting down.
TCCTTTATTTTTTTAACTTTAATCTATTTCAAAAGAAATAAAATTAAAACTAGAAAACATTCTTATATTTAATACCTGTGTAACAAAACCTATTGTTTAAAAAAAAAAACAAACCTCTTTTCAGATTAAAAAATAAATAAAACCCCCTTAAGTCACCCGTAAACAGAGATGCCATATTCCTGAATTGCTCAGGACAGTCTCAGTTTATGCTTCTTGTTCTGTGTAATTCTCAACATCACTTGACTTCACTCCCAGGGGTGTCCTGGCTCAAGTGATAAACTCTCTGGGCAACTTACAAAGTATATCACCGCCCATAGCCAGTCCAGCCCACTATACTGATCGCGGTGAGCACTGAGTAATGTACAGAATTGCCAAAGCACTATGTTGTACACCTGAAACTAATAGTGTATTTATGTCAACTGTACTGCAAAAAATAAGTGTATTAAAAAAAGAAAAGAGAAGTCCAGCCCAGCCTGTGTTGAAAGTGATGCCGCTTCTTTGGCTGTTGACCAGATGAAGTGGTTGGCTTGAGGTGAGGGGCCTTGAGTGAAGAAAATGTGGGTTTTCAATCATGAACGAGTATCAAACAGGCAACGATCACACCAAGAGAGATACTGGGAAGTGGAATACCCCGAAGGTGCACTCGTTTCACACCCCACCTCAGGCCCGTGCTGGGGCACTGCTCCCTGGAGGAATGGTGAGTGAACCGCTGTGTTACTCATCTGATATTTTCTCTCTCTCTTTGCTGTATAATTGTATGCACAAATATTACATGTACATGTCGTGACTCAGCTCTGTAGAACTTAACCGCACTGTGTTTGCAATCTGCCTCTATGTTCTAGGCTGTGAGCTCTTTGAGGGCAGAGACCGTGTCTGACTTCTCCCCATGTCCAGCGCACAATCATACTCGCTGAATGCTGAATGAATGAATGAGCTCTGCAGAGACCCACACTGACATCTGGTGCTCTCTTCTCCACAGATTCTGGTTGTCCTATCTTGAAGACTATTATCTTCATGAAGGCAGGAACTAGATTTACTTGAATCAACACTGGAACCTCAGCGCAGAGCACTGATATATGATGAGTGCTAATTCATGTCAGTATATGCCTAGTAGATAGTAAGTACGAATGAATGATTCCATTTTTGCACCAGTCACCTGAGGACCGATCTTTATACTGATCATTACCATCACTGGTGCTATGAAATGAATGTCTATGACCCTCCCAAATTCATATGTTGAAGCCCTAGCCCCCAAGGTGATATTTGGAGCTGGCATCTTTGGGGGGGTAGTTAGAGTTAGATGAGGTCATGAGGGTGAGGCACTCATGATGGGATTGGTGGCCTGATAGAGAGAGAGAGAGAGAGAGAGAGAGAGAGAGAGAGATGTCTCTCTTTCTCTCCACTTGTACACACCGAGGAAAGGCCATGTGAGGACATGGCAAGAAGGTGGTTGTCTGCAAGCCAGAAAGAGAGTCCTCACCAGGCACCCAACCTCCTGGTACCTTGATCTTGAACTTCCCAAGCCTCTAGAACTCTGAAAAACAAAAGTCTGTTGTTTAAGCCTCTCTGTCTATGGCATTTTGTATGGCAGCTGAGCTGACTGGAGGAGGTGGGCCCCTTGGCCCTGGGAGAATTCTGGCCCTGGACCAGACAGTTCTCTCCCCCTGCTGGAGGAAGAGTTCATGGAGGAGGCAGGGTTTGGAGACCTTCTTGAATGAAGACAGGGAGCATCTTACAAGTTGTTACAGCTTCCTGTTGTCTCCACAAAGTGCCCTTCTGAGCCTGCAGTTTCTTCAGAGCCTCTTTCCTAGCTGTTGTGTTCATGATGGATGGTATTCCCGTGTCAGGGCGTATACTCCCCTGGGGATACTCCAGTTTTGATATAATCTAAAAAAAACCTGGGAGAAAGTAAAGTGCTGTAATAATTCCCAAATGCCACATTACTTATAATATAGCGGTCCTAATTATTCACTTGGATTGTGCCATATTCAGAGTGGGTTGTGAGTTATGCAGGTACCAGTGAATGAATTGTCAGGCCATCCTCTCTCTTCCATGCAAGAATACACATCAAATTCAAGTGACTATGATGTGGTTTTAGGGAAGATCCCAAGTTTACTTCAGTTTTCCAACATACTTATCCCAAATTTTAGTATTTTCACTGCTAGTAGTGACAGATTACCTTACAGCTGATTGAGACATCCTAAGGTAGGGGAGCAACTATTCCTTTGTTTTAGGATTGCCTCCTTCTGCACCCACTTTAAAACTGTGCATGCTCTTGAAGGATGACACATCCCTAACTCCCTAGCCACTTCTCTCTGGAGTGGTGTCGGGTGTGTGTGGCTAGGGGGAGGTGAGGGGACATGGGGTAGGGCTACTGGAAAGGGGATGGATGGGGCAGAGAAGGGGGCTGAAGGTTCCCAAGCCTCACATTTTGCTTTGGGCCCCAGGACAAAGCTCAGAGGCGGCATAGGGTCATGGTGATTCTGGGTCACATGTGATAGTAGTTCCCTTTTCTCCTTCCCTGAGTATCAGCCGGCCTTATCATCCTTTGATAATCACTTGGCTCTGGGATGCTATCTTCCCAGAGATGTTGGTGCTTGGCACACGCTTGGGCTCCCTTTTGGTGTCTGGGGCCTCGTTGGTCTCCGGGAAAGGGTGAGTGGTTTGGTGGTGGGAGGAAGCTGAGAGCTTGGGGTTGGATGGAACTGGGCTTGAGTTCCAGTTCTATCACTTACTAGTTGTGTGGTCTTAGGCAAGTCACTTGACTTCACTGAGTCTCAGTTTCTTTATAAGTAAATGGGGTTGATGATAAAACTTTCTACCTCATACAATTGTTATATTAAATCCAATATAATGCTTAACATAGGTTTTGGCACATCAAAAGCTTTTAATAATGTGAGTTATTATTTTTTCTGTATGTTTGCTTATTCTTCTGATATATTGAAGACCAAGTATAAAAAGATTTCCATTGGGACGTTGCCCAGTTGCTACTGATAATTTGCTATTCAGCTTGGGATGAGGTTTATTGCTAGGACTAAACCTAAAATGGGTGGGCAGAGCCTAGTAAGTAGTCCATCAGGGGAGGCTTGCCTTTACTGTCTGAGTCACATCTGGATGCACAGAGCACCTGGGGGCACTGAGCTTCTTTGAGGAGGCCTGAACACGCAAGAATTAAGCAAGAGTTCCATCCTGGGAAAGGCTGTTGGAATCCAAAGCACAGGTTCTAGAAAGGTGGAGTCTGGGTGGTCTCCTCAGAGCAGTCCTTTGGTGGGAGAAAGGCAATGTGGGAGAGCCGGGCTACCAGGAGAGGGGTATGACCATCCCACACGTCACTGATTACTGATACATAGCCCGGAAGTGGTCTCTCCTGGACAATGAGCTGCTTGTGGTTTAGGGCATGCTGTGGGAAGCTGTACCTACAGCCTGGAATGGGCCAGCCTGAGGCTCAGATTTTAACAAGCAATTTTAACAGTGAGTTCAGCATTTGGAGGCTTACCACTAATCATAGGACCTTCACTTGGCCAAGGCACCTCTCTGGGTGTTGGTTTTCTCACCTGTGAAATGAGAGGATAGATGTTCCCTGAGATACCTTCCATTCTCTGTGGCTGGGGGATGGTGAAGGAGGAATAAAAGGTTTGGTTTTGGAGGGTTGCCTTTTCTGCATCTCACGGTGCATCCCCCTTGCTGCTCTCTCTGGGCCCCCGTGGACATTCCGGCTGCTACCTGATGGCCTAGACCTCCACAATTTATGGTCATCTCAGTACTGGCTACTGTGAAAATTTTCTCTTCATCTGCCTCTTCCTGCCCAACCACAAGGATGAGTTTCTCATTCCTCTGCTTACCTTTCATTCATGACAATGGTGCCATTAGATCGTTCATTCACTCACTCACTCATTCATTTACTGGTTCATTCACTAGGTACCAGGCACAGTGCTAAGGGCAGAGGATACATTGAGAGAGCAATGGGCATTTTCTTATGCTTATGGAGGGAGCATGATGTCGGGAGAGACAAATCTGGTGACAGGTGTAATGAGAAAGGTCAGGCTCTGTGCGGGGGCGTGGGGAAGGGAGGAGTTGATGGGAAGGAGGGCAGTAAGATCTCTTTGAGGGTGGGACATTTGAGCTGAGACTTGAATGGTAAGTAGGAGTGAGCGAGGAGAAAGAAGCAGGCATGTGTTGGGGAAGGAGGGAAAAGGGGGGACAGGAGGAGGGAGGTCAGTTCCGTGAGGGCAAGGATTCCTGACCCTTAAGTGGTAGGCACTCAATGAATAGCTGTTGAATGAAAGAATACATTGAGCCACACAGGTGAAGTCTCTGTGGTGAAAGAGGCGAGTGTCCCTGAAGTCCTGCCTCTCAGAAACACAAAGAAGTAAGAGTGGAGGTCTGGGGCCGGGTAGGAGGCTCACCTATTCCCCCAGAAGCAGACGCCGAGACAGTGATTTGGGTGAAAGTAGCCTTTATTTGGGAAGCACATCTGAGGGAATGGGAGAACTGAGAAGAAATGAGAGAAAAGCCAATAAATAAAGGGGGATAGATGACGGGGCCTGGGAGGAGGGGCTGAATTTCCTGGGGACCTCTGAGGAGTCTTGTGGACCCCGGCCTCCCAGGGTGTGGCGGTGGTTATTTACCGGGGAGTCTGGCTCTCACGGGTTGAGGAGTGTTCGCTGGGCGTTAAATCCCTAGCACAGCGGCTGTCCTGCTCCAGGGCTGAGCGAGCTCCTGGGCTAATGGACGGAAGCCCTCAGGCCGGGAGCCGCGACGCCCCACTGCAGCGGCAGGTGAGCCCAGATGGGGCCCATGGGGTCTGGGGTGGGCCCCACCCCCGTGTGCTGCAGAGATGCCCGGCTCCAAAGGCCAGAGGCTGCCCGCTTTGATGACGGTGGTGGCACTGCCCATGGGGAGAAGCAGGCAAATCTGAGGCGCTCTTGGGACTTGGAAGGTGATTAACAGCAGAGAGTCAAGGCTCTTCCCCCCTCTCTCCTCTTTCATTCCACAAATGCCGATTGTTGCGGTCTGGCTTCCTGCCAAATGACTCGGAGGCTAAGTTTGTGGAGCAGGCCATTTAAGGAGCGTCCTTGGGCCAACACCTTATGGGAAGGAGGGGAGAGAGGCAGGAATGGGGCAAAGGGAGGACCATCCACCGCCTCGGCCGACCCCACGGCCGCTCCGGAGCTGCACCTGCCCTCTGCTGCTGTCCTGGGTGGGGCCCAGAACTGCACCTCCCTCAGCCCAGGGATGTGGGCCCACCTGGGGAGAGCCTGTGTGACTGGGGGCTATCCTAGTGGCCGGCACAGTGACTAAGAGTCTCCCGGGTCAGGTACTGCGGTAAGTGTTGGGAGCAGAGCAGCGAATGGGAAAGGCCGCATCAGGGGAGAGGCGGTAACCAGCAAGTAGATAACAGCAAGCCTTCCGAAGTGCAAAGCAGGAAACAAACGGGGTTAGCGGAGGGATGGCTGGGCCTGGAGGAGGAAGGCAGGGATGGAGCTGATGCACACTTGGGAGAGGAAAGCTACCTGACCATGACACTGTAGGGACAGGGCAGCCTCGCCCTGGAGCTCCCAGCCGCCCATCTCTCTGCCACAGGTCCTGCCTCCTTGCACAGGGGAGGGGCACCACCCCCTCCCTCGTGGGAGATTTGCCCTGGGACCCTCTGCTTTCCTGTCGGTGGGCAGCCTGGGGTTTTAGGAGCCGGGGGATGGGGTTGGCATCTTCTCACCCATGCTGCTGCCTTCCACCCAGAACAGCTGACACAGCCTCAGGCCTGATCATTATTAACCCAGGGAGGGGGGTAGATTGGCCAAATGCGCTCCTGGGCCCCAGCTGGGGGGTGGGGTGGGGTGGGGTGTTGTGTGTGTGTGTGTGTGCAGGTGTGTGTGTGTGTGTGTGTGTGTGTCCTCGGGCCTGATCATTATTAACCCAGGGAGGGGGGTAGATTGGTAGAACGCACCCCTGCGCCTCAGCCAGGGCCCACAGTGTGTGTGTGTGTGTGTGTGTGTGTGTGTGTCCTCAGGCGTGTCTTTGGCCCACCTCACCTGGGCAGGTGCCTGCAGGGGGCCGATTGCCTGCCCCCTACTGGGGACCAGGGATGGGGGAGGCACCCCCAGCCAGCCTGGCTCCACCTGCCGCCCTCCCCCCACCAGGCCCTTGGGTTAGCAGAGGAAGGTCCAGCGATGCAGCCAGCCGCGGGGTGGAGCGGGTGCGGTAGGAGTCCGGCAGCCGGTGTCTGCGCGGTCATGGATCATTAGGGCCACGCTGGCGAGCGCAGCCTCCAGCAAGGGCGCGGCGACTGGCAGACTGGAGGCCTAGGGACGAGGAGGGGGGAGGGGGTGGTGGGGGTGGTGTGTGTGTGTGTGTGGTGGGGGTGTGGGGCGCCAGTCCTCGCGCGCAGCGGCCCCACGGCCGTGTGGCCGCTCACGGCAGGGGAGGGTGCCGTCCAGGGGGGCGCGCTGCCGGGTCGGGTCCAGGGGTGCGGGGGGCCCGAGGGCGCCGAGGGCTAGGAGAGGAGCAATGGACAGGGCTCCCACCTGCGGCGCGTTTCCCATCGGAAGCCACCGCCGCTGCCCACGCCCCACACCCCCAGTTGGCGGTCAGCCCCCGTTGATGACACGTGGGGGCGGCTTCCTGGTGACTGCAGAAACGAAGCAGCGGCATGGCTGGGTGAAGACTTTTAGGAGACCCAGCGCTTGCCCACATTAGGAAATAACAGGACTGACTCGGAAAATAAATGTAGGGAAGACAAAGGAAGTTTTAACTTTCGGTGCGGGTGTTCGTGGCGGTGGTGGGCAGTGTTGCTGCTGTCCCAGGCCAGAGATCCTAAACAGCTCTGGGGAGAGGCCTTCCTCCTCCTCTTTTCCCTTCTAGAACATCCTTGGGGCTGGGCTGGCAGAGGCCTCTAGGAATTTTTAGGGTTGTGGCACCTTACCAAATAAAAGTACCAGTTAAATTTGAATTTCAGGTAAAGGAACTTTTTTTGGTATGTGTATGTCTCATGCTTTATTTGTAAGGTGCTTATACTAAAATAATTCATTATCTGAAATTTGACAAATTTATGAAGTATAAGTATGTCCCAAATAATACATGGAACATACTTATGCTAAAACTTGATCATTTATCTGAAAGTTACTGGAAATTCAAATTTAGTTGGCATCCTGGATTTCATCTGGCAACCCTCCTTGAGAGCTACATCTGCTGTGTCCCATCATGTCCAGGAAACCAGGAAGGATGGGCAGAGCTTTGTACCCTACCTGGCCCTACTCCCCACATAAGCTGCTTCTGAGTCAGGCTCTGGCTCAGAAGTGGGTGGTGGGTGTTGAATGAGGAACCAGAAGACCTGGGCTCTGAGTCCCTGCCTTTCCAATGCTGAGTTAGGCACAGTTAGCCTCTCTGAGACCAACTTCCTCAGCTTTAAGTAGGTATAATAGCAGGCGTATAGCCTGCCGGATGAACCTGTGGCTGGCAGATAATTCATCCTAACACATTCAATCTGTGCATTTAAAGGAGCAGAGAGCAGGAGTCTCAAACTCAGATGCCTATGGGTGCTGTGTGGGTTGGGGGGGTTGGTAAATGAAATAAGAACAGTTCCCCAAAGGGCATAATCCGTGGAGGGGGGGTGGGGGGCAACTGTGATCTCGCTCCAGTTGGTTATTATCATATGGTAAAGTGAGGTCAGATCTTACAATTTTTCCAAGCAATCTAGATATCTGAATTTTTACACAGAAATATGATTTAAAAATATTGGCAACTAATTAATATTGTTCTTTAAACATTTTTAAGAAGATTTTATTTATTTACTTTTTGGGAGAGAGAGAGACTGGGGGAGGGGCAGGAGAGAGAGAGAGAGAGAGAACCTCAAACAGACTCCCTGCTGAGCATGGAGCCTGACAGACACAGCTGACCCTGAGATCATGACCTGAGCAGAAATCAAGAGTCAGATGCTTAACCCACTGAGCCACCCAGGCGCCTCTGTTCTTTAAACACTGTGTAGCCCTAACTCACAGATGAAACCTAATAGTTACATAGTGCTTACCATGCACCCGGATATTATTCTAAGAGCTTCATGTGTATCAATTCACCGACCAGCCTACCAGGCAGATGTTTTCATGATCCCCATCTTACCAGTGAAGAAATGGAGGCACAGTGAAGCCAAGAACGGATGCCATATTTGGTCTGAAGGCAGTCAGGTTGTTATCTTCGAGGAGTGCTCCTTTCTGAGCTTGCTAGCACTAGTTACACTGAGCTATGCGGAGGTCAGCGCAATGGCTAAGAGCATTAGGAGTGAGAGAGACAGTGGGGGTTCCAGGCCCCACTCTTCATTCTCTTAGCAGCTGTGCTGTGGTGTGCTGGGAAATGTCTAACAGTGGGCTCCCCAAGGTGTTTGCCCATTTCCATGGTGTAAATACCGTCACCACTGCCGATCTGAAGCTACCAGGGTGTTGTCATGGAATGTTCTGTTAGGGAGAGAGGCACGCAATTGACTCCATTGCACTCCTGCTGCTATGTGGCCTGAGACAGCCAATCCATATTTGCAGGCTCCTTGCCTGGCACATTGAGATCGGAATGCTTACCTGTCCACGTGAGAAGTGAAGAGGTGAAGAAATGATGGGAGTGATGTGCTTGCACTAAGCCTAGCTGTTGTTACTGTGATTACTTCCCAATGTGAACCCTCTCATTTGTCACCAGGTTTTGACCTCATGCTCAGGTATACAGTAGGTGCTTAGCAAATGTTGAATGAATCGTTTTCCTTATGCTCTTCACTTACTAAAATCCTCCTTCTTGCTCAGGCCCAAGCCAGTTCCGCCTCTTCCATGATGCCCTCCTTATTGCTTTTACCGCCCTGGCTTCTCCCTATTTTAAATTCGTCCAGGGCGCCTGGGTGGCTCAGTTGGTTAAGCGACTGCCTTCGGCTCAGGTCATGATCCTGGAGTCCTGGGATCGAGTCCCGCATCGGGCTCCCTGCTCAGCGAGGGGTCTGCTTCTCCCTCTGCCCTCTTCCCTCTCGTGCTCTCTCTCTCTCTCTCAAATAAATAAATAAAATCTTTAAAAAATAAAAAATAAATTCGTCCAGTTAAGGTGGGGCGGTCTCTGACCCAGGAGATGCGGGCCCGGGCATGGGCGCCCCCTTGTGGCAGGTAGCGGCAGCAACCTCTAGGGGGCAGCAGGCTGACCTGGTTGTGAACCTAGCACAGGAAACCTTGCAGCTTTTCTGGCCCTGAATCTCTCTGCCTCTAGAATCATGGTGGTAACCCTTTTCCTGTGTCCCGGGCGGCTGAGGGGCAGATACGTGCCCACGGAAAGGAAAACGCTTTCAAAGTTAATTCGTCACATTTTTTGGTACCAACTCCTCCAGCCTCTCTGTGCTTTCAGTTTTGCCATCTGTAGAATGGGAATAATAACGGTTGTGATCTCATAGGGTCTTTGTGAGGATTAAATGAGTTAGTGTAAATTAAATTAGGTTGGGCCTGCCATATATTAAACGTTACATATGTTAGCTATTCTTATAAATAAAAAATAATATTATAAATAATATAAATAATAAGCTGTCAGTTTCCCTTTCAGGAGTCTGAGAGGTTCTTTTGAGTGGATTCTGCTGGTGTTTCCTCCTTGCTGGATGCTCAGAATTTCTCTCTCCCCACACCCCAGCCCACACAGACCCCTGTGGGCATGCACACCTCACACACTTTGACTCCTGAGGACTTAGCAGTGGGCTGGAACCCTGTCTGTGACTGTGACCTCCATCCTACCTCTCCCTTTTAGCCAAAAATAGTTTTTAAACCCAAAGGAGGCCCAAGGCCTGGACTAGACTGGTGCTGATTTCAGAGGAGACAATATAAATATCATAAAGTCTGGACTGGGGTCAAAACCTGACTTTGCCTGAGTGCTCTTGGACAAGTTACTCAGCTACCCTGAGCCTCAGTGTTCTCATCTGTGAAATGGAGCGATTTAGCTTGATCTCTGAACATTTTTTTCCATCCCTAGAACACTGTCCGTTCCTTGGTTTTTTTCCTCTCCTGGTTGTGGAGGTGAGAAGGGATGGAGGAAGCTGGAGTTATCTGGAGTTGTAAGGACTCCTTTTTTGGCTTCTGCTCACCCAGGATGCCAGCATGTGACCAGAGCAAATCTGCTGAGTAATAGGGAGGGCCTCAGCCCATTTGTGAGGAGCAGAGAAGAGTCGTGGTGGGTGAGAGCTCATGGCCAGAGAAGGGGAGATTGTAGTGGAAGTCTAAGGAGCTTCTGGCACGTAACTGTTGTGCTCATGTAAGCCATCAGCTCCTTTGTGGTTTGCTCTGCATCCTTTCCTTTGGGAAACTGTCATCCCCCAATACCTGTGTTTCAGGTGAGCCTGTTAACCATAGAACTCTGCCAGTCCCCGACCTGCAGTGGGGACATGACCCAAGCTGGGGAAAATGAATCGTTTTCAAGGATCAGTAAGGATGTTGAGGGAGAGGGGGGCAGGCTCCTTTCCCTCTCATCGCTGGCTGTGTGAATGAGGTAAGCCTGGAGCTACTTGGACCATCTTTGTTGCCACATGGAGAGAGCCTGCCTGAAAATGGAACAAACTCAGGGGCAAGCAAAATAGAAGCAGAAGGTCCTAGTGACAAAATCTGAGCTCCCGGATGCAGCCGTGCCTAAAGCCAGTCCTACCCTTGGATTTCCTATTTATTTGTATCAATAAATTCCTCCTTTTTCTTATTCCAAGTTGAGTTGGATTTCAGTTGATGATCATTGACAGAGTCCTGGAAAATACAGGGTCTGATAAATGTAGTAGCACTTCCAGATGGTATGTTTTAGATCCTTTCTACTCAATATGGTCCAAGGACCAGCAGCATGGGCATCCCCAGGAGCCTGTTAGAAGAAGTGCAGAATCTCAGGCCCATCTCAGATCTAGTGAATCAGAATCTGATTTTAACAAGATCCCAGGATATTCATGTACACGTGGATATTTGAGAAGCATTACTCTAGACCCGTGGTTCTCTGCTCTAGCTACACACTAGGAAGTCTCAATACCCAAGCCATACCCCAGACCAATTAAATCAGAATCTCTGGGGGGCTGGGGCGCCTGGGTGGCTCAGTCGGTTAAGCAGCTGCCTTCGGCTCAGGTCATGATCCCAGGGTCCTGGGATCGAGCCCCGCATCGGGCTCCTTGCTCAGCAGAGAGCCTGCTTCTCCCTCTCCCTCTGCCTGCCTGCCGCTCCCCCTGCTTGCGCTCTCTCTATCTCTCTCTCCGTGTCAAATAAATAAATAAAATCTTTAAAAAAAAAAAAAAAGAATCTCTGGGGGGCAAACCCTGGAATTGACATTTTGGGAAGCTCCCTAGGTAATAACAATGTACAGCCAAGGTTGAGAAAACCTGCTCTGGTGTGATTTGCTTGGTGGGAGCAAAAAATGTCTCATGCTTTCTGATTTAGCCTGGAACAGAAGCCTACTTTTGTGGTGGGAACAGCAAAGGGACTCCTCGGTCATGATTCCTTTTGGAATGACATAGGAGCTTCCCTTGTTAAGCAGAGGGGCCAGACTGGGCTCTACCCAGGCACCCCAAGGGGATTTACCAAATCTGGAGAGACTTTCTTTTTCTGTCACCCCAAAATGTCCTTTTCCCTGCATTCATAACCTAGGCCTACGTGAAAAATCTCTTAAGCTGTCAAAAATTCAGGTTCCTCTGAGGGTTCTAGAGGGGAGGGGGGTGGGAGGATGGGTTAGCCTGGTGATGGGTATTAAAGAGGGCACGTTCTGCATGGAGCCCTGGGTGTTATATGCAAATAATGAATCATGGAACACTACATCAAAAACTAATGATGTATGGTGATTAACATAACATAATAAAAAAAAAATTCAGGTTCCTCTGATACAAGGACTTGAACATAAGTACAACCTGAATCCCAAACTGAACCCAAAGATTGTTTTTTTATTCAACTGTGAACTACCACCAAAATATGTTTTGAGTTTTCATTTTCCTTCTAAAAATCATTATTGTGGTGAATCAGTTCACACTGGAACTAATCCAGATGCTTTCTAAAGCCAGTCAACTGGAAGAAAATGGGGATATCAAAATATTCTCTGAATTGAACCTGAGGAAAATTCTTTGCGCTGGAGACTTCACTCCGACTGGTTGCTGTGGGAATTTGGCCTTTGGCCTCATCTTTCCAGTGACTAGTCGGAGGCTGTGTTTCTCCTGCCTTTCCATCTCTCTCTGAGTGGGGACCTTGCCAGGACCTGTGGGGCACCCGGTGACCAGTTATGGATAGGTCCAGGTGGCGTCATTAGGATGTTAGCAGGTGGCAGTGGTCGGTGTGCTTGGAAAAATGAGTAAGATGGAGGTATCCCCTTCAGAAGAGGGAAAAGAAGGATGGACAGGAGTTTCTGGGGCTGCTTTGTGTTTGTTCTTTATGGTCTTAACTGCTGGCAGAGAACAGTTTCCTGCCTGGAGCTCTGCTTGGAGCAGGGAGAGGGGTGGGGCTGCTGGGGAGAGAGCTCACCTAGTCAGCAGCGCATTAGAATTCTAATCAGGCAGAAATAGCTTCCCTGTCAGCTCATTACAAACTCTTAACAAGGTCCCAGCTCCAGGTCGTGGCTGCTTTTCTCCTGCTGGGGACAATGATGAGCAGCTTGTTGGAGCCTTTGGTAACTCATTTGTTACGACATGTGATTCACAGCAGCAGGAAGCCTCTGAGGTGGAGAAATGGGGGAGGGAACAAGGGAAGGGATGGAGACAGGGGTCCCCTCACAGAGGATAGCAAGGCAAAAATGTCCAATGCTTTGGAGAAGCCAGACCCACACCTTAATGGGCAGCTAGAATCTTCTGCAGATCTGGGCCCAGTTATGTATGAGGTTCCAACTGTGTGTGGGAGCAGGTGGTGTCACGACCACTTGCTGGCTAGAGACAGGGGCAAGTTTTTATCCCATGGGGACAAGAGCTCAGGACTTCTGCTTTGCATGCTTGCATAGCCCCAGAGGCCAATCCTTAAACTTATTCAGTGATCTGAAAAGTATTTGCATGCCATAACTTTCCAGCTCAAAAACTATCAAGGGCTCCCTAGTTCCCATTGTCTTACATCTAAATGACTTGTCTATTGAAGTTCTTCATAAAACAGCGCTACTCAAACTAGCTGTATTTCAAGTTTTCCCCTATCCCAAATCCTCTATTTGCAACTCTTGAGGGCCTGGTCTCTTCAGTATCTCATAAAAATTGTTAATTTTACCTTCTTCCCAATTTTCCTTCATAGTCAAGTTCTCTCCATTCACCAAAGCTTAACCCAAGCATTAGATCTTCTATAAATCTTTTCATGGTTATGCAAATGCTCACTGGATACCTACAGCATGGCTTAAAACAGGGATCAGCCAACCACCATTCGTGGGCCAAATATGGCCCACTGCCCATTTTTATAAATAAAGTTTCATTGGCACACGGCCATGCCCTACAGTCACTTATCTGTGGTTCCTTTTGTACTGTAACAGCAGAGTTGAGTAGTAGAGACCATATGACCTGCAAAACCTAAAATATTTACTATCTGCCCCTTTGCAGAAGTTTGCCTACCCCAGCTTAAACTATAAAATGTAGAATGTGCTTCCTTAATGTTTTCCAAAAAGCCTCTCCAGATTCTTCTTCGTTCCTCCTCTCCCTATCCACTGTGCATGCTCCCCAGCTTTTCCTGCTTTGAATTTCTATCACATTTTATCTGTTTGTTGCTTGCGGTGCTTTTCTCTAAAATTTTAAATAGTCCCTTACTGAAATGCATGTTTTGTGTAATCCTCTAGTCTGTAAGAGCTTTGAGGGCAGAATCTCTTCAGATCCACCTCGGGAGCCCCTCAACTCTTAGCACAAGGGATCGGTAAGTGGGGAAAGGACCTTGTTGGTGGCAGTCTTCTATGGCTCCTGAATGGCCTCCATGAATTGCCACAAGGGCATCACCAGCTTCTGGAAGTTCTGTGCGGATCAGGACAGCATGGTGAGCTGCATGGCTGCTGGGCTAAGGCCATCTAGTCCTGCCCTTGAACTGGGAACCAGATCCTACAGCCTTAATAATGAGACCAGCATTTCAGGGAGGAAGGGATGTTCTGCAGCTCTGTGGATGAGTTGTGGGATGCTATTAACCCACTTCCATCTCTCCCTCCTTTAGCATGAGCCCATTTTATAGAATTCCAGGTGTTGGCCCATCAGTTCCATGGAGATAGCCAAGAAAAAGAAAACTTTCCTGTCTCTTAGTCCTTGTTATACGAAATCGCAGTGTAATTGTGGTAGGCAGAATAATGGACCCCCAAGATGCTCATGTTCTAATCCCCGGAACCTGTGATGATGTTATTTTAAAATGCCAATGTGAGTTTGAAGCTGTGATTAAGGTTAAGGACTTTGAGATGGGGAGATGACCTTGGATTATCTGATTGGGTCCAATTTAATCACTTGAGTCCTTAAAAGGAGAATAGGGAGGCAGGAGAAGTCAGAGAGCTGCTAGATGAGAAGGATTTGATCCACAGTTGCTGGCTTTGAAGATGGAAGCAGGGGGTCATGAGCCACCACAGTGAGGGCAACCTCTAGAAGCTGGAAAGCTAAGGAGCAAGATTCTCCTCTAGAACTTCCAGAAAGGTAGGTGGCCCTGGCAACATCTTGGTTTTAGCTCGGTGCGATCCATGTCAGGCTTTGAACCTCTAAAACAGTTGGTTAATAAATGGGTGTTGTTTAAGACTAAGTTTGTGGTCTGTTGTTACAGTGGCCATAGGTGACTAGTACAGATACCCTTCGGTCCCCTTTTCTTTTCAGCCTGGAATGCTGACCTTGCCCCTTGCACCAAATGGTCCAGTGACTCAGAGAGGCAGATTGGGGAGGTGGAGGCCAGATGGGCATTTGCCCATCCATTACAGAAAAAAGAGCTGTGTTGTCCTGGAGCTAAAGCTGGACTGGTTGTCTTGGAAGTTGTGACCTTTGCCCTTAAGAATAAGTTAAATTGGGCAAATGTGAATGACTTTGTGCTGGCAGTCCATTGAGGAAGGGGTGGTCTGACCTTGCAGGATTTTTGTTGCATATGTATATAAACTGCAGGTTTTTAGCACCAGCTGGTAGAACGCTGGTCCTTAGAGAATCAGGGACCCTAATGTTCAGGGCCTGGGGTGTTTTTACCCTGGGCATTGTTGTGGTTACTAAAATAATTGGATGAACCTGGTATCAGTTATCTATTGACATCATAATGCTACATAAAAAACCACTCCCCGAATCTCAGTGACTTAAAATAATCACCATTTATCATTGCTCACGGGTTTATGGATTGGTTGGCCAGCTCTGCGGATCTGGGCTGGGCTCAGCTGGGCTTGCTTACGCATCTGTGGTCCGTTGGCAGGTTGGCTGGAGGCTGATTGGTCTAGGATGACCTCAGCTGGGGAGACGCAGCTCTTCTCCACGTGCTCCCTCAGCTTCCAGAAGGCTAGCTGCTCTTGTTCTCATGATGGAGACAGAGAGGGGGTGTGGGGGAGTGGGCGAGGTCTCTCGAGGCCTAGGCTTGGAACTGAGACATTGCTGCCCACTCGTGGTGCTGCAGTCTGTTGGTCCAAGTAAGTTACAAGGCAACCTAGATTCAAAGAACAGGGAAGTAGACTCAACCCCTTGATGGGAGGAACTACCGAGTCACATTGCAAGTGGTGTGGGAAGGTTGGAGAATTAGGGCCATTTTTGCATTCAATCTGCCATAAACTCTGGGGAGGGAAAAATGTCCTTGTTCCAAATAGCTCCTGATAGCTAAAGCGAACTAGGCTACTGCCCGCTTCTGGTTCCTCTCTGCAGGCTGTGAGCCATCAGAGCCTCCAGACCCTCTCCCCTCTTGGCTACCTGGCCTCTGCCAGAGAAGCCATAATTCTCCCTATGAATTGCCAGCCGCTAGCCCCTCCCTTCTGGGTCTCTCTGTTCCAAGCCTGAGGGCTGTCGTGGGCGACCAGCTGGCTTGATGAATGCCGCTTCTGTAAACCTTCCCCGGCCTCTGTCGCAACATCAGCGTGAAATGAACTTGCTAATACTCTGAGAGCCATAAACCTTTTCCTCTTCCCCAGCACGACGCATCGAATCGATCTGGCTGGGTGAGCCACGACAAACCCCACAGAAAAAAGCATCAGCAAATTTAAAGCCTCGTTCGAGGTCTTGATTCACCATAAACTAAGTTGCCGGCAGCAGGCATTGACGCTTCTTCCACTGCGGTTGAAACTGATATTTATCGACTAGCCAGAAGATGTTGATATTGACTAAGACTGAGTTCCAAATGAAAAGGCCCATGGGAGTATATCTTTATTGCTCAAGCAATCCGAGGACTTGCTAATCCTTCCTAGTCCCACTCAATAATGTTGCAGGAATTCTTTTGGAACAGAGACTGTCACTTAGACACAACAAGATCCTCTTTCCCCACAAGCCCTCCTGAAAGAGGGATGGAGATACAAGCAGTGTGTTGAGAACATGACCAAAGTGTTGGAAAATCTATTCATGTCCACACCCCAAACCATAACACCTTTAACGTTTTAGAGCCCAGCTCTATCCGCTTGGGAAGCTGCCCAGGAAAAAACATAACAGGGCTTCACATGAGACCTGCTCGCGATGAGTGTCAGCTTCCCTTTCTCCAGTGGTCCTCAGGCTAATGGATCCCAATCCCGGGAGATGCTATGATGTCACCCTTAGCGCTGGCCCCTGACAGTAAAATTAATGTGACATTTGGTTCTTGCTAATTTCAAGGCCCACTAGGAACATAGAGAAAGAAGGGAAAATTTATTACCTGCTAAATTATTTTCTCATTGAAATACAGTCTGCAGCCCTCACTTCAGGGGAGGATATGTTTGCAGTAGAATCATATATAGTGACTTTTGAGTTACTTTAGGTGTCAGGGTCCCTGGGAAAACCAACAAAGAGAAGATGAGCAGACAGAAAGGGCCAAGGAAACAGCCTAGAGAGGCAAGGAAAGGAGTGAGGCAGAGCGGCAGAATTTCTAGCCCAGCTCGGTTCTGCTTGATAATCTCTAGAGGCACATTCGGTTCTGCTTGATAATCTCTAAAGGCACATTCAAGGAGGAAAACAGGTCAGTAGGGAGAGGCTAAGGAAGGCAGAACTGCAGGAAGAGGGCACTTTCACAGACCTGCCCCCTTACGGTCAGGGAGGCACATGCAGGATGGCCCAGATGTTGATCCACAGTGGGACCCTTGCTCCGTCCTCCATCCAAGACTGCTAACGACATCCAAGATGTCGTTAGCAGTACAATGACGACTAGCCCTTCAGCTTGCCGCTCCAGGGAGAAAGGAATTGGTCACTGCATCAAATGCATCCCACAGAGGCAGTGACACAGAGAGTCAGAGCACAGGTTTGGCAGTCAGACAGAAATGGGTTTGAAACCTGGCTTCAGCATTTACCAGCTGGGTGACCTTGGGCAAGTCTCTTATCCTTTCTAAGCCACAGTTGTCTCATCCGTAAAAAAGAGGGAACAGTAACAGTGCAGTGGCAGACACGTTGTATTCCCTCCTTTTCCCCTCTGCCAACAGAATATCAATTTTGTTCAAGTATCACTTCCTATGATCTCTAGGGAGGTGGACCCAGTTCCTGATCCAGGAATGAACCTATGATCAGCTCTGGCCAATGAGATGAAAGGGAATATTTCTGGGGTGATTCTGGGGAAGAGTTTCTTTCCTTGATAAGAGAAGGTGGCAAGGAGCATCATTTTGCTCTGACACCTGTTTCCTTCTTGATGTAAAGTAGGTGAGTGGGAAGAACCTCCCTGATCATGCTGCCCTCTGCTTCTTATGGTGGAAATTTGATTAATGCTATGGCTTTGGCAGTCATTTTATTACCAAGAGACCATGAGGATGTGGAGACACCTAACCAGCGTCCTTACAGCATAGGGGTAGCTAAGACAAAGCTATTGACTGCCCATGTTTCGTGTCAGAAAAATAAACCCTTGTTTGTTAATGTTACTGGGAGTTAGTTATTTTGTTCCTTGAAGCCAAAATCATTCCGAAATGATACAAGGACCTACTTCATGGTTTGATGAGAAAATGAGATGAGCTAGGCAAAGAATCTTCTGGACAGAGACCTGAAAGTTTCTCTGGTCTCTGTGCAAAGTTTTGACAGTAGGTTCGTGAGATTTGCTGCCCGGGAATAATGATGAAAGCAAGAGGCTGGGAAAGGAAAGGAGGAGGGGGGGTGGGTCTCTCCACTTTTCTCTTTTTGTTTTGAGAAGAAAGCAATTCAGGTCTTAGTGGGGTGATTCTCCATCCACTGGGCTTGTGTTTTCTGCTGGGTCAAGCACCTACTGAATACATCTTACAGGCAATGGATTCTCAAATTTGTGTGTACCTCAAATATTGGTAGATTTCATTCAATTTTCTCACTGCTTTACCTACTACTTTCAGAGCTGTGTAGGGCATCACTTTAGTTTGGGGTCAGTAAGCAGTGGCCCCATTGTTTTAGTTTTAAATTTCTTTGGCATTTAATGTACAATCTGTATATAAACTCAAGGGGACTAGATAGTTCCCTTTGCAAATAAACCATTTGGTAAGTGAAGTATCAGTTTCTAATGCTAGGAATCATCTTCCAATTAATGTATTTGCTAAAGTTCTTGACAACCTAATAGGCGAGTTCTCTGATAGGGCAGATATCTGCCCCTGAATGGCTTCTGAACCCTGAAGCTTGGTGTGTCTTGGCAACCCACAGCCCTAGAGAAACTTGCAGGCTATTTGCAAGAATGAGGGCAGGGCGCCTGGGTGGCTCAGTTGGTTGAGCGACTGCCTTCGGCTCAGGTCATGATCCTGGAGTCCCGGGATCGAGTCCCGCATCGGGCTCCCTGCTCGGCGGGGAGTCTGTCTCTCTCTCTGACCCTCCCCCCTCTCATGCTCTCTATCTCATTCTCTCTCTCAAATAAATAAATAAAATCTTTAAAAAAAAAAAAAAGAATGAGGGCAGGGACTGGGAGGCGATGTATTCTTGGCTTTGAGTTGATATAGCATGTCTGTCTTAGAGGTTAATATTCCTTTACAGATTTTTTAATTTTAAAAATAATTATATAATGAAATTTGTTTTTTGTATGTATGTATAGTTCTATTAATTTTGGCCCATATGTGGATTTATGTAACCACCCTACTGGTCAGAACAGTGCCCCTCCATGTTTATACCTTCTATCACATTGTTCCACTTACCTGTCTAATTTCCATCACTATGGTTTTGTGTTTTTGAGTGTCCTATAAATGGAAAAATAGAGTATGTAAGCTTAAAAAAATATTTTATTTATTTGAGAGAGAGAGGGAGCACAAGCAGGAGGAGGGGCAGAGGGAGAGGGACAAGCAGACTCCCCACTGAGCAGGGAGTCTGACATGGGGCTCGATCCCAGGACCCCAGGATCATGACCTGAGCCGAAGGCAGATGCTTAACTGACTGAGCCATGCAGGCACCCTGAATATGTAATCTTTTAGATGGCTTTTTTTTTTTTTTCTTTACTGAGCATAATACCTTTGAGATTCATTCAAGTTTCATGTGTATAATCAGTTAATTTTTACTGTTGAGGGGTAATACAGTGGCATTTACATGGCTATACTACAGTGTGTTTCAATGTTCACCTGTTGAAGGACATTTAGGTTGTTTCCAGTTTTTGGCAATGATGAACAAAGCCACTGTAAACATTTATGTTTAGGTTTTTGTGTGAACATAAGTTCTCATTTCTTTAGGATAAATAACTAGAAGTGGGATTGCTAGTAAGTGTATGTTTCATAAGAAACCGCTGGACTATTTTCTGGAGTGACCACACAATTTTGCATTCATACCAGCAAGGTCAGAGAGTTCCAGTTACTCCACATTTTCATTAGCACTTGGTATTTTGGGTACTTTAAAACTTTTTAGCCATTTAATAGGTGTGTGGTGGGCAAGTCACTGTGATTTTTAATTTGCATTGTCCTAATGGTTAATAAACATCCATATATCCTCTTTGGTGAAGTGTTTATTTTAGTTCTTTTCCATTTAAAAATTGTGTTATTTGGTTTTATATTGTTGAATTTTGAGAATTCTTTATACAAGTCCTTGTTGTATATGTGATTTGAAACTATTTTCTCCCAAACTGTAGTTTGTCTTTTCATTCTCTTACCAGTATTCTTTGCAGATCAAAATTCTTCCATTTTGAAGAAGTCTGATTTTCAATTTTTCTTTTCTTTCCTTTTTTTTTTTTTTGAGAGAGAGCATGCATGCGTGTGCATGCACGCGCTTGCCCATGGCGGGGGGGGGGGGGGTAGGGACTGAGGGAGAGGGAGCGAGATATTCTTAAGCGGGATCCACGTCTAGTGTGGAGCGCACTGTGGGGCTCAATCTCATGACCCTGAGATCATGACCTATGCTGAAATAAAGAGTCCCATGCTTAACGTACTGAGTCACCCAGGTGCCCCTCAATTTTTTCTTTTATGGATTATATTTTTGGTGTTAAATCTAAGAACGCTTTTTCAAACTTCAGATCTCAAAGATTTTCACCTAAGTTTTCTTCAACAAGTTTTATATCTTTTATTTGGGCCTATGATTTATTTGAGTGAACTTTTTAATTTGGTGTGGAATTTAATTTGAAGTTGCTATGTTTTATTTAGCATATGGATGTCCAGTTGTTCCAACACATTTGACGAAAAGACTGTCCTTTCTCCATTGAATAGCTTTGGCACCTTTGTCAAAAACCAGTTGGCCCTATTTGTGTGGTTCTGTTTCTGGACTCTATTCTATTTCATTGTTATGTGTGTATGTCTCTTTCTTTGCTAAGACCTCATGATCTCCCAAAGGCTCCATCTTCAAATACTACCACATTGAGAATTAAGGTTTCAACATACACATTTTGGAGGGGACACATTCATTCAGTCCATAGTACCATTCTTGTTCCTTTGCTTTTCCATACAATTTTTAGAATTAGCTTGCCCAAATCTATACAAAAATCCTGCTGGGAGTTTGATTGAAGTTGTATTGAATCTATTGATCAATCTGGGAAAAACAGACATGTTTATTACATTGACTTTTCTAGTTCATGAGCATGGTGTGTCTCATTTATTTAAGCCAAATTTGTAGTTTTCAGCATATAGGTCCTATGCATATTTTGTTAGATTTTTACTAAGTAATTTTTTTGATATTATAAATGGCATGTATTTTTACTAGTATTAGAAAATATGATTGATTTTTCTGTGTTGATCTGGTAGCCTGTGACCTTGCTAAACTCACTACTGTTCCCAGGAATTTTGTTGTTGTTGTTGTTGATTCCTTAGGATTTTCTAACTAGAAAATTGTTGTTTGTGAATGAAGTCAGTTTTATTTCTTCCTTTTCAATCTCTTAAGATTTCCAGTTGAATGGAGTTGATGAAAATATGTTTTCTTCCCAGTCTTAGGGGAAAAGAATTCAATTTCTCACCATTAATATGTTAGTTGTAGGGTTTCCTTAGATGCCCTTTATCAGGTTGAGAAATTTCCCTTGCATTCCCAGTTTGCTGGGATTTTTAAAAGCGTGGTTAAAGGTGAATTTTGTTAAATGCTTTACTGCATCAATTGATATAATCATAAGGTTTTTCTTCTTTGGGCTATTGATATGGTGAATTGCATGGATTGATTTTCCAATATTGAATCATCCTTACATTCCCAGAATAAACTCCAATTGTCTTTTTATATTTTCCTGGATTTAATATGCTAATATATTTTGGAAGATTTTACATCTATGTTTATGAGGGATATTAGTCTCTAGTTTTCTTTCTTTTTCTCTTTTACTCTTTTTTTGGGGGGGGGATACAGGCTTTGGCTTTTAGTATCAGTGTAATGGTACCTTCATAAATTGAGACAAAATGCTTCTTCCTTTTCTATTTTCTGGAAGAGACTGTCAGAATTGGTATTATTTATTCTTAAATGTTTGGTAGAATTTGTCAGTGAAATGATCTAGTCCTGTGGATTACATTTTTTGGGAAGGTTTTAAATTATAAATTCAATTTCTTTAATAGTGATAGTACTATTGGGGTTAACTATTTCATTTCAGGTGAGTTTGGATAGTTCGTGATTTTTGAAGACTTGATCCATTTCAGGTAAGTTCTTGAGTTTATATGTGTAGAATTGTTCATTGTATTTCCTTACTATCCTTTTAATGTCTGTGGGGTTTATAGTGATAGCACCTCTTTCAATCCTGATATTGGTAATCTGTGTTTCTTCTCTCTTTTGGGTCAGTTTTTTTTTTTTGAAGTTTTCAATTTTTTTCTATCTTTTCATATAATCAGCTTTTGGTTTTTATTAATTTCTTTTTGTTTTCAATTTTGATTTCAGCTATCTTTATTATTTCCTTCCTTCTATTCTGTTTATTTTGCTCTTTTTCTAGTTTCTTACTATGAAAACCTAGATTATTGACTTGAAACCTTGATTATATTCCAATATAATCATTTAATGCTATAAATTTCTCTAGAAGTACTGCCTTAGTTATATCTCACAAATTTGGTATGTTGTATTTTCATTTTTATTTAGTTAAAAATATTTCCTAGTTTCGCTTGAGGTTTGTCTTAGACCCCTGTGTTATTTGGAAGTGTGCTCTTGTGTTGTTTAATTTCCAAGTGTTTGGAGATTTTCCTATTATTTTTCTATTATTGATCTAGTTTAATTCCATTATGGTCAGACAACATTCTCTGTATTGTTTCAATTCTTTTAAGCTTGTTAAAATTTATGACCCCACAACATGGTTTATCTTTGTGAATGGTCCAAGAATGTGTATTCTGCCGTTCTTGGGTGAACTGTTCTATTGAGAAGGATGTGTATTTTTCTGTGGTTGGGTGGAGGGTTCTATAAATGTCAATTAGATCCAGTTTTTGATGGTGTTGTGTAGTTCATCTATACTCTTGCTGTTTTTCTGTTTACTAATTCCATTTATCATTAAGAGTATTCAAGTCTCCAGCTATAATTATAGATTTGCCTACTTCTTCTTTCAGTTCTTTTCAATTTTTGCTTCATGTGTTTGGAAGCTCTGTTGTTAGGTTCAAATTTAGGGTTGCTATTTCTTCTCAGTGAATTGACCAGGTAATTTTCTCATTTCTGATTTTTTTTGTCTGATATTAATATTGCCACTCTGACTTTCTTTTGATTAGTGTTTGCCCAGTATACCCTTCCCCTTATTTTTATTTTTTAACTAAGCCCTATCATTATATTTGAAGTGAGTTTCTTGTAGACAGCATATAATTGGGTCATGAGTTTTAAAAAACCTATTCTGACAGCATCTGTCTTTTAGTTGATATGTTTAGACCACTTTCATTTAATGTAACTATTAATAACTTTCGACTTAGGTCGACCATTTTATTATTTTCTGTTTGCACCCTCTTTTTTTCCCTCAAATCCCCCTTTCTTACTTTTATTTACTTAAACAGTTTTTAGTATTTCATTTTAATTATTTTTTGAGTATATGTCTGTACATTTTTTTAGTGGCTACTCTAGGGATTACAATATACATTTTAACTTTTCACAAACTACTTAGAGGCAGTACTTTACCATTTTAAGTAGAATGTCGAAATCTTAGAAATTGTCAACCCCTCTATTCTCCCTGTTTTATGTTATGGTTGTTTTGCATGGTACATCTAGGTACATTGAAAAGTTCACCAGATGATGTTATAAGTCTACTTTTGATTATCAAACATACTTTAAAGAATTTAGGAGATGAAGAATAGCTTTTTCATGCTTCACCAGATATTTGCCCTTTCTGTTGCTCTTCCTTCATTTGGATGTTCCAGATTTTCTTCTGGTATTATTTCCATTTTGTCTGAAGAAATTCCTTTAGCAGTTCTACTAGAGCAGGTTGGCTGGCAATAGATTCTCCTAGTTTTCCTTCATCTGAAAAGGTCATCATTTCACCTTAGTTGATGAGTGTAGAATCCTGGTTGGCAGTTCTTTACTTTCAGAAGGGTGTTACACCCCTCCTGGTCTCCATGATTTCTTATGATAAATCCACAGTCATTTGAATTCTTGTTTTCCTATAGATAATGTGTTGTTTTTCTCTGGTTGCTTTCAAGGCTTTTATTTTGTATTTACTTTTCAACAAATTGGCTATGATGTGTTTGGGCATGAGTTTCTTTGGGTTTTTGGTGTTTGGGGTTTGCTGATCTTTTTGAAATTGTAGGTTTATTTATTTTTTTCAGATTTTAAAAGTTTTCAACCATTATTTCTTCAAAAAGTTTTCAGCAGCATACTATTTCTCCTCTCTGGGACTCTAATAACACAAATACTAGAACTTCACTTAGTGTCCCATAGGCTCTTAAGGCTCTCTTCATTATTTTTCCCATTTTATTTATCTCTGTTGTTCATTTCGGATAACTGAATTTATCTGTCTTCCAGTTGGTTGACTCTTTCCTCTGTCATGCCTACTCTGCTATTGAGTCCATACTGTATTTTTCACTTATAAACTTTGCATTTGGTTCTTCTTAACATCTTCCATTTCTTTGTTCAAATTTTCTATTTTTACATTTATTCCAGGGTGTTAGTATTATGTGTTGGAACATTTTTATAATAGCTGCTTTAAAGTCTTTATCTGATAAGTTCAATTTTTTTTTGCGTCATCTAGGTGTTGATATCTATTGACTGTCTTTTCCCAAATGAACTGAAAATTTTCTGGTTCTTCACATGTCAAATAATTTTGGATTATATCCTGAATGTTTTGAACATTTCATTATGAGACTCTGGGTCTTTTTTAAGTCTTATGGAGAATGTTGATATTTTTGTTTTAGTAGGTAATTAGTCTATCTGGTCAGGTTCACGCTGCGAGTTCTAACTTACGTTCTGTAGGCTATTGTTCCCATGATGGTTTGGTTTTTATTATTTTTTTAAATTTTTAAAAAATTTTATTATGTTATGTTAGTCACCATACAGTACATCATTAGTTTTTGATGTGGTGATCCACGATCCATTGTTTTCGTATAACACCCAGTGCTCCATGCAGTGTGTGCCCTCCTTAATACCCATCACCGGGCTAATCAATCCTCCCTCCCCCCTCCCCTCTAAAACCCTGTTTGTTTCTCAGAGTCCATAGTCTCTCATGGTTCATCTCTCCCTCCGATTTCCGTCCCTTCATTTTTCCCTTCCTTCTCCTAATGTCCTCCATGCTATTCCTTATGTTCCACAAATAAGTGAAACCATATGATAATTGAGTTTCTCTGATTGACTTATTTCACTTAGCAGAATCTCCTCCAGTCCCATCCATGTTGATGTAAAAGTTGGGTATTCATCCTTTCTGATGGCTGAGTAATATTCCATTGTAGATATGGACCACATCTTCTTTATCCATTCATCTGTTGAAGGGCATCTCGGCTCTTTCCACAATTTGGCTATTGTGGACATTGCTGCTATGAACATTGGGGTGCATATGGCCCTTCTTTTCACTACATCTGTGTCCTTGGGGTAAATACCCAGGAGTGCAATTGCTGCGTCATAGGGTAGCTCTATTTTTAAATTTTTGAGGAACCTGTTTTCCAAAGTGGCTGTACCAACTTGCATTCCCACCAACAGTGTAAGAGGGTTCCCCTTTCTCCACAAGCTCTCCAACATTTGTTGTTTCTTTTCCTGTCCATTTTTGCCATTCTAATTGGTGTAGGGTGGTATCTCAATGTGGTTTTAATTTGAATTTCCCTGATGGCTAATGATGATGAACATTTTTTCATGTGTCTGTTAGTCATTTGTATGTCTTCTTCAGAGAAGTGTCTTTTCATATCTTCTGCCCATTTTTTGACTTTTTTTTTTTTTTGGGTGTTGAGTTTGAGAAGTTTTTTATAGATCTTGGATACCAGCCCTTTATCTGTAGTGTCATTTGCAAATATCTTCTCCCATTCTGTGGGTTGCCTCTTGAGGAGAACATAACCTCTTTGACATCGCCCACAGCAACTTCTTTCAAGATACATCTCCAAAAGCTAGTGAAACAAAAGCAAAAATGAACTTTTGGGACTTCATCAAGATAAAGAGCTTCTGCACAGCAAAGGAAACAGTCAACAAAACAAAGATGGTTTGGTTTTTAAATCTTTTTGTGTTACTTGAACCTCTCCCATGTGTGTGCCACCTAGGGGCTAGTCTGGGACCTGAGTGGTGGTCTGTCTGTTAGTTTGGTGCTCAAAGTCTTTGGTGTGCTGATTAGAATCTGATCCATGCATGCAAGCCCAGGAGTTCATAATCAATTTTATGGGGTCACTTTCCTAAGCTCTTCCCTCTCTATGACCTCCCTATTACTTTCTGGGTCACTGGGGCTCCTTTCTCTGTCCTTCAGTCAGAAACCAAGGGCTTTATTTATCCTATTTTGCCATCCACTTTCACAACTTTGCCCATGTCTGGGGCCAAGCAGTGGAAAAACAAAGAGGAAAGAAAACAATGGAGGTTCACACTAGTCTCTTGGAACCGTGGTTCTACCAATCATGGAGGGAGGTTTCTTTCTGAGTTTGGTTCCTGTGGGGTTCTGTTGTTGCCAACAGGATTGTATAGGGACTGAAGTAAAAGAGAATGGAGGGGAAAAAAGAGAAAATCTGGGGAATTTCTGTTCTCCCTCTGAGTATTAGGAGTTCTCTTTCTTGATCCCTAAGCCAGAGCTAAAAGCTTCTCCTAGAACTCACTCTCTGTGCCCCAGTGTCCCTTCTGGGTTTGGAGCTTCTTGGAGTTCAGGCTTGAGGATACCAGTTAGAAAAAGTGGTAAACTCACTAGTTACTTTTGAGAGTATTCAACTAGGCACTCTATGTATTCTGTCCAATTCTGTCCATAAAGCTTCTGTCCAAGCTTTACACCTGCATTCACTGGGGGAAGCAGGTTAAAGTGAACTTATTCCATCTTACCAGGCACTGGAACCCTAGTTTTCTCTTTTGTATTTAATAATCATGACCATTTCTACACACCATGCTAAACACTGTGCATGACTTCTCTTGTGCTTTAACAAGCTGACTACTAGATGGCCTCCTTTTGAAGGA
Source organism: Neomonachus schauinslandi (assembly GCF_002201575.2). NCBI lineage: Eukaryota > Metazoa > Chordata > Mammalia > Carnivora > Phocidae > Neomonachus > Neomonachus schauinslandi. Next base: position 23,853,771 of record NC_058411.1, on the reverse strand, counting down.
AAAGTATTCTTCCATGAACTTGAGTTGATTTAAGTGTTTTTTTTTTTATCATTTTGTTTCTTAAATATGTATTGACATACAACTAGGTCTCAGCTTCTTGTGCTTGCAGTGTTTAATCAACTACAAGACAAAATGAAATTTATAAATTAAGTGCAAACAAAAGTACAACACAAAACAATTCAAATCAACATTTATTTAATGTGACAGATGATGATGTTTGTTGAAACTGAGTAGCTGTTCATACTGTGAATTGTAGTGCATGACTGGGGTACAGGTTTTTTTTTTGTCATATCACTGCTCCCTTGTGCTGAGTGATGACTCAATTCTCCCACAAATTTCTCTATTGAACCACTCTACCGCCCTGAAGCTTCCATCTGTACAGTGTGATATGACATCATTTGGCCTATCTTTAACTCAAAGTAGCATTTACATATAAGTCAGCCTCTCTCTTCCTCTCTCTGTCTCTCTTTCTTTACCAGCCCAACATCATTAAAATAGTAGTCATTGCTGCCAACACTTGCGTGAATGGCATCAAAAACTCTGATACTGAAATCTTTCAGCAGGACTTCATTCTGAGGCAGTCAGCCAGAGGAGGATCTGGAATATGTTAATATTAGAATCTCAAGCCTGCTAGCCAATTGAAAACTCTTACATTAAAAATGTAGGTTAAGAAAACTATTAAGACTCAGAAAACATGTTTGTGGATCCCCATTTAAGAAACACCACAGTATCATTCAATTTAATCTTTTCAACAATTATCTCCATTTTACAATGAGGAAACTGGGGCTTACAGGGGTTAAATAACTTGGCCAAGGTCTCATAGCTGATAAATAGCAGGGTTGGTGTACATGGAGAGCACCAAGGCTGTCCATGTCCAGAACCTCCACTCATAACTGTGACTGTCAAGGCTGTTTTCTCATAAAAGCTCATGCTGGGATCTGTTTTTCCAAAGTGGGCAGAGGCTACATGGGACCCTCCAAACTACCTTACATAGCCTCGCTTCACTCCTTGATCTAAGTCCTTTATGTTCCCCTAAATTAAAGAAAGACTTGTTGAATTGTAGCCTCAAGACAAAGAATACAAGAAACACAGAACTGTATTCACTTTATTACTCTAAATTTCATTCATATCCTTGTCACTGCACAGAAACGCATTTTTCCATAGGTGTGATCAGTACACACACTTGTGTCCCCTCTGAGAAGCTTCTCTGTCTTTCCAGACATTTAACATACAGTACTCTGCTCACAAGACAGATGTAGCACTTAATACATTGTATCACACTCCCCTTTCCTTTCCTGAACTGTGAGCACCTTGGGGACAGGAAGCTCATCTTCCTTATTTTCATAGCATTGAAAGAGCACTACACAGTTTGATGTGCATTTGCTGAGTTGAATTCTGTCATGATCTCATATATTAATTGGCCATATTTAAAATAAACCTGATCTCTTGGTTCTTTTCCTGGACATTTTCCCTCTCTAGTCTTTTTTTGGGGCGGGGTTTGCTGTTTCTGTCTTCATCATGGTGGAGAGCTAATTTTTGCTAAGAGCTGTTAGAGTGCCCGAGCCAGTAATCAGCTGGAAAGAGTGGCCATAATCGCATTTCCTGCTTCTATCAGGGCCTTGGATCCTGCAAGACAACATAGCATCCTGCTGGAGCTCATCCCAAGTGGGAGACTTCAGGAAAGGCCCAGAAACACAGCCACAGGGTCTTTGTCCACCCTCCTTTGTGGTCTGCAGGGTCTGGGCTGAGAGGGCAAAGCTCTTTGGAAACTTGGAGGTTGAATTCTATATATGTTATTACTATTAAATTGGGGAATGGAGGAGGCAGAGAAATGGGACCTCCATGATGAAACTTTGCATCTCCTTAGAGACTGTCCACCCTGGTGGGGTGTGAGCTGGGTGGGCAGTGGGTTCTTGGAGATGCTTGAGGTGAGCAGTGAGGGATAAAATGCTTCTGGCCCTCCAAGGACACAGATATTATCTTGGGAATCTCTGAAATGGAAAGGAAGGAAGGGAGGCTCTGCTTTTACCTTCTTTCTTTCCCTCCTTCCCTCCCTTCCTCATTTTTTTCTTCACGAATTTATTGAGCACTTGCCATGTGCTAGAGTTGGGTGATATACCTGTAGAGAAAACACACCAAGAAGTTCTCATTTAGCAGGAGAGGTGAGAATGACCATGTAGCATGATGATGAGGTCTATGCAAGGAGTCAGGGGGGGCAGAGTGGGGAGCAGCTGACTGCTTAGAATGGGAGGTAGGGGTCAAGGAGGGGAAGGGTTCATAATAGAGCTGGCATTTGTCATGAATATTGCAGGAGTTTTCCAGGTGGTGAAGTGGGGAAGGACACCCAGAAAAAGGAAATGATACAAGAAAGGGTTTGGAGGTATGAAGGAGAATTGGATAGGTGTCCAGGAAAGGGGGTATGTAGCGTTTCAATAAAATGTATGTGTTAGCAACTCAAAGGCTACTCTGTTGTAGAGCATTGTCACAATACATTGGTGTTGTTCTTAGTCATTTTTGACTATTTGTGATTTTATGGAAACCAAAATCAAGTTAACATCTAGATAAAATATGTGTTAATAAATTGTGAATATATTTTATTAGATAACCATGGGTTTTGTTGTATCTGGAACATGACATGTCATGAGAGTGAGAGATGAAGAATGAAATGAAGATACATAGAGCCAACTTAATGTTGACTTGCTACTTATGTGGTTTTTTTTTTTTCCTCCCCCTCCCCCCTTTTTACAATGGGAAAATCTCAGACACACATAAAAGTAGAGAGACTAGTATAATGAAGCCTTACATACCCACAGCCCAGCTTTGGTGACCACCAATGAACTTCCATTTTTGTTTCTTTGATTCCTTCAATTTTTAAAAGTAGGCTCCATGCCCAGCATAGAGCCCAAGTGGGGCCCAAACTCATGACCCTGCAATCAAGACCCCTGCTGAGATCAAGAGTCAGACACTTGGGGCGCCTGGGTGGTGCAATTGGTTAGGCATCCAACTCTTGGTTTCTGCTCAGGTTGTGATCTCAGGGTTGTGAGATTGGGCTTTGTGTCATGTCCCACATTGGGCTCTGTGCTCAGTGTGGAGTTGGCTTGAGATTCTCTCTCCCTCTCCCTCTGCCCCTCCCACTTGTGGTCTCTCTCCAAATAAATAAATCTTAAAAAAAAAAAGAGTTGGACTCTCTGCTGACTAAGCCACCCAGGAGGCCCCCTTCGATTTTCTTTTTTAATTGTTGGGGTATCTTGAAGCAAATCCAGTACCTGTAGATACTTCAGTATAACTTCTTTAAAAAATATATAACCACAAATATGTACCAGATTATTTCTTTTAAAAAATACAACTACAATATCATTTCATACTGAACAAAATAAACAAAAATTCATTAATATCATGCAAAATTCAGTCCATGCTTAATTTTCCCTGTCTGAAAAATGTATTTTTACAGTGGTTTAAATCACACTCCAACCACAGTCCATGTACAGTGTCTGGATGATTTATCTCTTGTCTCTCAATCTATATTCTCTACATACCCACCCTTTGACTTACAACAAATTAAAAATTTTTTTCTTAATTTTAATAAACATTTTTTTAAGGAACCTGGGTTGTTTTTCCTGAAGAACTCCCAGAGTTTGGATTTGGCTGAGTGTACCCTTGTGCTCTTGAACCAGCTTTTCTAACCTCCACATTTTCTAAGAGCTGATAGAGCTAGTGGCTGTTCAGATTCAGACTCTTTCTTTTGGCAGGAAGACTTCGTAGGTGGTGGTGTCTGCTTCCTATTGAATTAGTAGTTGTTCCGTGATAAGTGAGGTTAACTTTAGTTACTGCGTTCAGGGGATGTCAGACTAATCCATTCTTTATAGAGTTTGTATTTGAGCAGGAGTGGCAAAAACAGGTTTGCTTTATAAAGATCCACCTGCTGACTATATGGAGAACCAGCTAATGAAGCGATCCTGGAGGCAGTGAGACCAGTTGAAAGCAATTGCAGTGGTTGAGGCCAGAAATGAAGATTTCTTACTAAGATAAGGGCTGCAGAGGTGGATAAGAGGGCCCACATTTGGGAGATATTAAGTAGGAAGAGCATGTCTACTGGAGACAGGATAAAGGAGGAGAATGTAGTTAATCAGTTAGCCTCTTTGTCTTTTTTTCTCTAAATACATCATACCTTAGGTGATTTCATTCATTCTCATAGTTTTAAATCCCCTTACATGCTGATGATTTCAAAAAGTTGTATCTCTGGCCTTAAAACTTTCATTTTGAACTTCACACACATAGCCACTTGTCTACTGAATATCTCCACTGGGGTCTTATCCTTCCATGTCCAAAACTGTACTCTTGTCTCCACCAACTGACTTCTCCCCCAGTCTTCCCCATCCTAGTAATGGCACTTCTAGTTATTCAGACAAAAACCCTAAGAATCTCTTTTTTTCTTACCTGTCCCTCACACTCCCATCAAATTTTGTCAGCTCTACCTTCAACCATATATGAATTTGAACTGTTCTCAGCAACATTGGTCTGGGCCAAAATTGAGTCATCATTAAGCTAATCCTCAGATCTCACTCTTTACACTCTTGTAGGAGACTGGGTAGGAGAGGGGGACTTGGAGATTTATGGCTTGAAGATGGTGCCTTTTATTACTCCTTTTTAGTTCTTGGCAAAGATAAACAATGCTCACTCTTCTTTGCTCGTCTTTACTCTCCCTCTAGTCCCAAAGCATCCAATACAATTGCTCCACAATGGTCATGTGGTAGATCACACAAGGACCCCAGTTCTTTATCCTTACCTGGATCTATGACTTCTACCATGTAACTTGGCAGTGCTCTCTCACTGACTCTGGGCTTGGCCGTGTGACTTGCTTTGACCACTGGAATGTTAGCAAAGTATGATGCAAGAAGAGGATTGAAAAATGCTTGGACAATTGGGCTTGGTTGGTCTTCCTCTCTTGCACCTCTACCATTACTATGAGAATATCCTTGGACTAGGCTGTCAGAGGATGGGAGGTAATGTGAATCAGAGAGCTAAGGCTGGCCTGGGTAAACTAACAGCCAGTTGACCCTCCAATGTATGACTGAATTAAGCCAGGATCAGAAGAGCCACCTAAACAGCCACCCAGATGCATGAAAAATGAGGGTTTCACGGTTGTTACTTTTTGTTAGGCAGCACTGTAGCAATAGGTAGCTAGGGGATTTCAAATATATATCCACCACGTGGATCTTTTCTCTTAACTTCGGATTTGTATATGAAACTATCAGACACCTCTATTGGATATATAGAAGACCGTTCCAACAACACATGACCAAAGCCTTTGACAAAAGGTTCTTCCCCTAAATGTTCCCATCCCATGACAGCATCCATCATTCACCTAGTAGCTCAGGTCAAAAAGTAGGAATAGTGTTTTTTTTTTTAATCTTTTTTTTTTAAAGATTTTATTTATTTATTTGACAGAGAGAGACACAGCAAAAGAGGGAACACAAGCAGGGGGAGTGGGAGAGGGAGAAGCAGGTTTCCCTCCGAGCAGGGAGCCCGATGCGGGGCTCGATCGCAGGACCCTGAGATCATGACCTGAGCCGAAGGCAGACGCTTAACAACTGAGCCACTCAGGTGCCCCTTGAATCATTTTTTTATTACTTAATTTTCTTTGTATCTCTCATCCAAATTGTCAGGTTGTTTCTATCTTACATTCAAAGTATATCTAAACCCATCCATTATTCCTTGTCTCTACTACCAAGCTTTAGTCCATATACTTCCTTCTGTATCATAGTCACCTACCTGGTCTCTGTTTCCATCCTTGACTTATAGTCACGTCTCAAAATGCCATCCAGGATAATTTGAAAAAAAAAATCCCTCAGATGTGACAACAAAAGCACAGAAAATAAAAGAACAAATAGATAAATTGAACGATACTGAAATTTAAAACTTCTCTGCTTCAAAGGACACTGACAACAGAGTGAAAAGGCAACCTACAGGAGAAAATATAAACAAATTATATATCTGATACAGGGTTAATATCTAGAATATATAAAGAACTCCTAAAACTCAGCAATAAAAAACCCAAACAGTCTGATTAAAAAATGGGCAAAGGATTTGCATAAACATTTATCAAAGAAGATCTACAAATAGCCAATGAACATGTGAAAAGATGCTCAGCATCACTAATCATTAGGGAAATCAAAACCACAATACAAATCAGTACCATCTCACATGCATTAGGATGGCTACTATTGAAAAACCAGAAAATAACAAGTGTTGGTAAGGATATAGAGAAATGAGAACTCTTGTGCATTGTTGGTCCTGTGTAAAATGGTACAGCTGCTATGGAAAAGAGTATCGTGGTTTCTTGAAAAATTGAAAATGGAATTATCATGATCTAGCAATCCTATTTCTGGATACATACCCAAAATAATTGAAAGCAGGGACTTGAACAGGTATTTGCAGACCCACGTGCATAGCAACACTTTCACAATAGCCAAAAGGTGTAAGCAACCCAGTATTCATGGATAGGTGCATGGATAAACAAAATGTTGTGGATACATACAAGGTAGTATTATCCTTAAAAAGAAAGAAAATTCTGACACATGCTACAACATGGATGAGCCTTGAAGACATTATGCTAAATGAAAGAAGATCAGAAAATACTGTATGATCCCACTTATGTGAGGTACGTAGAGTAGTTAAATTCACAGAGATAGAAAGCAGAATGTGGTTGCCAGGGTCTGGGGGAGTGGAGAATGGGAAGTTACTGTTTAATGGGTACACAGTGTTGGTTTTAGAGGGTGAAAAAAATTCTGGAGATGGATGGTTTTGATGGTTGTACAACAATATATTTAAGGCCACTAAACTGCACATGTAAAAGTGGCTAAAATGATATAATTTATGTTCTGTGTATTCAACCCCAATTTTATTTTTTTTAATTAAAAAAATTTTTTTAAAAGATTTTATTTATTTGAGAGAGAGAGAGAACAAGAGAGAGCACAAGCGGAGGAGAGGGAGAAGCAGGCTCCCCACCAAGCAGGGAGCCCAATGCAGGGCTTGATCTCAGGACTCTGGGATCATGACCTGAGCTGAAGGCAGACACTTAACTGACTGAACCACCAGGCACCCTCTCAACCCCAACTTTTATTTTTATTTATTTATTTATTTTAAAGATTTTATTTATTTATTTGACAGAGAGAGATACAGTGAGAAAGGGAACACAAGCAGGGGGAGTGGGAGGGAGAGAAGCAGGTTTCCCTCTGAGCAGGGAGCCCGATGCGGGGCTTGATCCCAGGACCCCAGGATCATGACCTGAGCTGAAGGCAGACGCTTAACGACTGAGCCACCCAGGTGCCCCTCAACCCCAATTTTTAAAAAAAATGACATGAGGGCGCCTGGGTGGCTCAGTTGGTTAAGCGACTGCCTTCGGCTCAGGTCATGATCCTGGAATCCTGGGATGGAGTCCCGCATCGGGCTCCCTGCTCAGCGGGGAGTCTGCTTCTCCCTCTGACCCTCCTCCCTCTCATGCTCTCTGTCTCTCATTCTCTCTCTTGCAAATAAGTAAAAATAAATAAAAATTAAAAAAATTAAATTAAAAAAAATGGCATGAAAAAAACTTTCCTCAGGCATTTAAAATATATTTTAATATCTTCTTTTGATCAAATCAACAATATAGCAAAAAAAAAAAAAAGAAATTCAGGGACAATGAAATAAATTATTGGCCTTTTTGGTTTAAGGTAGTATACCTGTTTTTAGACTATTATTCCATATCCAGACTCTATTTTTTTTTTTTAAATACTCTGGTAGGTTTTTTTTTAAAGATTATTTATTTATTTATTTGAGAGAGAGAATGAGAGAGAGAGAGAGAGCACGAGAGGTGGGGGCATCAGAGGGAGAAGCAGACTCCCCGCTGAGCAGGGAGCCCAATGTGGGACTCGATACTGGGACTCCAGGATCATGACCTGAGCCAAAGGCAGTCGCTTAACCAACTGAGCCACCCAGGCGCCACCAGACTCTATTCTTTATTCAGCTTACACCACAGCTCTTTAGCTGCTATCTTTAAAAAAATGACATATGTTATGTAAGAATATACATTGTATTTTAAAGTATAAGTGTCAGTTCTTTCACTCCCTGATCAGAAATACTTCAAAGACGTCCCATCTCTGCTCTTCCCATGGCCTTCAGGCTCCAGAGGACCCAACTTGGTCTATCTTTCTAATCTCCTCTTTTACCACTTTTCTCCTAGCTCATTTTGCTCTGGTGACCTTGGCCTTCTTGCTGGGACTCAAATTCCCAAGTTTGGTACTGCCTCAGGGCCTGTGTATTTGCTATTCCCTCTGCCTGGAATACTTTCCTTCCAGATATCTGCCTGTCTCATGCTCTTGCTTCAATCTGATCTGGGTTCAACTGTCAATTCCTCAGAGGCCTGTTCTGGCCATTCTATCTAAAACAGACCCCTCCCTCTGCTTCATCACTCATGACTTGCTACCTCACTGTTCTGCTTAGATTTCTTATTAGTACTCATTACTACCTAGGGTTACATTACATACTCATCCCTTGTCTATCTCGTTCATCTCTCTTGTTGACCAGCATCCTCAGCTCCAAGAAGAGTACCTGACACACTGATGACATTTAATCAGTGTTTGTTCAATGCATGAACTCTACAAATGTTTATTGAGTTCCTACTATGTGCCAGACACTGTGAGCTAAGTTTCGGCAATCTGTGTGGAAGGTTATATTATTGACTGACACAAGATTTTGAGATAGGGAGGACTGGGGACAGTTAGGTTGTTTAGATGGGTTTGGTCTGAGATACCCTGGACTAGCGGGTAGAGATGGAGAAGCGCAGTTGTAGCTCTGCTATGGAATTCAGGGGCCTCTGAGAGATTGGCAGGAATGTAATAGAACTTCTAGACCTCTACACTGGGACTAACTACCAGTCTGTCCAATCTGGGATCCTATGTCTGATGGGGAGAGATGAGGTGTTGAAGGAAGAGTGGTCAAGGTGGTCCATAATATCAATAGTAAGACCCATCCTAAACGGAGCCTCCAGTGATATGGCTACAGGAACCATGAGTACATGTCCGCCCCCAGAACCACAGGCTTCCCCACCAGCTCTCTGATGCTGGACATTCCCTCAGACAAGAAAGCTACTCACTTGGTCACTAGAGAGAAGCTATGAAGGCAAGCATTCCCATGAATGCTTGTTACAGAGACATATAGATGACTTATACTGGAATTTTCCAGAAGCCAGGTTTTGGGGGTTGGATGGAGAGAGAATCTGAAGTCTGGGGCAAAGAGCAAGGGAAATTGGAAGATGGGTCAAGAAATTGCACATACTGAAAAGCACTAATTTCTTCTTATAAGTCTTTATGCATCAATTTCCAGATAAAAACTGCCCTTACATTTGTATACACTTCACAGTTTATAAAGTATTGCCTTGAAAAGTCAGGTGCTCCTAAAATTGAATTCCACCTGTAGAACCTTTGGAAAATTTAGTCAATCCCTACAAACATCCTTATTTGTTGACCACAGGTAATAATAATAATTTGTTCCTCGTGGTACTAAATGAGACGAGTTATGTAAAGTGTTTAGCCCATTGCCAGCACACGTATATTCAATAAACCTTAGTTTCCTTCCCATTTCCTTTACTTGAGCCTTACACCAGCTCCGGGAGATAAGTTTGCCAGGTATTGTCATCATCCCACTTTACAGATGAAAATCCAAGGCCAGAGAGATTTATCCTGACTTTCCTAAAGCCATAGAACTTCCAAGTAGCAGAGGCAGGATTAGAATTCAGGCCTTTCGTCCCCATGTTGTCTCCTCCCGCCCTGCTGCCTCTAGCTCGTCTCTGATCATGCTGTATCGATGGTGGAAATGGAGTTCACTATGTGGTCTGTACCGTAGGCCAGCAGGACGCTGCCCTTTTTGTTTTTGTTATAAAAGACTTTTGAAAACATAGAGAAGCAGAATTCTGAAAGCTGAGCAATGGACTTACATGTTATCAACAATATTCTGATCAAATTATATAATCTGTAATTACATCTTGCCTTTTAGACATAACCTTTGTTGCTCTATTTCTAGCACCTCAGTTGTCTTTAATTTCACTTTTCCTTCACGGTTGAATGCAGACTTGGCTGGCTGGAGAGAGCTGGGCGGCCAGTCAAAGCTAATGGTTCACCTTGGCCTCCACTGTCCTAAGTTTATGAGACTTTTTACCTTCTTACTAATATCAGCACTACCCCCTTCCCTTTCCTGGTTACTTTTTTAAAAAGTAGCAGATTCAACACAGTATTTAGACCATTGCCCAGATGAACACGGCTGTCTGGCAAGGTTAGTGATCTTGCTGACTCGAATTGTTGAGTGAAGGCAAGGTCATTTTGCCATGGCTCAATGGAGTCTGCTAATTCCAAAGCCTAGAAGGGTGACTGGTGTGTCAGGCCCTGAAGATCATGCTGATTGCACTTCCGAAGGTGGGACATGGGTCATGAACGGCCGGTATTGGTCCTAAACTTGTGTCTAGCCAGGAGGTGGCGCTCTTTCTCTGCCCAGTTGGTAGAGGGTGGTCCATACTGTGGGGAGGGAAAAAGATGAGCTTCTGTAGCTTGGACTGCCATTTCAAAAGGCTCTGAGACCCAGGACCCGGGTTTGCCTCTTCTGAACAGGCACATAAGTCACTCGAAGGAAATGGCATGGGGCTTCACTTCTTCAGCCACCAGAGCCACTTCTCTGCCCCGTCCTTTTAGAGATTCTCTCCCCTTAGAATGAGCAGTGGGGTCTGGGAGAATGATCAGAATGGAGGATAGTAATCAGGGTGCAAGAGAAACTGGAAAGAAGACAGGATGGCTTAGGGACTGCTGTTTGAAGTGCTGGCTTCTCTCTCTCCCTGTTAGGAGCCCCCCTTCTGCTCTTGTTCTGGAGTAACCAAGTCGTCCTGTATTTCTGCACACAAGAACTCCATCCCCAGGCAGGCTTGTGACCTGAGCTGCTATTTGCTCTAAGCCGCTTTTGTTTTAGGTAGATTGTGGGGAATCTAAGGTCTGAACTGGGAAGAAAGAAGAGAGGAATAGGAGGGATGAAAATCGAGAAAAACAGGAGTAAAGAGACAGCCCAACAGACAACAGAAAGAAAAACAAAAAGAGAGATACACAGAGAAAGACAGAGATACAGCAAGAGACAGTTGGCACATATGCAAGGGTGGGGGCACTGATTTGAAGGCAGAAGAGATCTGCATCCTAGCAGGACTACCTCAAGCTCTGGGACAGTGGGAAAAATCACCTGACTGCTTTGAACCCCCGTCTTTCTATCTGAAAATGGGAATAATTACGCTTTCTCTATACCGCTGTGATGAGGACCAAATAGAATGCATGGAAGTTAAAGTGGATATTACCTGATGTCAACCAGAACTTAAGAGAGAAGATGTGGTCCTGGCTTATGCTGAATTCTAACGGTGGGGCACAAATGCTACCAGGATCTCTGGGAGAAAACCCCAGTCCCCTGCACCCTAATCCTATTTTCCCAGAGGATTTTATAACAGGGGAAGTTTATGTGCTTCCAGCTCCTGGGCAGAGAAGTCTCCTTGCCTAGGGTGGCATTGAGTGTGTGTCTCTGTGTGTGTGTATAGCACTTCTAGATTACTCTTTTCCACACTTAACACTCATAGCTAATATCTTATTGAGTTTACTATGTGCCAGGTGCTTTTCAAAGCACTGCATGGATTAACATTTAATCTTTATAACTGCCTGAGGAGGTAGGGACTACTGTTAGTCTCATTTTTACAGACGTTGAAACTGAAGCAACAGACAGATAAAAGGAAATTGCTTAAAGTCACACAGGAAGTAGCAGAGGAGATTAAAACCCAGACCATCCAATGTCAAGGTCCTCATCTAACTTTTGTGCTATCCTGCATGCCCATTGTCTGAAAGGTCCTGGACTCCAGACCTGGACTTGTTTAGCAGCAGCTGGGAGCAGACAGCAGGGTTTCCAGTACGGTTGTTCCCATGAAATGAAGGTACTCCACGGTTTTAGTTACTTTCTTTGGTGCCGAAATTGTGGGAGAGTGAAATCCAATGACAACTTCATTTTGCCTTGCTTTCTATTAGAAAGTGGTATGAAAGTGACCCGGTGAGCAAGATTCCAAAGAGGCATCAAGGAAAGACTTTGTAGTTATCCTCATTTTGCTTCCATGCAGATGTGTTTGATACTCATTGACTGAAAACAAGGCTCACAGTCTACTGGTCGCATTTTTCCCCCAGAGAAGGGGAAATCTCCACATGGACTCTTGGGAGATCTAAGACCCCATTTAGGGGATCTTCCTGAGGGATTCTTCTAACATACTCCCTGCCCTGGTCTTCTTGTTTTATGGAGTAGTTTTTAAAAAGAAGGTGCTGGGGGCGCCTGGGTGGCTCAGTCGTTAAGCGCCTGCCTTCGGCTCAGGTCATGATCCCGGGGTCCTGGGATTGAGCCCCACATCGGGCTCCCAGTTCCGTGGGAAGCCTGCTTCTCCCTCTCCCACTCCCCCTGCTTGTGTTCCCTCTCTCGCTGTGTCTCTCTCTGTCAAATAAATAAAATCTTTAAAAATAAATAAATAAATAAAATAAAAAGAAGGTGCTGGATTGCTCTATTCCCTATGTTCTACCATGTTTGAGACATCTGCCCATTATTCGAGCAACAATCTGCTGTAATTTGCAGTTATGTCAGACTTGCTTTCCCTTAGACCTTCCTAGACCTCTTCTTCCTGTCTTCAGGCATTGAATGTTGCTGTGAGAAGTCTGGAACCAGCCTGATGTTTTTCCCTTTTGCTTATTCTGTTTTTCTTTTTCTCTGAGGTCTAATGCTTTAACTAGGATGTGTTTTCTTGACGTCCATCATAACTTGTTTATTCTGATTATTCTTTTTCTTTGTTCAATAACTAAGCTCTATCTCGATGTCTATTACTCTGGAATAATTGTTCTTGGGATATATGATGTACCATTTTGATTTGCTGATTCTTGCTTCATCAGTGAAATTTTCCTGTATTATATTTCAACAGATTTCTTGATTTCTATTTTTTTTTAAAACCCTCAGGGGCACCAATTATGCTTATGTTTGACAATCTTTATCCTCTACACCTATCACTCTCTAACTAGTTGTTTTAATCTCTGTTTTATTTTCTCCTCTTTTGCTGTGATTACATCATGCTTTCCACCAGTCCTGTCAATTCTATTTTTCATCTGGGTCGATGTCATTTCATTCAGCTGCTTCTAACTTATTCAATTTGTAATAAGTTTATTTTAGTTAGCCATTTGTTTCTTTAGTTCTGTGACATTTCTTGTAATTTCATTTTATTCTTTCATGTTCTGTTTACTGATTTTATATTTTTAAGTTCTTCTATAGAATAAAACTCTCATGGGAACCTAGTTCTGTTCCTTGGGTTACACCCCAACTTAGATTCGATTGGATTTATAATCTTTCTTTTTCCTGTTCTCTGTCTCTCTGGAAAGATGGTAAGCTCTGCTGGCCCTACCCACCTCTACTAAGATCCCTGCCAGGATGGAGGGGCTTCTATTCACTGGGGTTTTCCCAGTAGCTTTTCCTAGATCTGCCTACTTACTCTCTCAGGCTATGCCTCTCCAAGTTGTAGGGTATTTGTGAAAATTCTCAGGAATCTTTGGACGCAATTGTCTTCCTATGTTCTACCCTTGTTCAGAATGATGTAAGGAGCCATTCTGATCATACCAGAATATTCTATTTCTTAGCTACTATTTTAGGCTTCTGTGGTATAGAGTTCTACCCCATTCCTTCTTTGGTTGCTGCTTGTGACTTTTTCTTGGTTTATTTCACTTTTTTTTTTTTTTGCTTTATTTCGTTGAGTAGTTGGAGAGATTCTGTGTACTTTCTCTACTTAGTTGCTTCTGCCCAGAAATCTGACTTATTTTTTTAATTAGAAAAAATGCTATGACTATTAAAATAAAGCAAAGAGATCTCCATTATCTCTGGTTTCCTGACCAACTGTTCAAGTATGCTTTTGAGAACATTAATATTGTGCCTGGAAGAATAAGGTTAATAAAATCACCCTTTTTAGCTTGGCTGCTAATTTGAAAACAGACTGGGACAGATCTATAGAAGCAAAGCTGTACCACCTTTTCTCTCCTTACATGAGCTTTACCTTCCCAGATAGTTCTGAAACTGACCTCATAAAGGGCTTCAAGCAATGTTTAGATTTGCTTGTTTGAGTTTGCATTTCATTATATTGATCTTAGCTAACATTTCTCTTCTTTTGGTGCAGAAACTCTGGGGATTTTCCTTGTCCTCTGGGAAACTTCAGTTTTGCTCCCAAAGCCTTTCAACTGATTAGATGAAGCTCATCCACATTACTGAGGAAATGTTTACCTGAAGTCATCTGAGTGTAGATGTTAACTACATCTACACAACACCTTCAACACAACACCTAGATTAGTGTTTGACTGGATAACTGGGTACTATAGCCTCGTCATGTTGACACATCAAACTCATCATCACAGACCGGACAGGGCAGGGGCAGTGGAAGGAAAAGATCTTAGAAGGGTTGGTTTGGCATATTTAATGCCAGAATTTAATAGGTTAAAAACATGTTCCCGCTCCTCCACTCTGGCGGACATGACCAACAAAGAGAACACTCACATTTACATAACTCAGCATAGTGAGTTCCTTGGAAACACTCACCATAAAACTGTCCATGTGAAGGTGTACTGTGGGCAACTCCGCTCGCTATGTCTCCCTGTTGGAGACTCATAATACACATCACCATATTGAAAACCATGAGAAATCCCACAGCAAAGAAACTTATTTTCTTTTTTTATTTAATCTGGCTTTTCCCAAACTCATTTGACCATGAAACCTTTCCATTCTTTTCCTCATGTGACATCTATCAACAGAGCATGCTTCGGGAAAGTCTGGCTTAATCTCCTCTCCCTAAAGTAATAGCCCGGTTCACTTGGGGACCAATGAGGTTTCCCTGATAACACAAAAAGAACAACTTTTTCAATCACTCGCTGCACATAAACATCTTCTGCTTTCCTGGTATTCATGAAAAGTGCAAGATTGGCTGACACAGGAAAGTGGAATTTTGCTGCTTCTGTCTTGTGTATATGACAAAGCATTTTAAGAGATAAACAATTCAAAAGCATTTTCACCAACTCTTTCAGCAAAATGGTCTCTAGGAAAGTATTACTTTGCATATCACTCAGCATACCACTAAGTATCCTCAGGGGCTTCAGAACCCCTGTGGGAAAGCTTGATCTTGCACACTTGTGAGCTGGTGCCCCGAGCAGCAGGGAGCAATGATGCCAGCAACGTGCTATTGATCTCCTCCAACAGCAAATTCCTCAACTAGTTCTTGAGTGTCTGCTAAAGGCTCCACCACAGTGCACGTGTGGGTGTGTAAGCACATAGGAATAAATAAAGAGCTAATAGTTTGAGTTAATGGACTTCTGTGGTAGGATTTGATTTAGTAACAAGTACCCCTTAAATAATAGTGCCTTAGACAAGACTGGGGTGTGTTTTTTTTTTTTTCTCATGTGACATAGTCTGTGACAGCTAGATTGGGGTTCCAAGGTGAAAGGGATCCAAGTTCTGGCTTGTCTAAGGTGTTTCTCTTATCTTGTCATATAAAATGGCTTATACCATGTCCTCATTACAGCTAGGAGAGAGGTGGAAATGGGGTCGAGCAGGCACATTCTCTCTGAGATGCAACAGAGAAGTTTCATACATCACAAGAGAAGTTTCGTACATCCCATCAGTCCTGTGGCCACATACAGCTTCGGGGAGGGGGAGGCTGAGTGACAATCCTTATTCCAGGTGGCCAGGAAACCCAGCAAAAAAAATCAAGGGTCTTGTTATTCCAGAGAATGGGAGAACAGATTTTGGGGAACAACTAACATTCTCTTCTACAGGGTTATATGAAATATGAAAAGACATTTATTAAGCCCTTGACTTTTTCTGAGAAGGGTGCACCACAGGCCTTTCATGCCAAAGACTGGATTAGGGCATTTGGGTTCCAAGAGCTGAGAACCACGAGGTGAATAGCTTTTATACCTCTGAGTGGGCTGGAACCATACCAGGATAGGAAACATTTGAGGCTGATACTCTTGACTGTTTCCAAAGTACTACCAAAGTACTTTTATTTTTAATAGCAACTTAACTTATTGCATTATAATTACTTTTGAGTGTGGATGTGTCTGCCTCCCCAATTATACTGTGCTCCTTGGGGGCGGGGACTCTGTTCTGGGTCTGACTCATGGAAGGTACTTAGTAAACATTGGCTGAATCCAGTGTGGGGAGTTAACACCCACTCCCATTCCCACTTCTCTCTCCAGAATGACCTGAACTCTGAACTTCTCTTGTGAATTAATTAGAAGTGCTGGGGGAGAACCCAAATACTAGCTGGAGATTTGGATTCATGGCATCAAGTCTATTCTTGGGAGCCCTGGCTGTTGACTGCTTGCTTACAAAATCTAACTTCATATGGGGAATATTTGCTCGAGCTTCTGGATGCCACTCCTTCTGGCTGTCCATTACCACATCTCAAACTACCCCAGACCTTTGTGGCAGGAGATAACTGTTGTGCTCACAGACTCTGCTGGTCAGGAATTTGGACAAGGCACAGTGGGGATGGTTTGTTTCTGTTCTACAATGTCGGGGCCTCAGCTGGGAGACTCAGAGGCTAACAGTGATTCAACACCTGGGGACTGGAAGTATCTGAGGATGATTTGCTTGCTGTCATGTCTGACAGTGGGTGTTCCTGGAACATCTACACATGGTCCCTCCTTGTAGGTTGGGCTTTCTCACTTCATGGTGACTGGGCTCCAATGGTGAACTTCCCAAAAGGTAGAGCCAGGTAGAAGCTGTATTGCCTTAGTTCTAACTTAACTTGGGAAGTTATGCAGCATCATGTCTGCCATATTTGGTTCTTTGTGGCAATCAGAAAGGCCCTTCTAAGATCAAGAGGAGAAGAAATAGACTCTACCTCTTGATGGGGTGGTAGTGGTGGCAAGATTCTGGGAAGGGCACGTGGGATTGTAAATATACTTGCAGCTGTTTTTTGGAAAACACTCCGTCTATTGGGCTCATTCAGAGGACTGAGGAGCAAGGATTCTGATTCACCAAGGACTTCTGGCAGGATGATGCCATCAGCCTCATTCCAGACAGGCCCAAGAAGACCCAGGAGCTTTGGCAAAGTCTCCACATCCCCCTGGCACCCTGACAAGCAGCATGGGGTTGTGGAAATCTCTTTCAACTGGGAGTCAAGAGACCTGTGATCTGACTGTTGTGTGATACGGGATAGGCCACTTAATCCATTCAAGTTTCCCCTATCTGACAGATGAGAAGTTTGGATTAGATCAGTTGTTTTCTAATCCCTTATGGGGGGAGGATTCTTCTCTTCTTAAATTTGTATTGTTTCCAGGGTGCCTGGCTGGCTTAGTTGGTATTGCATGCGACTCTTGATTTCTGGGTTGTGAGATTGAGCCCCACGTTGGGCATGGAGCCTACAAAAAAAAAAAAAAAAAAAAAAAGAAATTTGTATTTCCAAATAAAAGTTTAAGTGGAACCCAATCTATGAGCTGAATAAATGTTATAGAAAGGGGTTTGGGGGATATATATATGCCCACTTGTTCCTTCCCACTCCCTGAGGATTCTCCATGGAAACTCAGTGCTCCTCAGAGTATGTTTGGAAAATCCTTGAACCAGGATGTTTCCTGAGGGTCTCTAGGATGGGATTAGGTGAGAGAGGAAAGACCAACCACTCATCTCTCAGATTTCCATCAGAGTAGTTTGTTTCCTTCCTGCTCCCTGCTTGAGTCCCCACTGCCCCCTCTCAGCCATCTGGCACTGAAGTAAGTGTCTGGGAGGTGTTCTGGGTGAGTCAAGGTCCCACAAATCCCTGGGAAGAGCAATAGTTAAAGAGCAGTGGTATCTATTGGTATTGTTTGAATTTGGGCCCCTTACAGCTTCCTATAATTTGTGCCAGACCAGCCTGGTCTGGGGAGAAACTGGGGACCCTATGGAAAGGCCTGAGGGCTATGCCAATTGTGGTCCCACAGTTCCACCTTTGGGGCCTCAGCTGGTGACTCAGGGTGACCCTGCAGAAGAGAGGTGCCCTAGGTTGGCTGTCACAGTCCTTTCTCTGCAGCTCCTGTCCACTTTTCCACCATTGTCCCTCCATCTGTCCCCTCCCCACCCCCTTCCCAGCCCACTCCCACCCCCACTTTTTCTCTCCCACATTCTCTGCTCCCTATCTTTGTCTCACCATCCTGTTCTCTCTTTAAAGGAAAAAAAAAATCAATCCACAGAGTGATTAGATTTGCAAATGAGCGGGCAGGAAACTGGGAACAAAGGGAACCAGAGCCGAAGAGGGAGCAGGTATAATTACTGTAATTAACTCAAGCAGCAGGGACACATCCCCTAGTCAGTGGTTGCTGTGAGGCACGGCAGGGGAGGCTGAGGGGAACCAGGGGCTGCCAGGAAACTCAGACGACTCCCCCCCACCCTGGGTCTGAGGCATCCTTGTGGGGGCCCTGGCTAGGAAGCTCCTCATTGAGCGCAGGGGTCCGGAGCCATCTCATCCCCTGTTCTGTGCTCAGCAGGAGCAGGGAGGAGGGGATCCAGGCTCAAAGGACATAAAATAGTCTCTTGCCCAGCAGAGTGGGGCCAGAGAACAAAGTGCCCTCTTTCATCTCTTAGCGGGACACTTAGCTCTTTACCTGCTTGATGACATCCTGAGAGCCTGCTCTGGTGTCCCTGGGATCCAAACATTTCTAGACGCCTTGGAGGGGAACATATCTCTGATCCCATGAAACTGTCATTTCTGTGTCTTTAACCATCCCCAAGTATTCACCTCTTGGCTCTTGAGGCCTTCCAGGGCACCTTTGCAACCTCCCCTTTCACAACTGCCCCTCATCAGTTCCTTCCCCAGCCAGGTTAGACCCTGTGCTGCACCCTGAACGTGCCTTGCATTCTTCTATTTCTGTGCCTTCACAAGTGAGGCGGTCCCTTTCCTGCTGTGCTGCGCTTTCTCAAATGCCAGTTGGTAAAAAGTTAATCCACCTTTTGAGATATGACTGAAACTAAAGCTGCTTCTCCAAGGTCTATATTCATCTCGCCCTTCACAGAAGCCCACAGCCTTTCTCTCTCTTATGGACCTTACCTCACCATACCCCCTCTTGAACTCCTTTCCTTTGAGGAAAGCAGATGGACCCTGGCTTAGGATTCCTGAAGTTTAACAACCATCTTTGGGGGTCTGTGTTAGACCCCTTTCCCTTGCCAGTGACAGAAACCCCAACTCAAACTGGCATAAACAACAAAGGAAATTTATTAGTTGGAGTGACTGAAAAGTCTGGGGATGTTGCAGGCATGGCTGGATCCAGGAACTCAAACATCAGATCTCTCTCCCTCCTGTCCCCTTTTCTCAGTGTGGGTTTCACTCCCAGACAGGCCCCTCTACAGCATGGTCCCCAGCTTCTCCAGGCTAATAACATTCCTAGAGTCAGCCATCCCAGGGAGTTTTTCCTTCCTGATGTTCCAACACACACCTGAGATTGAGTCTCATTGGGTTAGATTGGGTCCAGAGCCAATCGCTGGGTTGGGGGAAATGAAACCCAGTGATTGTCCAGGCTGGCCTCAAGTGCTCCCTGATGGGATCTGAGGTAGATGTGAGGCCAGCTCTGTCCAAACTCCGTGGTTCCCAGTGAGGAGGAGTCGTTCCTCAAAAGAAAATAGAAGGACATAGCAGAGATGCTGCACAGGTAGAAACAGCAGGTGTCTGCCACTGACAGAGCACCCAGGTGAGGGCCCCACCCTGGAAATGTCCCATATCCCCTCATTTTTATACTCAACCCATCCTTCAATACCCAACCCATGTCCACCAGTTTCGAGAAGCCTCATCTGCTCTAGGTGCCTAGAGTCCGTACACTTCCCTGGCACACACCTTCATGCTGCCTTATCATGATCTTTGTCTTCCATTTGTTGTAGCCTCACTGGGGCAACAAGACCACAGACCTACTGGGAGTAGGGACGTGGCCATCTTTGTGTGCCCCTCCCACTCTGCTACAACCCCGGGCACCCAGACAACACTCCGGTGAGCCAAGCACAGAACACAGGTCATCTCCAGGCCTGAGAACTAGCCGGGTTGCTTCCCAGCCTGTGACCTTGGGGAGAGCCCCTTGATGTCTCTTAACTTCCGCATCTAAAAGCTGGGGCTATGAACACACCTGTTCTACAGAGAACCATGAAAAATAAAGGAGATCCTATGTACAGAAGTACCTCCCACTCTCTTCCCGGCTAAGCCTGACCTATCTTCCTCCTATTACATAATTGGGTATTTAATTACCACTGAGATAAGAAAGAAGCATTCACTGTCCTTATTTCTGTGATGCTGGTCTCTGCTTCCCTAATCATTTTTGTTTTCGTTGGCCAGCTCCGCTTCTTGTTCATCTACCGTTTAAACAGTGTGCACATGCAAGGTGGCAGAGTGCAGTGGTCAACAGCGCAGGCTTGCGTCTTAGGTCGCCACCATTAGGGTTGTAGTTATACCATCTGCTAGAGTGTAGCCTCAGGCAAGTTCCTTCACCTTTCAGTGGCTCAGTCCCTCAGCGTTGAAATGAGGAATCACAATGATATCTACCTCAAGGGGTGGGATTGAAGGGGTTAATTTGTGGAAAGCACTCAGAACAGGACTCGGTGGGGAGGACTATAAAATGTTAACTACTATTCCTATTTTAATGTTTGAAACTGAAATACATGATCAGTATTAGGTCCAGTCAGTTCTTTCTCCTCAGAACTTCTCAAATTCATTCTTTCACTAATAATCTCTTCATTCAGTCCCTCATAATTCCAAGCACAGAATTCTCCCACATCCTCCTGATTGGTCTCCCCTACCTGTCTTGCCTTTCATCTATGCTCCACACAAAAATCTAATCCTATTTCTCTCTTGACATAAGTCTTTGAATGGCACCCTATAATGATTAGGATACAAAGGCCCCACTCTAGGGCATGACATACAAAGTGTTTTGTGATTTTTCCCTTTCTTCTTTAACCACATCTCTCTCCACTGCCCTTCCTGTCTGTCCTCCTTCCCCAAGCATATCTGCTTTCTCTCACCTCTTTGTCTCCTCTTTTTTTCCTGGCCACTTCTTTTTTTTTTTTTTTAAGAATTTTATTTATTTATTTGACAGAGAGAGACACAGCGAGAGAGGGAACACAAGCAGAGGGAGTGGGAGAGGGAGAAGCAGGCTTCTCGCCGAGCGGGGAGCCCGATGCGGGGCTTGATCCCAGGACCCTGGGATCATGACCTGAGCCGAAGGCAGACGCTTAACGACTGAGCCACCCAGGTGCCCCTGGCCACTTCTTCAGCATTCACTGAGCCTCAGTTTGAGCATCACATCTTCACAAAGGTTTTTTGACTGTCTAGCCTGTCCCTCCCACGTCTGCTCTAGATGTGCCTCACCTAGAGCACTCTAGGAATATATCTAGCCCAGCAGTTGTTGCTTTGCATAAGTGTCTCCTCCATTAGACTATAAACTTTCTGGGGTCAGGGTCTCATGTTGGAATGCCTAGCTCTGGGCACAGTTTCTGGAACTTCATTTGGGCTTGGTGCTTGTTGAATGAATTGAATAATGATAGTCCCTCCTGAATTTGTCAGGCCTCTTCTGGTTCTAGTGACAGAAACTGGCTTTAGGCATGGCTGGATCCCAGTACATCCTCAGGACCACATCTGTCTCCATCTCTAGGCTTTGCTATCCCCTATCTGGGCTCCACTCCCAAGATAGTTCCCTGAAAATGACCACTGGCAGCTTCAGTCTACTCACTGAGCAACCCAGTGAAAAATTAGCATCTCTTTCCCCAGATTTTCAGCAAAAGTCTCCACACCACTCTCATTAAAATAATTACTTGCTGTCCCAGGGACATGAAATGTGGTGATAGGTCAGAAGTAACTGAAATGTATTTCTTACAGTTCTAGTTCTGGAGGCTGAGAAGCCTAAGCTCAAGGTACCAACAGATCCAATGTCTGGTGGGACTTGCTTCTAGGTTCATAGATGGTGCCTTCCCACTGTTCCCACACATGGCCAACTGGGCAAGGGAGCTCTCTGGGGTCCCTTTTATAAGATCACTGCTTCCATTCATGAGGGCTCCCCCTCATGACCTAATCACCTCAAAGGGCCTCACCTCCTAAAGCCATGGTCACATGGCCCTTCTCAGAGCAGGGGGATGGTGTCGTGGTCACATGGGTGAGTGGGGCAGGTGTGTTCCCCAAAAGAAAAATGGGGTGCTTTTGCCAGAAACAGGTCATTGGGGAGTAAAACCAATATTTTCACACAAGTGCCAGGTGCTGCTGGTTTTTGTATAAACACTTCATAATGATCAAAGAAATCCATCCCACAGATGAGAAAGCATAGGTTTGGAGTGGTTGGGTGACTTGCCAGGGTTTATATAGCTCATAGGAGGTGGAGTGATATCCTCACCCTGACAAGTCTGACTCCAGAGACCTCCCCCTTTAAAAGTTTCTAAAAAGGAATACTTACACATAGTAAAAATTTGAAACAGTGCAAAAAGGTGTAACAGTGAATAGGTATGTATACTTCAAGCCTTGACCCTGAGCTCCAATCTCCCCCTCCCTGCCCCCAATCATCCACCCAGAAGCCCTACTTTTATCCTTTACTCTGCTGGTCACAATAGCCTTCGGTCTAGGGCTAAGGTGTCCCCACTTCTGAGGGTTTTACCCCATGTCCCATGGACTATGAGGTCTTTCCATTCTGGCTGGTGGAGCATAAACCATCTCCAGCCCCATGTCAAGTGCGGACGTTGTTGAGCTTACTGCTTTGCGTTGGGTCTTCCCA
This sequence comes from Neomonachus schauinslandi, assembly GCF_002201575.2. Taxonomy (NCBI): domain Eukaryota; kingdom Metazoa; phylum Chordata; class Mammalia; order Carnivora; family Phocidae; genus Neomonachus; species Neomonachus schauinslandi. The sequence goes on along the minus strand of NC_058411.1, from coordinate 23,830,945 downwards.
GCCTCTGGTGGCTTCTCCCATGTGTGCTGATGAGTACTCAGGCCACAACTAGAGGGGACCTCTGCGAACTGCTGGAGCTCTCTCTTCTCTGATACTCTACCCTGCAAGTCTAGCTGCTTCGCCACCCTGAATGCCATCTTGGTCACCTGAACTCAGGGAGACCATCGGGCTCTGCCTCGGGTCCTCCTCCCTGATTGGTGGCCGGAAATGACCTGCTGGCAGTGAGCTGGGACAGTTTAGGACTTGCCTCTTTCCCTCTCCCTCCTCTCAGCCATCAGTTACCCTTCCCACGCTGTCTGCTGCTCAGTGTCTTAAACCATTGTTTGATTTTAATTTTGTCTGTTTTTTTTTTTTTTAAAGCTATTTAAGGAAGGTAGGGTAAATCTGGTTGGATAGAGTCCCTAGTACTCTATCATGGCCAGAAATAGTGCTACTTTCACCAGCTTTTTGTGATAGGCGATGCATAAACAAGCATTTATATCCCTCTTCTTTTTATATACCTTCTTGTACCTTTGCCATACTGTTGTGCACCTTACTTTTGTTACTTTTTATCCCTACAGGTCATTTTATATAGAACGACTTCATTCTTTTAAAGGTAGAATCTGCACTCCTAATCCCTACACTATTCTGCCTCAGTGAATGGCAGCTGAGTTATTAGTGGCTATAATTGATGCTCGGTAAATAGTTGACGAGTTGAATAAATTATGGTGAAACTGCACCCAGGTGGCTGGACTCATGTTCTGATGATGGGAGGAAACAGGATGCTCCACATTCGGTTTGGGGTCCTTTGTATTCCACTCTTCTGTTCTCTCCTCTCACTTCTTGGAAGAGCTTCCTCTCACCTCCTGGTCTATGGTAGGCTGAGACAGTCATATTTAAACCTCAGCTCTTGTCTCCTCTCTCCCATTGCATATGAATTCAATTTACACCACAAAACCACATTCATTTTATAAAAAGAGGTGTACCTGTACCCATTCGGGGAAGCACTGTAAGATGATATGAAGTGTGCCTGGGTAGTGCCCGGCATCTAGAAACTCAGTAAATGCTTTTTGGATGAACTTGGGGTTGACTTGTGTCTTGTGCAATTAAAATCTAGCTGCCTGCACCACCCCACCGAAAAGTCTTGGTTGTCTAACATCTAGTTAGGACCTGTTAAGTGATGCTGTCAAAGATGAGTGTATAGAGATGTTCATTGACTCATTATTTATGAAAGTAAAGCTTGGAAATCATTAAATGTTCATAGCAATAGAATGGTTAAGTGGTGAAAGATTAGCATATAGCATTAGTATTGTGTGTGTGGGCTGCTATAAGAAAACTACTATAGACTCAGTAGCTTATGAACAAATGTTTATTTTGCACAGTTCTGGAGGTTGGGAAGTCCAAGGTCAAGGAGCTGGCAGATTCTGTGTCTGGTAAGACCCCCTTCTTGGTTCAAAGATGGCTGTCTGCTTGCCACATCCTCACATGGTTGGCAAGGCAAGGGAGCTCTCTGGGGGTCTCTTTTATAAGGGCACTAACCCCATTCCTTAGGGTTCCACCCTCATGATCTAATCACCTCCCAAATGCCCACCCCTTAATACCATCACATTTGTGAATGAATAAGGGTGAATGAATAAGGGTGACAAACACTCAGTCTGTAGCAAGTATTAGCTCTTTAAAATGTGTGTTTGTGTGTGTGTGTTACAGGTTAACCTGGCTACCAGATGAAAGTCAACCACTTCATCTGGACTTTGACTGACTTCTTTCCTTTACCACTGTCTTTGGAAGCTAACATTCAGCCTGAGACTCAAGTTCACTATCACCTCTTCTGGTTCTCACAGCAGCCTCACAAAATGGCTTATTTGCCTCATTTCTACAGAACAACTAGTTCCAGGCCATATGTATATGCAGAGGAATTCAGGTTTAAAACATTTTTTTAATTACTTTTTTTAGAGCGTGAGGGGAGGGGCAGAGGGGGAGGGGGGAGCGAATCTTAAGTAGGCTCCATGCCCAGGAAAAAACCAAAATAGGGTTCGATCTCACAACCCTGAGCTCATGACCCAAGCCAAAATCAAGAGTGGGCTGCTTAACTGACTGAGCCACCCAGGCGCCCCAGAACTCAGATTTAAGTTCAGGTCCTCCTGACTCTAAAGCCTGAGCTCCAGCTGCTTGTGGGGTTAAAACATTGTTCCCAAAGTGTGCTCTGTAGAGCTCTACTTCTACCAAATATTACAAGGAAATGTTTGCATTTGTTCTTGAGGTATTTGCATTTCTGTTATGATCTGAAGTGATCCTCAGTGTACACAGTAGTTTCTAGCATCTGACTGTTGTTGAAGTTTTTTTTTAAGTAGATGGTGGCTGGGTTGACACCTTGGATAGTGGGTGGAGAACAGCCTTCAGATCACTACAATTTCTAGCTTTATAGGAACA